>NC_141687.1:674555985-675155985 GCF_964263255.1 Lissotriton vulgaris | reverse complement strand
AGGCACCAAAGGCACCTCCTTTGTCAGCTGCTGCATATGTCACTAAAACAATCTTGGCTAAGTGATGAAGAGTTGCTTTTTCTTGATGATTAAGTTATTCCAAGTTTGATTCTTCTGTAGTGCGTAACAAAAGGTGCCTCATCAAACAACAACACATAAAACTTACTAATACCTAAAACAGGTTCCAGGTGAGCAGAAAATCTAGAAAGTAATGTTCAGTGATGCTAACTATACACAGAATTTTCCCAAATTGTGTAGATTTTTGAATTTATATGGGGTACAGTGGGATCTGAATGGACTTGTGGCTCCAAAAGAACCATAGAAATGGAAGTACAGAGGATGTTAAACTTCACTGGTAGAAACAAAGGCTGAATTAAATACGTCTTAATCAGTAGGTTAAGTAAAGCACTGCAACCAACATTGCATTTACTTCAGAATGCTAATTTAGTAAATAGGTAGGTTTGCAAACATATGCACTCTGTCAAACACATTTGACAAACTTATAAAAATAAGTATGAAAATAAAGGAGAAGTCCTGTAACCCAGTCGCGCCAGCCCTGGGACTGGAGTACATTCTTTTTCAAGGAGCTGTGCGCATGTGTTAGGTAAAACTGCGTGCAACAACCAGGGAATAAAGTGAGATATTGCCCTACACTATACTATAGTGTACTAAAGTAAAATGTGAATGTCAGTTAAAGAGAGCTGACAAAAGGCCACTGTATGTAAGTATATATGTATATATTGTGTGCATTTTTAGTATGATTTTTTTGGGGAAACTTGAGGCTGGTGAGACAGCTAAAGTTATCTTAAGGCCAGTCCGAAAAAAAGAGACGATCTATTCATTTAATGAGATGTATAGTAATGTGCAGTAGGGTCAAGCAGTTATGATTTGCGTGAGGTGGACTGTTATTCAATGTTCCAAGTTTATTTTCTTTATATTAAAAGATCACCCTAGAGAGAAACACTAGTGAGGAATATTTTGCAGTGAGTTGTCCCATTTTCCACCACAAGCGATCCCCTTCACCGTTACTTTATTAATAGCATTGTAAATTCTTAAGGAAATCAACACAATTAGTGATTGGTTTTCAGTTCAATTCGTAAATAATTTTAACAAAATATAAAAATAATAACACTGATTCAAACCAGTTTGATGTGACAACTACTCAGTTATTGATTCCAAGTGCAGTGCCTTGTGGCAGCAGAAGGCAACTTTCTCGTGCTATGACAGTTCTACCTGCAATACTCCGGTCAGCCTGGATTACAAATAGTGTCTGTGCAGAAAACCTAAGCATCTGACAATTGCACAAATGAGGAACAATACCCTCATGTAAATTAATATGGATGTGCCGTGCACATTGACTCATGTCCACATTAACACCAGTGGTTGTCATAAGCGCCGCAGACCTCATTCACCTTTTGATAGAATGTGAACAAAAATGTATTAACAAGAGAAAATCATTGTAAGGTACAGAGCTGATGGTCAGCAAGGGCTGCAGTGATAAAGCCCTGGTGGCCTTTAATTTATAGTATGGCCTTTCGTCATCTGTACTGTCACAGAGGAAGCACAAGGAGTAAATTGGTTCCTTTCAATTCACATAAAATGCATATATATCTCTCTAGATGCTCAAACATACCCAGGCTTAAGGGAAATGTGATTATATTACCAGTTAGCTGGGTTTCAGGGAAATGCTCACTCTAAATTGCTACTATCAGTGACTGAAAACCTGGGAAGGACAGAAAATTTTGGTCATCCAAATATTTACCTTCAAGGTCATAGGTCTTGATAGATCTTAAATCTTGATAGGGTAGACCCATTATTTGATATGCAGCACCATCCTGGGTACAATAAACTGCACCGACTGAATTGAGTGTCTCAATGTCCGGCACATTGCGCGGGAGTGACAATATTAACTCTATTCAGAGATATCACAATACCTGGCAACTATATTTTTAAATGAAAATTCCGAAAACTATGCTTCTTACACTCCACTTGACTTTCAAATCCCTTCAAATCACAGATCTTTAGCAGTTCTAGGGTGAAAGGTAGGCCATTACATATTTCATATTTAAATATTTTTTTAAATGCATTGGGTTGGACCTGGGCCTTTTTGGCTGGTTCACCCCTGAACTACTTGCTTTTGATGGTGACCTGGCATTCGTGATTTCTGGCTTGGCGCACTTTTTCCCTGTGTCCCAGGGTAAAGTGCTTGCATGTAGTGAGGTTGGCCTGCCCTCCCATAGGAATGCATGGGGAATGTATGTGACCATGTTAGTTCCTGATGTGTGGGGAGTGCAGGCTCGAGTTTGGTATGTGCGGACTCATGAGATTGAATGCTGCGCAATGATGTGTGTGGTGTGAATGTGTCTAGTGTGGAAGTGCCACTTCTAGACATGGGTGTGCGTGTGCAGTGAGTGGGCTGGCGTGTGATTGGCTGGAGCTGGCTGGTGAGCCTGGCTCCAGGAGTCTAGATGGGTCTGCCCCGGTGGTGAGTGGAGAGATTAGCATGCTGATGTGAGGGAGGGGTGCACCTGGGACCTGAATAGGGCTGGGCTTTCCCCACACAATGCTGGCTCCACCCCCTGTGGTGCGACTGATGTCCCTAGCCTGGCCAATGAATAGGAAGGGTGGCTGAACACATCACGGTGCTCCAAAACCAGCTGCGACTGGTTTATCCCCCACCCTGCACACAGACAAAGGATTTTACTGAATAAAAAGGGGCTGTGTCCCCTTACAAGTTGTTCTTTTCCTGATCCTAATTTGGAGGGGGGCCTGCTGCTGCTGCTTGGCGCCAGGAGGACCGCCACTGGGGATTGCCTCCCTGCCTAGGAGGACCCTGTGAGCTGGCACCTGGGCCTAGCCCTACCGCCCCCCACCTCCTGAAGGACTTTGGCTGGGGCTCTGCCTCTAAAAAGCGCTTAGGAGCGCTATTTCCTGAGTTCTGGGAGCACTCCTACTTTTGTTTGCAGCCCAGAGCTGCTCTCGCCTCTCACGAGGGATTCCCCGGCGTGGGGATACCCCTGCCCTTGCGTGTTGGCACAGGTGCCCACCCTGCATTTCACCAGCCTTTTGCGCTAAGGATCGGCAGGGTGCCCACCCCGCTCATTGCCGTGTTCTTTTGTTATTTTACTTAACGGGTACTCACCCTGCTTTCTTTGTCCCTTTAAACTGGGAGCCTACCCCGGATTGCCACCGACAAAGAGAGCATCCCCTCGGGCCCCCGCTCTGCCCACGGCAACCCGGAAGCAGCTAGCTGGCCGGCCAATAGCAGCGCAGCCCCGGAAAAGGGGCCAGAAGTCCCGCCCCCGCAGCCCAAGAAGAGGAGCCGGGAAAAGAGAAGTGGAGGTGGGGGCTGGAGGCACGTTGCTTGGGCCTACCCTCGCAGCCTTCCAGCCCCGTGCGGCCGCCAGTGGAAAGAGGACCCCCAGAGGAGGCCCCCAAGTCCGGTGAGTGCGGGGGCTGTTCCTATGATCTAGAGCGGTCCCGGTTGGCAGCGGGTCGCTCCCACGAGTATCCCTAGTGCTGAGAGGGAGAGGGGGCATATCGGGGCAGATTGTCGTTGCCCGTCCCAAGAGTGGGGCAGCTTGCTTGTTTCGAGCCCACGAGGCTCTCCCGACGAGTGGGACATTCGTTGAGAGCCCTGAGAGGCCCCGGGGGCATATCTTTGGTTTCGAGTCCCCCGAGAGGGACTGCCCCCCCATCAAGGCGGCATTTTGTATTGAGAGCCAGTGAGGCTCTTGGGGGCATTTGTTCTAGAGCCCGAGAGGCTCCTACACGCACATTGTTTTGCATTGGGGGCATTTCTGGAGGTAGCACGGCCCCGGCTGGCTGCGGGCCGCTCCCCCAGTGGAGGCAGTATTACTTTAGAGCCCACGAGGCTCCTAGGCACATTGGTGCTTCAGAGCCCATGAGGACCCCACGTTGTTTTGGGTCCCTTGTTTCAGTGAAAAAGCCCAGAGAAGATCCCCAGCTGCCCAGAACTTAGTGGGAAGCTGCTTCGTTTAGGTTTTCCTCTTGTGCGCATCTTCTTTGGCTGCCTGCGCAGCCTGCCCTGACATTTTGGACAGAGGACGTGTGAACCCCCAAGAGGCCAGGTTGAACTGGGGTCAGTTTTATAATGCTTTGGAGCAGATGGTGTACCTGCCTAATGTGATTGATGCAATGCTTTTGCCCATGCCTCTAAATATGTGTTTCTATGCATCATGTGTTATGCTTTTATGCCTAGGAGGTTCTTTGCCCTAGAAGAGTAATACAAGTGAGGTCATGGTGCCCTGCGTGATATTTACCTAAAGTGTTTTAGGATTGCGTAGGTGGTGTTTACCTGTTACCAGTGAGTACTGGTTGTGTGCTACATGTGCTAATTTGTTGTACTACAGTTATGATATGTTCTACGTGCTAGTTCTAAAACTGATTACTTCTGGCAGCGGTCCAGGTGGCCCTGTCCCATGTAAATAATCCCTGGTACATTCTGCCTGTGCTCATGGCACCTTGTAAAGTATATGTTTATTATCTAATGTTTGTGGTATTATACTAAGACTATTTTTTTATACACCCTTGTGTGGAGTTTCCTTTGTGGTGGGCTTTGAGTGTTGTTGCGGGCTGCGCGCGCAAACGCTTCACACATCGCCTTTGAGATAAGCCTGACTGCTCATGCCAAGCTACCAAGGGGGCGAGCAGGGGTTACCTTGGCGGGTAACTTCCTTGCCCTGACTAGAGTGGTGGTTTCTGCCTGGCTTTGGCGCAAGCCTCAGCCAGCCAGACATTCCCGGTTCTAACACCTTGTATTTCACTTCTGATAACTTGTAGAGATGTGTATATGTGTCAAATTCCACTGAATATATAAATCCTGGTAAATTAGCTCAATCGCTTAATGTGATAACAGCAAAATCTGTGACCAACCAGCAAGTTATAGGGTCAATTACAGAGCCACTGAAAGCCTATAATCTTCACAAGGCTGAGTACCATTAATTTGATGATACGCCTCTTTATTCCATACTTGGATATCTGAGGGTTTACATACTTAATATAAAAAAGTTGATATGATTCTCCCTGTGGTTGTCTTGAAGTAAACATCTTTCTCTAGGATGTGCTGTCAACTTTAATTCAGATTTTTGAAATTAACAATATTTTATGTCATGTAGTGTTCAAAATGTTGTTGCATGCATGAATGTATTCTGTTGCTTGTTCAGTCGGAGGATAGTACTTCACTCTGTGGTGGAATGCGGTGAATAAATATATGCAAAGAAAGGAAATATACATTTAGGCCTAGATGTAGGTAATAACAAATTACCGAATGGTAAATACCGAATTTTACCGATTCGGTATTCACTATTCGGTAATTGTTATGTAGGTAAAATTTTCGGTAAAAATACCGAATCTGTAAGATTCGGTAATTACCGATTCTGTAGTTACAGAATCGGTATTTGCCATTGATTCCTATGGGCCTTGAAGCCCATAGGAATCAATGGCAAATACCGATTCTGTAATTACAGAATCGGTAAAATTACCGAATTTGCAAGGGTGACAGGGTGTCACTTTGACCCCTGTTTCTGGCTTGTGTGCCATTTGACACACAGACATGCCCTTGGGGCATGTCTGTGTGCCACATGGCACAAGTGTACATGCACAGATGTGCATGTACACTGGAATTCGTTATTTACCATGGAATAGTATTCCATGGTAAATAACGATTCGGTAAGGGCCTGTGGCACTGATTACAGTGCCACCTACATCTTGATTTACAGATTCGGTATATTTACCGATTCGGTATTTTACCGATTCTGTAAATTTACCGAATCTGTAAATATACCGATTCTGTAAATAAAATGCCCCCTACATGCCAAATCCCAAATACCGGTCGGTAACGGCCGAAATCGTCCTTTACCGGCCGGTAATTGGCGACTTACATCTGGCCCCAAGTACGGTGAAAGACCGAACAACTCCTTTTCGGTTTTTCTACAGAACAACAACCGTAAGAGTTCTTAATCATTTTGGCTAATTAAGACGTTTTATGGTGATGGGTTCAATTGAAATGTTCACAGAAGAAAGCACCAAATACTCAAGTAAAGTATTATTGTGTTAGAGCCCTGCCTTCTAACCTCAGGCAGGCACAAGGAGCTCTTGTCGCCTCTCAGTAATTGAGACAAAGTCAGCTCTGCTTCATTAGTGCTAAGCAGTAACGCATCGCTGCACCACTGCACAGTATCAGTAGCACATGTAGAGTGCCTACTAAAGAACCCCCTGAAATGTATCATCCCACCAGCTCCTCTCTCTACTGGCCAATCTTCCGTTCAGGGCCGGACAGGGAACCCAATGCAGCCCTGACAAATTTTGTCAGATGAGACCCCTTTCGGTGCATAGCAAGCGAGTCTGACCAGTACAAGTGGGCTTGGGGAGGAGGGGGTCTAATGACCAAAAATATTTACGATAAAATGGCGAAATGGTGCATTCCACAACATGGGTTGAGCGCAAGATAAGTGGTTTTATTTCGTTTTTTATTTTACTATCACTATCCTGTCGTCTGTCCACTTCCCCCCATCTGCAGCACACCGACTCACCACTGTTACCTGGGGGCTTCTAGGCTCCAGGCACCCCATAATAATACTTGACCTCGCCAAATGCATCTGGCAGCAGGCAGGGGTCAAAGGACAAAACCAAGAGATAGTTTTCAAAACAAAGGTTTACGTCATATCAACACTTCCTTCACCTCTGAATATGTTCTGAATACAAGTTAAAATTCCCGATCTGCGCTGCATTGTGAAGCAAATTTCAAAACCTTTTCTTCAATTCCGACTGATAAGTCGGAATTGCATGGGCATCAACAAGCAGTTGTAAGATACAGAGGAAAATTATAATGTGAGAGGAATCACTAATGTATGTGTAAGAAGTTAATGTATTTGCTGAGGGGGTGAAAACCCATCTCAAATAGCAATAGAAATCCTTGTCAGGATGAACCACAAAAGTCCCTAAATTAACTTGGGATTAACACTCTGGCAGATTGGCACACAATCTTTCAGGCTTAACTTAGAGGCAATGTGTAAAGTATTTATGCAGTAATCAAACAGCAATAAAGTGAAAACACAACACAAGCAAAAACTCAATCCAATGTAGAACATGGAGAATATTTTAATAAATAAAATGACACCAAAATGACAAAAATCCAATCAGTAGAAATGGACTCATGAATTTTCAAAGTTTAAGATTAAAAATAGTGCCAAAAGGCAGGAAACAAAAAGTGTGGGCATCTGATCGCGCCAGACAGGGGAAAAGTCACAAGTTCAAGCTGTCTGTGATGGAGCACGTACCAGATTCAAGACCAGGTACATCCGTTCGAAGTTTTACCTTCGGAATTGAAGTGAGGATGGTGCAGCATGGCCCTGCAGGGCTCTGTGTTGCTCTGCATTGTGTCCGATCAGGCTTTCAGTCATGAGCTGCATAGCGCTGAAGGGCTCTGCATCTCTCAGCCCCGGAGCCGGTGAAGCCTTTGATGAAAAGCTGCATGTTGCAGCTCTGTGGGGATATGCATCACTCTGCGTTGGATCTGGTGAGGCTTGCAGTCCAGAGCTGTGTGGCTCTGTGGGGCCCTGTGTTGCCCGATGTTGGATGTGATGATACCTTTGGTGAGGAGCTGCGGGGCTCTGCATCGCTCTGCATCTCTCTGCATCTCTCCCTGTCTAACTTCCGTTAGACAGGGAGAGATGCACCCTGACTCCTCCCAAGGGTCCAGGACCTTGAGGACAACACTTGAGGTTCAGGACTCAGTACCACAGAGGGCAGCAGAGGGGACCAGGTCAGAGGTCCAGTAGGGTCTGATCAGCTGGGAAGCAGGAAAGGCCTCTGGAACATGTTACCCCTGTATTTCACACAGAAACTCTGCTCGCTGACCCTTGGAGTCACTTCTGGGGTCCTGGGTTCAGGGCAAACAGATCTAGTTTTCCTTCAGGCAGCAGGGCAGTGCTTCCTCTTAGGCTTCACAAGTCCAGGAGTGGTCTGATTTCAGGTTTTGGGATGCCACATCTGTGGCCAGTGTCGACCTATATCTGGGGGACACCCCTTTGTCTAACTCTAAAACTAGTTTTATTCAGTTCCATCTTTCCAACAAAAACAGAGGCAGACCTAGTGTCATGTTCTTCTGTGAGGGCCAGTGCAAACCACATTGAAGTATAATTAGGTAAGGGGGCACAACTCCCCCCCCCCCTCATCCTCTCAGGAAGACCCTAAGCTCCACACACCCAGGCCCTATGCCCACTGTCTGTGAGCAATACACAATAGGTGACCTTGCGTCACTGACACTGGGCTCTGACACTGGGTAGGTAGAGAAACAGGAGTAGATACTAGAACACTGGCCGAGTAAAAATAGAGGTGATACTGACAATCATGGACACAAGGGCACTGACTCAGCAATACTGACAAGTCCACAAACACTGACACAGGCGTGGTAGCATTGGACACTGATGCAGGGGACTACTGCACATGGACATTAACACTTGGATGTGACACCCGCATAAAGACACTCCCACTGGGTTTCTGGCACTAAAGCATTAAAACGGACACAGGTAAATTACCAGGGAAATATAATCGGTATTAAACATTTTAACTGTCAATCAAATATATTATGGTTCAGACCTCTTCTTGAGTACAACGCTGTACCCTTCCTACAGGTATGAGGTACTGTAACCATTTGTGGCACCTCTCCAATAAGTGGTGTATGGCCTGAATAATCATAATTTGACAAACACCAGATATTCCAGTCTCTAAACATGCTCTGGCATGGACACCACAAAACGAAAAAAATCTAATGGTGATGATTTGTACCCCTTGATAAAGGAACGCCGAAATGTATCATGGCTTCCATAAAAGTTGTGGATACATGCTGAATAAAATTATTTCATTTTAATAAGAAATGTGGATGATTATTACTGAAGAGAAATCATTGATAAGTGTGGATTGAATTGGCCAGCATCATAAGATGTGGCTGTGCACTCTGTGGCACATCACTGGATGGGGTGTGCTTCAGATGAAACTACCAGACATATGAATAATGATTGCGGGGACTCTGGCACCGGAATACTGGTACTGGGGTACTGACACAAGAGCACTGATGTGGATAAATTGACATAGCAACGCAAGGTTAACAAGATTGACAGTAGAACACTAGCATGCACAGTAAGAAGCCCATCACTGCCACTGGCATATAGACCCACATACTGCGAGACACTGACATGGGACAGTTAGAGTTACCTGGGACACTGGCCTTGTAATGTTGATGCTAGGACAATGACACCGGCATTGAGAAGAGCAAATTGGTACTTGAACACCGACATGGGGACACAAACTGGCAAAGGGACATATGGGCATGCATACACTGGCACTTTTACATAGACATTGATATTCGGAAAATGATGTGGGGACACTGATATGACAACAGTGAGAATTCCTGAGACAATAAGGCAGCCCATCAGTTTCCAAACATAATGACTCCTCGGCCCGAAACCCTTTTAATAAGAACCCTGCTTCAGTCAACAGAGCTTCCAAGAATGGACCTTTTCGGTTTCCGGCACTGTGAGAGGGCCACAAGCTTTCTGCTGTCACAATGAAGGGGTTTTAATCAGGCTGGGCATGTTGCATTTGAAGGAGAAGACTTCTTCTTTTGCTTGTTGTTTGAGCCTTCCTCATTGTTTGCATTGGAATGCCTGCCGCATACCTAGTAGATTTGAAAACGCTGGGCAGGTAGCACATTGTGCCAATGTGCTTAGCAATGCCTTTAACACATTAATTTACTTTCAAATATGTTATTAAAATGCACCTAGAAACGCAACACATTTCCCCAAAGATGCTTGATGGAGTATGCACAACCCAATGTATAATTGTGTTACATTCTGTTGAGTTGTCATCAATTGTTTTGGCCAGAATTGGTTTCCAAATGTGACACACAAAATGTGACAAAATGTGAAACATCCCAACGTTTCTTTCTCACTGTGCTCTGAATGGCATCATTTTAAACTACTTTTCACAAACAACTGTAAAGTTAGGACGATTTTATAATATCTTTAAAAGTGTTCTGTTCTTAAAAATCTTACTATATTGTGCCGTTTTAATTAAAATATATTGTGGGGAGAGTCACGTCCCTATCCACTGCAAGACCCCTTGTGTGCTGCAGGTATCCTTTGGGGGCAGGCCCCACAAAACATCTACACCTGACTCCTTAGATTTAAATGAACGCCGTGATCTAAAATGAGCACACATTTTTCAAAATCCTAATGGGGTACACTGACTCCAAAGCCAATCTCTCCTCGAAGGCGCGTTTAGTATTTGAAGATATATAGGCGGCCATGGACCCTTAATATCCTGTTCATGAAGCATAATTGAACCTAACACAATAAACAATTCTTTTCAACCACATAAAAGCTCGGCAATCACATAATTTTAAAGAGACAATTGCATTAAGCTTTTCAGAATTTGTGCCAAACATCTTAACTCATAAAACGACCTACTAATGTTATTGATTCTTCTAAATTTAATAAAAGCATTTAGTTCTGCATAATGTTATATGCCAACCCCGCAGAGTTATGTACGACACATACTCTTTCTTGGCAGAGCAAAATCAGAAAAGGTTAAAGCAATAAAGATCTTCTTTAAAAATGAGTTTTAAAAACATTACTTTCGAATAGAGTAGTTTTATGACTTCAGTATTTTAAATAATCATTCTCTGTCTCCTTGCTTACATAAATAACTTCTCCTCAATCAACAGGCAATGTTGGCCTTCTTTCCTAGATGCCTTGCCATCAGCTGATGTTTTTGCAGAAGCTGTTGTGATGGACTCCCAAGTGGCAGCCACTCCGCTGTAGCTGCTTGTGCATTGCAAATTATGCAGGGAGAATCATAAAATGCTATGAAAAGCAGCCACGATCGAAATGTCACCGAGTGTCAAAATGCCTCAGTGGCTCGGCTTCGCCTGGAGCAACGTCCTGATTTAGATGAACTTGGCGCTTCTTACTCATGACTGTCCACAATCTTACAATTTGTAGCCACGCAGAGCTCTAAAGTGTCCCAAACATTCAACAACTAAGATACACCGGGCAATAGGTCGCATCTTTAACTTTAAAGCAAGACTAAAACATGCCCACACGATGCAACGCGAAAAAAGGACTGTGCACTGACTCGGATACATGGTGCTCATCGGCTCGTATGGTGTGGGTATGCTTGGCAGGCGCGGAGTTCAAATCAAGATAAGCTTTATTCGATATCACACATGTGAATCATAAAAGCACACACAAGAAAATGCACAGTTCAGAATAAAAAACTGTAACAATGATTAAAAGAGTAATTAATAATAGCACAGATGCAGTTTAAAAAGAGCTGGTCTACTCCCTCGATAACAAATTCCTCTGGGTAATAACCGCCCATAGAAAACGTGATAAAACAACACATTTATACAAATGTAGAAGTAGTTGTAAGTATAAAAAGGCTGGTTTACATCGCTTAAATTTAGAGAATTCAACAGTGGCTTAGTTAAAAAAAAAGCCATAGATCCAAGTAAAATTTACAGAATAACAGTATGTGCATGGATAGATTATCATAGGGTCAGCACATTAGATCACGTGACTAATTGATGATGTTAGGAAAAGTAATTAAACGGTGAAATATATCCAGCCTAAAGCGTGTCAATACAAATCTGTGTTGGGCATTAAGTACATTTACTAAATATGGCTGCATATCAAAGGTAGTCAGAATAACCTGTTTTTTGAGTACAGTAGGTTTAGGCAGTTGAGAGTTCTCCTAAAGGTTCAGCATTTGTTTCAAAACCTTCAAATGACAACATTTCTTGAACATGAAAGAGGCCGTCATCTGTTCTACACTGCCTTGTTAAGTTGATCATGCCTAGCTCATTTTGTCATCACCCAGTGGCTCCGGAAATAACATGGATGGGAGACGGCATTCTGATTCTAACTGCTGACTCCTGTTCCTCCACCACCTGATTCCGAAAAGCTTTGAGATTCATCTCCATAAACTTATGCCTGGGTTTGGAGTAAATTTACATCTTTTTGTAATTCCCAGAGGCTTCCAGAAGTAATCCTGAGTAGCTATGATAGTTGCCGTTTCAGAAGAGCAGTATCGGAATGCGAAAGCATTTCCCCATACATCACTGTAGTTGGGGGTATCTAATATCGAAGGACTATATCTGTATTTTTCTTTATTCAGAGGGAACATATTTTTCCCTGTGCAGACTTTCCTCCTCCATATCCTCATCATTTTTGGTGCGTGTAAGAAATTGGAATATTATTTGGGTGGGGGAATACCCAGCTCATGGAACAGTCACAACTCTTCCCATTGGGGAACCGTCAAAGTCACTAAATCAACCTGCTCTCAATCCCAAGTAGCTATGGTATAAAGCACACAAGCTTAATTTAAGGCAATGTGTAAGGTATTTATGCAGTACTAAAACAGTAATAAATCAGAATGCAAAGCAATTAAAATCCCAAACGGAATTATAAAAATAGAGTAAAATTTAATTAACAGAATTACACCAAATTTAAAACTAAATCTAATAAGGAAAACCATAGACATGACTTTTTAAAGTCTTAAGAAACAATAGCTCCAAAAAGCACCAAGTGCCAATGATAGCCAATAATCTCTGTAGAGCAGCAGCAAAAGCTCAATTTAAGGCTGGAATGTGGGTTGGATACACAAACCATGTTCAAACCATGTTCTTCCTGGTCAAAGATTTTACCTTCTGATTCAGCTCTTTGAGTCCCAATTTAACACTAAAGTAATTCCAAAGCCCCCTAAGATCTCAGGGGAGGCACGTAATGACTCACAGAGTGTTGGGCAGAGGCCAACAGCAGGGTCCAGTCCAGTTCCAATTGCCACTAGTCAGCTGGGTTCTTCTAGGAAAAGGCCTCTTGTTGTATCCTTGTTGCTAGAACAGGAAGTGAGCCTTATGTTGGAGTCCTCTTCTTTGCCCTGGGTAGCAGAGGAAGCAGGTCAAGTCCTTCAGGGCACCCCTCAGGTCACAAAAAACAGGTCCAGTCCTCTTCTGATCTTCCACAGATGTAGAAAATGTTGTGCGATAGGTGCCTGGAGGTGCAATATTTATGCCTGGCACTAGCTAGTGAGTGGAAATTATTCCTTGGAACACCCCAACTTATGGGGTAAAAGTTCCCAGAGCCGCTCATACCCACTTTGGGCATTCTGAAGATGGCAAAAGTCTTTGGCCTCAATAAAAGTAGCTTCTGAGGGATGGCTGTATATGGGGGGTATACTATGGTAATCATAGTGTCCTCCCACATCTATCATTAAAATCCAATTAAAATACAACCACTGTACCTACAATAGACCCAGAAGTCTGGTATGACAAAAGCAGAATTTTAGCAATTAGACAGTGGATCCAAAAATATTGACTTGGCATCCTGTTCTCTCCCCTTTCAAGTGTACCCCAAGGGTTTTAAGTCAATTCTTCAGACCTGTCAAGTAGGAATTGACGCTCGAGCAGCATTCGATACTTTAGTGTCAAAAAGGATGCCCACAGTCTCCACCCTGTATTTTCTAAGGAGTTCAGATTAATAATTTCTGCCCGTTTAGGTCAGCCTATCATTTTCTCCTAGGAGGTATTTCACACCTATACAAACCTATTCAAGGCTCATTACTGGTTGAGAGAAGTAGTAGAGTCAATTTAAAGTATCCACCAGGAACTTCAGGCAGGGAAAAGGTAACCTTCCAAAATATAGTTTTCGTTACTATTTATTAACACTTCGACTTCACCAATGGAGTGTTTTTTTTTTAATAACTATTAAAAATAGTTACTTATTTATTGTTCTTGGTGGTCCCCTTCCAGAGACACTGTATTAGTATATTAATCTCTGGTTTTCTACGTATAACAGCTAGGCCTACCTCAGTGAAAACAACGTCTAGGTACTAGTCACTGTAAAGACATGTTAACATTAAATTTCTACATGACCTACTTTTAAATACCTTGCACACTGCATTGTGGGTTACACAGCCTACATAGAGGTGACTTAATAATATCTAAAAGGAAGGTTTTGACCTGTCAAAAGGGTTTATTTTGACAGGTAGAATGACAGTCTTCACACTATTCAAAACACTGTTGACTCATTCATTTAGACTTCTTGACCATGTTTTCCAATGTATTTCTTTGAGTCTAGAGTAATTTGTTGACCAGTATACATGTGTCACTTACTCACTTTTGTTGCGCTGTGTTTTCACTTTTTTGAGCATTCCTTTGTCGTTATTGAATTAACTTATTCAAGTGTATGTAATCACCATATAGGTGTTGATCTGGTATGACAGCGTGGCATTAGGCACATTATGGATGCTTTATACATCCATTGAATTGTGAATACATATTTAAATGAGTCTGTAATGAACCACAGTTTTCATACTGCATTATTGTACCGTAGTCCTAGATTGTTGAATTTTATAACACCTTTCTCAATCAAAGTAAACACTGAACATGCCCTTTTATATGGAAGTTATCTATGGACAGATCTACTAAGATATGATTCTCAAACAACAGTCACAAAGTGCAAACCAACTTTTTGAGAACTGAATCAGTCACAAAATAGGGAATTATAGGAGGTAGCACAATGAATAATTATTAATTACGTATGTCACAATTTGTGAAGATGACTTACCCTGTAATTGCATGGATTGTTTTAGCACCCCAGATTTCATAAAGGAACTGGGGTTGCTTTAAAGGAAAGGTTTCCATTTCGAAAAACTTCAGTGGCAGTAGACAGTGGTCACCGGACCCAAGCCTACTCACCCTGAAGGTGCCACCCCAATTCCCCAAGGGGAAGGGGCTCAAAGGTGACTGCTTCCAGTGTGCAAACCAGTTACCACCATAACTTTGGAATCTGTAAATGATAAACAGGTCTCAATTAACCCTGATCAGGAACTCCATCCCGCTGGCGGAGCTTGCGGATTTTTGCAGACTCCTCATTACGCGGAGAACGCGAAGTTCATGCAAAACATCAGACTCCACTGCAGAACTGAGTTCAGCCCCGGACCCTCCCACCTATAGCCCCCCTCAATAAATATTTTATAAAATAAAAATAAAAATTACGGTTAATAAAATACACTTACCTTTATTGCGGCATCTCCGAGCTGCCCTCCTCCTCCTCGCCTTGTTCATGCAGAATGCCTTATGTCAGGCGTACGTCATGGTAGGACTGCGCATACGCACGAAATCCTACACAAAGTACATCTGACATAGAAGATTCTGCTGGAACATACAGCCTGATTTATCATGCAGAATTGCGCTCGCAAAGGGCCAGATTCTGAGAATCTGGCCCTTTGCGAGTGCGATTTTTGCATTTGGGATTCATCATCCCAAATGCAAAAATCGGTAATAGCGATTTCGCTATTTTGCGAGGAATTACATTTAAGGAATCTCTATTTGAGATTCCTTAAATGCAATTAATCATCCATTTTTAAATAGCGAATTCGCAATTTCGGCCTGCTATTTACCGCGAGGTCAAATCTCGTGGTAAATAGCGAAAACTTAGAAAAATGCTTTTAAAAGCATTTTTCTAAGTTGCATGTTGCACACGCACATGTCCTGTGTGTGTGCATGACATGTGTGTGTGCAACACCTGTTTAAATTTGCATTTAAGGGGTCCTTAGGAATGAATGGGGAGTTATTCCTTATTTGCGATTAGCAATTTGCTAATCGCAAATAAGGAATATGTAGGAATCACATTTTTTTTGCGATTCCTACATGAATCCCGTTTTGCGAGCCTGTAATAGCGATTCCTTATGAATCGCTATTATAGACTCGCAAAACGGGTCATTGATGAATCAGGCTGATAGTGAGGAGGAGCAGGGCAGCCCGGAGACGAGAGATAAAGGTACGTGTATTTTATTAGCCTTAATTTTCATTTTTATTTTATAAAATATTTATTGAGGGGGGTTTGAGGCACGGAGCAAAACGGAGTGGAGCTCCACTGAGTTTTTGCCCAACTCCGTGGAGCTCCGCGTAGAGCAACTCCGCCTGCTCGGGGAGGGTTAGTCTCAATAAAATGAGGTCCCAAAATATTGACACATTCTGTACCGACTTGGAAGGAACGCCCCTTACATATCATTACCTAATTATGATTCAGTATGGGTCTTAAAGCACATTTTGTGTTTGGAAAAACGTTTCTAAATCGTAAAATGGGGTTAGTACATATGAAAAGTTGATTTTTCAGTATTAACCCTGGGATTATGGGAATCTAAGGGTTTGCAACTGCAAAAGCCTCCAGTACATCTGACACATAGTGTGAAGTATAGAAAATAGACTTGTGACTCTTACATTCCACCTTTCAGAGTTACCTTTGCAGATTTAGAACATTGTTTTTTAGTTAGGATGGTTAGAAGAAAGCACCTTTGTGGCCAACAAATGCTTAGTATCTTTGACTGGTACACGTCTTAGTTAATAAATCTCTTTACCAGTAAAGAACTATTGCCATTATCCTCAGGGATACGACACCAGTACTTAATTTGTAAAACAGTAAGGGGCTCATTACGATGGCGGGCAGACCTGAGTCCGCCCACCATCATTGCGGTGTGCGGGACCATCCGCCAGACATGCTGTGGTCCCACCACTGC
This sequence comes from Lissotriton vulgaris, assembly GCF_964263255.1. Taxonomy (NCBI): domain Eukaryota; kingdom Metazoa; phylum Chordata; class Amphibia; order Caudata; family Salamandridae; genus Lissotriton; species Lissotriton vulgaris. Next base: position 675,139,383 of record NC_141687.1, on the reverse strand, counting down.
AATTAGGATGCTCCCACCATATTAGTGGGTGCATCCAGGGCATTTAACATTACGGACGGTGCTACTGGCTGCAGCACCGTACGCAATGTAAAAATGTCATACTGTGCACTTCCCTGCCCTGCGTGGCAGGCACCACGCGGTGCCTGCCACGCAGTGCAGGGAAATATAGGGAGTACCATGGGTACCCCCCCCCAGTGCACAGCTACCTCCCCCCAAAACAAGTATGGGGCCTGCTGCATGCCCCCGAATCTGTTTCTGCCAGTCTTTTTGCGGTGGGCTGACCTCCGTTTAAAGGCAGGCGGAAAAGGATATTGTAGTCCCCGGTGCCTGCGAGGCAACGCCCCAACGTTGGTCCATAGTTTAGTTCTGCAAGGCGTGCGGAAAAGGACTGCCTTGCGGAACGGTGGCGGACGGTCTTTGCGTCCACCACGCTTGCCTCTGGATTCCCCCACCATCATAATCTGGTGGGGGGAACATTGCTGCCAGTTGCCGGAGAGCCCGCCACCGCACGGCTAGCGGTGGTTGTCCCTCCGCCATCGTAATAAGCCCTTAAGTGCCAGGGCCCTCATCCAAAGACTGCTGCAGCTTGTACCACCCATTGCCCTTGCCAGGATTGCCAATGACCATACCAACCCAACTACTAACCATCACACTCTTATAACTGTGACAATTCACACTATTCCAGGTGCACAACACAGTTCACTGACAGACCATTGATGTAAAAAATATTGATGTTAAAAATATCAAGTAAAAAATATAGACAACATAAATATCGACTCCTATATTTAAACAGATAAGTGCAAAAATATTGACTGAAAAATATTGCTGTAAATAATATAGATATATAAAATATCGACTTTCATATAAATATACAATAAAAATATTTATATTAAATACATTAAATATTAAACATAATATTAACAAAATATAGAAATTAATATATATTGCAATACAATATCATAAATAAAGTTAATAAAAAAACACATACATACATAATAATTTATACATATATGTTTACTTACAAGTAATAAACTATTATTTTTAATTTATGTTAAAAGTTTAAAATAATATAAAAAAATACAAATATATATTAATGATTTAAAATATAAATAAACAAAAATCTTTAATAAATTAAAATATTAAACTATCAGAAAAATATTTAAACTTACATTTCACAATACTATCAGTGTAAAAGTAGGGAAAGTGTTGGATAACAAAGGGGTAAAAAATGCAATATTCCCACTCCAGTGAGTGCAAAAGAAGGGTAAGTGTTGGATAGCGGAGGAATTAAATGTACTATTCCAACTCCAGTGAGTGCAACAGTAGGGAAAGTGTTGGATAGCATAGGGGTAGAAATTACTGTTCCCACTCCAGTGAGAACAACAGTAGGGAAAGTGTACGATAGTTGAGGGGCAAAAATTACTATTCCCACTTTAAAGAGTGCAACAGTAGAGAAAGTGTTGGATAGCGGAGGGTTAAAAATTACTATTCCCACTCCACTGAATGCAACAGTAGGATAAGTGTTGGATGGCGGAGGGGCAAAAAATGTAATCCCACTACAGTGAGTGCAACAGTAGGGAAAGTGTTAGACAGCACAGGGGTAAAAACTACTATTCCCACTCCGGAGATTGCAACAGTAGGGGAAAGTGTTGGATAACAAAGGGGTAAAAAATAAATATTTATACTCCAGTGAGTGCATAAGAAGGGTAAGTGTTGGATAGCGGAGGAATTAAATTCACTATTCCCACTCTAGTGAGTGCAACAGTAGGGAAAGTGTTGGATAGCGGAGGGGAAGAAATTACTATTCCCACTCCAAAGAGTGCACCAGTAGGGAAAGTGTTCGATAGCAGAGGGGAAAAAATGATTATTCCCACGCCAAAGAGTGCAACAGATTGAAACGTGTTGGATAGCGGAGGGATAAAAATGTATATTCCCACTCCACTGAGTGCAACAGTTGGATAGGTGTTGGATAGTGGAGAGGTGAAAATGACTATTCCCACTCCAGTGAGTGCAACAGTATGGATAGTACTGGATAGAGGAGGTGGAAAAATGACTATTCCCGCTCCAGTGAGTGCAACAGTAAGGAAAGTGTTGGATAGCAGAAGAGTAAAAATTACTCTTCCAACTCCAGTGAGTTCAACAGTAGGGAAAGTGTAGGATAGCAGATGGGTGAAAATTATTATTCCCACTCCCGTGAGAGCTACAGTAGAGAAAGAGTTGGATAGTGGAGGGGCAAAACTTACTATTCCCACTCCACTGAATGCAAAAGTAAGATAAGTGTTGGATAGCAGAGGGGTAAAAAATGTTATTCCCACTCCGGTGAGTGCAACAGTGGGGAACGTGTTGGATAGTGGAGAGGTAAAAATTACTATTCCAACTCCAGTGAGTGCAACAGTAGGGAAAGTGCTGGTTAGCGGAGGGGTACAAATTACTATTCCCACTCCAGTGAGTTCAACAGTAGGGATAGTGCAGGATAGTGGAGGGGTAAAAATTACTATTCCAACTCCCGTGAGTGCAACAGTTGGGAAAGTCCTGGTTAGCGGAGAGGTAAAAAGTCACTAATTCAACTCCAGTGAGTGCAAAAGTAGGGAAAGTGCTGGTTAGCCGAGGGGTAAAAATTACTATTCCTACTCCAAAGAGTGCAACAGTAGGGAAAGTGCTGGATAGCAGAGGGGTAAAAATTAATTTTCCCACTCCAGTGAGAGCAACAGTAGGGAAAGTACTGGCTAGCGAAGAGGTAAATATTACTATTCCCACTCCAGCAAGTGCAATATCAAGGAAAGTGTTGGATAGAAACAAAAATTACTATTCACACTCAAACAGTTTGAAAAAACATATATATAAAAAAATCATAAACAATGTTTAAAAAATAAAAAATAAAAATACATTAAATATATAAAAAGAACACATTTTATAATATTAATTACATTTAAAAACACAACAAACATATAAAATAAAATAATAAATACATTTATAAAAAAATAATTCTTTTAAACTAGAAAATTTTTACAAACAAAAAAATGCATTAACACGTAAATGTATTTATTTATTTTATTTCCTACCCAATAACACCACACCAATAACAAAACACGTCAACATTTTTAATTAAATGTAGTTCCATAATTAACATAATTAATAATTAATTTAAAAATATTATTAATAAAACAACTAATAAACATTAATTGACTACACACACTTTAAAAATATAATATCCACAACACTCACCTAAATGAAACTATGAAATATTAAAACACAATTAAAATGTATTTTTTAAATTAAAAAACTACTACTATTAACAACTAATAATTAAATAATTAAAATGTATTTAATACCCACCCTTTACCCTTTAAAAGTAAAAACTACACACACAAAAATAACAATTAACCAAAATAAATATAAAATAATAATTATTAATTAACAACTATACATTTATTATACACAAATTACTTACCACCCTATACTCCCCTATAGTCCTATAAATACCACCAAACACACCTACAATCAATTACACAATTATTATAATTAATTACAAATTAAATAATTAAAATTATTTAACAACCAATTATCAATTCATCAATTAAAAATAAGTTACTTCCCACCCTTTACACCTAAAAACACCACAACACACACCTAAAATTAATTACACATTTACCATAATTAATAACCAATTAATTAATTGAAATTAATTAACAACCAATAATTCATTCATAAATTAAAAATAAATTACTTCCCACCCTTTGCACCTATAAACACTTCAACACACACCTAAAATTACTTACACAGCTACCATAATTAATTACCAATTTATTAATTAAAGGTAATTAACAACCTATTAATAATTCATACATTAATAATAAATTACTTCCCACCATTTACACCTATAAGCACCACAACACACCCCTAAAAATAATTATTACCATAACTAATGACCAATTATTTAATTAAAATGAAATTAACAATCAATTATTAGTTAATTAATAATAAATTACTTTATACAATTAACACTATAACATCTCAAGCAAACAAATATTAATAAATAAAAAATAATCAATAAATGTAACATAATTAAGTTATTTCCCAGCCTATTCCCCAATAAACCCACAACCTGCTACGGAACTATAAATGTAACACATATATTAAAAATACCAACAATTCTTATACTGACCTACACAGACTCCCACACACCCACTGACCCCCCTGGACACAGTCATTGCACAGAAAGACCCACACAGACACTCCTACTCACAGATCACTCACAAACACACTCACAGCCCCGCTCAGATACTCACACACCCGCTCACACACTCATATATCAACTCACACCCACCAAACAACACATACAGCCACTCACACCCACCCTCTAAAGTTATGGGTTGCAGTTACTAAAATAACATTTTTAAAACCTTGAATAATTCAGTATAAAACCAAAGATTAGAAAGACATTATAGTAACAATATAATGCCATGGAAAATCACTGAAAAAGCAAAGGTTACACAGACGTAATAGTTAGGAAAAAGGAAAGGTTACAAGAAAATTATAGTTTAGATTAAAATAAAAATTAAAATTCATTAAAAAAAGCAAAGGTTACAGGGACGTTATAGTTAAGCTCAGATTGTACATGGAAAAAAACAGAGAAATTCAGCAGTTATAGTTTCCTGATCTAACTATAACTCACGCGCCAGCAATGCACTGTTTATGACCTCTCATATTGCATCACTCATGACATGATCACGAACATTTTTCATGACACCATTGATAGCACCTCAAATTAAATAACTGATGACATCGCTGATATATAATGTCCCTGTAATCTTTGTTTTTTTTGTGAATTTCTAAGGCTGTTTTACTTCTATTACCTAACAATAACTTCCCTGTAACCTTTTTTTTAATGAATTACTACATTTTTTATGTTATTTCCTAACTATAGCTTCCCTGTAACCTTTGCTTTTTTCTGAAAAGTTCTAGGAGTTTCTTAGCGTAAAGTAATATTTAATTACCACACGTTAATCCTACCGCCATTGTACAAGTCCTTTGGCCGTGTGCGGCGGGGGGTTGGCCAGTCACTAAGGCCAACCACCTGCACTAAGTTAACATCCAAAAGGCAGCCCACCCAGGAGGGGGAACACAACCCCACTCCCTGCTCCAATTTCAGCCCAGGGAACCCCATCCTCTGGAGCCCGGCATATTTTGCGGTGGAGGGAGGGACATGTTCTCCTCCCCAGGGGCTTTTTGGCCCAGGAGACCCCAGCCCCTGGGGCCAATCACTGTAAATGTGGGGAAGGGGAATTGCAGCCCCCCCAACAGGTGGAATTTGGCCCGTAGGACACCATCTTCTGAGACCTGTCCCAGTCAATGATTAAAGGGGGAGAGGACATGCTGCTCCCTCACCAAGCCAATATTGGTCCCAGGGACTCTATCATCTGGGGCCTTGCCAATAATTAAAAGGGGCGGGGGGAGCGTCGCCCTCCCCTTAGGCCAATATCAGCCAAGGGGACTCCTTCTCTTGGAGCCCGAACAACTGAGGGGTATGGGTCCCCCGGGCCATTAATGGCTTTGTGAGGGGGCGCGCATCCCCCTCCCCATTACTATCACAGCTGCGCCCTGGGGGATGGGGACCCCAGGGCTGAAATTGGTCTGTGGATGGGGGCTGCGTTCTCGCTCCCCTTCTAAACTATATCAAAGCCTCAGGGGATGGGGTCGTTCTGGGGCTAAAATCAGCCCAGGAAGGGCAGCATGCCCCCTTCCAAATATTTAGAGGCCGGCCCCCGAGGCATGGTGTACCCGGGATAAAAATCGTCCTGAGGAGGGGAGCCATTAAGCCCCCTTCCTCATTACTATCAAGGCCTGGCCCTAAGAAATGGGGTCCCTGGGGCTGAATTCGGCCCAGCGGGGAGGCTGTGTGCCTCCCTCCTGATTAATTATGAGGCCGGGCCCTGAGGTATGGAGTCACTGGTGCCGGTCAGGCCCTGAGGGATGGGGTCCCCAGGCCGAAATTGGCCAGGTGAGGGGGATGAGTTTCCCCGTCACCTCCTGGATATCCACTGGGCCCTGGGGATGGGGTTTCCAGGGCTGAAATCATCCTGGGGAATGGGGCCATGCTCGCCCTCTACCCCAATCATAATGTTATGTTAAGGTGCTGCACAGTGGAGCAAGACAACAAGTGCAAGGAAATAATTTAAAGAAGAGCCAGATTTTTAGGTTTTTAGGGTTCTTTCTGAAAAGAAGCAGGTTTGGAATTGTTCTGATGGAAAAGGAGAGTGTGTTCCATTCCTCAGCAGTAGAGTTTACAAAACCTCTTCCTCTCAAATTTTTATTGTTTCAACCTATTGACAATTAATTTTCGGGTGCCCGTGGACCTTAGGTTTCTTCCTGGGATATACCATTGAAATGTGTGTTTAAAGAACTGAGGGCCAGCCCCATGCAGAGCTTTGTGGGCAAAGCAGAGATCTTTAAATTTGATTTGATTTCTAACGGCAGCCAATAGAGATGTTCAATAGCTTGTGTGACCGTTTGATATTTTGGGGATTCCAGTAAGAAATCTTACCTCTGCATTTTGCATAACCTAAAGCTTATTGTGGTGCTGTTGCAACATGTTAAGATATAAAGCATTGCAAAAGTCAATTTTGGAAAGTATGAGAGCCGTAATCACAGTTTTTGGGAGTTGTCTGGAATGAAAGGGAAGACCTTTCTAAGCATCCTCAGAACATGAAACGTCGTGGAGGTGACCGCATTGCCATGCAATCCAAAAGTCAACTTGTTATCCATGTTCACTCCAAGATTTCTGGCCTTGCACACCAGTGTAGGAAGGGAACCAGAATTTAGTTTTAAATACTTCAAGGTCTTCCAATTACCTACAGCAGTCATGCAGTCGTGAAAGATGGAACCTGCTTGGTAGTTTGAAGCAGACAGAGCCACCACAATTTGGGTGTCGTCTGCATACGAGGTGAGATCCAACCCGATTGATCTAATGAGTAAGTTTAGAGGTTGAATATAAATGTTAATGCAGAACCATGAGGGACCACACATGGAAGTGATAAGAGTTTGGACACAAATGGATCCAGAGCTACCATTTGTGATCTTCAAGACAAGAAAGATTCTAGAAGTTTAAGTGCCAGCCCCTCGATCCCAACAGAACAGAGATGTTCGACTAAGACCTTAAGGTTGCTGATAAATCGAGGAGTATTATCACTGCGTTGACGCTTCAATCAACTAATTATAAAACCACCCACCTAAGAGGCACAGACAAAACAAGCGCGGGAGCCCATGCTTTTTTTATTATTTTACCCTGGATTTGCAGATCTTCCACAAATATGCAGTAACATTTTTAACAAAAAATATTTTTGGCCCCTTATGGAGTCCTTGTGGAACCCCACCACCAAGCCCATAGAGTCAGGGTATTCTACCCTGCCCACTTCTGGGTTTTATTTTTGGGAGGGGGACTCAGGCTGAGTCCCGAGTCCCTGGATGACAGCCATCACTTCCTGGCTGAACGGGTAGCAGCCAACCAGATCTCATCATGAGATCTGTCGGGTTCACCAAGGCTTCGTGTCCCTAGATATATATAAATTGTTTTTCTTTAATGACTCAAAAACTGCTAAATGGATTACACCAAATTACAAAAAGAGATCTTTTCAGGCCAAGATCTAGCTTTCTGCCAACGTTGGTGTAATTCCGGTCAGCGGTTCGGGCTGCAGTTATGTTCAAAATCCCTATGGGAAATTGCATGGTGAAATCACGTTTTGGGACCTCCCCACCTTTTTCTCTGCCCCCACTTGATGAATGACCCCAAAACTTTTCAAACAGCAGTTTAAGTGAGTGGCAAACTAGCTTTGAATATTTCATGAAGATTCATCAAACTGCATCAAAGTTATTAGCAAAAAAAAAAACAATTTTCCTATGTTATCTAGGTCCTAACTATAACTACGTAGAGGCTCCCGCCAATAGGTGATATATATTATCAAGGTATTCGTATGTATGTGAAATTAAGTATAGTAAATCTATACCTACCTTCACAATATTTTAGTAGTCAATATTTTATATCACAATGTTTAGGAGTTGATCTTACCCTGCAGCCTGTTACAACAAAGCACCCTTCCTGGTCTACTCTACAGCAGCACGTGCCATATCACCTGCCTCTTATACACCTCGACAGCCACAGTGCCCAGTGTTCTGCTGCTCGTTTTCAAGAGTTAACGGAAATGGATGGCCCCACGGCCTGTTGCTCATGCAGTTAATGGTCCCCAACTACATGGAAGATGGGCTTGCTTAAGTGACATGCCTAGAGGTAAGCCCTGTGCTGTAAGGACAGGATGCCAAGGTGAGGTAGCTTGGTCAGCCTACACAGGCAGGTGATTTCCACGGGGGCTTAGCTAAGCTTGCGGCCAGGCATGGGCTTGCACAACCAAGGTGATTCTTTAAGGGCAAGCCCGCACCAGGTGTTGGGTGCCAAGTCCTATCTAGGCAGACAATGACTCCTGCGCAAGAGCCAGTGAGCTAGGCAGTGGTGATAGCTGCCAGTTAAATTGTGAGTTGCGGTGCAAGAACCTGAGGAGAACGTGGGGGTAACATAAAAGGGCTACAATGATTAGGAAGTTTGTTTGGTGGTCCGACTGCCCAATATGGGTCAAGTGTTTTGCCTCTGTGTTCCCCCTTTTAAACGACTAAGACACACGGACACCCGTTTCTATGTCACTTCTCCCAGGGCAGGCTAGTCCCTATTGGGAAATGGCCTTCGATCAAACATGTGATTCACTATCGCGTACTTTGTCAACATTACTAGTAAATGTATCATGGGTCACAGGTGGATACGAGGTCCGGGCACCTGTAAGTTGGCACGCCACGAGTTAGTGCAGTGTCCGAGGATGGGCACCACATGCCTATCCCCGCTTACCTGCGCGACACCTTTGCTTTGGGCACCAGGGTTAATTTTGTAAATAAACTAAAGTTGTCTGGTCTATGTGGCGGAGTATGACCCAGGGATGAAGAACACATTGACAACAGGAGCAAATTAAACAACCAGTGGAGGACAGGTAACGTCAGTGGTCCGAAATCCCCCTGGCTCCTGTGGCTGGGAGTTTGGATGGGGAGGCTTTGGCGCTTGCGCGCAGGAGGTCTGCGCTATGCGTAATTTCTCTGGGCAGAGGAATCTTGGCCCATTAGACCTGGGTGCCACACGCCAAAGGCACAAGGGTGTGTTATTACGGAAAGGGTACATCTGCCCAGTATAAGCATGGACTGATTCTTGCTGATTAGGGAAGTGGCCCTAGTATAGCAGGATTTAAGTAGGAATGCCGGCCTTGGTGGGGGGCCCTGGCTGCGACGGTCGCCACACCCAGGGCTGTGGCGGAGTTACAGGGCGATCCAGAGGCGGAAAGGTACCCTGGAGTACCCTCTTCAGGAGCACAATAGGATGCTGAGGCCTAATATCCCCAGGAAGTCTGTGCTGTGGACCCTGGGGGTGCAACGGCGCCCCGCTATCTTACGGGCGGTTGGAAACCTGTACAACCGGGGGTCGCTTGAATGCTCCGCCCCTCGTAGGGGGGGGCGTGAGCAGGAGGGTGGACCAATGGTTCACTGGAAATGGGAGGGGCTATCTCCTCGCCACAACCGCTAAGCAACGATTGGCTAATGCCACGTTGCAAATTGGCCCATCAGGTGGTAGTTCGCGAGGGGCGGCTTGCCTTTGGATCGTCTGTAAGATAACCCACCTTGTTGGCATGTGTATATGCTAATAAACCTGCAGCTACTTTTCTCCAACAAAAAGTTGTCTTGTCTGCTTATTTCTGCGACATGCATGTTGCTGCGAGCGGGCTGGTGAGTGGGCCGATATTGGCACTATGCAGGCCGACCGACACGTCCCCGCAGGGGACACAAATAAGAGGGCGGCCACCGTAGTGCCACAAGATGGCACATGGGGCAGCCCAGCGCTTTGAGACCCCGGAGGGTCCCGCGCGTCACTTCCGGATTGGGGTGGGCGGGGGAGAGTATATATGCCTCCCCCGCCCACCGAGCGGCCTCTTTGTCCGCTGTCCTCTCATCCTAACGCCGTTTCCCTCCCTTCCGCATACCTGGCGCTTTCAGGGTAGGGGGGAAATGTTTCTAATCTTTTCTCATTTGTGTTGCAGATGGAGTTACAGGGCAATCCAGAGGCAGAAAGGTACCCGGGAGTACCCTCTTCAGGAGCACAATAGGATGCTGAGGCCTTATATCCCCAGGAAGTCTGTGTGGTGGACCCTGGGGGTGCGACGCGACCCGCTATCCTATGGGCGGTTGGAAACCTGTACAACCGGGGGTCGCTTGAACGCTTCGCCCCTCGTAGGGGGGGGTGTGAGCAGGAGGGTGGACCAATGGTTCACCGGAAATGGGAGGGGCTATCTCCTCACCACAACCGCTAAGCAACGATTGGCTAATGCAACGTTGCAAATTGGCTCATCAGGTGGTAGGTCGCGAGGGGCGGCTTGCCTTTGGATCGTCTGTAAGATAACCCCCCTTGTTGGCAATGCATATGCTAATAAACCTGCAGCTACTTTTCTCCAACAAAAAGGTTGCCTTGTCTGCTTATTTCTGCGACATGCATGTTGCTGCGAGCGGGCTGGTGAGTGGGCCGATATTTTTTTTTTTATTTATTTTTTTTTTAATCCTCGTATTGCGAATTTTTATATGTATGGAGTTTTAGGTGTCTGCCTCTGATTATCTTTGCCGGAGCGACCCCTTTGTCTTTCGTGTCTGGGAAGTTTCCAAATTTCTCGGATTTCTCAGAGGAGTATCCTTAAACCGTTACATAGTAACAGGTCTTGTTAGGGATAGGGGTAAGAGCTAGCCACCTTGGCTACTCGACAAGTATTTTACTCGTCCACCAGATGTTGTTTCGCAATAATCATTGGACCATGTGTACCAACCCTGTATTGAAGTCTAAATGGTTTTCCATGATTTCCCAGAATTTAAATCTTTTAGAAGTAGTTCCCTTTCTGTCTAGTTTATTAACCCTTAAGACAGAGGTCATCAATGCTCCATGTGTTGGAGGGGATGCACTAACCCAGTTGATACAGATCTCTCTCCTTGCCAGTACAATTAGCACAAGTAGAAGGTTTTCCTGACATTTAGTTAATCTCCCTCCATCGTTTGTGTCTTCAATCCCAAAAAGAATTAGGGTTGTACTTACAGTTAGTTGTTTATGCATGATCATGCTCACGGTCTTACCAACTTCTTCCCAATAATCTTCCAGAGATGGGCAGTTTTTAAACATGTGGACATCATCTGCCTTTTCTTCCCCACATTTCGGACATTTTTTTACGCCAGCATTTTTAAATTTGGAAAGCTTTTTCGGGGTCCAGTATGCGCGTTGTATTGTATATAAGTGGTTTCTTTTCAAACCCGCTGACTTTAAGGTTGACCAACATTTTCCTATAGACTTTTCCCAAATGTTATCCAGGTTGGCTATTTGCAGATCTTTCCCCCAGATGTCGTCCTCAATCTGTGTATCTTCATTTGCTGCATCTATAAGGGCCCAGTACCACTTTGCAACCTCTTTGATAATTGGTGAGTTTTTTACCATTTCTTTTTCCAGATTTCCATTGTTTTGTTTATTTGTAGGGATGGTTCTAGCCCAGCTTGACATTTGATAATATTTAAATTTAGAAATTGAGTCATTGGTAATACTTTGAAGTTCTTCCCAAGTAACCAGAGAGGATCCTTTTACTAACTGACCCCAATAGTTAATATTGGCTAGTTTCAGGGGGTTTGCCATTGAGTCTTTTAGACATTCTGGGGTTCCTGGTGATTCCCATATAGGGGCCATTGTACTGTAATATTGGATGTTCAGAGAAGATCTAATTTGTGTCCACAACTTAGCTGCCTCTCTTAGAGTCTTCAATTTATTTTTTTAAAGTATTTTGGATGCCCGAATTTGAATAGAAAATGGTCCACGTACTCTGTTAATACTTGCAAATATATTGGATAATAATGATGGGTTTTAAACAATATCCGCATGTTTTTAAACTGAAACGCATTGTAATATTCCGTTAGGTCTGGGCTTGATAGTCCTCCATCTTGTTTTCCTCTTCTGAGTTTTTTCCAGGATATCCTCGTTCCCTTCGAGGCCCATATAAAACTGGTAATTTCCCCCTGTGGTTTTTTTAGAAGGGCTTTTCCAAATTCCAAGGGGATAGTATTGAAAAGATATGTGTACTTGGGCAGAATTGACATCTTGATAATATTTGATCTTCCAATTATACTAAGTGGAAGACTGGACCACACTTTAAATAACTTTCTCACCTCTCCTGCCACTTTGTTTAGATTACGCTGTGGAATCTTCTCTAGTTCGTGATTTACTAAAATTCCTAGATATTTTATTTCCTTCTTGATGTTTGAGTTCTTGAAGTGTGTATTCCAAGTCATTATTCGGTTTTAGAGTGATTTACTAGGTAGCCTGAAATCTTCCCAAACGTACTTATCATCTCTTCTATGGTCGACTTAGAACTGACATAATCATTCGTAAAGATCATCAAGTCATCTGCATACAATGCGATCTTTTTTTCCCAAGTGTGGTACATAAACGGGGTTATTTCTTTAGTATTCCTTAGTTTATTTGCCAGCGGCTCAATATATAAGTTAAAAAGCAGAGGCGAGAGAGGGCATCCCTGCCTGGTTCCTCTTTCTATGATCACACCCTCTGTGAGACTGCCATTAACTAGGATTTTCGACCTTGGTGTTTTGTAGATTTCCTTCACGACATTCGTGAATGGTTGGCCTATGTTGTTTTTAGCAATAACTTTTTCAAGAAAGAGCCAGTTGACTCTATCGAAAGCCTTAGCGGCATCGACAGTAAAGTATTGTGAGCGGGATTTTCTCTTGCGTGGCAATGTCGATAGTGCTCAGGAGTTCGTGAGTAATTTCGTGCAGTTGTCTTCCTTTAATAAATCCTTTTTGGTCCGTATTTATAAGTTGAGGCATTGCTCTTCCTCACCGGGCTGCCAGAATTTTTGTGAACATTTTATAATCTGCATTAAGCAGCGATATAGGCCGATATGACTCACACCTATTAGGGTCCTTGCCTGGCTTTAGGATGATGGTTATTACGGCATCATTCCAGGAGTCTGGGATTATATTTTGTTGTTTAAGGGTCAGGTTTGCCAGCTCTGTGATATATGGTGACAAAGTGTCACTTAGTATCATATAAAGTTCATTTGGTACAGCGTCCGGGCCTGCTGCCTTACCTTTTTTTAAGTTTTTGATTGCCTCCTCTACCTCACTTATTTGAATCTCTTGATTTAGTTCTTCCTTTTCCTCTTCTGTTAGAGCTAAAGATGGGATAGCTTCTGGGTATTCGTCAATCTGACCTTCTAGAGGATTAGTATCTTCCGTGTATAATTCTGTGAAAAATTTCTTGAACTCTTGTCTGATTTTATTCTCGTCTGTACTTTGGTTCCCCTGGCCGTCTTGATGTATACTCCTTACTTTATTCCTGGTTTGATCTGTTTTTAGTTTCCACGCAAGCCATTTTCCGCAACCTTTGCGTATTCATGATTTATTAATTTGCTTGCTTCCCACTTTGTACGCACTCTGCCTTCTAGTATATCTTCAAGTTTTTCTTTCTGGCTTTGTCTCTTTCTTTCCAGTTCCTTTTTCCTGCTTGTATCTTGTTCTACTTTTAGTTCAGTGTCTAAGGAGTAGATGCTATTTTCCAGATCTTTTATCTCTCGCTTCATTTTTTTATTTTTATATGCACCCAGACTTAGTAATTTTCCCCTTAGTACTGCTTTGTAAGTATCCCAAGTGATCTGTTTAGTCGTACCAGTTTTATTATTTTCAAAGAAATTTTCTGTTTCTGTTTTAAGTTCCTTTACAATTTGCTGATCTAGTAGTATGGCTCGTTCTACCGTAAATCTTTTTTGAGTTTTTGTTGTCTCTACTTGGAGTGTTAGTTGGACAGCAGAGTGGTCTGATAAGTGAGCCGGTAGGTGAACTAGTTTTTTTACTCTCGCTGATAAATCTCGGTCGATAAGGAAGAAGTCAATTCTCGACCTATGTCCTAGTTTTTTGTTGTGCAATGTAAAAGGCTGATTTTTTTCTCCTTTCTCCCTCCAAATGTCTATCAGTTCTAAGTCTCTTTTGTATATACTAATCCACTCCCTCATTTTCGGTAAGTTTGCCTGCCTGCCCGGGGGAGACCTATCGATATTGGGATCCATTACGAGGTTAAAATCTCCTCCCAGGATTATTGGGGTGTTGGCTAGTAATAGATGAGAGTAGAGTTTCCGTAAGGGGTCTGCGTCGTCTAAATTGGGTCCGTAATATCCTGCTATTGTATAAGAGCTGTTTTCAATCCTTACTCTCGTTATTGCCCATCTCCCTTTACAGTCTACTTCTTCCGAATCTAGGGTAGCTTTAAGTGACTTTTTAATTATTATCACGATCCCTTTAATATTACATTCTTGTGTGGTGCATATATATGTGTCTACCCATCTTAGATTCTTTTTTATTATTTGGGCCCACTCTTCTTTCAGGAGATGTGTCTCCTGTAGTATAATTATTTCACATTCTGATGTTCTAAGTACTCAAGAATTCTGTTCCTCCTGCTTTTTGTCCTCATACCATTTACATTCCAGGTGAGAATTTTAACATTTTTACTCATACTCCCCATCTACTCTGTTTCTCCCTGACACGTCCCAATCCCGTATGCTGTTTATATTATTGTGTAAGGTATTGTGTAAGGTAGGCAGCTCCTTTTCATTTTTCCATCTTTTTTTCGATTTTTGAGGATTTTTTTCTTAGTTTTTTCCCTATTTTGCTCCCTACCCTTGTTCTGTTTTGTGCATTTTTTGTATTTTCTTTTTAGTGAATTGTTTATACCCTCCCAGGGGAAGCCTCCTTCTTCTTTTCTTAGGGTTATCTTCTTAACCCTTTCCAACCCCTTTACCCCTGACTCTTGACCTATATATATTTAAAAGTTATTACTACAACACCGTACACCATTAATCTGCTTTTTTTGCACTGCAGCTAAACTCTAATATATGGTTGAAAAGATTTCTTCTTTATCTTATCGGCTCTTCTGACATGATTTTTTCTCGCATTAATTCTATAAGAGATTTTACTTCTTCTGGGTCCCTTATGTTTCTCATTTTATTTCGCCACATTATCCTTAATGACGGAGGGAACTTCATCTGAACCGTTGCGCCGAGTTGTTGTAATTCTGGCATTAGGTTCCCTAGCTCCCATTGTCTGTTTTGAGAGGCCTTCGACATGTCAGATCTAATTTTGAAGGTCCAGTTGTCTTTGTTAAAGTTACCCTTTTTCAGCGCGTCTCCCAGTATTTTTTCTTTTAAAACATAGGTTTTGAAGTTAATAAGTATTTTTCTTGGTGTTTTTCTCTCTTTGTTCTTACTGAATGGATCTCTGTGTGCTCTTTGTATGTCTTCTTCGAGCAATGCTCTATCCACCCATGGGAAATGCTCTGATAGTAATTCCACCACATATTTTTTAATGTCTGAACCTTCTTGATTTTCTGGCACATTTAATATCCTTATGTTGTTTTTTCTAGCTTGGTTCTCAAGCGATTCCATCTTCTCATGCATTGTTTTGCTCTCCTGCTTCAGACAGTTTATCTCCTTCTGATTTTTTTCCACTTTCTTATTCAGGGTGCCAACTTCGCTCTCTATAGCCGTCACTCTATCTACCAATGCGTTGAGTTTGTTATCTAGTTTCTCGCATGCTTCTTGAATTTTATCTTGCTTGGCTTCTGATATGGTAAATTTCTCTCGCATCTCCGTCCATATTTTCTCAAGGAATTGATCTGTGTGGCTTTTCGGAGTACCATCTCCCATTTTTTGTAGCCCAGGCTCAGGCATCCCATTCTCCTCATCTATTGTTTCCTCCCTTATCTCTGCGGTTCCAGTGTCTTTAGCTCCCCCGGTTGCCATGATGCTCTCTAGGAGGCGGTATTAGTTTCCTCCTCCTTATCTGCTTCTCTGGTAATCAAAAAAGTCAAGTTATTTTGTGCTGCTTTGTTCTTACTGCTATCTGGAGGTATTTTTTCGTGGTCTAAGATTGCTTGTGATTTTTGTTGTGGGTCAGATAATACTGAGGGAGGCTCGTTTTTTTCTTTCTCAGTTAGAAGTGGGTGTTCTGGTGTTGATTGTATCGGTAGCTGTCCCTGCTCCTCGGTGTGCGAGTTCTGTTTTAGCTGAACTTTAAAATAAGTTCTCAGTGATGGTGTTATCTTAATTTTTCTTTTCTGAGAAGTGTCAGCTTTGCCTTTGGTCGGAGCCTTTTCGCTTTCAAATTTAGATTTATGCTCTCTTTGGGTGGCTTCTTGACTCTTTTTTTGATCTCTCTGGGAGAAATCCCTTTAGGGTATTGTTCCTGTTTGAGAAAGTTCCTGTTTCGCATGCTGTAATTTGATATAACCTGCTTGTCTTGTTTGCCCGGTGCACCCACCAGTTTTTTTCCTGTGTTAATTTCCAAACCTACTGCTGGCTCAGTTTGTTTGGGGACCTCCTTACATTCACTACACCCACCTTCTCCTTCTCCTCCCTCCTCTGTAACTTTTAGTCTAGCGCTCATATGCCTCAGTGTCCTGCCCTTCCCTAATTTTGCAGCGCTTCTCTCCTTTGTTACAACTTGAAGCTCAAATGTAGACACCCCCCGAGAAAATCAGCCCACTTGCCTCTTTTATCATTATGGACCGGTCCGCTGTCACTGTCACTGGCACAATCTTCTCTCCGGCTGCCCTCCCGCAGCTCCGCCGCTGATCCTGCGTGGTCTGGCGAGGCTCTGCCGCTCACACTCCGGAAACGCAACCCAGGACTCGCGTCGTCTGGCAAGGCTCTGCTGCTCGCGCCCCGGAACAGAAACCACACTCTCCCGGAAGCCCTCCAGCGATTGCTTTCGCTTTTGCAGCCGCGGCCCAGACCCCAGTGTCGCACCCGGGCTTGCCGGTTTCACCGGATCCAACACTCCACGCACGGCCGGAGGCTCGGGAAGTAAGGTCCGTTTCTTCCAGAAAATCGCACACTATCGGGAGGTGGGCTACCATTCCTCAGTTAACTTCAGCAATACTTCCTTCAAACGGTCAGGTTCAGTCGATGGGGTACCTTATTCTGTGTACAGAGTATCACTGCATCTTCTCATCTGTGTTTGGTGCTCTCTCGGCGTTGTTTTTTTCACTTCCTCATGTCAGAGGAGTCTGGAGTTCAGGAGCTCATCGACCGAGCGTCCTACCCGGCCGCCATCTTCCCCCGCCCTCCGAGTGGGCCGATATTGACACTAATGGAAGATGGGCTTGCTTAGCGTTTGGCAGACTGTTAGAACAAGCAAACACTGGCAGTTCACATACCCAACCAAACTTACGGTTGCCCTAAACCTTTTGCAGTTCGAGGAACTACAGGGTTTCGACAGAAAGGCCCTCAGATGGCACCACCATTGGAAATCTATCCGCCTATGCCACGTGGCCAGCAGGTCATAGTTATTAAAACCTTTAAATGTTTAGGATGAGGCACATATCATTAGAAGACCCTGTCGTTTTTTATTAGAAGCCGAAAAATTGAGGGAAACGGTTGAAGTAAAGAGTAGGTTTAAGAGAAAATTTCCAGAGTGATAGATGCAAAGATAAACTACCTCATAGAGGTGAAATTGTTTCTACACTGTGCATCTACCTCAACGACGTGTCACGCAGGGTACCTTCGATACCCTAATGTACAGTTCCCCGACGGTGCTGTGCAAGCACACAGAACTACCTGTGCTATGTCTGCAAGGCAAGATAAAAAATTCCCACACTTTCCCCCAGTGGCAGATTTTTTATGCAGGTTTCATGAGATGTAGCTTCTTAAGGTTAAATGTGGGATAAATAAATAAAAATAGAAGGTGGCTTTTCTTCCACCAAACACTTCTAATGTGTGGTAGTCTTTGCAGAGTCAATGTTTTCTGTGGTCTGTTGTTGTGCTCCCCTGAGCTCTAGCCACTTGAAGACCAGAAAGCCCAGAACAGGCTCGAGGGTGCAAGATGCTTTCCTGTGCATCATGGGTTGGGAATGCATATTTAATGCTTTATTGGCTGACTCTGTCAATGACCTGTAATGAACTCTTTAGGGGCCCTTCATCTGTGCTCCAGTAACGGCCTCAATGATAAACCGTTAGTGACGTCTTTTTTTTTAATTAATGCTCTAGCTTCTGGGTGGAGGTCTCCTTTCATGAGGGGCCTCCAGCGGTATGCACGGTAGACAGAGAAGGTCCTCGATCACATAAAAAACATTCATTTTTTCAACCTCGTTTGCTTTGTCTTGGATGATGAATTCAACATGAATACAAAAACAGGGGCGCAGTTTCTAACATTTCACAGACCAGACGAGGTGTTTATTGCAAATGAGTTTTTTTTAGTAAAATGGAAAAAACGTGTCTGAAAAACATGATCATCGCCCGCGCTTTCAAGCCAGACTGCTGCAGGTGCCGCACTCCTTTGCATGCTGGGTCCACACTCCAGAGGAGCTGGCATAATGTACGACCCTGCTGCGTCGAATAGACACGCAATGATTAATCTGAAGGAAGTAGGCCCAGGAGCCGAACACCGAGTGCAGACAGCTTCACGTGTGCTCACTGGAAAGCAACTACTTCCGGGACCCGCTGACTAGACCAGTCAACAGCACCAGGGGATAGAGGCCGGTGCCTGTTAGAATTCTGTGTCTGTAAGAGCCTGTGCCGCATCAAGGCAATGCTAGGCAGCCGCCTATGGGTCGACAAGCAAGAGGGCATCTTACTGCCCATACATAGCACCATTCTCCAGCCACGGTCTGCACAGGTAACAGCTGTGGGGCCGGTTTGGGGGGATGGGGATTTCTAGGGACGATGTCGAGGGAAAATTAAATCATTTTCCCTCTGCAGCGTCCCGCGAACCCTCCGCCCCACTTCCCCCTCCTCCCCCCCCCTTCCCGCTGTTACATGTACGGATCGAGGCTGCCATTCTCTTCAAGGAGCACTGCCTTTGACAGGCTGACATCTCACCCCTTCCACCAGCTCGACACCCTCCCTCCAGGGGCGGCCTTAGGCATGTGCAAGCTGTGCACCTGCACAGGGCCACCAAACCCCAGGGCCCACCACGCCAATATATATCCTTAATATAATAATCCTCTGAGGATGGATACATATTTGCATGGTGGCCCCTGGCAGGGATTTGGCGGCCTGTGGCTCTGTTCCACTTCCAAACACCCTGACCCCCCCTACACTGGCCTCCGCGCTCCGCCCCGCCCAGACCCCCTCTTCCGGGGCCCTCTACCTACGCTCCCTGCCCAGGGCCGCCATGAGCCTAGAGCCGCCCCTCCTCCCTCTGTCCCTCACCCACACAGCATGCTGTTACAAGCCAGCTAGGTGTGTGCTTTAGAAATACCAAAAACGTACATACATACATACATACATGATTCAGGGCTAATCACTTAATCTCCCCGTGACTATGAAAAGTGTCTAGAGATCCTCACGGGTGTTTAGCCGCACTCTACAAATCCGAGCTTTGGAATTATTATTATACATACAGCCCTGATGCCATTGTCACATTGCCAAATATCACCTCACCTATGGCATCCGGGGGCACATTTACAATAAAGTGGCGAAGCGTGTCGTTTAGCCACGAAGGCTAACAACACGCTTTGTCGCTTTAGAAAACCCCCTGCGCTGGCGCTAACTTTAGCTGCCTAGCGCCAACGCAGGCACCGTTGCGCCATAGTGCAAGGGTGCCTGTGTGGAGGGGATGATTGTTTATGTTCAGGAAGGTCTCCCTTTCAAGCTTTAAATGCTGTTTTGCAACTTTTATATGTGCTGCTTAATGCAGCACACACAGAAGCATATTTTTAAATGTTTGTTTATGTACAGGGAGGGGGACCTTCCTGCACATAAACAATCATAGGCAATTTGCTGTTTCATAGGCAGCACACATGGAAACAGCAAAAATTTGAAGCATTTCTCCTCATTTTAAAACCAGGTTTTCCCTGACCTTAATTTTGGTGCTGCCTCCTATTTACGCTGCCTTTGTAAAAAGAAGACAGCGTCAAAACTCAATGGGTGTTGCGGTGCAACACCCACCACAACACCCATTGCCCTCCCCTTTCACGCTAAATAAAGCATGAAAGGGTGCCTTATTTACAAGGCAGCTTTAAGCCACATTAAGTGGCTTAATGCTGCCTTGTAAAAAAGGAGAGGACCCTATTGCCATCACAATGTCACTAAAAGTAACGTGGTGGCGATAGGGGCTTGTAAATATGCCCCAAAGTTTCTTGACTTTGTCCGACTTTGAAGACGCAAAGCTTAACCAGGCTGTCCTGTCCAGTGTGTTTATATGCAGCCACAGGAGATCCCTTCCATTAAGGATGGGACATTCTGAGGTTGGAAACCAAAATGGAGAAGTAAGTGTGGCACAGGATTGGACCCCGTAGGGTGATTGGGGGCTGGAGAATGAACTCAGGGCAGTGGACCTTGTATGGGGTGAACTTGCAGCCGGGGGGAGGAGCTCTAGGGGCTTCAAACAGGAGATGTTGCAGATGCATTAGCAGGGCTTTAAGTGAGCCGGGTCCTGCTGGTGCTCAGCTCTAAACAGCAGGTGCTGAGATGGGTCCCTTTCGGGCTCCCCTCACCCTCAGGATGACAAAAAAAATCTTAACTGTGCAACAGTGGCACCCTTTAATGCTGTTGATGTCATTTCAAAGAGACTCGTTATAGTTCTTTCAGTCTCATCATTTCAGGATTGACTTTCAATATTCTCTACAACGAAGCCATAGTTGTTGCTTATTTATCTTATGAAACTAACAACCATTGGCAAAGCCAATAGTCCTAGCTTGTTGTAGGTGTAATGTTACTTGTTGTATTATATATCTGGATGCAATGACAGAAGCAGAAGCAGTAAATTACCAGTCAGACCGCCCACTATGCTAAGTACAGATTTTTACCATATGTGTTTTAAACCACTCCCTAATTACATCAGCTATGCCCCTTTCAGAGACCCCCGAGTTTTTTCATCCCACTTAAAGCCCTGTGCCGGGGGAATAACTCTGATTAAAGGACGTGGCCGGTCGCTCTCATAGGGCACAGATGTCCATCCTCTGTGTTTTGCAGCTCCACGTGGCATCGGAAATGCAATCCTCCTGCTGCAAAAGACCTTCTAAAGCAGATATGTTTTTCAAACGACTTTGCAAACCAATACTTTCCTTAATTTGCTACTAAAGAAAATCGGGCACTTGGTATTTTTCACTGCTGCTGTAACGGAATTATGCAAACACTGATTCTGCAAATTAAGGTTTTTGGAACCGCCACCATGAGTTGACCTTTCTACAATTGTACGTTACATCTACAGTTGGAAACAGCGTTCCAGAGCAGGTTTGTTGTATCTAAGAGGGGCCTGGAGGAAAATGCACACATAGCATAATTTTTTAGATCATAGACAAAGAAGAAAAGCTAGCCCTCTTGTCAATCTTTTTGGAAAATAAACGTAATTGTGTTAGCCCTGATCCAAGAATTTTTCTGATCCATATACGTGCAGCTCTGGTTGTTTCCTCTTCTTTCTTTGGAACAAATGTGGCTGATGTTAGATGGAGGGCCTAGTCTTTCCCATACCCTGGACCACCATGGGACACCGGGAGAGATTGTTGAAATTATGACTGGCAAATGTATTGAACTTGTGCCTTTACCAACGTTATATATATATGGGGATATTAATGTACTCACATGGCGATTTTGCATCAATACCTTGTGCAAACTTCTCTGGTGCAGGGTGAAGGGATCGAAACAAGAACCTACTGTGTATTGACACTGTTTATTAAAGCATTAGAGTTCTCTTCTTAACCTTAATTTTGCTTCTGTCGACTGCTGATATTTTTCGGGAAATTAAGATAAATGGTCCCAGGTACACAGTCCTGCCTCAACAGTGTTCCAGGAGGGATCTTCAGACACAAACAGACAGCCAAGGAATGGACCCGCGCAAAAGAGCAAACCTGTTAAGTCAAACCCTCCTTACTATGACTCAAAGGGAAACCAGAGGACTGCACAAAACAAGTCACTTTAGTTAAGTGGGCCTGCAATGGTTCTTCACCACCAATACCAGATTCTGACAAATACTTGTGTTTCTTGGTTTTAATGACTCCACAGTCCCTCACATATGGTCGAATTTGTGATGTTTGCCAGTGAGGCCATGTAAGCATTGAAAAATGTGAGGCAGATCGAAGATTCTTGGGGGACTCCGCAGATGAGGATGATGGCGGCCTAGGTGAAAGGAGTTATAGTGATAGACTGGATGCAGCCTGTTAGGGAAGAGCAGATCCAGAGGAGCGTGGGTCTTTCTATGTCTGGTTCATGGAGGAATTGAAATCGGATGGGTTGGGAGACGATGTCGAAGGCAGTGCTAGGTTCAATAAGATGAAAGCAGCAGTGTCTCCTCTGTCCATTATCAGTAGGATGTCCTCTGTGGTGGAGATGAGAGCAGCCTTCATGGTGCAGTTGGGTGTGGATCCAGATTGAGAGATGTTGAGGAGGTGGTTGTGGTTGAGGTAAGCGGCTAGTCGCTTGTTGATCATTTTCTCCATTACTTCAGTGAGTAGGAAGATTGGCTAGAAGCTGACTGACGTCTTTGGGTCTTCTGACAGTCCCTCTTTACCTACCCCTCTTTAGGAGGGGTAGAAGCGTGTCATGCTTCCAGGTGCCCAGAAAGGTGGCTGTGTTGATTGAGTCGTTTAGTATCAGGATAAGAGCTGCACTTATGGATTGCAGTCTTTTGACGAAGATGTGGTGAGGGCACTGATCCAAGGGTGCATCCGAGTGTAAGGACCTAATGGTCATTTGGGTTTCTTGTGTGGTGATGATGGGCCAGGTTGTCAAGGAGGTTTTGTGAGGGATGCGAGTAGTAGGCCTGCAAGGGCTGATAGGCCCAGTTTGGGTTTGAAGTTATTGTAGATGCTGCTGATCTTGATGCTGAAGATGAGGGCTAGCTGTGTGCAGAGGTCTTGTGAGGGGGTA
Source organism: Lissotriton vulgaris (assembly GCF_964263255.1). Taxonomy (NCBI): domain Eukaryota; kingdom Metazoa; phylum Chordata; class Amphibia; order Caudata; family Salamandridae; genus Lissotriton; species Lissotriton vulgaris. Next base: position 675,116,401 of record NC_141687.1, on the reverse strand, counting down.
ACACTAGTAGAGCTAGCTGCTGCTGAGGGAACTCTAGGATAAAGAAGTCCTTCACTCTGTTAGTGCTGGTTTAAATGCGGTCAGTGAGAGTGAGTTTATGAGAAGTGACATGTTGCAAGGATGGTCAGTACACCACAAAGGCAGAGGAACTTTTTTAACGCCATGCTCAGTAGAATAGCTGGCTTCAGATAGCCCTTAAGAAGCACAGAACTCCAGAACCTGGGAAAGGAATGATTTCCCTGTCTCAATTGGATTGCAAGCACAAACTGGTAGGACATCATTTGACACTGAAACAGGGAATCCGATTCGCCATGATCACGCGCTGGTACATGTCATGTGTGCCCTAAGTAGCAACACATCTTACATATGTTCCATTGAATGTCATTTGCTTGGGGACCAGCGATACGAACCTGGAGTTAGTTATGAGGGGGGAAAGCCATTCACTAGTACCCATGCCCCCAAACGAGTCAGAAAAATGCCCACATTCAGCCTAAGACATCTTGAACTCTCTATGCAATGTGTCCAAATACTCAAGTGTTTCTCCTTCAACTCAAAGAGGTAAGTTTTCTATATACCTATTGAATAGGCCATCAATATCACCGCACCCTGAAAAATATTTCTAAGTAGTTACATCCTCATAATAATTTGCACAGGATATAGCTCTGCTCTGAAAGTGATTTGTGATAGATGCTCTGTACTCAGTACTGTGACACAACAAAGCCTAATGTCCACTTACACATTTGACATTTGACTGTTGATAGAGGACCACTGCAGAGAGACGTGAAATCATGTCTGTCAATGCAAGTCTAGGAATATAAAGCGGGACTGTGGAGGTGAATCTTCCTTAGAGGCATAACCAGGCTCCACAAAAGACCACAGAGGCAATGTGCCAGTCAGAGAAGAGAGAGGCATTGCATGATGCATTCCCTGTGTAATGATGATCACATTCTGTAGATGTTTCCTTATAGCCCGAAGCTCAGGATGCACAGGCAAGATGGAGCGGCAGTTCCTCTCTGGACGTATGTGTCATATCACAACAACATAGAGACATACTGGCATTCACGTGCTATGTGTGTTGCCTACAAAGGCAGAAAGTCTATAATGAAGTTGTCAAGGTCAATGGGACATTTCAGTAAACATCTGGTCATCTTCCACACCACTCCTTATGGAAATTGCAAATTTCCCATGGCCCATGACCCTTGGCCTGGAATGAGGTCAGTCGGTTCTTCACCAACATGATAACAGCTAGACTTCAGATTGAAAGCTATGCTATATCAACAACAACACTCCTATGCTGCGTATTTGTGATGCATCTTCATTGAGTAGCCTGTGCCTTGTCAAGTGGTTGGTGAGGTCATCTGTGATGCTTGTGATGAGTGTTGTTAATAAACAATGCCCTTCGGAGTTAGGCTTTCATGGCTCATTTACTGCCACACTTCATAACTTTTGGAGCTTTTGGTGGAAACCTAAAGGGCTCTCCACCTAGAGCTTTTTCAATAAATAAAATCATAATGCAGATAGTCCATGACTATTGTTAAGGTAACAAGAGGGTTCTCCCTCAAAAGCCTTGCAAGCTAGGAAATGAAACCATTAAGGGGTTTTAGCATTGAAACATTCCCTTCACAACAGTCAATGACATACCTAACACATCAGAGGCATGGAGAAAATATTGTTTAGAACATATCTGATGAGCGTGCTCTATTCCCCCAAATATAGAAACAGGACTAGAATGGCAGATATGAACCTCATTTCCCGTATTTCAGCAAGAGGATCCTGGAGGCCGGAACCGTCCTTACGGACAGTTTTCCAGCACCAAATACGAAATTCATGAGTTATTATTCACGGAAGGGCAGGCTATGTTTCAGTCGCCAACTTTCAAGGGCAGAGCAGGGCAGGGAAAAGCGGAGATAAGCGTTTTCACCTTGACTCCCCCCCAACATGTGCAATACTAGGGTAGTGGGGGGCTGGGTGCAGTAGTTAACCGTGCCACCTACAGCACCACACACGGGTCCAGTCATATCTGGCTTGGGATTTACAGACATGGTAATACCTTGCCCAGAAGTTCCAGGCTACTCAGACTCTCCCAGAGTTGTTACCCTTCTCAAAGGCACATGACCTGACCCCTGAAGGGCAGACTCAAAGTCTTACTTACCCCTTTAAAGGAAACCTTAATACATATACAAGGCTTGTGAAAGGGCTGCAAATTTGATCATGTCTTCCCCATTCTCCAGGAACTTCACTGGATTCCTGTAAGGTAAAATCCTGCTTGAAAGTGGGTGTATTGCTTACTGGTCCCCGCATGTGAAGGGCTCTCACTACTTCTCCATTAAAACGTAGGATTCCAGGAAGGCCTGCTACCTCACACAACCAGACCATTCTCCAGCTGAAGGGAGGCAAATTTGTTTCCAGAAGACCATGGTACAGCCCTTCTGCTGACCTTGCGTCCCGTCCCAACCATTATAACTTCCGTTTATGAGTAGGTTAACAACTACCTAGTTTTTCCCCAGTGGGTGATTTGGGGAGGAGGGCTGTTTTCTTGTTGCTACGTGCTTTGCTGACCATTTATGATGCTTGTACCTTTTTGTTATCCATTGCAAGTGTTTCCTTTAAAGTTGAACAAACAATAAATAAAGCATCTTATGGCCATCAGTGATCGGGTACTAAGCCTGATACGTTAAGAGGACCTGACACTGGGGCACTGATTGTCCAACGCGATGTATATGTCTCCAGATGTTCATTCACTGTTAATTCTCTCTGCATTTTCAATGCTTTTTAAATGCTTTTCTTTTATCAACTTACTATTTTAACTATGATAGTTATATGCATTGCTTTTGTAAATGATTTTAGGTCCGCCATTACCTATTAAATTCAATGAAGAGCTTTATGCTAATAACTATAATGATCGTAATTTTCACCTTTTAATGCAGGTGTTTCAAACGCAAATTAGCTCTTTCAGGGCTCGATACAATGGAACCTCGCAGACTGTGCGCGCTACAAGATGCTGAAAATATAATTCTACGGACCGTATCCAGACGCAGACACATCAAGACCTTGTATCTAACATAAAACCCGGACAATATATTCAGTAATAAATAGCCCAGTATTTGGCTTGCACGGTTTCAAGAATATTTAAAAGATAAAAGCATGAACCAAAATTCTATACAAATGTATTTCTTTTTTATCCTTGCATTTTTTAGGTTTTTGCAAGCATTACATTTTAAACCTCTCGAAAAGACATTAAGTTTGCGGTGACATCTGGGGTCGATCTGCTCTGCATTCTACAGGAAGTACAGTACCATAAGATGCATTGTCACAAACCCAGAGGAGGATTTGTTTCTAATCTAATAAATGTTCAGAGAGATAAACAGAGCATGTATGTTGCTGCTGGCATTGGCTACTCCTGGTCTTTTGGAAAGTGCCAATTGTACATCCAATAAATAGTTTTTACAACCAGAAGGATCCGTGTGCCACTTCGTGTGATGCCACAATCCGTCGCTAATTCAATAAATTTTGCATTGAAAAAATAGGTGCTGTTTTTACACTACAAACGACTCATTGCCGCGCAGCACTTGAGTGATATGCATTATTATTAGAGAATTCCCTGGTACTCATGTTATCATCCATGGAAAGGCGAAAGGCTGGAGCAGCCTTGGCAGTAACCAGCCTGTGACCAGGAGGTCTTTACTTTACACAGTACAGTCATACCTCTGAGCTTTCTTATCAGCTATAGATACGTATTTGAACATATCTAAAATGCCTTATATTTAATTCATTATTTCCAAAAAGCTGCCACTCATCTCCTGAAAGAGTCAGATGTAAATATTGGTCCCTACAGCTATTATAAGTCAATGTCAGATAACATTAATCACGTAGCACCTCTTTTTCAGGAAAGGAAGAGCTCTACTCTCTCAACGCCATGGTTTGATGACTTTAAATGCTCTCAAGCGGGAGGGCAGTAAGGAATGCAGAAAGTCAGTGGTAGAAACATCCATCAGAGCGCACTTTAGATCATTTAGCATTGAAATATGCACTATAGAAGAAGTCAATTGAAGGAGCAAAGAGTGATTTTTTTCCAACAAAAAAAAAGCAATGTCCGAAAAAAAGTTGAAAGTCCGATTTGATGTTTGAAGAAATGGCCAAAAACAATCTCTGCTTCTTGGATAGTCAGAACTTAACATCGCTTTACTCAGATCTCATTATTTTTCTGATCCAAAAAGATAGTATCTGTGCATCTTGATCACTTAACATGAGACCACATATTGATTTCTGTACAAATGGGCTCTACTCACATTCACGCCTTCCCTGGATCAGCTCTTGGTGAAGATCAAGCCTTTTAAATTCAACTCATAGACTTATATTAGTTTGCCTTCTAAAAAGGTAAAGATATTCTTTCTTGCTCTGTGCCTTTTATACCTTCATCGAATAAACATCTTATTTGGGTTGAGAATGGTTCCTATTACAATAAAAGTTGATCACACCTCAAAATGTAAAAAAAAAAAAAAAGTTACCCCAATATGTTGTTGAAATGTCGACCTGTTTACCTTTTTGGGTGAGTGGCGGAATGATGTGCCAAGGGCAATCTCCTGGAGATGCTAAGATTCTGATGTAGGAGACCTACCACTATGTATTCCCATCCACCCGCAGTGCCTAGGATCTGCTGCTTTGTTTTGATGTGGGAATTCAGAGTATCACTTTTACTGACAACTTGAGAGCAAGGGAAGTTTTAGGGTTAAAGGTTATGGTCTGGTTATTCTCCTCAGCAGACTAAAATTGCCTACAGCATTTCTGACCTAGCATTCCCCAGGGCGCTATTCTGTCATCGGAGGTGTTCAGTGTATATAAAAATAGGTCTGGTCAACCATCAAGGTGCACCAGAATACAGATAGTACTTGTACCTGAGAATCTCCAATGCAGAGAACCACTGCAGTTTAACTGTCCGTCCACTCTCTTAAGTCAAACCCATTGAAGATGAAACTCTTGTTACTATGATAGAATGAATTCATCATTTTGATTTTACATTAGATTCAGAAACTCTCTCTGGACAGAGTACAGACTTAACAGTCCTCCCCTATCAAAGCATACGGTTTCATCTTGGAGCCAAGCCCGAAGTTTTCAAATATGTCAACACTTTTGGCACAGCAGCCCTCTACTGACTGCATTTCTTGAAGAAACCATCACTGTTGGAAGACAGCTTCAGGACAGTGGTTCATGGTTCATTGCTATCCAAGGTGGATGCAGGGAATGCAGTGCTGGCTAGCCAAACGGTAGCTTCTCTTGCCACCTCCCTCCTTCTGTGCTGTGATACAGATTGCATGAAGAGATGGGATTATATGACACCGATTTATAGGTAAGTGCATTCATTGGCTGCCTTTGATTGTTCGAGTATCTGTCTAAAATACTGAAAATCTCTGGCGATGCACGATTATCTAAAACCAGTACCAGTCCCAAATCCAAAAATAAAAAAAATAAAGGAAGAGGTAATTTTCTAGTATTGCTTCATCAATCTAGAAACGTCTTCCCTGCGACGTAAAAACGGTGCCATCATCTCTGGGCTTCAGGGAAAGATAAAAACACAACCTGCAAGCAACTGACAGGGGTGTTTCCGCACTGTGCTAACTGTACTGTTTTAGCACGTTAAACTGCTGTAATTAACTTCGCTCAGTACAATTGTCCTGGTATCCCATTGTAAGGCTCTCCCTTATTCTAGGCCGGTTTTGTCATAAATCACAATTGCATAAGACATTTAACTCCCCACTCTATGCTTTCAAAATCATCTTGGGCAACGTGAAACATTCATATCCTGCGTCTCGAACTACCTAAGGACTGCGGTGAGTAACAATAGTTTCTTCATAGTTTGCTTTAGATCATCACTTTTCGGTTCGGTTTATTCGGAGTAACATTTAATCGAACACAAATTTTTTAATGCATCCAACAATGGAATGAAAAACCCCTCCGCTCATTTTCTACATTTATTCTGTGCACAGGTTGAGAGTAGGTACAATAGTAATGTAGCAGAAGTGTTAGAAATCTAAGAGCACCTGTAAAAGTTACAAACGATAATTAACCACTACATACTCGTATAATCATGCAATGATCTCACAGTCATACAGTCTCAGATAATGTGGTCAGTTTAATAGCATGCATTTTCATTTAATCATTAAATCATTAGGAGTCCCTAAGGCAAACCGAATGTACCCCTCCCTAGTCACTGGGTACTGAAATAGCAAGGCTTTATGAATTATTTTATTTAGTTAGATTTCAAAGCACTTCTATCCATCCTACCCCATACAGGTAGAGGTACATATAAGACGGATCAGAGAACTGCAATACCATACATTTAAAAGAACCCAGTGTTAGAGAACAAGATGACCTTCCAGCCCCACCTCCTCTGCATGGGATCACACCTGGTGGCCCCCCACCCTCGGAAACCCACCCACCCCAACAGACCATGCACACAACCTCAGCATCATACTGGACTCATCTTTTACCATAAGTCACCAAATCAATGCCGTCTCCTCCGCATGCTTCAACAACCTCTGCACCTACGGAAGATGTTTAAGTGGATCCCCCCTGAATCCAGGAAAACCGTCACTCATGCACTCATCACCAGCAAAAAAGACTACGGCAAAGCCCTCTACGCCGGAATCAGCAACAAATTCCTTCACAAACTCCAGATCTTCCAGAACGCCGCAGCCAGACTAATCCTTGATAGCCCACAGCACAACCACATCACTCAACACCTCTGTGACCTCCACTGGCTCCCCGTCAAAAGAAGAATAACCTTCAAGCTTCTCACACATTCCTACAAGGCCCTTAACAACACCGGACCCCAAACCCTCAACAACAGAATCTCCTTCCACGCCCCCAAGAGAAACCTCCGCTAAGCCCACCTCTCCCTAATCACCATCCATTGCATCTACAGAACCAGAGCAGGTGGAAGATCCTTCTCCTAACTCGCATCCATGACCTGGAACAAACTCCCCCTTCACGTCCGATGGAGCCCAACACTGCCCCAATTCAGGAAGGACCTCAAGACTTGGCTCTTTAAATGACACCAATGGAGCTGCCCACATCCACCCCCAGCGCCGTGAGACCCTCATGGATGGGTAGTGCTCATTACAAATCCCTGATTGATTAATTGATTGATTATGAATGGATATTGCCAGTAGATACCCACTGCTTAATATGTACCCACAGTGATGGCACAGTCATAAAGAATTGCCAGTTCTCACAGTCTGGGTGAAGAAAGAGAAGCCAGTCTTAAGCATCGGATTTTGCAGGTGTTAAGGACAGAACTGAAGGGGGCAGTTGTGTGGCAGATTCGGTTATCCCAATATCAGAGTGAAGAGGTTGGCAATGTATATATGTCAGTTAGGATATCTACAATGAATTTAGCGGTAGATTTACGTGTTTTGTCAGGCCGTGCAGCGCATCAATTCATCTTGATGCGCTGCACTGCGTGACAGGGAAAAAGAAGAAATGCACACTTTTTAAGGCAATACAACGCATTCCTGCCTTTTCCCTGCACTGGCGCCCTTTTGGCAGCCTACGCCAATGCAGGCACCCCTGCACAATCGTGCAAGGGTGCCTGCATTGCAGTCAGGATTGTTTTGTACAATGAATGAATTAATATGCGCCCCAAGTCTGGGGCGCATATTCCCCTTTCTCCGAGCGCTGCATAATGTAGCACACAGAGAAATAGGAAGTAACTAGAAGAAATGAAGATAATTCTCCTCGTTACGTCTCTCCTGGGAAGGCAAATCTTTTTTGCTTATTCCCAGGTCTACCAGTTCTGGTAAATATGGGAATGCATCGAAACCATAGGAGTTGTGTTGGGACATCCACGCAATGCTCATGGAATGCATTCCCTGGGCAGAGTAAGGCAATGCAGCGATTTGCGCTGCGTTGCCTGACACTAGATTTATAGAGTGGCCATGCGTGTGTTCATAAATCTCATTCAGGACTTGTGCCACTATTGCACTACCTTGAGTGGTACAAGAGCGATGCAAATCCGACCACAAATATGCCCCTTAATGTCTCATATAAACTCATGGTTGGACAACTGGCATTTGCCCATTTCCTAGAGCTCTGTCACAAATGCAAGTGTCTCATCGCACATTTTCTTTAACAATTGAGGACAAACCAGTATTCCAAGGATGTGGCCTAAAACCAAATTCACACCACTGGAATGCAGATGTGGAAATAATTGTTGAACTACAATCGTTATCATCATTAGGAATCTAAGATATCATTTCTAAATTAGCTATGCTGTGAAAATGTAGTAAGGTGAGGAGATTCAAGCTGATTGGATGAGTAACATTCTTAAAATTGGCTGCAAATAAGTGCTCAAGGAATTACAAATAGCAATTCCATTAGTTTACCCCAAAAACATATTTTTAGTAGCCATTGTGGTACAGAATCGGACAAGATGTTGCAGTGATTTTGTGCTCTACCCTGACGAATGTCGTGCATGGGCGAAGAAATTGTGGTGGACGCAGGGGATTTATCGCCCCCACCCCGGATTTTGAAAGTGGGGTGACACAGGGGATAAAGGTGGTGGTACATTGGGGACAAACAACACTGAAGTTTAAAAAGAGGCAGCGATGCTGTGCCCGTTTAAACTTAATTCGTTTTCCAGTACAATCAAAGCATGGGGACTGGAAAACAAATGAAGTGTAAACGGGTTGCCTGGTTGAAGTGAGCATGTCTATTTTCCCCTGAATGCAAGTACACAACACCCATTCCACTAAAGGGTCTTCATGTCCCCTGTCCCACCCACTTCATGTGCTGTTGCCCAGGCTGCTGCAGCTGCCATGACACAGAGAAGTCTTATCTGATGTGTGTGCTAGACTCTAATACTTCACAGGCCATTGAAGGGCCTTTTTTAAAAGTAGAGAAGTCTTGTGCTCTCTTCACCCCTCTTGCAGGATTTCAATTAAAGACTTGGTGCAAACAATAAACAGGGATGAATGGCTCCATTAGCATATTTCTTCCCAGTAACAAATACACTGCAGCAGTTCCTTGTCACACTCTTAACTACACAAAGGAGCGGTTATGCGAGTTTCCTTTAAAATGTAAATAAACAAGACAGTTACATTGTATTATTATAATAGCATTTCTATAGCTCTTTCCTACCCCTTGTGAGTCCCGAGGAACTGTAACATAAATATTTACGACAATATATAAATATTAATGATTTTCTTTTTTTTCCTTAGCACCTTGAAACCATTCATAACTTAAGGCACTATTTAAACAGAATCTTTAATGCAAAAAGTTATATATAGTGTTACCAGATTCTATAAATGTTTATCCACTGCATGTCACATTTTCATTCTACGGAAGCTGTTTTGAGGGTGATCGGGTGAACAGTTGGGCCTTTTAAATGTTTGGTACACTGGGCTTGCACCATTGAAGGTTAGTGCCCTTCTAATCATAGCAAAATAGCCCAAATATAGTCCACAAGGCACTCACACACTTCTATCCATCCATACATTGGAATCAGTCGAGAGGAACCTATCTCTCACTCCTTTTCACCTCAAATTCATGAATAAGAGCAGCAAAACCACACGGTAGGAACACAACTGTACACAACATATATGCAACCTTTGGGTGTTAAACCAGTACTAATGAGGTGTAACCTTTCTCCATACATTGTCAGTATTTATAAAAATGGCAATAAAATGAAGTAATACATCACAAAAAGTGTCAGATTATGCAGCACAATTTGCTTTTTACTGCTCCATAATTCAGTCAATGCTGTCACATTATTTGTCCCCCAGATCTGTGGGAAATCCACTGGGCTAAGAGTAAAGCTCAGTTGCTTAATATGGAGGAGCGTAAGCCAACACACTAACAGGGCAAGCCCAGACAGAGCCTAGCAAAAGGTCTGACTTGGCTGTTAGAGCCTGTGCACAAGCTGAGCCCTGAAAACGTTTGCCATGAAATTCATAAAGCAAACATCATTTAGAATATGATAAAGGGTCTTCAAGATTCATGAAAGTGTATTTCTTTAACGTCTGGAGGTTTTAACATCAATACATGACATTATAGCACTGCACTGAGAAGTATTTATTATTTTTAAATATGAACTCAGAACCACTCCTGTCACAACAGGTGTCATGTGAATCCTTTATGCAGCCTACATACTTATAAATAGAGCAACATTATAGTCTATTAAATGAAAGACAATACGTTTTGTACAGCTTTGCTCTGAAGTGTGTATTTGAAGGTGCTTCCATATGCATTAGTGAAGAAAAGGGAAGGCTGGGCAAAATAAAATATTTGCCTAACATCACACAATTCTGTTAAGCAGGGAAATCATTATTAATCCAGGTCTCTATTTGTCTCTCCTGTTTACCTCAAATGTTAATGTTTTGTTGTTACCTTTCTTTTCATGAGGGTAGAGTGAGTGTGGCAAGCAGAAGCCACATGAACGCTCTGCTTGTTTTGGGCTCGAGGAGCCAACGGGATTCCAATCTGAGCCTGAGCCATGCTTCTGGTTCGAGCCTGCTTGAGCTTTCAGTGGCTCACCCACCTCTATGTTGATAGGATTACTTCAGATATCTGTATGCATAACCAGTTGGTGCACTGGGGACTGGTAAAATGTGTGTTTATAGACCTATGAGGTCCCAGTCTGGGAGTGAAAGCACAGTTAATATGTTGGACAATTAAAAAAATTATTACAGGCTGCGCACAATATAAGATAGACTGCAGGAAAATGTGCAGAAAGACTCAAGGGAAATTTGCAAACTTTTTCACCAAGTCTGCGTCACAAAAAAAGTGATGCATTACCGGTACAAAGTGTTCTACTGGAATTTACATTCCAACACACATCTTGAATTGCGTTGGAAATTAACGCAAAGTAGAGCTAAGAACTACTTTTCCCCAAGGGTATGTTCCATGGGTCTGGCTTGGTTCTTAAATCCTGTTCATGAGCCGAGCCCTGAAAATATTTGATATGTAAAGCATATAGCAAATTTCACGTAAAATAGGATAAAGTTTCTTTAAAGTTCCAAAGTGTGTATTTCTTTAAGATGTGGAAGCGTTGACATTAACAGGGTGCATTATAGCACTCCACTGAGAAATCCTTGTTAAAAGTGATAGTATTCTACCACTAGTAGTATGAACTCATATATTTGAATGTGTCTTCATAGGTGATAATTAGGGAAAAAGAGTTTTGGTGAAATAAAATATTTGCTTAGGATCACATAACGTGGGGAAGCAGACAATTATTCATGTTTTCCAGTTTCACTTTGTGCAAATCAGCAAGTAAATGGATATCTATTTATCTTTACTTATGTAAAGTCATTTTTTTTCCAAAGTCATTTTTTCCTTCTTAGTGCATTTTTCTACAGTTTTTGAAATATAGCACACACCCAACCCAAAAGTATTGGACTGCTTTATATGACTACCAGTTACATTACACAAGGTAGCATTCATTATTTATTGGCCTGGGGAAATTAAGTGATTAGCCCTGAATAACAGGATGTTGAGCTGACACAAGACTCAAACCTGGTTCCCCAGTTCCACAGTCCACAGCTCTAACCAAAATACCATATCCTAGGTAGAGGGAGAGCAGCCGACAGACGCCAAAGCTTGGTTCGTTATGGGCTCCAAGTTCTAACTGGACCTTGAGCTTCTGGCCACAGGAGATAAGCAATACACTTGAACTCTACAGGGTTGTATCCTCACTCTCACTCTCTTTTCCTGGGCAATACTAAAGCAAATGGCAGCAGTTACATGCTGGAAAGATGATTGACCATGAGCAAACAGTTTGTCAACAGGGAGCCTGGAAATAATAATAATTTTTCTGGTTCCACATTGCCCACAGCACTGCCCATAGAATGCCCCTGTGGACAAATGCAACTGTTTAGCGGAGTGGTGCTTTCTGCTAATACCAGTAAATTGCCAACTGGAGGTCTGGTGAAGTATTTTTTAATAGAATGTTTTCTAAGCCCTTTCATTCTTTGACAAGCAGATTGCTCGGCTCCATCTAGAGGCCTGGGGTAGTCAAGGGTTATTGAATGATGGATACTGTAAGGAATTGGGTTTTTTCTTGAGTGGGGTGAAACCCTTTCTCAAGCAACAACCACAATCCTAGTCAGACTGAACAACAAAAGTCACTAATTTAACCTGTGCTTCACCCTTTAATAGCTTGGCACAAAAGCAGTCAGGCTTAACTTAGAGGCTCTGTGATAAATGTTTATTCAGCACACAAACAGTAATAAAGTGACAGCACAACGCAGGAAAACCCCACACCAATTTAGAGAAATAGCGTAAAATGTAATAAATAGAACAAGACCAAAATGACAAAAATCGAATCAGTAGAACCGGAGCTATGCAATTTTAAAGGTTTTAAATAACAATTACGACAAAAAGCAGAAATGTCTAACTGTGGGTATCAGGTCCCTCGACCGGGACAAGGTCATAAAGCCAGGATGACCAGGATAGAGTGTGGGCTGGATACAGGGACCAGGTTAGTCCTGCTGAAAACAGTTACCTTCTCTAAGTCCTGCGTGCAGAGTTTAAAACTTCAGGGTTTCACAGGAGGAGATCAACTAATGCCAGCCAACAGTCTAGCACCTGGGGAGGCGCCTCTTGGGAATCCGGAACTCAAGCTGAAGGACAGTCTTTTGAGAAACAATGCAGGCCTCAATCAGCAGGACAGTTCTCTGAGAAACCAGGCAGGTCTCAGCAGAAGGGCAGTCCCCTGAAGTACACAACATCCTTCTGCAGTCTTCCACAGTTCCTGTAGTGTACTGAAGAGTTGGTCTTAGGGTCCAATATTTATACCTGGTGCCAGCCTTTGAAGTTGGATCTAAACCCAGCGACCAAGGGGACTAGGGTGACAACAGACTGGACTGGTGTCAGGTTCTTTGGGAGTGTGCTGAGCCTGCCTCTTTGGGATGTAATTGGGTAATTGACAAGCTCTGCTCTTCCCAATCTGTCAACACCTAATCCCCCTTCGACTCACTGTTGGATAGAACTACCCAAAGGTCAACTGCAAACTACATCCAGTCGTGGGACCCAAGACACAAGCTGCAGGCACTAAATGGTTAGGACAAAAAATGCCTCTTTCTAAAAGCGGCATTTTTTGAATTATAACTTAATATCCAACTTTACCATTAAAGATGTTTTTAAATTGCAATTCTTTAGATGCCAAAAACAATCTTCCCACCTGTTCCCAATTGAAAGTTAGCACTTATTAAATATAAAAATGTAACCCAAAGTTATCCTATGGAAGAGGCAGGCCTTTCAGTAGAGAAAAGAATGAATCTAAGAATGCTTCACTACCAGGACATGCAAAACATAAAAGCACATGGCCAACTTTTTAAATACACTGCTGTTTAGGGCCTACCATAGGGGTGACTTATAGATTTAAGAAGGGTGGTTTGGACCTGGCAAAAGTTTTATTTCACCAGGTATAAATTGCAGTTTAAAACCACTACGGGCTGCATTGGCAAGTGTGAGACAAGTTTAAAGGGATACATAAGTGGGTGATATAAAAGGTGCTGAAGACCCACTAGTAGCATTTAATTTACAGGCCCTGGGGACGTGTAGTATCACTTCCCTTGGGACATACAAGTAAATTAAATGTGTCAATTGGTTGTAAGTCAATTTTACCATGATCAAAGGAGAGAGCGCAATCACTTTACCACTTGATAGCAGTGGTAAAGTCCACAGAGTCGTAAAAAGCAAAACAAAACAGGTTTAGAAAACGGAAGGGGAGAAGGAAAATGTATTGGGGTGACCTTGCATAGATGGCCAAGTTCAATAGATACTGTTTTTATTAATGGTGCCCTATGGCCTAAGATATTCTAAACTTTCAATTCAATAAGCACTCATATAACTAACTTTCCAAGAGCAGCAACAGTGGGCAGTCAAGGTTTAGTCATGTTAATTGAGGGAGTTTGGGTTTCTTACTGCATGATAAATCAATCACAACCATTAAAATTCAATGGATGATTAAAAATGTATCTTTCAAAAAGACTGAGGGTTTATTGTAGAGAACGGCAGTCTAGGTGGAATCCTACAAAATGGGCACAGAGACACACACACGCCAACTTTGCTCAATAACAACAAATGGGCCCTTTCCTACCCTCTCCTTAGTTAACTGCATTATCAAGTATGTTTAAGTATGCTTCAGGGCCAGAACATGCAGACATACTTTGAAAAAATGCTTCTAGCAAAGAGAACTTTTTTTTTTACATAGGTTGAGTAACTACAACAGGTTATCTTAGTTATTCCAGTATCTTCTTTGAGGCTGAGAGAAACTTCACTAATATATCCACCAACTGAAAATTTGGATATGGTCAATTATGTCCCAGAAAAGATTGAATCATGCCATATGCAACATACATAATAAAAATACTATGGATTCATTTGACGTACAGAAAATAGCAAAATAATGTATCCTCCTCACTGAACAGCACAAGAAAATATTTGGTCTTTCAAACAAAAGTTCAGGTTTCTTAGGTCGAGCCTAGAGGCAGCGCGCATGATGTAATGCCTCTGCAAGACATGATGTAATGCCAATATGGGGCTTGAACACACACACCACTTTTTCATTGGTGCTTGGTCTGGCTTCAGAAATTCCATTGATTTTATTGGTGAACAGTGTCCGTTTGTCCCGCCTTGTGTCTGTTTGGTTCCCGCCCTGGCGACCTCCCGTGCTACATTGCTCCTTTCAGTAGTGGTCATCTGTTTTACGTTAGTGAACTACTCATTCTTTCTGCCGTCTCCCTGCTTCTTACAAACCCAGTTCCCTTAATCTCCCCATGTTTTCCCCCAATACTCTTTCACTTAATAAACAGCATTGCTGTGTGCTTTTCTTCACTTCTTTGCAGCGCCGCATATTACACAGCATGGTTGTGTGCCTTTCTTCACTTCTTTGCGGCATCACTTATAACACAGCATGGCTGTGAGCCTTACTTAATTTCTACGCAGCACAACTTTTTTCTTCATTTCTACGTGGCGCCACTTTCAGTTCAAGAGTGTATGAGCATGCGATAATGTGCTGCATGGTTAAATACATATAAGGTCCCCAAGGTAAGACCTATTGGCTATGCCACTGCCTGTTATTTCAACTGCCTGCTGCAAAAAGAATGGGTTCTGAATAGTCCGGTTGCATTTCGAGGTTTATGAATGCTGTTAAGAAGATTTTGTTTATTTTTTCTTTTTTCTTTCCCTCTATCTTGTTTGCTTTGTGCATGAAGATGCAATTTTCATGTTTCTTCACATATTTAATAATTATTTTCCAGAATGTAAATAACAATGAAGCATAATTACAGGCTGTGGGGACACGCCCTCCTTTCTTGCTATTTCACTTCAGGACCATGCGCCTCTAGATATTTATGGAAAACTGGGGCTCTCAAATGATGGACACTTTCTATTGGGTCAATGAAAAGGTCCCCAGCCTGTCCTTGTCCCTCTGCCCCACCAGAAATTGAGTGTATCCCACATACCTGATGTCATGATGTTTTAATCACAAGTTCAAATCCTAGCCACATCAGATTTCCACCCTGCAGAGGTGGTAGCTTGGGCTCTAACATTGGGGATAGTAACCTGTATTATTTACATCACTTAGAAGCGAAAGAAATGCAGTATTAATCTCTTTATAAAAACACATTATCATCATTATTATTCTTTCATGAACTCCAACTCAGACTTCTAAAGGGTGATGATGTGAAACAACAGAGCTGACTCTGACAAAGGATCCTGCTTATCATTCAACCTGATTCCCCACCTACTGACGTGAAATGTCATCAAATTAGTTTGATTTATCTCAGAGTGTCTGTGCAGGAAATGCGGTCCCAGAACCAGGATTGAGAGTGATGCATTTAGTTCGCGTTTGAGATATGGTGTTGGAGCGGTGATTAAATGTATTGATGTTTTTTGGCATATCTTCATTTTATATTAAAATTGTAGATGAATATAATGCTTTGCCACTGACAGTCTAATGTCTGCACCACTGATCCTCGCTTCGCCCTTTCAGCTTTCTGAGTTGTTTCAATCAGCAATTAGCCACGCCAAGCAGGGGCGGCTCTAGGCTCATGGCGGCCCTGGGCAGGGAGCGTAGGTAGGAGGCCCCGGAAGAGGGGGTCAGGGCGGGGCGGAGCACGGAGGCTAGTGAAGAGGGGGGGGGGGAGTCAGGGTGTTTGAAAGTGGAACAGAGCCGGAGGCCGCCAAATCCCTGCCAGGGGCCGCCATGCAAATATTTATCCATCCTTAGAGGATTATTATATTAAGGATATATATTGACGTGGTGGCCCCTGGGGTTTGGTGGCCCTGTGCAAGTGCGCATCTTGCACATGCCTAAGGCCGCCCCTGCACCAAGCTTTGCACTCTGTCCTTCAGAATACCGGCCAAGGTGGAGACCGGAGCCTTTGGCAGATCGTGAAAATCATGGTTCAAATACGAACGGAAGTGTCAGTGCAGAGTGTCTGCTGGGGACCCTGCTGCACCAATCCCAGGCTGTGGGAATCTGTGACATCAGGAGAATCTGGTGCCTTTAAGGGACTGAGGATAGAACAAATGTCAGGAGGGAAATGCACAGGAAATAAACACTTTTGTGGTTGAGTGTTTAGCTGCACCTGATGTGTTGAATTGTCACTGAATGTAGGAAGTATACTCAATAATTTCACAATATTAGGAATAAGGGTGAAGGAATTCACAGATCAGGTACTTTCCCATCGGCTTTGTGATCACTGTCTCCTATGATGTAACTTGCAGCAGTCCGGAGACTAAACCGAAGTAAACACCATTGCGTAGTGAACACTGAAGGGAATTTGCAGTATTTGATACACATTTGATACAGCATGAACAAAGTTATTCCCAACCTCAAAAAAATAAAAACGCTGCAAATTGGGACTGAAACTGGTTTGTGAAAAATATGACTGGGGTGCGAGTGTGTACAACGCAGAGAATAGACATGAAACTAAAAAGATAGAGCAGGTCAATCAGGAGACAAGCTTACTGGCAAGTCAGTACTGATGGTGAGCAGGTAGTTCATGGGTCAGGCAGAGGGAGAATATACACTTAAAGGATGGAGCTTCTAGCCCGGTGTTGCTGTAAAGTAACCTAAGGTGCCAATGGACATGGCAGCTAAGACTTGTTACAGCCTTGAACTGGGCCGGCCAGAGAGCATCCCAAACAGTGTCCACGTCATTGCAAGGATATATGGGTATCTGCCTTACACTAGCCTGCTCCAATTAACTGCAGAGGCACCACATTGACTATGCTCAAAGGGCAAATATAAAGAGACCCTCTGTGCTCACTCAAACCTCCCTGTTCCCTCCTTAGAGGTTGTAAATGTAGTGGAGAAGTGTGGCTCACTGGTTAGAGCAGGCAGACCCTGAAGCAGAGGTCAGACCCGGGACCAGGGTTCAATTCCCGACGCGGCAGGGTCTTGAGCTCAAATGTCCATGGACTCGATAATTCTCGCTTCGGTGCCTGACCTAATCATGGGTTCACACTCTGCAACTCTGGGCATTAAGCTTGCTTAATCTCCACAACGGCCCCCTGCGGCGGGATGCCTGGCTTTCACCTTGGGGATGCCCTGTAGGGGCTATCTCACAGGGCAAAAGCCAGGACGGGTTCCCAAGGCAAGCGCGGAGATACCCCTTCGGGGGTCGATTCTGGCGCTATATAAGAAACATAATAATAATAAATGCATGCAAGCGTCATAGAAAGGTTCATATAACTGAAACCACCATGCAATGAGCTTTAATGCCAGATGTGTCATCAGACATGCATATACCATACTCAAAATGGCTGATTACAAACTGAACATCCTCCTCTTCACAGAAACATGGCTCATACACGATAAGCACTCACCTTCCAGAATTCAAATCCCCTTAAGTACATCACTTTCTATTCCTATCTGATCTAATTAACTATCTAGATGAAAAGGGCAAGAAGCCACTTGTAATATCCTGGTTATTATGTTTTACATGCTATCCACTCCTCAATCTGTAGAACACTCTAGAGTTGATGTCACTTGGAATCTTGGTGTATGAAGCAGACAGTTGGAGAAGGGCTGAGCGCATCTACCTAGGTAACTTTACACGTTGCGTGGTTCCTACCTCGCATTTTCTATGCACAATCCTGACCTCTCTGGAGGTATGTTTATTGGGTATTCCCTTCATATCGTGCATAACATGTTTATGTAGTGGGTTACAGGCCCATTTACCTTGTTCTTATGGGTACAAGTCCCATGTTTTTGTAGTGGGTGTCAGTCCCATCTACATCGTTCTTATGGGTACAAGTCCCATGTTTCTGTAGTGGGTGTCAGTCCCATCTACATCGTTCCTATGGGTGCAAGTCCAATGTTGTTTCAGTGGGGGTTAGTCCCATGCATTACATGGTACCTCTGGTCGAGGTTCGTCCTTACACGGACATGACATTACACAAGTCATTATGTATTTATCCCTTCACTGCAGTGCACTCTCTTACCTTTCTTAAGGTGTCTAGTGTAAGTTGTTTGTTTTACTTTTACGGTGCACAACAGTTTGATGTTATCGTGTTTTTACTTCTGCAAATCCATATTTTTACCCTTTTGGGTGTCTAGTTTGGGTTTTTACCTTTTAACTATACTTTAGTGGTTCATTTAAGACTGGGCGTTTCACTATTCTGTTTTCCTTATCTTTCATTACACTGTAGCCCAGTACTTTTCTATTTTATTTAAAACTCAAATGTTTTATATTGTATGGAGAAGAAGGAGTTTTATATTGTATTTGTATTTCTCCTCATCTCTGTCATCTATTTTTCTCCTGATTTGGATTGCTCTCTTGTGCATTTTCCTGCCCAGTTGGTGTACAGAGAGTAATCATTGATTGTTTCTTTCTTATTTCTTTTTTTTCCGCTTTATTTCTTTCTCATATTTATCAGAAAGGAGGATATGTCTATCTGTTTCTTTTAAAATCTTTTGTTGCTTTCTTTGTCTCTACTTTTGCTTTGTTTCTCTCTAGTACTCTCCTCTCTATTTCTGTCTACTAGCTCATACACTTGTATATATATATTTTCTTCTTCTTTGTTTTCCTTTGCAAGAATGGAGGATATGTAATATCCTGGTTATTATGTTTTACATGCTTTCCACTCCTCCATCTGTAGAACACTCTAGAGTTGATGTCACTTGGAATGTTGGTGTATGAAGCAGACAGTTGGAGAAGGGCTGAGCACATTGCTGGCTGCTCCTGGTGGGGCTAATTACTTCTTTACTTCTATGCTGTAACCAACCTGAATAAATCTTCCTGAAATATCACAATCAGCGTGGACCTAATTACTACACCACTATTCTCCAAAACCACCTTATATGTTCCTAAACACCCTTACTCAACCACCTTCTCCGCATACAAAGTCACAGAAAAATACATTCAAGCCTCTCCTGAGATCACATACATATTTCTAACATGCTACCACCTCTCACACCCAGCCAAATCACCCCACTAAGGTTTCTCCATACCGACCTCCTCCTCATTTCTGTATCAAGTGAACATTCTGTTTTCTTGTGACTTCAACCTCTGTCTTGAAGACCCGTTCATTCCCTCTCTAGAGAACTCCTAGACCGTTGTGAAAGCCTCAGTGTTAAAATATTCTCCAATGCTTACCATATATGAAAAGCTTCTACCATCGCAGAATGTACTCTACAGCAGGCCAATATTGCTAAAGCAAATAATTATCCACACCCAAAATGTATTCATCATTGAAATAGGCAAAACATCTGGTAAGTCATCCCTTCAACCAGCCCTAAACCCATCATCACTGCCGCTCTCAAGAGAACACATCTCCACAACATGGCTTTTAATTCAGGGAAGTAACTCAAGACACCATACAAAATGTCATTAAAAGCTTAAGGTTGAGCAGCACCTTAGAAAAGGCCTGTTAAGCCATCATACCATACTTACATGCTGAAACCTTGCCCTCTCCCATCAGTTACTTAATTAACAAGTCACTTAACTTTGATGATGCCCCTACCAAGAATAAATTCCTTTATGATGACCCTCTCCTCATAAGCACACCTTTGAACCCAACCAATGTGGGTGTAACATGGATCTCAAACCTTACGGAGAATCATGTCACCAACCAACTACAAGTCATCTCAAATTAGGCATGTCCTTCCCAATTGGATGCTCAACAGGAAATCATACTTGGTGACTTAAATTCCCCCTTCACGGACAGCAACAAGCAGCAATCTAAAAGGGTTCCTACATCCTCCCTTCTTTTCAATGTATATGAATAACACTTATAGACCTAGTTAGAGTTTAAAATATGCTATTACTCTGCTAAGAGGATGACACGCAACTCTACCTATAAGTCACAGAAGATACAGCCCAATTCACTAATGTTTCAAAGCAACTGAATCCTGAATGGACAAAAATAGTCTAACTTCAACAGCTGCATGACAGAAATCCTGGACAAAAATAGTCTAAAATCCAACAGCTGCACAACATAAATCTTGGAGCATTGGAGATAACATTTACTTCAAAAGGAACATACGTGTCTCCCACGACTTTCATTGAAGAAATAGATCCCTCCTCTATACCCCCCCCGCACAATCCTCCAGCAGTGGTCAAAGCACTTGCAAAATCTTTCCTGTAATACGGCAATGCACTGTAATGCAGCCTTAGTAAATCAAAAGTGGTGTGGTCCAAACTGCGTTAAGCCTGAAAAAAAACACATCACTCAATATAATTAAAATCCTACAAAACCTTACCATTAAATACAAGCTATCCTGCAAAATACTTGCATAGATGGCCACTACGCCTCATTACAACCAAAAAATCAAATGTTTCCAACCTGGCATCTCAATTCTGAAGAACACCAGGTTCAAGTCCCCTTTCTACGCAGTCAATCCTCCTACATCGGGCTTCCTTTTTCAGTGCCTAAAGGCAACATATTATGCAGTGTGCACTTTACAAAAATACAAATAGATAAAAAAGGAGCGAGGGATTTCAACAGGAAGAGTCTGGGTTTTGGAAAACAGAGTTTACCTGGTTCCCACTACTTCATGTTTACTTGTAACACAACTTTAGTGGATTGTAACACAATGGTTTTGAAGCACCTAGTTTGATTATATCAGACACACAGTGCTATCATTTACCCAAATCCATGATTGCTGCAGACTCATGAGCATATTGCACCAGTGTTGCTTAGTGACATTGTAGTAAAAGCGCATTATATACAATTTTGAATGTACAAATTGTGACACAAGAAGTATAGGCCTTTAAGTCCCAATATGATCTGGGATGTCGCCTGAAAAACAGGACTAATTCACAGTCCTCCATATGAGGTGAGGCCAGCTGACAGCTGTGTAAGAATATTAATCAATATTAGCAGTTTGGTTTTTTGCATAGTGCTTCACACATGGGGATTGTTTTTGATGGAATATACCCTGGAAATCAGCTTCATTCTGAAGCAGTTCCCAATGTCGACTCACAATGTTTTTAATCTTCTGTTAACTGGTTGAAAATTTTGTAACAGATACATGCCTGTCAACTACCTTTTTGGGTTTTTGCTTCAACAAATTCCCACGATCAAAACCCAAAATACGACTTTTTCTAATATATCTTGTGGATAACCCCTTTCACCATATTTCTTTTGTTGGAGATCCAGATGTTTATCCAAGTCATTGGGTTCAGAACAAATCCTTTTGATTCTCATAAACTGTGAAAATAGGAGATTGTTTTTCAAATTCTGAGGATGGGAACTCTGAAACAATAGTGCATTGTTGACATCTGTCTCTTTTAGAAAAACTTCAGCACAAATTTTCGAGGCTTCCAATTGAAAAGCAACATCCAAAAAAGAAATCTGAGACTCACTGATTGTGTACGTGAATTGAATCTGATCATCAAACCCATTCAAACCCATTTAGTAATGCCAGTTTTTGTTCCAAATTATCTCTGCTGTCAGTCCATAATACAAAAATGTTGTCAATAAACCTACAATATAATGCTGTGTTTTCTTGCCATTCAAGATCGCTGTAAAGAAAATCCGATTCAAATTTAGCCATGAAAGTATTGGCGTACGCAGGAGCCCCTGCAAACCCCATAGAAGTTCCATTCTGTTGCAAAAAGAATTTGTTGTCCCATTGAAAGTAGCTGTGATACAAGCAAAAATTGAGAATTTCCTGTATGAACACTTTATCTGCTCTGATGGGGGGTTGGCGTAACAGATCCCATTCTACAGCTTCCATGCCAGATTTGTGTGGGATCGATGAGTACAAAGATTTTACATCTATTGTACACAAAAACATTTTACTCTCAGTTGTCACTGCCTCTAGCTTCAATAAGAAGTCGTTCGAATCCTTGACATATGAAGGCCATTGTTGGACAAATGGTTGAAGGAACTTGTCAATATAGTGACCCAGAGGTTCAAAAATTGTACCACACCCTGTCAATATAGATCTCATTGGAGGTTTATAAAGATTTTTGTGAATCTTTGGGAGCATATAGAGGCGTGGTCTCTTGGGATGTTCAACTGTCAAAAATTGCTTAGTTGAGGATGAAATATGTCCCATTTAATGAGAATGATCAAGGATAGTTTGAAGCGTCATTTTTAAGGCGTTTGTGGGATCTTTATCCAGTTGAAGATATGTTAGGACATCTGACACATGTTCATCTACTTTGTTCATGTAAAATGACCTGTCTATAACGACTATTGCTCCTCCCTTGTCCGCTTTTTGAATGACAACTTCAACGTTGTCCTGAAGTGTTTGAAGCATGTTCCTATCTTGAATGGAGAGATTTTTCTTCTTGGTTTTCCGCATATTTATTTTTTGGAAATCATTCTGCACAGATTTTTTTAAATGCATCTAATATTTTATGGGAAACTGGGGCTTGAAATTTTGATTTCGGTCGAAATTCCAAAAACTCTGTCTCCTCTTTCTCCGGTTGATTGTGCAAAATGTTGGTGAAGAAGTGTCTCAGTCTAAGCACTCTCATGAACTTGAATAGAGTCATATGTGGGGGCAAACCCTAAACCTTTGTTTAACACCCTTGTTTGTTGTGGTGTAAGTTCTTGTTTGAAAATGTTTATAACTAAGTTTGTTTCTGGCTCCTTGTGCGAGCTTTTTCTGCTGCTTCGCCGGGTTTTCCTCTGGATTTTGATGGTCCCGGTGGTTGACTTGAATCCCCAGCTTTGGTTAAAAAATGCTTTGATCCAGAAGTCTTTGCTCAATCTTTTATCTTTTTCTGGTACCTCTGATAACATCTGGTCTCCTGTAATCTGTACATGAGCTGGTGGTCTACTGGTGCTTATATGTGTATCAGATACTATACTCTCTTCAGAGGATGTGGTACCTTTCTTCTTAGGATATACTCGCCGTTGTGCATAGACTTCTGCCCAAGGATATACTTTATTTAGTTTGTAGTCTAACGTGTCCCTTTTATATTTCCTGAGTTTGCCTTCCTGTAGTTCTTTAGTGTATTTATCCAACCGTAATGTCATCCAAAGCCTTTTCCCAATCTTCCTTATCCATACGTTCTTCGAGATTGTACTTCATTTCTTCAATTTCATTTGACAATTCATGAATGGCTTTCGCTAATTCTTCCACCAACAGGAAAATTAGATCCAAAGAACATTTATTTAAAATGGACCACCACCTCTCCATGAACTCCTTAGTTAGGTGAAACCCAAAGAGCATTGGTTTGATAGAGAGTCTTAGACCCGTGGAATGCATTTACCTCTGTGGTACTGCACAAGCGTAGATGCATGAAGTTTCTAATTGACTTCTCTCCTGGCGAGGAATTCTAATTGTTTAAGTTCTTGAATTACTGTGTTGCCTTGGACATTAGATGCCTTAATATCTTGAACTAATGAATATATATCAGAGGCTTGTTCTGCTGTATATGCTAGAATGTTTGCCCTTTTATCCGTGATGCTTGAAATTGCGTCAAATGACATGATTGGGTGCGTCCTGTTTTTAGACAAATGATCAAAATATTTAAGTGGATGGAGAAGCACTCCTGGTTATTTTCTATTTTCGACTTGTTATATTTTTTAATGTGATTTTATATCATGTGTGCTACTGTGGTAGCATGTTTGTCTAAACCGTGCCTTCACTATAACTCCCTACCTCAAGTCCATCACACTCGACCACCGTGCACAGTTGCAAAGGTTGGTTACCACCTAACAATTATGTCTCTTTTGTTGAACAATTTCCCCTTAAGATGTTTTTGGCAATTTTCACACATATCTCTGCAATAAGGGCACTATCCCATTGAGCTCTTACTAGTCGTCACATAATGCTTGAAGTATCGGAAGTGAATAACAAGCCATTTTTCCAACGGTGAGTCCTTCACTTTGCTACTAGCCCTCCTTTTCAGTCCTTCTTGTATCTGTAAGTAGAATTAGCTTTGCCTTCAGCCACAAGAAACTTTGGGATATATTCACAAGAACGTGTGCTAAACATCACCAAAAAATGTGAACGCAACTTTACACATCGCAGCCTATCGTGGGAAAATAACCCTGTGAATTCACAACAAGGCGGTACCATGTGATAGTCTGCCGAAACTGTGGCCAATGTCCGCGATACAACCACCTCGACAGAGATAAAAACACAAACCAACACAAAAAAAGTGCAATGAGCCCATTCGCGATGAGGAAAGCAAGGATAAGCACTGGCAGGCCCGCGACACACACGGCAGGCCGGAAGAAGCACAACAAAAGCCTGAAAAAGACAGAAACACCAAACAGAAAACAACAGCCAAGCACAATGGAGGCAACCCGAGCTAGTACACAACCCCACAAGCTCCATTGGCAACAAAACAATGTACATGGCAGGCCATCAAGGACAAGGTGAATGCAGCCTGAGAGTGGAGGAGGATAATGGAAGAAAAACAGAACATCCGGAATGATGCGAAATGCACAAACACGACAACAACAACAAGGCAGCAATGCACACCGGAGGTGGAAGTTCAGCGTCACGCCAAGAGCTGGAGGAAATGGTGTCCACCACATCAGTCTGGAGTTGGAGGCAGGACTCGGGGACCGGAAACTTCACAAAACAACAGACACAACAGCAACAGGGAGAGGAACCAGCAGAGACTGGGGGGATGCAGGGAGATGGGCACAATGGCACACATGCACAATTAAGCACAGCACAACTGCAGACAAACCAGGCCCAAGAGTAACAACACCAACCAAGAGCACAAGTCACACAACCCGGCAATATCACACCACTGAAAAAGCACAGAAGTGAAAATCACACTGTCTGAATCAGAGCTGAAGGGACATCTCACACACAATGCAGCACACACACACACACACACATAGGAAGCAGAGCACCCCAACGCTGAGGTTACATGGTAAAGTCAGCTGAAGACAGCACACTGTGATGTTGCCGGGCCCGTGCCCATAATGCCAATGACCACACGGACACACTTGAACAAATGGTGTGAATGGCTACGGGCACGTGCGCACGGCCACATTTATTAGCAGGCACACATACCGAGTGACACCTGTGTTAGATGAGTGTGGGGTGTGTGCACACCAGCCTGCAAGGGCTGCCTGGTGCAGATATCGACAACAGTGTACATCGTAAGGGACACAACCATTCAACCATAAAGGCCCCATGACTTGTGCTGCACAGAGTTAGTGGCCCCGGGATGCACAGCGTCCTGCATGGGCCTACAGCCATGGGCCGCTGAATTGCGGGGCACTGGGGCAGGGTCACGAGTGCAGAGCAGGTTTCCATAGATGACAAAGGGGTTTGTTTCAGAGTGTCTCGGTGGACAGTGGAAGATGTACCCCCAGGGCATAGTGCAGAGGGCAGGACCATGCTGAAACAGTCACTATGGTGGAGTTGAATGGAACAGACACATGTTGGACACCAAGTCCGGTCCAGCCAGATAAAGATGCAGAAAACCACCAGGCCATGGACTCAGACGCCACCAAGGTCCAACCAGATAGTGCCCATGACTCATTGCGTGCAGAGTTAGTGGCACCAGGGTTGTTAGGGGATGCCGCCTGTGATGAGGCACGTCCAATGGTGTGGACTCCTCCACATCTTACCCAAGACACAGTTCCACGTGTGACCTTCTGGAACAATGTGCAGGCCTGAGCCCTCATCCACGTGTCACAGGCTTGCGTTGAACAGGGTTAGTGGCACCACAAGTCGCAGGCTTGCGTTTAACAGGGTTAGTGGCACCACATCTTACAGGCCTGCGATATGGAATTATGCTTCACTGATCGAAGGGAGTCTGGCGCTGTGGCCGCTGCCACGGATTTGGGGTCACTGCCATTCAGAACTCAGGACACAGTACCACATGTGGGATCTATTGGGCCGAAGAGACTTCGGTGGAGTATGTCAATGAGAAAGGAGTAATGTGGGCCAGCGTCGAGGGGGCCAGCAATGGTCTGCAGAGGCTGCAGATGTTGTGGGACTACTGCTTGGAGCTTGCACCGGCACGTGGTGTGGCCTCTTTGACAAACACTGGTGTAGGCAGGTGAGCGTAGCCTTGTTGGTGCGCTGGGGCAGGTATGACAGGTCTGGAGACCAGCGGCCCAGGGTGCAGCAGGGGCACAGGGACGCAGGCCCTGCCGTGCTCAGCGCAGGACTCATGGCGGGCTGAGAGGCACCGCCCTGGCAGACGTGTTGTCCATTCCGGATGAGAACCACTTCCAGTGCAACTGGCTTTTTGTTCACACCCCTACGCAGGCCTTGCGTACGCAGGTCCAACCCACTCTGCACGCGCATGCAGGGGGGAATGTAACGTGCAACATTTCCGCATTCTGCCTCACAGTATGTGGGGACATGGTGGCGTCCACTGGCATGCACCAGCAGTTGATATCCACATGGCCATTTCTGTGGTTTGCACTCTGTGCTCTGTCTGGCACCTCCAAGCCACACCTGGCATTGGGTAGGTTCACATTTCTTAGTAATTTGCAGCTCTCGCACATGCCTGCTCCATGCCTCTCCTTTCATCCTGCTATTGTGTGTCTGTGGTGCCATGCCGTGGCTAGGTTGTGGGCATGGCAAGGCAGGATTCCCAATGGAGTAGTGTTGCTTTATCTGAGTGGTTGGCATGTTGTGTGTCATGTTGAATGTAGTTGTGCTGCGTGCCCATTGGCAGTGTTGTGAGTTGCATGACTGTGGGCTGGAGGTGTGGCTCTTGCCTGGGCTCCCTTTTATGCTGCAGGTAGTCGTCCTGCTTAACACCAGAGAAATCCAGGTGTTAATTCCCTGCTGCTACCGCGGCTTATCGCCTGTTTCTGGTTCGCATCGCAGATCTGGCAGTTCGTTGTGAAAGTGGGGTTGTGGTTTTTTTGTGTTTTTGCACGGGAACGCCTACTCTGCATCTCATTAGGGTTAGTTGGTGGTGTCCACCACTGAGATCAATTTTGGGGCAGTTATCGCGGAAATACTGGTGATGTCTGCAGTTTGCACCAGCTCGTGAATGGGTTGGTAAATCTATCGCCACTGTTGATGCATTAACCCCTTCCATGCTTTCGTCGGCCAACCGCTGTCGAGAGCATTACCTCCGCAGTGCTGCGCACTCCGCTAAACCGCTGCACCGCCGCAGAATTGCCGCCGCAGTTAAGCAGCTAAGGTGGAGATAAATCGGAGATAAGTCGTTGTGAATATCCTCCTTTGCTGCTACATATTCCACAGCAGTATTTCCTGGGGCACACCGTATGCCATGTCATATTATGTTCTTCAGGCAATGAGTATGCCAGAACCTGCTGTTTAAGTTAAGATGTGTGGTTTGTGTGAGTAATACTTCATCATTGGCCCATAAATCATTAACATAAAGTCTAGGGGCCCAATTCACCAAGGTAAACCTATAGGCAGACATTTTGCACACATAGATTTTCACCTATGCCTAGGTGTATATCTCCATCTAAATGTAATTCAGGAACTCTTGGCAAATATTTATGCCTAGTAATCGGGATACGTATCTCAGCCACTTATATGAGGAAATGTAAACGAGTACAACCCAAAATATGACAGTAAAGATGCTACTAATAGCTTTACAGGTGAGATTTAGGAGTAAATCTGCCAAAATGAGTTCTGCATAGCCTACGTTATGTATAACTATAAATTGAAAGAAATAGGGAATGAGGCATCATCTAAATCAAATAACACATATCTGACAAACATTATGACTGGGAACACATAAATGAATTCTGTGTTTCAATTATAATTAATTCATTATCAATTTACATATTTGTAATTTTCTCTATATGTGCTTCGTTAGGTTTACATTTTTATAAAGGGATTGTATGTGTCAGCAATGTTTACAGTTAAACGGCTGATTTCTGCAATGTCTATAGTTTCACAACTGTTTACTTTTACATTCATTGTATTGGTTTTTCTATTTAACATTTATAAAATGTAATATATATATATATATATATATATATATATATATATATATATATATATATATATATATATATATATATATATATATATATATATATATATATATATGCAACGCTTAATGTTACATAACCATTCTTTTGTCTTTAATTTATTTAGGCATTGTGCTTTGTGCTGGTGGTGTTTTTCCCTGCCACCCCTAATGTCTATGTGATTCCTTTGCCGTACCTATGAGTGACCACGTGAGGTAATCATCTTATCTAACACTTGGCTGGAGTAGATTTGATGAACAACAATGTAAGCCCCAATCCAAGACTGGAATACTACCAGATAGGCTGACTACAAAGGGAAGAACTTTCTTATGTTGGAATTTGCCCAATTAATCTGTGTCGCTCTACCTTGGTTACCAGCAACAGCTTGTGTCAATAAGGACCAATGATCCCAATCGTGTGGAGAACAGACACCTCAGAAGGGTGTCAAAAGGAATTCCAGATGATCAGGGTTACTGGGACCGGGCCTTCTCATCACTGGTGCTTGATCACAAAGGATAGTCTACGTCTACCAGAGGTCCTGCTTGTGGCAAGTGACGTCTTGGGGAAACAAGAAATCTCCGTGAAAGATCTGTCTATAGCTAGCCCTATTGCTATTCATAAAATGTGCTCAAAAGGTCCTAGTGTTGGGAAAAAGTGAGACCTAGAGAAGGTGTGTCCACTTGAAAAAAAGAGTAGAATACATTAAAATATATCAGGGTGATGTACATAAAGGTTTATAGTTTTCAGTCATCCCCTGCGCATGTTTAAAATCAGGGGATATGTAGAACCAGTGGTGCAAAAATGGTTGACATGTTTTAATGCGTATATGCCAATAATTTACGGTAAATTCATCAGTACCAATAGTTAACCAAGCTTGTCGATGGTGTCGCAGTTATGCACCTGAAAAGAGAAATAACGAAACATTGTGTTGATACCCAAAATCAGTTGGTGGTGGGAAAGTTAAAATGTTATCAAAAATTGCCACCAAGGATATTAAGAAGTATAAACCTGAGCCTATTACAGCTGATTCCTACCAGGCAACTCAGAACGATTGCATGAACAATATGTACATTCTAAATAGGTAAATTAGAACATATGTCAGAGTACCTAGAGGGCCTTTGTGTCTTAACTATAAGGCGTAAAAACAAGACCAGTCATTCAGCCGCCACTGTAACTATTATGGCAGTGCCCTGTCCTTCTCACGGTGTAGTGCATTTAAATACCCTGCTTAATATATATGTAGTGGCTGTTTGGCAGTTAAACATTTTTCAGGTAAGGCTTCCTTCCCCAACCTAGAACCAGGCGAATCAACCATAACAGATTTGGATGAGGTAAACATCTTGCCCAAAATTGGTCCAGAAGTTTGAGCCTAGCCTGTCAGGCATTAGGAAAAATTCGGGTCTGTCATCTAGATCCACAGGTCGCCTCCTGGGACTTGCAGTCATCAATTAAATTCTCTCAGAACTACTAGCCTTGAGAAGGACGGTATCGGATAGATTGTCAAATATTTTATGAGAGTCTCTAACGAGCAGTCTGGCATGTTAATAAATCCGCTGGTGTTCACGCATTAATTAAACACTTAATGATGCATTAATTAAACACTTAATTTTTAGACGCTTGACCCATAATGTCTGTTTTAGAAATCAATATGTCTTCGGGGTGAATAATGGTGGACTTGCCGTCTAAATTCTGAATCCAGTCTGTGTGGGCCAAATGATAGATCCTAGGTTCAAAGTCTACCAGAGCAGTCATGCAAGCATCTATTATCGGCGATTCTGGCTCAGCCGAAGTCATTTTCTGTTATCAAATTACCTATACGTTTATATAGCCCATCCAGCATCAATACTTGTGGTTCCAATGTTTTTACTATGATTGTTTACGCTGGTTCACGTGATGGTTTCTAGAGGCAGCATTGTCTTGTTAGCATAGGTCTTCCACGGGTTGAGTCTGATAGAGCGTCCACCTGTGCTTGTGGCTTTAGTGGTTCATTCTTCCTTCATTGTCTTGATGTCTGCTTTATCTGGCACAATAGTGCGGATGGGTGCAAGAGACTTCCTTCTGCCTTGACATCGGCTCACGTGCACCGCACCCGCGGTCGGGGCGCATCGTTGACACTTGAAGTAGGTATGGTCATGTCACAAGCCATGAAAGTAACAATCACAGGGCGCGGGGAAGCGCCCTGGCAGCAGCTTCACTGCCTGAAAGTGTTGTTGAGATCCCATTCGACACACTGCTTTAGACCTGGTACCAAGAAGCCTCTCCTGATCGCTCTGAAACAAGGAAAGTATGAACATGGAACGAATGCATCTAGGGGCGATTTATAAACACTGCACATGTGCGGAGAAGGCAAAATGCATAACTCGCATTGTCAGAAAAGAGTGAGGAGAAAGGGAGGATGGAGACATTTTAAAAACGGAAAGGGTGTACACGAACGGTTCAAAATGAAAATGAGGAGGACCATAAAGGCGTCCATTTTAGGATGAGGTCGAGCAGATGGCGTTGCTCTTCGGTGTCTAAAGTAGGGCAACCATATACAGCCAGACACTGAGGAAGCGTCAGTGCACATCGGGTGGGCACCCCCTATGCACTGTCTAATGACTCTACACAGGTGCATAGCTATCACTGTGCAGCAGGTGTAGTGGCACCCAGGCCAAGAGGGATGAGGGACCTATTCCACCCTAATAACCACTGTCTTTTACTACCCACCCTAGGAGCACAGTTACCTTTCGAATTAGGGTCCTTGGCATTGTTCCAACACAGTGGCTGCTAGGAAAGACTCTACTGCATCAGTGAGTATCAAAAGGAGCGCAAAGCGATATTATGTACAAAATTCACAAGGGCGATTTTATTGCACAAACCTTCTAACTGTGTCTGGCGTTGCACAGCATGCAAAGATATCTATTTAAAAAACAGATCGGTCCTGCGTTCTCAAGACGAATATTTCATACTTGTGGCATTAGTTATACTTGGGCGGTAAAGGACGCTCATCTAATTGGTTGAGGGAGGGTTCGATAAAGAAGAAAATCCACTAATGGAATTCCCTCGCCTATTGGGCTAGTGTGCTGGAGACATTTCTTTCGAGGTATCTTCCTCTACATTGAGCGCCTCCTCCCCAAATCAGGCGCCTTTTCACCAAGCAGCCAACTCTCAGTCAGGCACTTCATTTTCTCACTGCACTACGGGCGTGACTGCTCATTACAGAAAGTGGGAGAAGTCTTTTGCTGCACAACATATGAATACCACTCTGAGTCCTTAAATAAGGGTCAGCCAATATAAATGCTGCCTGCAAGGGAACATATTCACTGTTTGTTTTCAGCAAGCTTCTGTAAATATAGGGCGCACATAGCAGTTATATCCGAAAGAGTTCCATTGTCACCCAATATTGTCACTCTCACCTCTAATAACTAGACCAAGAGGTGAAATGAAAGGCAACTAGCCAGACAGACACATGGCAGGGTGTACACGTGCGCACTAGGGCCCTGATTCACAAAGAAAAGTCATACATGACAGCCATACATGTCCTTCTATGCACAAGTGTAAATGTTTGGCTTTTGGCAAATTTCAATTATTCGCAGTACTGCTTCTGGAAAGCTGTACCATTCGATGGTGTCCAGGCATGCTACTGTCAATGTCATGGGACTTTTCTACAAGTTGCTATTTCCCAATATTCAACGATATGAATTACTGTGCATTGTAGAAAAGCAGCCCGCTGTGCAATCACACATTTTTTAAATGTGTTGTTTTTCTAAAGGAGGGGAAGTGTCGGAGAGGAGAGAAGCTACATTAGAACTGTAGGAGGTTATATATTAGTTATATACAGTGCTTTTGCATCTGTAAAAGAATGGGTGCCAGTGGCCAAAGCTCTGTGAGAAGCCTTCAGTCGATACTACTGAATGTTGGCATGCCAATCCCGGATTACCAAATAGGCAAACTAGGCACTGGCCTATGGGTCCCAGTCCTTTTAGGGGCCCGTGACAATGGATCAAAATAATATTGAGACAACTTCCAATATCTACACCATATCTTTCACCACCCTTGGATTCTGTACTTGGCCACTCTCTTTAAGTGCCAATGTTTATCATTGGACATTACAACATGCCACTTATGAACCTTCTTCACACTAAAAGGCCCACGAAAACTACGAACCCCCTTTTTATCCCTTCTAGATCTGATTTTTAGCCAATCGCCAGAAACAATCCTCAAGTTTCTGATACCTTCCTGAAGGACACCTCTAGAACCTGAACCACCAAAGACCATTCTCGGACCTGATTCGTTATCTTGACAGACACCCCTAAATTCTGCTCCCTTCTCTTGAATCAAATCTCTCATCCATGAAGGGCAAAGTTTGGAACCAGGTTTCCTTCCTCTCATTACATAAAAGGCAACCTCTCTGATGGCGGAATTTTCAGTGATGCAATAAGCAAAAACCAAATCGGAGCTCATAATCTCCACATCCAATCGATTAGCCCCTGCCATCTGCAAAGCCCCTTTTATCACGCAGTCCACTCTCTCCACAATTCCATTTGCACTGGGATTGTGTGTGAATGCCTGACATCACATGAGAAGTCTCTCATCTCACATAGAGGTCAGTTGAGTACCATTGTCAGGGATGAGCGTGACAGAAAACCTTCCTCTCCAAACACCTCACGTAACGCTTCTATGGTTGTATGTTATAATTTCATGTAAGAATTTAACCACAAGCCAACTGGATTTATGGTGCAAACATGAGTCTTGCGGGTAACAGAGGACTTTACAATTAAACAGTAGTAGATACAGTGATATAAGAATGACTACCAATTAAATACCAACCAAAAATCAAACTTCAGTCACTAATACTAACGTAGAATCAATGTTCGGACAACTGTAAGAGGCAATGTTGGGATGAAGGGGGGACATTTTGGTACTGCTAGGATGAACACACTAAGAAGCCAGTGATATATAGCCATTCAGGCAACTGAGAAGACTAGAATCTTAGGATCTAGGGGTGAAATTTGTTCATAAGGAGTTATAAGACTTCTTTTTTGAATAATGTGATCGAGGGATTCGTTCTGACTTCAGGAGGTAATGTGTTCCAAATTCTTGGGGCAATCCCAGAGAAGGATTGGCTGTAGGTTTTCTTCTTTTGGAATCTTTGAGGTTTCAGAAGAAAGGTGTTGGAGCTTCTGGAAGATCTGGAGTCGCCAGAGGGTTCGAGCTTCTGGGCGAGATCTGGGTGTATTGTGGGGTGGGCTTTATTCATCATGCAGGCATTTGTTTGCTGGGTTCTTGCTGCATAAAGGAGACAATTGAGATTTTTGAAATCCAGGGTGATGTGGTTGTATTTTTCTAAGCCACTGATGAGTCTAGCCACAGAATTGAGCGAGGCCCTTAGAGGAGCCTGTTTGGACCTGGGTAGTCCAGATAGGTTTGTACTGCCATAGTCCAACCTGGGAATCACTAGGGCTTGTACTGCATGCATGAAGTGATTAGTGGGAGGAAAGGTTTTGATTTTCTTAATATACTCATTTGATGATTTTCTGCTTTAGTGGCAGCACTGATGTGCTTTTGCACGTTGAGATTCTTGTCAAGAGTAAGACCCAGTGATTTTGCAGAGTCAAGAAATTGTGGAGTGCAGTTGAGGGCTGTCAGCCGTTTCAACCATTCTTTGATGACCTGCAACTGGTTGTGTGGGGTGATTAGGAGGAGCTCTGTTTTTTGACTATTTAGTTTGTGGTGATTGGTTGCTAGCCAGTTTTAAGATTCCTTTAGAGTTGTGTTGAGGGCACGAATGTCTTCTGGGGCAGGGACTTTTAAGTGTAGTTGGGTATTGTTGCCGTCTATGTGAAAGTGGATGTTTGATGTACTCAGACTTTCTGTTATGCGCTTCATGAATAGGTTGAAGGGAGTAGGCGAAAGAGAGGAGTCTTCTGGGTAGGGTGACCAACCGTCCGTAAATTTCACGGACAGTCCGTAATTTCAGCCGTCTGTCCGTTGTCCGTGAAGGATTGTTTAACGGACGCCATTTGTCCGTAATTTTA
The DNA here is from genome assembly GCF_964263255.1 of Lissotriton vulgaris. Taxonomy (NCBI): domain Eukaryota; kingdom Metazoa; phylum Chordata; class Amphibia; order Caudata; family Salamandridae; genus Lissotriton; species Lissotriton vulgaris. The sequence goes on along the minus strand of NC_141687.1, from coordinate 675,082,031 downwards.
ACTGGTCGCACAACCGGCACAGCTGGCCCCCACCTCCCTTCTTGACTGTGATGCTGCCGAGGTCGGGTGTAACAAACTCAGAGGCAGTACAAAAGCTCAGATACCCATTAGCATTGGCGAGGCACAGCGGGATGGCAACCCTCACACCTTCAGCCCTTGATGAGCTGTTAAGAGGTGCTTGAAGGTGACAGAGGAAGGGGCGGCAGCTTTGGAGCAGGGGCCTCTATTCAGATGCAAACAGCACTGAATGCGTCTTGTATTTTCAATTGGTGTGAGACATTCCCTTTCTGCCCAGGGTTCCAAATATCCTAGAACCGGCCCTGATTACACCGAGGCAGCACGTGGCTCACTTCACAGAGCTTAATTACTGTCACTAAACTGTAAACAAACCTCGATTCTTCAAACATGCAGTCTATATTGTAATAAAATAGAGAAATGGCACAATCGCACTCACACTGATTAATAAGTATGGAGGACAATCAGTTAAATAAGTTCTCTTGGAGTATCCTTTCAGTACTGTACCTCAGTGTGGGGGGAGGGGGGGCAAAACTAACATTTTGGAAACAGAGCCTGTCTTCTCGTTGTCTTATCCAGGAGGGGGTAAGGAGCCCTCCCCCACCTATCCTCCCCCACCCATCCTGTCTCTCCCTGGGTGGCTTCTGTCCAAGTCCTAGAATGTCTCCTGCAGCGAGGGTGAAGTTCTTGATGGGCCTCTTCTCAAAAAGGCTCATCTCAAAATTAATATGAAAAGGTGGGCGAGTGAGTAAGTGAAGGGATGGCTGGATGAATTAGTGAAAGGGTGAATGGATGAATGAAAGATTGAATAGATGGATAATGGGAGGGGATGGATGGATTGATGAGTGAGTGGAAGGATGGAAGAGAGAAGATGGAAATAGCTGGATGTATGGGTGGAAGGGTAGCTGGATGGGTGAAAGGGTGGATGGATGAGTGAAAGGATGGATGAGTGAAAAGGTGGATGATGAGTGAGTGGGTGGATGGATGAGTGAAATGATGGATGGATTGATGAATTGATAAGTGCAAGGGCGAATGGATGGACGGATGAGTGAAAGGGTGGATGTAAGGATGGATGAGTGAGTGAAAGGGAAGGTAGATGGATAAAATGATGAATAGACCAGTGAAGGAGTGAAAGGATAAATGGATGAGAGAGGATGAATGAGTGAAAGGGTCAATGGATTGATTCATGAGCAGATGGATGGGTGGGTGGGTGGATGGATGGATGGATGGAAGGGTGGATGGATGGAAGGAAGGATTGCTAAGTGAAAGAGTCGATGGACAGAGAAAGGGAGGATGATGGATGACTGAAAGGGTGGATGGGTGGAAGGATCAGTGACTGGGTGGATGGATGAGTAGGTGAAAGGATGGCTGGAAAGGTGATGAAAGGGTAAATCGCTGGATGGATGAGTGAATGGATGGATGGGTAGAAGAGTGAATGGCTGAGTGTACAGATGGATAGGGTGAAAGGGCGGATGGATGGATAATGGATGGATGAGTGAAAGGATGGATGAAGGGATGGATGAGTGAAATGAAAGATGGAAGGATACATGATGGATAGGTTTGCAAATGGCTGAATATGTCTAGATATGGCTGGGCTTACTTATATACAATTGTGCGACCTCTGATGTGTCTGTAAAACTTATCCAATTGTCCTGAAGTTTTGTCCTGAATTTTTGACCTCCTGTCCTGAATTTGTGTCCTGAATTTTGACCCTTTGTCCTGAATTTTTACACTCACCGTCCTGAATTTGCACCAATGCCAGTTGGTCACCCTACTTCTGGGACCCCTATTGTGATTGGCATGGTCTGCAACAGTAAGTGAATAAGCTTAGCTCTTTGTGAACTGTTTTGGAGATTGGAGGAGAACCACTTGGGAACTGTTCCTGTTAGGCCCACACAGTGTTCTAAAAGTTCTAGTTCTACATGCTTGACTGTACTGTATGCCAATGATAGATCAAGGAGGACTAAAATACACAATCTTGGTTCTGATCTAGCATTTTTAGTGCATTGTCCACAACATTGCTGATTCGGTCCTGTGTCCTGCACGGAAACCAGATTGAAATTGGTCTAATAGTTTGAATTGATCAATGTGGTTACAGAGTTGTATGTGAACACATTTTTCCAGTAGCTTTGCCAGGGTAGGGATATTTGAAATAGGTCAGAAGTTTTTGAGGTCAGTTAGATCTGCTTTTGTTTTTTTCAGAATGGGGGTAACTTGACTGGACAATAGGCAGTCCGGGATGGGTCCTGGAAGGAGGGAGACATTATTGATCTTGCTCCAGATTAGGAGTATTGCAGGTATGAATATCCTTGAATAATTTAAAGGGAATCAGGTCATTAAGGTGGTTTGAGGGTTGCAGCTTAATCAAGATTTGAAGAAGGGTGTCTTCGTTGAGGGTTCTGAAACAGTTCCATGAGGTGTTGTTTTGGGGGAAATGCCGGGGAGCACACTCTGGAATGGTAGGCTTGGGAGCACAAGGGCTGGGTTGGGGAGAGACAATGTTCCAGGGCAGTCTGCAGGACATTTTTCATGGTTTCTGCATTCTGCAGAAAGAAAGAGGCAAATTCCTCTAAATTTGGTAGTGATGTGGATCCAGCCAGTGACTGATTGTGTGCGCAGTTTGATTGTGCTTTTATGAGATCAAACTGTTTTTTGGGTCGGTTACTGGCTTGATCTAGTTGGTATCTGAAGAAATTTACTTTTGAGATTCTGATGTTTTGTACTATCTATTCCTCAATGATCTCAGGTGTTTGAGGTGCTCAAGGGAAGGGTCAAATCTCCATTGCCGTTCGGCTAGTCTCAAGCTGCATCTTTCTGTGTTGAGACTACCAGTATACCATGGTTTCAAAACTTTAGTGGATATTCTTTTTAGTTGGAATAGAGCGATCGAGTCTAGAGCGGACACCATGGAAAGAGTGTTGTGATCAGTGCCGGCTCGTGTAGGGCGTTCCACCGGGCTGTGATGTGGGGCGGTGGAGGGGCAGGGTGAGGGGGTGTAAAATACGGTAATGGACGATTACAGGTAAGTAACGTAAAAAATGAATAAAACAAATTTTGTTGCGCACGCTGCATCGCATTTTGTGTTGCAGCGCACGCAACGAAATTCGTTTTATTTATTTTTTACGTTACTTACCTGTAAACATCTGTTCCCATATTTTACTCCCCCCTACCCTGCCCCTCCCCCGCACCACGTCACCGCCCTGTGGAACGCCCTACAAGATCAAGGACATCTGAGAGCTCTCCGGGGAAGGAGTGAAGATGATGTGACTGGGAAAAGTCAGAGCATTCCTGTGGATGTTGTGTATGTTCCTTTTCCAAATTCTAGGCTTAGGTCTTTGAGCTGTATTGGTTATCAAAACTTCCATGATGAGGAATGTGACGTGGTGGTGGTCAGCTCAATCACAGGGTAGGATAGAATTGAGTTATAAGATCTAATGTTGATCCTTTGCTGTGAGTGGGTTTGTTACAGAATTGTGTCAGGTTCAGGTCAGCCAGGAAGGTTTTGGAGCTGTTGACTGCTGGATCATTCAGGTCGTTCTAATGTAGATTGAAGTCTCTGTGGAAAATTTGAGGGCAATGCTGATCCACGTTTGTTCCAATGGTTTCGATGATTTGTTCAATAAAATTGAGATTGTCTCCTGGAGGGTGCTATATCATGTGCAGCTTGCACAGGGATCTGTTGCATGAGATATCAAGGCATGGGTATTCGAAAGTGGGTAAGACAGGAGTTTGTGCATGTATGACTGATACGTTGAGTCTGTGTATGCAGACAATGCCTCCACATGATCTATGGGTCTGTCTAGACTGGTAATACCATTGTAGTAGGGACTAGAATGTCCATGATAGGGGTAGAGAAGTCATTTTTACAGGTTTCCATTAGAATTAGAAGGTCAAGAGAAGGTAAAGATCCTGTCTCCTCTCATCACCATCAAACACCCCAAAACAGAAAGCTCATTAAGAACCTTGCCATAAGGTCTTAAGGCAACAGACAAAGTACTTTCCCTCCCTTCTCCCTCCATTCTTTATCATAAGCATTACCTCCACGAGCACAGCATTGATTTTCATTGCATACATCCACTCAAGTTCACTCACCACGCCATTACACCAAATGACAGCATCCTCCGCACGTGCAACAGCACCTTTTAGCTCACTACACACAATCGCCTCCCTATCCACCAGCTTCCAGTCCAGTGACAAACATGACAGACAATCCACTTGGACATTTTTCCAACCAGGGATAATTTCAATGCTGTAAATATATTCTTGAAGGCGTGAGACGAGCCTCACCAGCCTAGCAGACCCTTTTCCCGTATCACCTGGAAGTAAAGTTTTCAACACCGGTTTGTGATCAGAATGCAGAGTGATGTGACCACCACAGACATAGGTCCGGAATAGACGAGGCCCCATGCTGCGACTAGAGCCTCCATTCGATAACAGCATAATGACACTGATTATCTGTCAGAGTACGCAAGGCAAAGGCAAACATTTTCTTAGTGGTACCATGCATTCTGGACAGCACTACACAGATACCTGTTGCTCTCACATCTACAGTATCTATAGTTTTGTTCCTTTTATCAAAATGAACCAAAATGTGGGCATTGCACACCTCATCTCTGATTTGCTGGAAGCACTACTGTTTTAATGCACCTCACTCAAAACATACACATTTTCACATTAATGCTTTTAGACACTCTCTCTTGCTGGCAAAATCTCTAACGAATTGTGAATAGTACTTTATCAATCCTAGGAAAGAGTGCAATTCCTCCTTGTCCCTAGGTGATATCACAGACCTTATTGAGGATAACAGGTCCTTCTTGAGTCTTACACCATCAGCTGACAGAGTGTGCAAAGGCAATCAATTCCTTTCAGAAAAAAATCACATTTTCTTGCATTAAGGTCATCCCTGGCTCAGCCCGCTGCTCCAATGCCAACTTCAATGTTACATTGTGACTCTCCACAGTATCCCTGAACACCAATTTATCATCTTGAAAATAGATGACATTGTCCAACCCCTTAAATATCGTATTCATTATCCCCTAGAAGATACTTGCCCAGATGATCACCCAAGTGGCATCCTAGTAAACTGGTACGTGCCCTCCATGGTGATGAATGCTGCTAAGGATTTGGACCTTTTGTGGATATGTATTTGGTGGTATGCATGCCTGAAATGAAGTTTGGAAAAATGTTTCCCTCCTTTAAGCAATAAGATCAATTGGTTAATGCCCTGGGTTGATATTCTTTGACAGCAAGCACACTATTGGCCACTCTTTGAGTAACATACTCTTGGGAATGATTGTGTACAGGCACCCGGAATTCACCATCAACTCCACCACTTCGTTTTTAATGGTGAACTCAGCCTTGGGCCTTTTCAACCAGGCTGCCCCAACCTCCATGCTGTGTTCCTCAGTAACACATAACACCCTGACCTCCAGAACTGGTTCACAAATTCCAGCTGTATATTCCATCACAACAGCCACTTTCCCCTTGATACTGTTCTTTTCCTTGCACATTTTGGCAACATTCCCTTTCTGTCCACACCTCCTACGCTATGGCATAGCAATTCTTAGCCTCAGACAAATGATAACTAGGTCCACACCTGCTACAGTTCCTGTTAAATGCTTTACCACTATTGGTGGGTCTTCTAATCATCCCGACTGACAACGTGGATGTTGCTGCAGCATCCCCCTCAATCAACCACATCCGCAGATGTCTATGACTCCTTCCTCTCCATCTCCCTCATGCAATACTCTGAGTCTTCCACCACCTTCGCTATCTCAATGGCATCCTTCAATGGGGTCCTTTGTGGCCCACAAGCTCTCCTGCATCTTCCTGCTCCTACACTGAACCATAAGCTGGTCCCTAATTATCTCATCCGTTATGCCATCAAACTTGTTATAAACTCATCTACCTACTTTCCCATCTGTTGAGGTTGTGTGTAAAACATAAGCCTCCTTCTTACCACATTCGCACTCTTGGCCTATTCCTTGCTTCAATATGTACATTCTCAATGGGGTGCCCGACTGATTAACCGTTTTAGGTAAATATTTAAACATGTGATGGCCTTCCTTTCCCACCGTGCCTAATAAAATGGCACTTTTTCTACCCACACTGAACTCCAACCCATCAAGAGCTTCAAGATAATGGTCAAATATATCTACTCACTCTACTGATGGAACCCCAGGCTGAACGATACACATTGGTAGCGGGTTAGTCGCTGATACTTTCGTGACGGCATGACAGCATCTTACAAGACCCCCTTACACACAGACCTCTAAAAACGCGAAGGCAGCGAAAGACAGAAAACACTGCTCCCTGCCTCTGTGACACTGTTCCTGTGAACTCACAAACTAGCTTCAGTCTTCCTGAATCTTGAATACTGGACGTTAGGTGCTGTTTCATACAAACACAAAACTTACCAAACTATTATGTGAGCAACAAAAAAAAGAAATTGGCACAACAATATAATCCAAAATATGTGTGTTGCTCACACCAGCAAACTATGGCTCCCAGTATCCTACTGCTAGTACTAGACGTGCTAGTCTGTGCCAATGGTAGCACTCAATGTTGCTCCTTGTCCATCCAAAATGGTCTGCCTGACACTGAATGCAGGAAACAAGCAACAGCCCCTGTTGACAGACATCACGGTGGCTGATACGTTCTTGGAAACTTGCACATACTCATTAGAGCAGCCCTTATATTTTAATTTGCATTGGGCGCTACCTTCCCCACAAGCGCTGACTCAATTATCATGCTAAAGTTCACAAACCGTTCGCTCTCACCCAGCAACACCGCGTTCAAACACAGCACTGTGCTCCCCGCAGTCTGACCTGAATTGGTGAGTGATTCCGACGCCTGGGTTATTTTCCAGCTATGTATGATGAGAACTGAAGTCCCAATGCTGCGCTGCCATGTCGTCGACAACATTTATTTTAATACTGCGTACGCCATAAATGGTTTCCGAATATATGTATTTATTGAAAGCAGAAACAACTCTCGACGTAGTGCTCCCTCCGCCAGGCAGCAAGAAACTACTGGCGAAAAGAATGCCACATTAACACCATTACAATAGACATTGGAACTCTTGGGACACCCACGAGGCGAATGTCCCTTGAGCCTCTCAATTACATTACAAGCCCAACAATTACATTACAACACTACAACAGTGTAAAAGTACCCCCACCCCTATTAGTAGCATGCTTCATTCTTCAGGCCTCACCCTGGTATACAATCACTTTGATAATGTTTGAATGTAAGGGGATCTAAAAATGCTTTAAAATCTCTCAAGGCTACCCCAGAATCCTTTTATTTCTAGCGCCCCTGGTAGGCCAAAATAATACAAAATCGATGACGCTGGGTTTATTTGCCCAAGCATTCTACTCCTCAAAATGTTACAGCCATGTGATTATCGGCCCATATAGATTCACAGCTTTCATTGAGACACACTGATCACCTAAAGATCAATAGTTCTATTTCATTCCCTACCAGTTAAAGTGTGATATAGGATAACGATAAAAGATAAAATGCTGGCATACTTAGTAGTTGTGGTACACACAACTGGTATTGCTCTAAGCATATAAATAGTAGGTTGCACAGGAGCAGGAGGTAGGCATGCCCCTGCAGTCAGGTATTCTTCTAAGGTGCCATGCCACAAAAACATCTAAATATTATTCAGTGGCAGCTCCTCTGCTATGGTGGAGAAGTGTTGCCCCACTGCTGCAGAGCAGTGTGAGAAAGAGACCTAGACCTCAGTCCAGTTTAGCACTCTCCCCAGCAGCTTCGCCTCATCACTGCTCCGCTCCTGTGCAGAGCCTCCCCTGAAGCAGGGTTTGCGCCAGTAGCGGCCCCACCTCCACTGCTGCTGTCCCTCCAGCCTGCTGCTCCCCCATTTTTCCCACCCGCACCTCCTGTTTACCGGTCTGCCCCTTGTGTCCCTTTGACCTTCCTGTGTTTTGTAATTCTGTTTTTGGCATTGTGGTAATTTTGTATTTTACTTCTGTTCACTTCTTTTGTTCCCAGCTCCATTCAATCCCGTGGTTGTTTCCCGCTGCTGCTGCCCCGTGGCCCCGCCCCCGACATAGTTCCCGCTCCCGCCTCTCTCCCTCTGGTCCTGCCCCCCCTTCCTCTACTTATGGTAACCACTGCGCCGTCACGCAGCAGGCGTGCCAAAGGCAAGCCTGCCTGCACCCATCCACGACTGAACGGCGACCAGCTCCAGGAACCCTGTACCTCGGCACCTCCAGCGCAATGATCAGTCAAAACTCCACGCACTCAACCCAGGCCGCAACAACAACTGCAACCCGGCCTCACAGTCCGACACCCACAGACCCTTTAGCTGCTTCCGCTGCCGGCAAACAGCACCGCCTGTGACTCTGACAGAGCACACCCCGTCAACAAGGAAACAAAAACACTTCAGTGCATCCTCCTCAACGTCCGATCCCTCCACAAACACACTACTGAAATCTGGAACTTCCTCGATAGCACCACCCTGGACGTGGCATTTTTCCCTGAGACCCGGACCAACGACACCTCAGGACCGGATATCAACATCGCCATTCCCCAATGAGACAAGATCATCAGGAGCGACCACCATGACCGCCCGGGAGGAGGAATCGCCATCGTCCACAAATCCACCCTCCGCCTGACCACTCTCTCCAACAAGCCAACGGACTCAATGGAACATCTGCACTTCAAGCTACAGACCAGCCCTACCACCACCCTCCGAGGAACCCTCATCTACTGACCCCATGGCCCCCGTGGACTGTTCTCCAGCGCCATCACGGACATCATCTCTTCGCATGCCATCATATCCACCACCTACACCCTGCTGGGAGGCCTCAACTTCCACCTCGACAACCAACTGGACCCCAACACCACATCCCTCCTGGACAACCACCACAACATTGGACTCCACCAGATCGTGACCCAACCCACCCACTCAGCAGGACAGACCCTCGACCCACTCTCCACAACAGGAAACTCCATCACCTTCAGCCGCACCACCAAACTCCCATCGACCAACCACCGATGCGCTCACTTTTCCTTCGGAGCACCCACCACCCACAGACACCACCACCTGATCCCACAAAGAAATTAGACCAGAATCACCGATGACCAGCTCAACTCCTCACTCAGCAACTCCCAACGAACCATCACGGAAACCGACAAACCCAACACAGCAGCCCAAACCCTGCAAAGATGGATATCTGACTGCGCCAACACCATAGCCCCCCTCAAGAAACCCAAGAACACCCACACCAAGAAAGCCAGATGGTTCACCTCCGAACTCCGAGAGTCCAGACGCACCTGCCGCTGCCTCGAAAAACCTGGAGGAACTCCAAATCCAGCCGAATCTCACAACAACTTCAGAGCCACCACCAACACCCACCCCCAAGTAATTAGGAAAACGAGGAAAAAAGCGATTGAAGACAGAATCTCCACACACGCACACAACAGCAAAATACTCTTCAACATCATCAAGGAATTTGCCCAACCCACCAGCAAATCGACTGACATCCCCCTCACAAAAACTCTGTGACAAACTCAGCACCTTGTTCCACCACAAAATCAAGAGCATCTACGACAACTTCGACGAAGACAGCCAACACACGGAACCCACACCTACCACCCCGAAACCCAGAAACAACGATAGACAGCTGGACAGCCCTCACCACCAACGACACTCTGAAAACAATGAAGTCAATCCACTCCAGGGCCCCCACGGACCCTTGCCCCCACCACATTTTCAACAGAGCCGTCGACACCATCGCACCCATGCTCTATCACACCATCAACAGCTCCCTGGAGACCGCCCCCTTCCCCGAAGACTGGAAACACGCCGAGGTCAACCCCCTCCTGAAGAAACCCTTGGCAGACCCCAACGACCTCAAAAACTACGACCCATCTCCCTGCTCTTGTTCCCTCCGAAAGTCATTGAGAAAGCCATTACCAGCTAACTCGCCACATTCATTGAACAGCACAACATCCTTGACTCCTCCCAATCCGACTTCAGGAAAAACCACAGCACAGAAACCGCCCTCCTCGCCACAACAGACGACATCCGCACCCTACTGGACAAAGGTGATACAGCAGCCCTCATCCTCCTCGACCTCTTAGCGGCCTTTATTTAACAACAAGGGGTGGTGATGGACAGAGTTTCTGAATTAAGCAGAATACTCTCACCCAGTCAAGAGATCAGGGCTAGATCCAACACCGTTTTTTAGCTCACTGCACCATCCCAGCTCAGAACCTGGCTATATGCAAATTAGTCTGTTCCTGTCCCAGTGCATGATGGGAACAGGACAAACCAAACTACCAAGCCAATTCTTACACTGGGAAGGAAACAAGCTTCCGGGGACCGGTTTCTGGCATTTCAGCCGTTGTCGGCCCGGCTTGCTTGAATCCTGATGGTGCAATGAGCAAGGGACTCACATCTGAGTATACCCTTCCACGCTTAGGGTGGACAAAATATTTAACAACAAGGGGTGGTGATGGACAGAGTTTCTGAATTAAGCAGAATACTCTCACCCAGTCAAGAGATCAGGGCTAGATCCAACACCGTTTTTTAGCTCACTGCACCATCCCAGCTCAGAACCTGGCTATATGCAAATTAGTCTGTTCCTGTCTGAATCGTTTTTGGCCACTATAGGTGTGGCAGGGTATACTCAGACATGAGTCCCTTTCTCACTGCACCATCAGGATTCAAGCAAGCCGGGCCGAAGACGGCTGAAATGCCAGAAAACGGTCCCCGGTAGCTTGTCTCCTTTCTGGTGAAGAATTGGCTTGGTAGTTTAGTCTGCCCTGTTCCCATGATGCACTGGGCCAGGGACAGACTGATTTGCATATAGCCAGGTTCTGAGCTGGGATGGTGCAGTGAGATAAATAACGGTGATGGATCAAGCCCTGATCTTTGAACTGGGTAAGAGTGGTCTGCTTAATTCAGACACTCTGTTCATCACCACCCCCTTTTCTGAATCGTTTTTGGCCACTATAGGTGTGGCAGGGTATACTCAGACATGAGTCCCTTTCTCACTGCACCATCAGGATTCAAGCAAGCCGGGCCGAAGACGGCTGAAATGCCAGAAACCGGTCCCCGGTAGCTTGTCTCCTTTCTGGTGAAGAATTGGCTTGGTAGTTTAGTCTGCCCTGTTCCCATGATGCACTGTGCCAGGGACAGACTGATTTGCATATAGCCAGGTTCTGAGCTGGGATGGTGCAGTGAGATAAATAACGGTGATGGATCAAGCCCTGATCTTTGGACTGGGTAAGAGTGGTCTGCTTAATTCAGACACTCTGTTCATCACCACCCCCTTTTCTGAATCCTCTTAGCGGCCTTTGACACAGTCTCCCACCGCACCCTAATACGCAGACTTCATGACGCAGGGATCCAGGGCAATGCTCTCAACTGGATCAACTCCTTCCTCTCTGGCAGAACGTTGAGAGTCAGACTCTCCCCTTTCACATCGCACCCTACTCCAATCACCTGTGGAGTCCCTCAGGGGTCCTCCCTCAGCCCGACCCTCTTCAACGTCTACATGGCGCCAATCGCCACCATCGTCAGATCCTATGGACTCAACATCATGTCATACGCTGATGACACCCAACTCATCCACTCCCAAACCAACTAACCCGACCCTGCCAGACATAACTTCCGAGAAGGCATGGAAGCCATCGCCAAATGGATCAAAAACAACTGCCTTTGGCTCAACACCAACAAGACAGAAGTACTCATCATGGGACCAAACCCCAATGCCTCGAACGACACCTGGTGGCCTCCCGCCCTCGAAAACCCTTCCACTCCCATGGACCACGCACACAACCTGGGATTCATCCTGGACTCCGAGCTCTAAATGGACCACCAGATCAATTCAGTCACGTCCTCCTCCTTCCACACCCTCCGCCTCCTATGTAAGACTTTCAAATGGATCTCCCATGAGCACAGGAAAACCGTCACAAACGCCCTGGTCACCTGCAGACTAGACTACGGCAACGCACTCTACGTCGGAATAAACAAAAGCCTTACCTGCAAGCTTCAGAACAACTAGAACGCCGCTGGAAGACTGGTCCTCAACCTGCCAAAACACAGCCACATCTCCCAGCAACCTTGCACACTGCACTGGCTCCCCATCGAAGCAAGAGTCACCTTCAAGATGCTCACCCACGCACACAGGGTCCTCCACGACACCGGACCAGCATACCTGAACAGCAGACTCAAATTCCACGCCCCGCAAAGAGCCTTGCGATCAGCCCAGCTCTACTACGCCGTGGTCCCACGCACCAGGAAAAGCAGATCGGGAGGCCGCTCCCTCTCCTTCCTCACAGCCAACGCCCTTCCGCTCCACCTCAGACAGACAGCAGCTCTATCCACCTTTGTAGAAAACCTCAAAACCAGGCTCTTCGATGGACCCCCCCACTGAGGCACTGGAGCTTGCTACCTCCCACCCCCAGCGCCTTGAAAGCCTCACAGATGAGTAGTTGCGCTTAATAAACGCCTGATTGATTGATTGAAAGAACAAATAAAATGATAATAACTCATGGTTATTATCATTGTATTTGATGCTCCTCCGCAGTTTTGCAGGGCGTGCGGGCTGCTCTGCTCTCAGAGCAGGGAAGGATTGGTTTGCCCACTCCAAGTGACGCCGCGGCCCTCTCGGGCCGATCAAGCTGTCATGCGCACTTTGCATGTTCTCCATGCGGGCTGCATTACAGCCTGGATGGAGAACATGCCCATGCACCCATTCCCTGGCAGAGCACCGATCCACGGTGCTCAGACTAATCACAACTTGCATTGCAGAATTGTGAATTGATTAGGGGAAGCAGCCTGGCTGCTCCTGCGCCAGAAAGACTGAGACAAGGTGGGAGAGAGCAGGAGAGCGGTGTGGAGGTACATTTATTTTCTTGTTATCTTTTCATTTATTTTTTCACCTCCCTTCGGCCTGCCCCACCACCCTCGATCGTACCAGCCGCTATTGATATTACTTCTTCTCTTCTATTGGTTCAAAGTACACCTAACGGCTAGGAAACACCTATACTGTAGCATTAAATTATATGTGATGAGTAATTATTAATACATTTAAAATTGTATTGCATGTTTTCTTTTTTTTCTTTTTGTGGCATTTTATTGTAATAAAAAAATGAATCAATGCACAAGCTTGCCGGTACAGACCTACTGCTTTGCTAATGGTTCTTTATTGTTGGTAGAGTGCTGCGTCACACATCAGAGTGTCACATTATAGCTTAGATATGAATTAACTTAAAATTCAAATGAATGTTATGGGAAAGACAAATTACACCAAAGTTGCCAAACTTCATACAAAAAAGTTTTGCCATAAAATGAGTAGGTACAGCAGCAGGACCTAGACGTTGTCACTAATCTCTTTTCAAACAAAGGAGTACATACATTTTGTTGGCTAGTCCTGCTTGAGGTTGCATATGACCTGGCGACAGGATGTAACACATCTCCCGCAGCCATTTCAGTCAAACTTCTAACTTGTCTTGATTCTGCAGTGTTGTTCACTTTTTCTGTAAAAGGCGGGACCTCCTACAACACATCAGAAAGTAATCTATGCTTTTCTGATATTGGCACAGTTTCTACGGTGGAAAACGCCTCTTTGCTTATATTTCTCTCCTGCCACTCTGGGTCCAGAGCAAGTCTGTTTGGGTTGCCAAGTGTTTGTGTTCATCTGTTTCTATCCCTAAGTTTGTGACCACGAAGTCTGTATCAAACGAGGGTGCGCCAGCCAACTGTACAAAGGCTGAGAATGTAAGGCAATCATTTTTTTCAAATGGACAATACATGTTTATCATAGCACCGGAAAAATTAGAATATCCCAGTCTCTAACCGAGGCCCCTTCAAAGGTGGGGGCCCTGGATAATTGGCATATTTTGCCTAGTTTTAAACACCCCCAGAAGCACATGGCTGGATCATTAAGTTATTGGTGTTAGTCGCCATGTAAGGGAGGTGTAATAGCGCTTTTAAAAAACAGAATTATTTTAACTCAAGCGAACTTTTCCAAACACTGTGACGCCGGATCCCGCACTCCTTTTGAATGCCGACATTTCTATAAACTATAATCACACCGATGCACTTTCTACTCATTTCTATAAGTTGTGCAGAGGTAGTTTAGTAAGAATACAAACTGCAGTGCGCATACGACACACACTGGAGTGAGGAGAAGGACAACAAACACAGAGGTGACGATGACAAATCAAGCCGAACTCTTCGTTACACAATAACGTTTCAAACAGATGGTAGAAGATACAGATTTGTAATTTAAGAATCGCCCATGCATCTCGTCGATGGCCCAGATTACACTTCCGGTTGATCAACACGTACGCTATGGCAACAATCTCAGAGTCCGCACTTCCATGTCTCAGATTGCTGCGCATTGCACGTGACCCCAGGGGTCAGACTGAACTGCGAATTGTTGACCATAATTAACTCGAGTAGCAACCATTAGCACCGCCTGGTTACCTGCTCGCTTTGTTGGATTAAAAAGACTGCTGGTACGTGACTCTTGCGCCCTCCCTTGCGTGTCGTCGCTGGTAAAAATGCAGGTTGAGTAGCTGACAGACACCTTTGCTTCCTTCCCGGCATCGAGGCCAGCAATGTTATAATGCAGTCAAAGAACGGAGTTATACTCAACTCATCCTGTCACGTTTTATCTAGCTGAAAATCGGCCTAACAAAAACCTGCCGAGTATTTTTTCATTGAGTAGGAATATAAATCCATGAACTTTGATGCTCCATAGACACTGTTTCCACATTTCCACCCAAGCTCTTCCTGGATTAAACACACCTCACGGCGCTGCGCAGCCAAAGAAAACGTGGACATAATTTCTCGATTAAATTATTTCAGTATGTGCCACGCGCTGTTGCTAGTTCTCCCATTTCAATTGAGCGGGCGTTTCCTCATTTCAATTGATCGGGCGTTGACCACGCTGGCAGTCATAACTATGGAGACATTTTCGCATTTGTAAGTAGTATCACCAAACAAAAGAATCTGCAAATCCAAATTCCTTTTTGTACTCTGAGTTGTTAACAGAAGGATACAAGTGACGTTTTTTGAGCACATAAGAGACACCAAACGGACCTTCATAAGAGACAAGATCCAGACCAACACAACCAACTCCTTAGAACTTTTTAACGTCATACAGCAGTTCACAAAACCCCCTCAGCGAAGCCACAGACATCACACCTTCCCAGGAACTCTACGACAAGCTCAGCGCCTACTTCCACCTGAAGAGCAAGGTCCTCTACGACAACTTCAGCGAACAAATGCTGGCCACCCCACATACGCTGCCGATAAGACATCCATCATGACCTGGAACCCGCCACCGTCTAACACATCACCGCAACGATGAAGAAAACCCACTCAGGAGCCCCTATGGATCCCTGCCAACCGCACATATTCCACGGGGCCGCCACCGCCATCTTACCCAAACTAGGATGGACCATCAACGCCTCCTTTTTGTCCGGCATCTTCCCAGACGACTGGAAGCAGGCGGAGGTTGAACCCCGCCTCAAGAAACCGACGGCAGAACCATCAGACCTGAAAAACTACCGGCACATCTCTCTCCTTCCCTTCGCGGCCAAAGTCACCCAGTGACCGTAAACGCCCAACTGACCACCTTCATTGAAGAGAACTCCATCCTGGACACCTCCCAGTCTAAATTCCACCGCAACTATAGCACCGAGACCGCCCTCCTCACACCGCATGCTCGCAGCCAGACTTCACGACGCAGGGATACAAGGAGCCGCCCTCGACTGCATCCAATTCTTTCTCTCCGGCCGAACCCAGAGGATCAGACTCCCTCCCTGTGCAATGTGCTGTGCGACCCCTGAAAAGACTGTTGAAGGTAAGATCCAGCTGCTGTTGAGATACCGTACATGGCCACTCATTGCTGCTACAAAAGTGGTGAAAGACTGATCTGGCCTAGGCCCGAGAGACTGAGTGCTAAGAGTAGATTAAAAGGGGCCTGAGGCTGTACAAGGTGCACCCACTGATCTACCTTGAATGCTGAACAGGAGCTCAAAGACTTTTTTTCCTTTATCATCACATTTGAAAGAACCTTGAAATACACTAGTCCAGGAATTTTGCCCAAAAACCATTAATGTTTTATTAGTTTTTGAAGTTGATCCAACGACGCTATATAATGGGAAAACATGAGAACTAACTTGCCACATGCTTCATTAATGGCTTCATAATAGGATGGGGACGGAAGGTCAGGAATGTTTTTAAGTTCATGTTTAGAAACTATTGCTTATATTAAACATCACTCAATGCAGCAATACACTCTAGTGCCTAATGCCTCAAGTTAAAGAAATGCATTTTTTTTATTTTGAAGTCTTTATCATATGTGACTATTGTTGTGAAGGTTACATGCTAGATTTGTTGTTGGATCATTTGGGGCTCGTAGAGACAAGCTAGACCATGGCTCAGCTCGGGAAACAGCCTTTACAACGAGGTAAATACATAGCTTGCCAATACCACGTATTTAAGGTGAGTTGGGGGAGTGGGAGCCTCTTCCCTAAAAATATATTGTTTTTAAATCTAAAAACAATGCTTGTTATTGGCATGCGATGCAAATGCATAATCGTGGTAAAAACATGTGTGCTAAGAAATGCGAGGCAAAGGCATGCGATGTATTTGCCAGCATTGTACCATTGTACAACCCTCATCTCTGGCTCAGCTTTCCCAATTAATTTGCAGGCTCAAATCTACTGATTATCAGACACTGAATTGTAAAGTTGACAACATGTACTAGGAACTAATTTTGAAAAAGTAAAACGTTGGACAGTTTCTAAAGAAAACCTTAAAGGGCAAGGTTGTGATGTGCAGTATTCAATTTGTTAAAGAATAAATCCCATATACCATAGTTTTGCTCAGGAACACACGGACTGTGCTACGAAAAGTCAGCATGCCGAATGCCATGATTGTGTAGTTTTTATTCCACCTCATGCCTCTTTAATCCACTACCAGAAACTCCCATCTCATTGATCTCACTCTTGCAAGAACCAGCTTTCTCCCATTTGTCTGTCTTTCTGTTGCTACTTCTCTCCCCATGTGTATTTTTCCCTCTCTTGTTCTGAATCAAACGCTGATGAGTACAAATAAGACTTCTCAAATGAACTTGAGAAGAGAATAAAGGTATCTCCTGAGAAATTTCAGAGACAAAGGTGTGTCCACCAGTGCAGATAGAACTGAAATACACATCTCCAATCACCATTCATTTACTTTGCATTCTTTAATTTGGAGCTGTTAATGAAATATTTTCAGGATGCTTTGCAAACCAAAATGTATCATGCAATGGCAAAAATCTGTATTGTTTTTATTTATTTATTTTCTATTTTGCAAACATACATAACAGTCAAAGTCAAAGTCAAAGTGTACTTTATTTGGTTAAAATTTAAAACCATTTCTGGGCTGGGCTGACACCCTCACGATGGATACCCCCCTGTGTGTTTCGGAGAGACTCGGCAGGCTCGGCCGCACCAAGGGGTTCCGTAACCGGGACCTCAGAGGTATATCTCACGTCCGGGATCTGTGGGGCCCGAAGGGGATGATACCATTTGCCTCACTCCAGCACACCTACGAACTAGCTCACTCGGAATACTTTAGATACACGCAGATCAGACATTCCCTACAGGCCACATTCCTGCGGGAACACAGCCCCCTGCCTCCTCACCGCTGGAGGACAGTCTCCTTGACGGCCACCTCCCCGAACATGCCATATCACTCACGTACAAAAAAATCATAAATAATTCCCCTAACCTATTGCTCCCCCTCAAGGGTAAATGGGAAGCCGATGGCCTAGAAATAGAGGAGGAGGAATGGAGAATTGCACTAGCCTCCCCCAAGGAGGTGGCTATTTCGGCCAGACTCCGGCTCATTCAACTAAAAATCCTACACTGTGTCTACCTTTCAGGGACTAGACTGCAGCGAATGGGCCGAAGTGCAGATGGACTGTGTAGACGGGGTTGTGGAGAGGTAGGGACCTTCATCCACATACTTTGGGACTGCCCGAGGTTGAAGCACTACTGGACCTGAGTGACCTGCTGTATGCAGGAAATGTGGGAGGTGGAGATTAGGCTTGAAGCTAAAAAGTGCCTGTTAAACATCTGGGAACCTAAGGACCTATCACAAAGTGGGAAGCTGTGGGCCACTCTAGGGTTTACGATCGCTAAAAGGAATATTGCTAGGCTGTGGGGGGCGGTTCGACCTCCTATGGTCGGTCAATGGAAAACTGACATGGACTGGTGTATGCTCCAGGAGAAGACGGTGTACGAGGCACGGGGATGTCCTCGGAAGTGGACACAGATATGGGCCACCTGGAATGAATATAGAGGGAACATTTGTGAACCCCCCCCCCCCCCAGACCGCTTTAAATGACGAATCACTTGTACTGTGAACTCAGTTGGATATTCTTTTGTATTCCTCCATACTGTGATGTCTATATCTGTCTTGAAACTCCCTGCACTTAAATGTAGCTGCTTAATGTCTTGAATGTGATGATTGCCACCTGTTTCATAATAAAAATAATTAAAAAAAACATTTAAAACCATCAAAGCACAGATCACATTACATGCTACCTATAACACATTATAAATAAGACAAACATTGAATACAATTCATATGCCAATTACAAAAAATCAATTTGCCTCCCAACAATACGCGCTCCCATCAAAAAACGCCCTTGATGTTCATAAATATAATAAAAGTTTGTCACACAGCAAAAACCTTCATTTAAAAAATCAATTTTACATAAAATACTTTAAAAAGGTGAAGAAAGACAGCACTATAATTGAAGTTTATTCCTTCGCCTGATAGCCCCTGAAATATAGCTAGCTACCCCAAAACACACAACCGTGGAACAAAGCATTTGCAGATAGGCTAACGCTGGCCTAACTTGCTCAAAGTTACCCCATCTTAACAATGGTAAAATAAATTTCCTGCGTAGTATTACATTAAAATCACAGAAAAATACCAGGTGAAGGGTATTCTGCTCTGAGAAATTATCACAAGGGCAAGGGCCCATGGACCCCTTCTTAGAGAAGCCTTCTGGGAACGACAATAGCCAGGGGAGCATATTATACTTGAACCTTATTAACACGAACAAGTGATGGGGTTTGTTTATATAAGTCAGGTATGGCTGTATATCTCTGCCTGAACTCAACATGACATAACTCCTAACTGAGGGTTTGGCCAGTTCCACATCCTCCCTAATTAACATCGATCTATTCAGGAACTGGGACTTCGAGACTCTAATGGCCACCTTGCCAAGAGCTCTAGGGTTCAAAAATAAGTTAGAACAACCCAGTGAGTCCATTTGTGTCTTAATATATAGGATCCACAGGATGTCACGTCCTTTGTCTAAAGACACACAGTCCTGAATGATCAATTGATTCAGATTAGGTGACGGCTGTGCCCAGATTCTTAACCAACATAGTAATAGGGCAACCGCGCTCTGATCCGAAATATAGCCGGCACCTAAATCCTCATGAAGGTTAAACATTGGAGTAGAGGCTGGAAGCGATAACTTCTGAAAAAAATAATTTTCTGCTGTCTGTATATCATTAGTCTCTATATAGCCCCATACATCACTCCCGTATGTCACCATTGGGAGGCACTTAGCATTGTAAATCTTCATGAGGGCCGGAGTGGTTTAGAGCCTATCCTTCTTGCAAACCCTAGTAATGCTCCGGTCGCCCTATCAAGGGTGTTCTTTTTGTGTGCACGCTGCATAACCCATGAGCTTCTTTCATCAAAAAGGATGCCTAGATATGGAAAAGCCGGGACTTTTGTAAGTTCTAAACCCTTGCAATAAAATTTAGCCTTTTTAGCCCGTCCCTTACCGATTGACATAGAATGGGACTTTTTGAGATTTGTTATTAAATCTAGAGAGTCCATAAAATCAATGAAACAATCTAAAAGAGATTGTAACCCTCGCGACGTCCTTGCCACCAAAACCTGCTCTAGGGACATCCTTACAGGAGGAGATCAAAGTGTCTCAAATGAACTTCAGAAGAGAATAACGGTATCTCCTGAGAAATTTCAGAGACAAAGGTGTGTTCACCAGTGCAGATAGAACTGAAATACACATCTCCAATCACCATTCATTTACTTTGCATTCTTTAATTTGGAGCTGTTAATGAAATATTTTCTGGATGCTTTGTAAACCAAAATGTATCATGCAATGGCAAAAATCTGTATTGTTTTTATTTATTTATTTTCTATTTTGCAAACATATACAACAGTCATTAACAGTAATAAAAAGATAAAATGCTGCTATTTAAAGGTGGCCTGAATTTGTTTGCAAGTAAAAAAGACTTACAAATTCACCCTTCACCAAAATAATTGAAATCATGTGAAATGGAAGCATAAATTGCAGCTGTTATTGTCTCGCCAGCCTAGGCACTAAAATGGACGACTTTTTAGGCAGATCCGTGTAAGTAAAACACCGTCACTCACAGTGAAGAGAATGGCTGAAGTTAGATGACCCATTGCCTCATGCTGGGGTGCATAGAAGCTGGTCATAAACTACACTTACACAGACCAATGGATGAAGAAGACTAACCAAAAGCCCCTGTATATGTGCGCATACATACTTATATGTTTACTTAGACCATGGGTACTCACAAACTTTCTCACAGGGGCCAAATTTACAGTGTGGTTTGCGGCCGAGGGCCGCACCGGTGGGGGCGGGGTCAGTGAGAGAGGGGGCGGGGCTAGAGCAAAAAAAAAATTGTGACCATGAGGTTGAACACAGGCCCCTGCAGCAGACGTCTTCGTCCACTGACTCACCAGATCCAGCATACACACATATCTCTCTCTCTCTCTCTCTCTCCCTCTCTCTCTTCCTCTCCCTCCCTCCCTGTCTTTCTCTCCCTCTTCCCTCTCTCCCTCTGCCTCCCTCTGTCTCCCTCCCTCTCTGTCTCCCTCCCTCCCGCCCTCCCTGTCTCCCTCCCTCTCTCTGTCTCCCTCCCTCTCTCTGTCTCCCTCCCTCCCTCTCTCTCCCTTCTTCCCTGTCTCCCTCCCTCCCTGTCTCCCTCCCTGCCTGTCTCCCTCCCTGCCTGTCTCCCTCCCTGCCTGTCTCCCTCCCTGTCTCCCTCCCTCTCTGTCTCCCTCCCTCTCTCTGTCTCCCTCCCTCTGTCTCCCTCCCTCTCTGTCTCCCTCCCTCTCTCCCTCCCTCTCTCTGTCTCCCTCCCACACTCTGTCTCCCTCCCACTCTCTGTCTCCCTCCCTCTCTGTCTCCCTCCCTCTCTGTCTCCCTCCCTCTCTGTCTCCCTCCTTCTCTGTCTCCCTCCCTCTCTAACTCCCTCCCCCTCTCTGTCTCCCTCCCTCTCTCTGTCTCCCTCCCTCTTCTCTCTCCCTTCTTCCCTGTCTCCCTCCCTCCCTGTCTCCCTCCCTGCCTGTCTCCCTCCCTGCCTGTCTCCCTCCCTGCCTGTCTCCCTCCCTGTCTCCCTCCCTCTCTGTCTCCCTCCCTCTCTCTGTCTCCCTCCCTCTGTCTCCCTCCCTCTCTGTCTCCCTCCCTCTCTCCCTCCCTCTCTCTGTCTCCCTCCCACTCTCTGTCTCCCTCCCACTCTCTGTCTCCCTCCCTCTCTGTCTCCCTCCCTCTCTGTCTCCCTCCCTCTCTGTCTCCCTCCTTCTCTGTCTCCCTCCCTCTCTAACTCCCTCCCCCTCTCTGTCTCCCTCCCTCTCTCTGTCTCCCTCCCTCTCTCTGTCTCCCTCCCTCTCTGTCTCCCTCCCTCTCTGTCCCCTCCCTCCCTGTCTAACTCCCTGTTTCCGTCCCTCCCCGTCTCCCTCCCTCTATACCTCCCTCTCTGTCTCCCTTCCTCTCTGTCTCCGTCCCTCTCTGTCTCCCTCCTTCCCTTTCTGTCTCCCTCCCTGTCTCCCTCCCTCCATGTCTCCCTGTCTCCCTCCCTCCCTCTATGTCTCCCTCCCTCTCTCTGTCTCTCTCCCTCCCTTTCCCTGTCTCCCTCCCTTTCCCTGTCTCCCTCCCTTTCTCTGTCTCCCTCCCTCTCTGTCTCCCTCCCTCCCTGTCTCCATCCCTCCCTGTCTCCCTCCCTCCCCGTCTCCCTCCCTCCATACCTCCCTCTCTGTCTCCCTTCCTCTCTGTCTCCTTCCCTCTCTGTCTCCCTCATTCCCTTTCTGTCTCCCTTCCTGTCTCCCTCCCTCCATGTCTCCCTGTCTCCCTCCCTCCCTCCCTCCCTCCCTCTATGACTCCCTCCCTCTCTCTGTCTCCCTCCCTCTCTCTGTCTCCCTCCCTCTCTCTGTCTCCCCCCCTCCCTCTCTCTCCTTCCCTGTATCCCTCCCTCCCTCTCTCCCTCCCCCATCTCCCTCCCTCCATACCTCCCTCCCTGTCTCCCTCCCTCTATACCTCCCTCCCTCCCTGTCTCCCTCCCCGTCTCCCTCCCTTTTTGTCTCCCTCCCTTTCTGTGTCTCCCTCCCTCTCTCTTTCTCCCTCCCTCTCTCTCTTTCTCATCATCCCTCCCTTGGTCTCCCTCCCTCCCTTGGTCTCCCTCCCTCCCTCTGTCGCCCTCCCTCTTCCTTTGTCTCCCTCCTTCTCACCCTCTGTCTTCATCCCTGTCTCGATCCCTCCCTCTTCCTCCCTCTGTCTCCCTCCCCCTCCCCCTCACTCTGTCTTTCTCTCTTTGTCTCCCTCCTTCTGCATCCCTCCGTCTCTCTCTCTCTGTCTCCCTCCCTCCCTCTGTCTCCCTCCCTCCTGCTCTCTGTCTTCCTCCCTTCCTCCTTTTCCTTCCCTCCCTCCCTCCCTCCCTCTCTGTCTCCCTCCCTCCTGCTCTCTGTCTTCCTCCCTTCCTCCTTTTCCTTCCCTCCCTCCCTCCCTCCCTCTCTGTCTCCCTCCCTCTCTCCCTCCCGCTGTCTCCCTACCTCTCTCTCCATTCCTACTTCTGCCTTCCTCCCTCCCCCTTCTCTCCCTCTCTCCCTCCCCTGACTCGCCCTCCCCCTCCCTCCTTCACTCTCCCCTGACTCTCCCTCTCTCACTCCCCTGACTCTCTCCCTTCCCTGACTCTCTCCCTCCTTTGCCCTCCCCTGTCTCTCTCCCTCTCTCACTCTCCCCTCACTCTCCATCCCTACCTCGCCCTGGCTCTCCCTCCCTCGCCTTGGCTCTCCCTCACTCTCCCTCCAGCCTCGCTCTCCCTCCCTCTGTCTCTCCCTCCCTCGCCCTCCCCTGACTCTCCCTCCCTGTCTCTCCCTCGCCCTCCCCTGACTCTCTTCCTACCTCGCCCTCCCCTAATTCTCCCTCTCTCCCCCTCCCTCACCCTCCCTTGACTCTCTTCCTACCTCGCCCTCCCCTGATTCTCCCTCTCTCCCCCTCCCTCACCCTCACCTGACTCGCTTCCTACCTCGCCCTCCCCTGATTCTCCCTCTCTCCCACTCCCTCACCCTCCCCTGACTATCCCTCTCTCTCCCTCCATCGCCCTCCCCTGACTCTCCCTCTCTCCCTCCATCGCCCTCCCCTGACTATCCCTCTCTCTCCCCCTCCCTCTCTCTCCCTCCCCTGACTTTCCCTCCCGGGAGCCCGCCAAGCCCCAGCAATGCCTTCTTGGGGGCAAAGGGCAGCAAGGCTGGTAAAATTAAAAATATGCATTTTAGCAACTCTGCAAGTCGTGCTCTGACAGCAATGTAAAGGCTGGTCAGCAGCACACGCACACTCCGGCCACCCACTTTCCCTGTGCCTGTGTCCGGCACCGTGATAAGAAAAAGAGTGTTCAGAGTTGTAGTTGGCAGTTTGGTTCCTGTTGCGAAGCACGTTATTTAAGTAATTCTTTCAAGTGCAGATGTACTTGGCACAACGTTTAACATTTGCTGGTTAAAGACGACATACACTGAAGTTCTTAACAAAAGCACCGTAATAGAAAGGAAATTGTGGCAGACTGGAAGAAGCCTCATTGCACGTACTGCCGTAAACTGCTTTTGGGAACAAGCCTGTAAAACCCTGTCAAGATTTTCCACCAGAGAGCCTGGAAAAAAGCTAAAACACGCCGTTACCTTACCAGTGCCACGAAATGATTGACATGTCATTAAAAAACAATAACTCTGTGCACCAGACTCGCACTGTTTTCTTGAATGGAGCTACTCCTACCACATCATAGTGCCAAGCAGGGTGTACATGCCTGCGCGGACACAAGTATACCTGGGTGCAGGCTGCTGGTGAAAAGAACGACGGCAATGTGCGAAACATTTTAATTCTTAAATAATACCTGACGGGTGCGTGGTGCCTGCTGGCTCACTGATGGGGCCCCTGGAGCGCAGGGGCACCCCGCAATGCGGGGACTGCGGGGGGCCTGTGTTATGCCCCTGCCACCCCCTTGTCAGCCCGGGTGAGACAGCTTGCCTGGCGCGCGCACAGCCGCGCCGGAGCATTTCACACGTCTTTAAAGACCATTAACTTTTTAATGAGTCTTTGTTCTGTTTCACCTCTTCTGAAGCCCCTGCAGCTCCACTCTATGGCTGTAATCTCTCAGCCCCCAGAGAGCAGAGCCTCTCCTAGTCCAGGCTGCTGCAACCGGTGGTGTTTACTGACACTCGAGAATTATTATTTTTTTTAAAGTGGCACATGTCTGTAAGGTCCGCGGGCCGCCAAGGAAGGCTTGCCGGGCCGCCACCGGCCCGCGGGCCGTACTATGAGTACCCCTGACTTAGACAGTCATGATTATGGTTAGAATGTAATCCACAAACCCCTGAAATTCACCAGTTATGAACAAAAGGCCCATTACATGTAATTTTATCTCACTGCATGGATTTAATCCCCTGCTCTCTGAATATGTTATGTTATGTTATGTTATGTTATATCGTGTCTTAAATATAGCGCTCAGCTACTCCGAGGAGTAATACATTTATGTGTACCTACTGCACGACAAATATATGGCTTGGCATACATAGGAGAGAGAGGCAGGATCTCCTAATTCAAAAACAGAAGAACTTGGGGAGGGTGCGGAAGACACCAAAGTAAGGTTGATACTTAGTTTTTCCACTGAGTCAAAACAGATTCGGGAAACAATCCAAAAGAATTGGAGCATTCTCCAAACAGATGTTGTGTTGGGGAAAACACTATAATGTAGAACAGATATAGAAGAAGTGCGTCTTTAAAGGATATCTTGGTCCATAGTAATTTCGTAGATAAACCTGTGAGAAGACAGAATCACTGGATTTTACCCCTGCACTAAGTGTAAAGCCTGTAGAAACTGTAGAAACAGTACAAAAGTTAAAGACTATCAGATCCCAGGTAAAAAGGAAAGAAGAAATATAAATAAATTACTCAATTGCAATTCTAATTTGGTGATTTACTGCCTGGTATGCCCTTGTGGCATGCAATATTTAGGCAGCACAGTACACCAAGCCAAAAAACGGGTCCCAGAGCATGCCAGAGCAATCACTAATCAAGACAGTGCGTATCTAACAGCAAGGCGTTTTGCCGATGCACACCAAAGTAGAAGCAACAAGTTACATTTCTTCTGCATTGATCAGATGACACATAAGGAAAGAGGTGAGACAGAGTTAGACTGCTGAGGCAGTTAGAATCGAGACACATTGTGGTGCTAAGAACCCGCACGCAATGGGTTCTGAACAGTGAGGAAGAACTGTAGACATATGTAGGATAGTGATTGGTCCAATTAGGTACATGTCCAATTGAGAGTTGTAGAGAATCCTCAATTTGAATTTACAAGGGAGAGCCAAGGTGATTGTAAGAACCATGCAAGTAATCAGGTTGGTTTCTGTAATTTTGTTTGTAAATTAATTCTCCAATTGTAAGCCCATACAAGCCATGATTGATAAGATTAGAATTGGCTATTTAATCAATTAACCTGCACAGACCGAGACACAATGCCCGTTCCACGTATTAATTGTCAAAACCTGTCAACAACGCTGAGGATGCCTGACTTCACCTTGGGGGTGCCCAGGAGTGGGCTACTCACAGGGAAAGGCCAGGAAGGGTTCCTCGGCGGTATTCGTACAAAGTGCCGAGATGCCTCCGGGTAGTCGTGCGCTATATAAGTGCGTAATTATCATTAGCGTAATTATCATTGACCGAGCTGCCCAATTAAATGTTTTGTTGATAAAAGGTGATGTATCACAAGAGGGAAACTGACATTGACAATGGCCAGGAGGTTGAAACGCAATTGTCAGTTTTTTCTGAAGGATGCACGCAAATGAAATAATTACTGGATTTAATAGCCCATAAGTGTCCAGCATCATCTTTTGACAAAGTTGCAGTGTGAGCGAGAGTCTGTCCTCGTGAGCTGCAGCACCCGCTGCGTTGAGAGCGGCGGCTTCATCAGAGAACGTCATTGAAAAAATATATATATATTACTAATAGAGACTCAAGGGCAGCAAGGCCTCGTGTGGTGTCATGATACTCCTCCCCTCCCTCACCAATAGTGATAAATAGGATGCTATACTATGTACAACTGCATATATGGTTAAGTTTATCTGTTTTAACAAAAGGTATTTAAACAAAACGAGGATGCAATGGGTTAACTCTGCGCAGTAAAGTAACACCACATTGAAGAAGCCCCAAAGTAGAAGGATAGTTGTTTCCATGGGTGAAGTAATTGTGACACACAATCCGTGAGGGTAGTGAAAATTATTTTCTCATGTGAATTTCACACTCCTGAGATAATAAACATCAATATGAGCTTTGCACTACAGTAGTAAATGTGCGGATGTGCATTTAGAAGTACAGCTTCTCTAAATAAAATGTATTACTGGTCTTCTTTAATTTTAACTGCCATAATATAAATATATTTAATTTAGAACCCTTTAATTCCTGTTTGACACGTTGTTACTGGCTTCAGCTTCTTCAGAAAGGAATGGATGATTACCATCATAGCAGGGGAACATCGTTTACAACGCGGTGTTTACACCGCACTACCTTAACAACTCTGCCATTACAACGCAAGTGTTACTACGACTTGCGCTGGATGGCACTGTTGGTTAAGGAATATTGTAATTTTATATTCCAACACCTTTCCTACTGTTACGTGGACTGGTGTTGGAATATAAAATTATAATATTCCACAATCCGCGCCCTCCAATGCAAATCGCTGTACCGACTTGCGTTGTAATAGCAGCGTAAGTACCGCGATCTAAAAGATCGCGTTGTACTAACATATATCCTTATAGCAAGGGCTCCAGGCGCATCAGAAAGAGAGTAGGTGGGATGCAGTGGAAGTGCCAATGCCCTATAGTAGTTGAATTGCAAAAAAGTGATGGATAGTATGCTGATCAATGTCAAACATTCACCCCAGTACAGAGATCTGGGCCTTAATCCATCGTTTTTCTGCACTCCATGTCACCCCCGGTTGGACCCAGCTATATGCAAATCGGTCTGGACCCTGTTCCTCATGGAAACAGTCCATACCGAATGGCCAGGCCAGGTCCACCTGGGACCGGAAAGACTGAAATGCATATGGCTGGGTCTAAACTGCGGTGGAGTGGTGAGCAAAAGAACAATGGATTCAACCCAGATCTCTTTAATGGGGGTGAATGTATGATTTATTCAGCATTATGTCCATTATTTATTTGCGTTGCATTATGGTAGCTGAAATCATTTTCATGGTTTTCGAAGGTGGCAATGCATGGACATATATCTATATTTCACTTATAGTGCGTATTTTTTATTGCATTTTGAGACAATATGAGGTCACACCTAAAATATAGCTCACCCAATCGACCGAGCCAAATCTAGGGGCAGGGTCGTGGCTGTATTTGGGCATTATGTAAGCAAGCATTCTGAGAACAGCCTTGGGGCACTGGTCCCCATAAGCCAAGGGACACAAACATGGAGGGGTTTCTGCCTTTTTGTTGTCTTTTAACCATATGAAGGGGATGATGATGGATCACATAGCTAACATAGTTTTAAAAAAAGCACAGCACCAAAGATTAAAAAATCGTGATAAATGGAAAATCTAAATTAATTCTGTAACAATTGTAGAAGCTACAAACATAAACTGAGAGACGTATTTATTTCAAATTTTACTCTATAACAAACCCCAGTTCCTCAGCTGTCTCCAGGTCTTTGAGACCTGCAGTTTCACTTCAGAGTTTCGCAGCATAAAGGGTCTTGTGCTTCCCAGGAGAGTTGCACACGTCTTTGATATCACTTCAATCTAAAGTGCAGATCAAGGTGTAAGGATTCCCAGTTTCAAAGTCGTTAACACTCAGTTATGCTTTGATGAAACACAGACTATGTCTATTTAAACAGCAGGAGAACACTTGGCTCACCCGCCAGAGCTTACACCTTCCAGGTAATACTGCTTAGCCCCAACACATACAAATTACAGGGAGATACGTCTTGTTCAAATGTTTTTCTTTCTTTGAATCAACATTTCACACAGAAACATAGGCTCTTGGGTCAACTATGAAATAAAACAGCAAGTCCCTAGTTTGAGACAAATGTCGAACTGCAAAACTTAACACAGGGGCATCACTAAAGGGCACCTGAGGGTGGCAGGAGGGGCGGCTCCTCTACTATGGCCGAAGAGCGCTGCCCCACTGCTTTTTAGGAATGAAGGGAAATATAAAATGATAATAACTTTGAGCTATTATCGTTGTGGGAAGGTGGGTGGGCGGGGCTGCTCTGCTCTCGGAGCAGGGTAGAAACGGAGTTGTTTGCCCACTCCTAAGTGCACATGACTGTTTGGTCGGCCCTCGCGGGTCACCCAAACCAGTCATGCACGCTTTTCCCGTCCTCCAAGTAGGCTGCAATACAGCCTGCTTGGTGAACAAGCCCTAGCCCTCATTCCCTGGATGTGTATCGAACCAGGATGCTCAAACCAACCACAAAGCTGCATTGCAGTGTTGTGATTGGTCAGGGGAGCCTGGGTGCTTACCAATCACAACGCTGCATTGCGATTGGTCAGTGGAGCTTTTGCTGTGCTTCCTGTGCCTCGGTCTGATGAGAAGAGCAGGAGCAGAGATGTGAAAGTGGCGCCGCAAGGTTAATGTTGCTCAGGGTCCACGACCAAAGACCCATTATCTCAGGGATTCTCCACCTTCAATTCCAAAGTCCAGTACAAACAGCTTGCCGCCTTCACCAATCATATTCTAATCTCCCAGAAGTATGATTATTAGGTAAAAATTCTAATCGGTTTATGTGAAGACTTAACATTCACTTAAGAGACATTTCTGAGGATCTGTTCCCTAGGCATAATACAATTTCACCGTATTCTGCCGAGTACAACCAGTGGTGCGGCTAATCACTTCAACCCCAATTTGCTTGAGCATGAGAGGATTAAAAACAGCACAACAATCCATAACAGAAAATCGATATGCACAATAAAACAAAAATGTTTGCTTTTAGAATGTTTTGGGAATATTATATCACCATAAAAAGCGAGCATTGGCAAGCTAATAGGGCTGGCTGGCATTTTTAGTACTGAGTAACATTTTGGGAAAGCCTTCTGCAGTGAAATAAATTTGACAAAAAATAATTGCTTTCTGTATACACTGCATCTATGAGATAAAAATGTAATGTGTCAGTATCCAGTCTAAAATAGTCGCTCTTGCATTGCAATAGAAAGACTCCGTAGGAGCGAATGATGCAAACAAACAGCCAAAAGAATGAAGTAAGACAGAAGTAATCTTCTGGTCGGTGCCAAAGCCAACTTTGCATATATTTTAAAGAACTGGTAACAATAAGGCTTTAGACAGCTGCGCTCTTAAGTCATACCTAGCACACGTGGTTGCCTATGTACCTGAAAAAAACTCTATTTTAAGAAGTGCAGATTCTGAACGTTTGAGGAAAAAACCCTACATATCCAATTTAATAGAAATGTGAGAATGCTGATTACCAGCCCGATATGATGTTCTTCAATTTACCTCATGCTCGTCGGGGACAGTCTTCCTATGGGCCTTGTCATGCTTTTAACATGCAGTCATTGATGCAGGAGGGTTTCCTACACGGAAAGGAGCCTCAGAGAGGCCATGTGCGCCACAAGCCTGATGAGATCAGAAACCGGAAGCAAAGCTCTGACCAGTGCAGATCTTTCCAAAACATATAAATGTCAATGTTTTTTATTTCTCTGATTTCCCCCGCCTTCTCCTTCTGCCTTGTTCCTAACACCCAGGGCCACTGGTCCTAGGCAGCTGGGGAGGGCCAAATTATGTGGTAGCGTAGAGTAATTTATGCAGCAAGAAAAGGAAAATTATGCAGCACACTGTGACACATTTTGTGATTTTATTACTTCATTATGTTAACATTTTTACACTGTCTGCGCATTGGTTGCACTTCATTAGTACCAGTTTAACGCCCAAATATAGCAATAAGCAAACATAAGGGTGGCCAGTCTACCTTTGCAATGTACTTTCCACTGAGCAGCCACATGTCGCAGCACTTTTTGTAACTTTTGAACCATTTGCGCTATAAACAAATATTTTTTGCTGATATCTGCAGATTATGCAGCAGATGATGCATTATGTGGCAAAGGCGGCAAATTTATATTTATTTAAAAAAAACTGCACAATAGCCTAATTCCAGTGACCCTGCCAATAACCTACCACAAAGTAGTAGAATACTTAAGTGATGCGGAACAAGACAGTGACTGATACTGAAGGTACATTAGCTGTGGACATCCCCTCAATTTACACATGTGTACAGATGGCTGGTCCGATTCTAAAATCCTCTGCATGAGCTGAGACTTGACAATATTTGTGATATATATCATGGAATAAATATCAGGTTAGAACATGATAAGATGCCTTGAAAATTCAAGCAAAAATGTTCTTTACAAAATGGAAGTGTTTCACCTCAGAACATCAGATTATTTGAAAATTGTTTATTAAAAGTGAGAATGTTTACATATGAACTGAGAATCAATCCTGCCCCGCCCTGATGCTTACTAGTGATTGATTGATTGATTGATTGATTGTGAGGTATAACCTTAAATGTTGCCTAGATTTTCCTTATAGATGGAGCAATATCATAGGCGATTTTATCAAACACAAGAGAGGTTTTTGTAAGGCACACATCCAGAACTCACTTATTTGAAGGTGCTTTTAAATGTAATAATGAATAAAAAGGAGACTCAGTGAAATAAAATCCTTATATAGGATCACCCAAGACGCTCAAGCAGGGAAGCCTGGATTGATCCCAGATTTTCCGGTTACACACTGCCCAATTCACTCACTAGATGGCAACTCTTTCTGACTTCAAAGGTCAAAGCTTTTTCCTTTGCCCTGAATTCTTGGAGGATGAGATTGGAGTGTGGGTGACAGACAAAATCCACATTTATTTTTGGGCAGATTTGCATAGACAAATCTTGCCCAAGCACATGAGAGTGCTTTTCAAAGGACACAGTTACGTTTTTCTCTTTTCAGCAGAGAAAGATTTGCTGAGATTCTCAGGATGCTGAGCAGAGGTCTGGATCAGACCTTGGTCTCCCCTGTACCATGGTTGGCAGCTGTAGCTATTAGGACACAGCACTCCTGTGAAAGCTCATCTCGTTTTAGGCTCGAGGTTCTAAGAGGACCTCGAGTAGAGCCAGGCATCTGGCTGTAGCTTTCAGTGACTCACCCACCTCTACTTGATTCACATTATTAAGCTACATCTACACGACTGTGTCTATACCACACTGCTGCTTAACTAAACCGGCACCCAGCACTACTGCTTTTGTTACAGGGGGCTGATATTTTAGCATTGCTGCAAAACCGGCCCCAAGTTACAACAAGCATTTACAATGCAACGGTTTCGCCTTTGGAAAATTTAGAGCTATTGGCATTGTAAATGACAACATTTGTATTTATGTGTTGGTTTAGAAAACAGATAAATAAATGGCATTCTCATTTACAATGCCAATAGCTCAAACTTGCGTAAATGCAAGACCAATTCCTTTGCACATGCTTGTTTAATGTCACGCTTCATACTGAAGACTACCTAGCTTTCTAGCTTCCCACGTTTTAGCAGGTAGGGGGCTGAGATTCAGGGAAAATAAAAAATAAGGTGCTGTTTCCATGGTCACACAATGTGACCACTAGGAAAGCTAGGACCTGAACTCAAGTTTGCAGGTTTTAAAGCAAGCAACATCATCTCTAGAATATGTTTAGCAAAAGGCATATTGACAGGCCTGGGAGAAATTTGCATTATGCTGGCATAATTAGCTTCATTTTGATAATTTTGCGTTAGTATTGTTACACAGAACTCCAGAAATTATGCTATTATGCCACATCGCATGATTATTGGCTATTTGTGGTAACAAAAAAACTACAGCGAATGTGCTGTATTTGGTGAAAAAATACCATGAGTGCAGGGTAACAACGTGAATGACAGAGTTCAAACAGCTGTTGTTCAAGTTGCTTTTGTTTTTGTTGCACTGTTTTTTTTAGCACCAAATGCATTCTTGTGTCCAAAGTGGATGTGAGGGCGCATTTTGTGCTAAAATACAGTTCTGGGTATCTGTTTACAATTTAGCGTAATTTCACCCAACTGTGCAAAATAGCAAATCATACGATTTTTGCGTACCTACCCGTAAAACTGATCCTGTATCGCAACTATACATTGATGTAGTGGTTTCTCCCTAATGGGGTGTACGATCAGTCGTCCACGTATTCAGTTATCCTCTTACACCTGTGTGATCTGGGATAAATGCCTAGAAGAGACTGTAAACCTTTATTTCCGCAACACTTTTTAGAGTACTTGGGGAGGAGGTGGAATAGGGGGTGTGTGTGTGTGTCTGTGTGCATGTCTGCCTGTATGTGTCTGCGTGCATGTGTGTATGTATGTATGTGCGTGCAATATTCTGCATTAATGCACTGCTCTGCTTACCTATCTGTGTGCTTCGCCTGTTTTATTAGGAAAAGTTGAAAAGCAGCAAGCACTGTTTAAACCTCTTTCTTATTAATAATTCAATTAAAAGGGCCGAAAAGTACGCAACGATAAGGATCTTTGTGACAAACAATGTTGTGGCTGTTAGGATTGTGTCTGGAAAAACAGTGGTGAAGATGCTGGTCTGGGAACTAGGAGCCCAACGTCCAATCCCAGCTTCACCATTTCCTCAAAATGTCTGATCTTGGGAGAACCAAGTTATCTTGCTGTGCACTTGTTCTCTTATCCGCCAAAAATTGTGAACGCTTAGAAACGCAAGTATTTAAATACCAATAGATTTAAATGTTCAACCCAAAGGGGTGACTATCTCTTACCACAGCATGTGATTGATTACAGCTCTCAGGTAATTTGTCCCTGTCTCCAACGGAGTGGCAACATCAATACTCATCGGCGAGACGGAAAACCGGGGGTGTAATCAGGACAATCCCTACCGCTCCAAAACAAGCCCTAATCCTTCCAGCCCACTGGGGAAACGTCCGATGCCCGCTATGGCCAGTCCAGTCCTGGTCCCTTTGTAGCACTGCACACAAAGAACATCACCTTTGCAGAGGTGCCTGTGATGGGCCAGTGCTTTTTTACAAGGTGACTGGGAGAATGTGGCTATTCACAAAAGAGGCCCTGTAATAGGCTGCTTTCGAAAGACGTTTATCTTTTCAGACTCTAATACCGAGGAAACTGAGCACCAACAGCAAAACAGTTGTAAACCAGCAGGGGAGTGAATCTTAAACTTTAAATGCAACCAGTGAATTTGGCATTAGTCCGAATGAGTAAATGGTCAGTCCTCCCTTGCCACTGCAAGACTCTCACTTTACAACTCTGTGGGGCTGTGATTACACTACAATGTAAGACTCTGCTAATTAATATTGCAGTCCTGTCATCAACCAGAATGTAGGACACCCTTGGTACCACACTGCAGGGCCTCAGCTATATCCTCCCTGGAGGACAGTGAATATACCCTAAAGTGGGACTCTGACTATCTCAACATGTGGTACTTTCAAGATATTTTCTCTAGGCCGATGGGTACGCCACAATGCCGGGTTCTCACTGTACTATCCTGACAGACTCTCCCTTTGCTGCTTGCAGGGCTTTGAGCATACCACAGAGCAGAGCTCCTATTACACTGCAGTGCACACAGTTTCATTATAGCACCTTGCTGGACTGCTGCTATACAGTGATTATACCCCACAACAGGACTCTCCTACAGCCTCTCTGCAGTGGCAAAGACAGTGTGTCATGGTTCCCAGTAAAAGAAAGGAAATGGGACGGATGGCCGATGCATGAACTGTGAAATGCAGCGATAATACACTGGGTTCAGCAGTCTGTAAGACTTCATGTTATCTACCCTTCAAAAATATATAAAGAGAGCGCGGGCTTGGAGTCAGCCCACTTCGGCCATTGACTTTCATGTGTTTTCCATGGCTTGCCATTGCTTGGATGCGATGTCCGTCGAGGCCAGGATATTTTTATCAGATGGTTACATTGCCCATTTAGTGTACTTGTGATGCACCATTATTCAGTCCTCTTGTTAGACTGGAGATGTATTTACTTTTCTGACACAACATTTTTATTTGCATATTTGTGACTTGTTTTGTTTAGAAAGCGGGTGCTGTTTGGCTGCCCTAACCTCCCATTAAGCACAGTGCTGTTCACTAATCATCCTTGCTCATTTGTTTCACATGATAACTTGTTGGATTTATGTCAGATCTGCTTTCATAAAGCTGAAAAAAACATTGGCCCTTGTTCAATTCCTACTATGCAATGTTTTACTGTGTATGCTTTTTATCTTTCATTTATAAGACCAATAGCTCAAACTTTCCTAATGCGAGCCCTTTTGCATTTCCAATGCTTGTTATCTTTACCACTCACAATGGAAACTTCACCTGCTGACACCTTCTTTTTCATAATACTCTTCGTACAGGGTACAGCGTAATTCTGCTAATGCAGTCTGTTCAGGAAAGAGCCCCTACTCCCAAATTCCATAGTGTTGCATACAAAGATGTTGCTTGATTATGATATATTCATTCTAGAACAGCTGGGACACGCACAAAGTCACTCAACTCTTACCAAACTGTTCCTCAAACAAATTGCAGGCCTCTTGGCTTTGCGAATGTTTGATTTTTTTCTTTGCTGACTGTAGAGATTTCTTTACCATTGCTCCCCAAATTATTGCACCTGCCCACATGTCTTTAGGTTTTCCATATAAAGCAAAAGCATTCTTTCCTGTCATTATGTTATCCATCATATTAGAAATGTCCATGTTACACCATATCCATAACAAAAGCATAACTTTCACTTAAGCCCATTTAGTTAAACTTTTGAGAATGGTAACAGAGTATTTGACTCCGCAGAAACCCGTTCATGGTGTCTTCATATGATCACAATTGATGTCAGCAAATGTAACAACATTGTGCCCAAATAAGAATTAATTTACAAATTATTATCATTTACTTGAACACTGATTCTTCAAAATCAGCTTCAGTTTTTCCTATATTCTAAAGTTTTTTTCTACTCAACTAATGTGAGGTTGGATTAGGAACCAGACTGGAAGAGAGGCTTCCTCCCTGTACCTTGATGCACAAATACTGAAAGATTTGTAGAAACATAGGGGCATATTATCAAGGGGGTTTATCTCTGCTTTTTTGGCTTTACAAGCCAAGAAAGCGGAGATAAAATTATCTCCCTATTACCTAGCTGTCGCTAACACCAGTTAGCTACAGCTAGTAGGAGATAGCGACCATCTTGGGCCCCACTTTGCATGTCAGTGATATTTATCACTAATGACATGCAAAGTGGGCGTGCCAAGATGTTAGCGACTGGAAACAGTCGCTAACATTGCTATCTCCTATTACCAACTTTTGGAGATATTCGCGCTAAGCGCAAATATCTCCAAAAGCTAACACCTGCCCTGAGCAGTTCTTAGCCATGTTATCCAATGGGAGGTGGATAACATGGCTAAGAGCATTAGCTCGGTAATGCATGAATATCGCTGACTTTTTAGCGATATTCATGCATTGCGGCTGATTTTTATCGCATTTGCGATAAACCTTGGTAATACCAAGGTTTATCTGCGATAAAAATTGCCGCAGCTCAGCGGTAAATTTTTCTCTCTAACCAAGCAATAGCGATAATTATCACTATTGCTTGGTAATATGCCCCATAGTTTCTGTTTCAGCAACAAGCACACCACAGAAACCACCAAACCGCTATTTCGTTTTTCACTTCCTTGGGGAATGTGAAACAACTCGTGTACTGCTGAGTGCTTTTCACGCCCACTTAGAGAACGTGGGAACGTTACCATAGTTCATTTCTAATCACATCTGCAATGATCTGCCTGAAATCAATACTGGCTCATGAAATCAACTCTCGGAAATAAATTGCTGCTGACCACAATGCAATCCACGGTGATGCACAAAGGGTCCTGCAGGTTTTATGTTTTTAAGAAGTACTATAAAAGAATAAAAAGTCTCCTTTGTTGCTTCTGAGTACCCGACATAAGTCTGAAAGAGTACACAAGTGTGCAGGGAATTCGCGTCCAGACAAACAAGTGATTAACCTTGCCTGATATTCTTCGATAGCGAGCCCTGCTTTCATTCAACTTTACTGCGAGGCGGGCTTGAATGGCTTGGTTTTCAACGGTTTCCTAAAACACAAGTAGTTATATGAGTTTGGACCTTAAACACAGGCTGAGCGCAGTCCAGGGTGATCATCTTCCGTGTTTCATGCTCTTGGTGATCACCGGTTGATCTGACGGGTGAACATTTGATCTTGTTCCTGCGTGATCACCGGTTGAGCTGATGGGTGAACAATAGATCATGTTCCTGCATGATCACCGGTTAATCTGATGGGTGAACATTCGGTCATGCACTTGCGTGATCACCGGTTGATCTAACCTGGTGAATATTGAGCTGGATGGAGTGTAAAGAGGTGCAAGCTTCTGCCGCACACAGGAGTTTGCCCATGATGTTGTATGGACGCAGCAAAGAAGTCCTTACATTCATGATGTCAACAGAGAGCCGATGGAGTGTTTTAAGGATAGGTTTGATGTGGTCCGTCTTTCAAAGGGCAAGACAAAGTCTGGTTGCCCAGTTCTTACGCCTTTGGAACCTGATGAAGTTCCTGTTTTTTGTGGTTGCAGAAAATATCATACAACAGTAGTTAGAGGTGTCAGGAGGAAAGTTCTCATCAGATAGACTCCAAGGTCCTCTGTGGAGGGGTGCGTGGATTAGAAGTATTTTGTCGCCTCTCAGCGCTATACATCCAGACTTCATTCAGCATGGGCTTTAAATATGCAGGCACACATTTAAGAAAATTAAACTAACATATTATTCACAGGGACCGGCACATATGAACTCTCCTTCAGTTTTGGACTTCTTTCAAGTCATAATTTTCTGCTGAGATCTGCAGACTCCAGCCTCTTACAAGGTACTTGTAAATTGTAACTTGTATTTACATAGCGCTTACTATCCCTGACTTGACATTGAAGCGCTTTGCAGCAAGTAGCATGCCGACTCCTAAACCCAATATTAGAGCTAAATAGTTGGTAGATTAGTAATGTGTGGTTTCTTGTGTTCCCTTATATATAAAAATGCCCCTTTAGACAGCCCACCATAAGTTAAAAGTCTGCAGGGTTGCTGTTATGTTATGTTATGTTAAAAGAAATTTATTAAGCGCACTAACACTGATTGGTTTCATGGCGCTGTAGAAAAGACAGGGAGCGGCATCCGGAAGAATTTGATTGTGTACTTGAGTTAGTGGTATGCTTGTTTATAGAGCAAGGTCTTCAGTGCTCTTCTAAATTTCATGAGGTCCGGATCTCGAGGGGAAAGGAATTCCACAGGCGAGGGGCCAGTGTCGCAAATCGACAGCCACCAGTGCGCTTCCGCCTGAAGGAGGGAGTATGTATAAGGGCAAGATGGGCTGACCGCAAATTGCGGGAGGGGGTATGTCTCATTATCAATTTATCGATGAATTTGGGGCTTTTGCAGTGTAGGGATTTAAAAATCATGCAGCCTGTCTTTAAGGTGCAACGTTGGGCCATGGGGAGCCAGTGAATTTTCATGAGCAACGGGGGGAGGCAGATTGCCATCTAGGTTGAGTCAAAATCAGTCTGGCTGCATAGTTTTGAACCATCTGAAGTCGCTTTAACAGGTAGAGAGGTATGCCAAGGTAAATAGAATTAGCATAATCCAGGTGGGACAGCACCATAGTTATCACCACCTGGGTAATGGCCTCGGATGTAAGGAAGCGCCGAACCTTCCTAATTTTCCTGAGCTGGAAAAAGCACTTGGAGACCACCTGGCCCACTTGTGTTTTCAGTGAGAGATCACTATTTAAAGTGACTCCAAGTGTCTTTGCCGATGTAGAGGGAATCGGAGCTGGCCCCATGTCTGGCGGCCAGTAGTGCGGGCCCTAGTGTTTGACACTGTCCCCTGTGAGTACCAGCTCAGTCTTACCCGGGTTCAATTTCAGATGATTTTGGCCCATCCAAGCTTGGATGTATCTCATGGTGGCCTGAAAGCTGGTAATAGAGATTTCGGAGTTGTCTATCGTAAAGAGCAGTTTCAAATCATCTGCATAATTGAAAACCGTCACTTGTCTATCTCTAAGAGACTGAATT
Source organism: Lissotriton vulgaris (assembly GCF_964263255.1). Classification (NCBI taxonomy): domain Eukaryota; kingdom Metazoa; phylum Chordata; class Amphibia; order Caudata; family Salamandridae; genus Lissotriton; species Lissotriton vulgaris. The sequence goes on along the minus strand of NC_141687.1, from coordinate 675,043,556 downwards.
GGGAGAAAGATGTAGAGATTGAACAAGTGAGGGGACAGGGAGGAGCCCTTGGGGGCAACCAGATCTCCTAGGCGAAGTGCCTGAGATCTGTTCTCCAGGAAGGATTTTACCCAGCTGAACGCTGTGCCCTGGATACCAGCCTGGGTGACACAGTCGATCAGGATGTATGATCGACTGTGTCAAACACGGCAGAGAGATCCAGAAGCACCAGGGCCTGAGGGGAGCGATTGTCCGCACAGTCACGGAGTGTATCCAGAACCGTAAGTACCACCGCCTCCGTCGAATGCGCGGGCCGAAACCCTGCCTGATGGGGCTTGAGGTAATTTGATTCCTCCAAAAAATTGGACAAGCATCTGGATACGTGGGCCTCCATCACCTTTGCTAGAAAAGGGAGCAGAGAGATAGGGCGGTAGTTTGCCTTGCATGTTGGGTCAGCCCCGGGTATCTTCAGAAGCGGTACTACCGTAGCTTCCTTGAATGCTAGAGGCACTTGTCTCGACCTTAGAGAGTCGTTCAGAAGGGTGCAGGCAATTTCAGGGAAGGCAGAAAAGCAGTCTTTTAAAATTATGGGGGAGCAGCTGTCTGAAGGGGCACCAGATTTAACTCTCACTAGAAGCTCTTGGAATTGCTCTGAGGTAATAGGGGGAAAGCTGCTGAGTGGTCATTGTTTTTAATTGTAGCAGTAACCGGGATGATGGAAGTGGGGGATTGTGAGATACTTGCTTTAATATCCGAAATTTTCTCAATGAAAAAATCATTGAGTGATTCACAGAGGGTCTGGGTGGGGGTCAGCCTTGGGCGGACACTGTCTAAATTAGTTAATTCATTCAATATGGAAAAAATGTCCTTCGATCTATTAGTCGAGTTAAGGATACGTGAAGAAAAATAAGCCGCTTTAGTGGAAAGGATGGCCTTCATATATTCCTTCCGGGCAGTAGTGAATCTGATCTTTAGGTCGGGGTGTAGCTACGGCGCTATTGTCGCTCCATTTGATGCAGGGCCAGTTTCTTTTCTTTCAGCTCGGGCGAGAACCATCTCTGGGCGTCTGCACGCCGCGCCAGTTTAACTTTCTTGTAAGGAGCGTGTGCATCACTAGCTGCTAGCAGCCAGCCAGATAGGTTAGTTTCATGTATATTAATATCAGGATGGGGGGATGGAATGGTATTAGTGAGTGTCCGTAAAACTTCTGATTTATCTAATGCATTCCATTTCCTAGCCCTGCCTCCGGCCACTGTGGCAGTTGTCTTGGTGGTTGAATAGACAAGATTAAATTTGAGTAACAGGTGGTCGGACCAAAGGCAGGGGAAGGTTACTGGGGTCGTGACCAACGAAGAGTTGGTCCAGACATAGTCTAGGATATGGCCTTTGCAGTGGGTGGGCAAAGGAACCTGCTGACTAAAATTCAGGTTCGTGAGAAGCTCGGTGTGCTCGCTAGAAAGAGGGCCTTCCAAGGGGTCGTTAAACCAGTAATTAAAATCACCTAGCAAGAGGACCCTGGCATGGTCCATGGCCAAATTTGCAATTTGCTCGCTTAGCGCGAGGGGGAAAGATGGCATGTTATTCGGAGGTCTGTACAAAAGCACACACGCAATCGTTACATGGGAAAGGTCAAGTTTAAACACCAGATTTTCTGTGCCCGGGAGGTTTAGGCAAGTGAGGGTGTTTACTTTCAGATTGGAACAAAAATTTGCTGCAACTTCCCCGCCAGGTTTACCCGTCATGCTGTCTCTGCTGCTTCCTGCAATGTGGTTAAAGGACTATCCCTCAGCTGCCACCCTGACTGAAAAGCACTTGTGGTGTTGGGGGGGGGAGTCTCAATAGACAAGGCCACAAGCATTTGTGTACAGGTGACAATTAATGATTCAGGTGCTTTACCAAATCTTGAGGCTTTTTCTGGCCCCGTGGCAGGGAAAACATCCATTTATAGAAGAAGTTGGCGTTCTGTAGGCTGGGATGCAATCTGCAGGCCATTTAAAATGATAATCCTTTTATTATTAGATAATAAAAGGAAGTCTTTCGGATTCTGTCACACTAATCAAATAGCATATTGATTTTGGCACCATAGTCTGATGCATCATTGCCCAGTAACTTTTTTGATGCATTATCCTGGCACCATGATAGGCTGATCCGTTCATGTTCTTATGGCACAGCAATAAAGATGCAACATTTCTCAAGACATACACACCGAACATTATGACGTCATGGCACGTTCCTGAGTTCATAAATATTATCACTCATATTCCAGGTCATATTTACACTTGACATTCTATACCAGGCATGACTTTATATGTGGCATATGTATTGTGCCCCTAGCTTGGCACACTGTTATCATCCCTCGGTATCTACAGACTAGGAGCCAGCCACCCTGCAGGCACCTAGGGGTTTGGGCATACAGATGAGGTAAGTGATGGCGCAACGGATGGAGTCAGCATAATGTTAGCAGGTGAGGGTTAAAATTCCTTACATAATTTGTAATTACCTTCAAAAACAATTAATATTTGAAAAATTAAAGAAATTACATATTTTGTATTTCAAACTAATGGGCAATTTCATAGACTCAATATATATCCAAAGTACGCTTCTCCATTTCTGTTTTGCACAGGGCCGTACTGGCCATAGCGGGCACCGGGCAATACCCCGGTGCGCCGCAAGGGTGGGGGCCGGTTTTGGGCCCCTGGGGGCCGTTTTTGTTACAGGGCCGTTTTTGCAGTATAGCTGCAAAATCGGCCCTGTACCAAAATCGGCTGAAAACCGGCCCCGGCAAAGAGCTCGGCGGCACCTTCAACCCCCCCGAGTGGGGAGGGGGGGCCGGACGAGCACTTTGCCAGGGCCGGTTGTGGTTCTCAGTCCGGCCCTGGTTTTGCACTTTTCTCTTTTCAAACTAAAAATGTTGATCCTTCATTCCCAAACCCCCCCTTGGGTGACGAATTTCACGACATAAATGTTAGGCCCTTTTTATACCTTTTACTTGATATTCGATGGGTAAAATGTATACATTTTCTTGTCTAATAATGTGTTTCGAAATACCGCTTCAGAATGCATTAGTGTCGTTTCTACGTGCTATAGATATCCACTATTAAAATTAAATACTGTGATAGTATTCAGTTTATCCAGCTTTAAAGTCTGAAAGGCTGAGTTAGCATAGCAGAAATGCAAACCCTTGATCTGCACATCACAGCATATCACATCACTAGCTCATTTCACTGAGTCATCCTGCTACTTCTGTGGAGTACCACTTTGCGAATTCTCAAATTTGCAAAATTTGCAACGCACAACTATGCAAATTGTTAAATTATGGCAATTATCACAAAATTTCTGTGCGAAACACACTCTAAAAAATATCCTGTGGTTTTCGCTATGTGTGCAAAATGCGCCCATGCCTTGAAAAACGTGTAATAGGCATACATAGACAGAAATCAAAACGCTAGGTGTCTGGCTGGAACCGACCCTCACCATGAAGACCCAGGCAACCAAGACCGCTGGAACATGTTTTGGCCTCCTGCGGTCAATCCGCAAAATTCTCCCTCTCCTTCCCCCCCTTTCCAGGAAACTCTTGGTTCAGGGGCTCATTCTAGCCCGGCTTGACTACAGCAACGCTGTCTACCTCGGCGCACCGGAATTCACCTTGGCCAAACTCCAACGTGCACAAAACGCCGCGGCAAGGCTCATCATGAACCTCCCTCCCAGGGCCTCTGCCAAACCGGCCCTCAAGGCTCTGCACTGGCTTCCTGTTCGCCAGCGAGTAGAGTTTAAAGCCATGTGCACCAGCCACAAACTCATCAATGGTGCCGGCCCAGCCGCCCTGAAAGACCTGGTCGCCCCCTACAAAGCCCCAAGAACACTTCGCTCTGACGATGAACATCTGGCCATCGTCCCAAAATTCAAGAAGGCTCGGACCGGTGGCCGTCGTTTCTCGGTCAAAGCCTCTGCAGGTTGGAACGCACTTCCGTGCAATTTGCGTCTGGAACCCTCTCACGCCCTCTTCCGGAAAAAACTAAAAACCTTTTTATTCCCCAAATAGTCCTCCGGTCCTTCCTCCTCCTGGTTCTTACAACTCTATAGCGCGGGGATGCCTACGGGTCACCAGGCGCTCTATAAATTTATAAATAAACATTGATTATCGTTTTCGCCATTTGTCACCTGAAATATGCGCATTCGAGTGACCAACTCTTGGGATTACAATGGGTGACAGTGACAGATGCAATGGCTCTAAAGACAGAAGGCAGCGGACTGACGTCATTACTAGAAGAAAAGCTAATACTGTTATTGGTGAATGGTATTACAATTGATATTTGATTCTCGAGGTTATTATCATCGGTATTGATGAATAAATGTACCATGCATGATTCTTTGCTTTGTTCTACTCCTCACTCTGCGCTAAATTGTTAACCTGCCCTTTTCCGAATCAAGCACATTGTCCCTCCGCGCCCTCATCATTAGGCAGATGGGGTGCAGGGGGGCTCCAGCGTTGTTATGTTATATTATAATATTTATTAAGCGGTCAAATACTCCGAAAGGCATCTTGGCGCTGGACACATCATTGCAGTAATTACGCTGGGCGAATGGGCCTTTAGCGGGGGATTCAATGGCCAAGTTGTGACGGATTTCTGAGCCCTAAGAGGTTGGGGGGGCTTTGATATGAAAGCTCATTGCAAGCACAAAGCTGTGGCCACCCCTGGGCGCACGTTTAAAGCGAGGTACTGATACTGCTTTTGCTGAAGAGGATATTTGTGACTAGTGGGCTGGTAGCAATGAAAACTGTGTTCAAGAAATGGCATGATCACTATATCACATGCGTTCTGAGGGACGTGCATACGAGAGTCATCATCCGAGGTTCATGCGATCCTGTGTACCCTGGGTTTCACAGCCATGGTTCCCCCAGTTTCATGTTATTGACTCCCGGACAGGCTGTCACTGACTCGGGGAGATGGCCTTGTTCGATGTACTTTGCACCCCACGCACACAAGCTATTTATCAAATAATGTGCAGCTTTTTCTTCATACTTGAAACTGGGCCTGAGCCCGAGCAACTTAAACTAAATCAAGTCCCTTGTCCAGCAAACGCACCCAGAGTCTGAGAAGCCGCACGTTGCATTGCCTCCAACTGCCCCCTGTTTACGCAATGGGATCATTTGCATGTCCCAAGAGCAACCTGAACGCATGTTCCGCTCTCCGTTTGCACCTCTCGCGCAACTCGTGCTGGTAGAGCGCATGCGTTAATTCGAAATGCCACGTACGGGGTTTTTTTTTTGTACACACACTTGGTCAATTCGTTTCATTCATTCGGAAAGGAAATCAATCCTCGTATTTTATAAATAGTAATAAATAAGGGCACCGAAGGTTCTACGTTTTGTGGGGGGGAAAAATATTGCAGCAGGTTTATGTACAAACCACAGAATGTTTCGCGATTAACTCGGCAATAAAAAAAAAACAGTGCAATAAAAGACAGAGTGCCAGGACAAATCATGCGACTGTTGCCGTAGTAACTAACATAAGTGGCCGTGAGCGCAACCCGTATATGAGAGCGCATGCTGGTACTAGATGTGATAAAGCACTGGAGTCTTACAACTGGAAAGTATCTGAAAACAAACATGGCTGCTGCGAGCTCGACATGCACTGTACTTAGTTCTTAATTAAAGGGCCGCAGCGAGAGTCGTCTGCACCTTTGTTTGGTGTGCCCTTTGGATAGTTAATTCTAAAACACACTGATGGGCTAGGTCCACGGGGGAAGCAAAGGGCTTCTTTGGTGAAGGAGATCTGAGATGTGCTTCTGTTTTTACCAATGCCACAGCTTGCCAACAAAATGGAGCGGTTGAGTACAACAAAAGCCACCCCTTGGAGATTATGTATTACTGGAGAATTTTATGTCAAGGAGACCTCGCTGTCACAGAGCCCTAGCGTCCCGTCCAAAGCTGAAACAGTATATTGCACGCTTCATAGCAAGCGATCTGTGTAACTTCAAATGTGACTAAATGGTGGAGGTGCATAAAGCATGCAGAAACATCGTTATCCACTCTAGAATCATAAATGTATTAACACTACCGCTCCCCTGAAAGCAGCGGCGACACTAATACTGCAGCATACACTAGCATGCGCCCGACAGGCGCGGGAATGATTGGCAGATACTTGGAAACAGTAATGGTATGGTGATTTGTATAGCACACTAATCACCAAGAGGGTATCCAGGCGCTTGGGTCTGTGTGTAGGTTTGAGGTCCCCAAGGTGCTTCTACAACAGAGGTCTTCAAACTTTTTTGCTCTGAGCCCTCCTAAGCAAAATGTTTTGAGATTGGGCCCCCCTACAAAACTTTAAGGCAATGATTGGTGGAGCGGGAGGGACATGGCTGTGTGCAAGGGACGGGTTTATGAGATGATTTCAGGAATACTTTTTCTATAGCTCTATAGCTCATAAACCACACTAAGTATGATACTTATAAAACAGCAAATGCATCAAACAAAAACATGTGTAGTCCCAAAAATACTGCTCCCCATTATTGGGGTTGTAGCCCCTTCCACTCTTGGACCCCAATGCAACTACACCTGCTGTATTATTGATAACAGCAGTCCTGAGTAGAAGGCTATCTCCTCTACATCTTTCACCTCTTCCTCACCATACCTGCCCATCACTCCGATTTTGAATAAGGTTCTCTGTCCCTTTCAGAAAAAACATAAAGCTCCCACACTATGTCACCCTTTTTCCTCCCTTTTTTTCTGCCAAGGTGCCCTCGGTCCTAATGCTAAAAAGGAAAATAAGCTCCCATGCCTCTTTTTTAAAGGTAGACAGTGATAACTGTGATGCAGTTGGCCCCTCAAACCCATGGGCCCCAGTCCTGCTGCATCTGCTTAATTATTGATAATCAGCAGTGGCAACTTACTGATAATGAAATACAACACAGCAATTACAGGGCTGAATGAGATCTCCGAGATTTTTAAAGGGAGTACATAAAGCAATTTGCTCATGGATGTCTTTATCTATCACGACTAGTATACAGTCGCCATAATTTATGCTCACATCATGGACTGGTTTTATAAGCAACTGAATTTTCATTCAGTCAACTTCCCAAGAACCAGCTTTAGCAGTCACCGCCAGCAAGACAACCTCCACTACCAACTGATTAAGCCTACAGCGTGATTTTACAAGTCTTTTGAGTTCTGGACCTTGATTGTGTATATTAACCGAGGCTTCAATAAAGCTGTATCCCCCGTTTTTTTCAATACTACAAATGCACCGGCGCTTTAAAACTTTGACTAAAAGACTGAGGATTTAATAAAGCTGCATTCTTCATTTCGCAATACTAAAAATGCACTGGCTCTTTCAAAACATTTTCCCACTGGTGGTCCGGGATTGGAGCATGTGACCGTGACGGCAGCCAATTAATTACATGGGAATGTAGAATAAGGAAGTACACCTTTCTGACACTGTGAGAGGCTCGACTGAATCACAACGAAGGTAATATGGCCGGTCTCCCCTTTTTCCATTTGAAACGCATAGTGTCCGACCGCTGCATCTAAAGTATGGTTCATTTTGTTGCAGGGCGAAATTAACGCGATCCGCTTTGTTAAACTATCAGCCGCTGTGCTGTGACTGTTTGCTGCACTTCTCTCCGGTAAGCTTGAATTAGTAGTCCGCCTTCAGCCCTGCCCCCCTCGGTATCTTCAGTGGTAGTTTTGCCCTTCCTTTGGTCCCCCGACTAATAAGCGTTCTCCTTCCTTCCTTCTCCCTAGAATCACCCTTACAAAATTAAATAGGTAAGTGCCTAATGTTGCGCACCACGCATCTATTATAGTCACGACCAGTTTCAAGTGCTAAGTATGTTTGTTATGTTGTTTTGTCTATAGTGCCTCTCCAACTCAACATTTCATCTATTGGTGACTGAATTGCACATAAAGAAGGTAGGGTAGCGGGGTACCGACAGGTGGTGCCAATAGCAGTAATTTTGTTTGTTATTCGGAATGAATATTAAAACTAGCGTTTGTTTGTTGTTTTTTAGAGACTGTTGGTCCGGAGGAGAACCCCGCAAATTGGGGGTTCGAAACGCGTCGACCTGGTTTTGGTCCCTTTTGTCAACCACAATATAGCGAGATTTATCTTCCTAGCAGGGCTCTGCTTCTAAATATATTGCTGATCAAATGAAATCATGACATGAAAAATCATTTATATGGACGTATAATCTATTATTGACATTAGGACCGAATCATATGTTTGTATGAGTGAATGATGAATGGATTGGCCAGTGTGTAAGTTGGATGTGTTGGGAATTTGTAAATTGTATTGTATATAGCTATGTTTGATGTAATGTTTTATATGTGTACATGCAAAAATTCATGATTTGCTTACGAAAAAATATTGTTCAACTAGTGAAATAAATGAAATAATAAACTAGTGACGAAAGTTTTAAAAAATAGACCGGTATGTTTTATTCATTAAGGTCGACATCAGTATTCAAAAGTGATTTCCAGTACTGGCAGTTGTGTTGTTTATTTGGGAACTTACACACCTGGCAGCAGTACCTGCTTCACTAATGAATGGCCTTTTTTAAAGAAAAAAAAAAGCCACCTATATTACCGCATTTGCTACGTAATCCATCATCTGCTGCATAGTACTACATATCAAATTCGGTACACAGTCAAAATATCGAATCTTTAATTTCGACTTACACTTATATCGAGTTGCTAATATCGAAGGGACAGAATATCGATGTCCAGAATATCGATGGCCAGAATATCAACCTTAAGGTAAGTAATATCGAAATTACTTATATCGATAGCATATATATCGATGTAAGTAATATCGACATTACTTATATCGATAGCATATATATCGATGTAAGTAATTTCGATTTACTAATATGTGTTAGAAATTTTAGTTAAGTATTTAAATTAATTGTTATAATATGTGTTTAATATGTTTTTATAAATAAAAAATATATAAAAGTAAATTATATGTTTTACTACCAGAACGGGTTGTGGGTTTTTAGGGGAATAGGGTGTAATTTATTTGTAATTAAATAATTATTTTTTAATGATTAATTTATTTTGTAATTAAATATTAATTGGCAATGAATTATTTTAATTGATTAATTGATTAATTAATTGATAATTTATGTATATTTTTAAGTAAATTATATGTTTTACTACTGGAGCGGGTTGTGGGTTTATAGGGCAATAGGGTGGGAAGTAATTTATTTGTAATTAAATAATTATTTTTTAATGATTAATTTATTTTGCAATTAAATATTAATTGGCAATGAATTATTTTAATTGATTAATTGAATAATTAATTGATAAATTATGTATATTTTTAACTAAATTATATGTTTTACTACTGGAGCGGGTTGTGGGTGTATAGGGGAATAGGGTGGGAAGTAATTTAATTGTAATAATAATTAATTTTGGGTAAAGGAGTATTTTTAGGGTTCAGGGACAGTTTTGGTTTTTTGGGTAAAGGGGTATTTTTAGGGTTCAGGGTCAGTTTTGTTTTTTTGGGTAAAGGGGTATTTTTAGGGTTCAGGGTCAGTTTTCAGTTTTTGGGTAAAGGGGTATTTTTAGGGTTCAGGGTCAGTTTTCAGTTTTTGGGTAAAGGGGTATTTTTAGGGTTCAGGGTCAGTTTTCAGTTTTTGGGTAAAGGTGTATTTTTAGGGTTCAGGGTCACTTTTCAGTTTTTAGGTAAAGGGGTATTTTTAGGGTTCAGGGTCAGTTTTCAGTTTTTGGGTAAAGGGGTATTTTTAGGGTTCAGGGTCAGTTTTCAGTTCTTGGGTAAAGGGGTATTTTTTGGGTTCAGGGTCAGTTTTCAGTTTTTGGGTAAAGGGGTATTTTTAGGGTTCAGGGTAAGTTTGGGGTTTTTGGGTAAAGGGGTATTTTTAGGGTTCAGGGTCAGTTCTCAGTTCTTGGGTAAAGGGGTATTTTTTGGGTTCAGGGTCAGTTTTCCCTACTGTTGCACCCTCTGGAGTGGGAATAGTAATTTTAACCCCTACGCTATCCAACACTTTCCCTACTGTTGCACCCTCTGGAGTGGGAATAGTAATTTTTACCCCTACGCTATCCAAAACTTTCTCTACTGTTGCACCCTCTGGAGTGGGAATAGTAATTATTGTTAAGTAAGTATATATTATATATGATTTGTTAATATTTTTTTTTTATTAAATATGTATTATTTTTTTTACCATTATTAAATATATTTAAATATGTTTAAGTAATTTATAAGTATTATTTACAGTATTTTTCATGTTATTTTAAACCCAGAACAAAACGATATATTTGACAACGATATTTTTAACATCGATATTATTTTTTCGATATTTTGGTACTTACCATGTTGTACATAGGGCGTCGATATTCTTGCAATCGATATAATTACGCCGATATTTGTGTAGGTCGAAATTCTGTCTGTCGAAATTCTGTCATAGATCCATCAAATTCTTCAGTGCTGTAACCTAGTACTTACAAACATTCTATTCTGGAGGACAGATTTATGTCTTTTCGATAGCTCTGCTTAAGTGTGCAGTACAGGAAGACAAATACATTCTTGTTGCACACTTGTGTTTTTAAGTGAACCTAGTTCTATGTATGTTGTGGTTTATTTTGCTGCACAATTCACTTCTTTTGTGGTCTTCTGCCGTGTTTTTTAAATATGTTGAGCATGGATTCAGCAGCCATTTAATCTCCCAAACATACTTTGGGATGGGATCACCACGGACACCTTGTTGCTGTTGTCATAAGGCCGTTTGAGCTCAGGTACAAAAAAACAACCATCTGATTATTGCCGCTCAGATTAATATGTCCTCACAGCACTCAAACAAACATTAACTATTACCTTGGCCGCCAAACAATTCCCACCCTCTTTAACAATTTCTTCTTTAACTTCATCTTGACAACTTCCGTTAGTGACAAACCCTTTTGCCTTTTCTCCTGACTCCAATGTTTCTTTGCATCAAACCAGCCTATCTTCCCCTGAACCAAGCCTGCCTTCCTTTCATTCCACCACTCTCCTCTTACTTTCAGTTGCTCTTTTCCCTGTTACCTATAAACTCGTCCTTGGTGCCTTTTGATGAGCTTGACCTCTATAACTAATACCTCTTTCTCTGACTGCAGCTCTTTCCCAGTGCTCAACCTGCTGCTGAAGCCTATTGTCCCTGTACCAGAGTTGGCTGGTAGGCTTAGTGCTTCCCTAGAGTAACTGCTCAGTTGTGAATTCAGTGCTGTGAAGCAATTACCACTCCCAAATCTCCCGGGGTGAAGAGGGCAGAACCTACCAATCCACCCAGTGCCCTGCAAGTCCCTCCATGTGTAGTATGCATTTAAACCTCATAGGAAATAACTATTTAATTTAGCAACACTGTTGTTCTGTAATTACCACATTTCTTATAATCATGATTCAAGCAGAAAAAAACAGCTACCACAAGATTAGGTACTAGGGAAATTTCTGTAATAAAGGCTTTTAGTCCTGGTGGCGCCCTGTCCGACAATGTTTGTTGATGCCTCCCTCCCCCACCCCCCACCAATGACCATCTCGCCACAGATTCCCTCACTACCACCATTTGACAATGCCCCCAAGTCTCCATTACCACTGTCTTTTGGATTAATTTAGTTTTATAGCGCCACTCATACCAGTTTAAGGTGTCAGAACACGTTATATCACACATGCGTTGAATGGAGACAATCATACGAGTGTTAATCCGTGTATAGGAAATGTTACATAAGACAGAGGCCTTCAAGGTGTAGGAGTCACATGTCATGCATACTGGTAGGCAGTATAGTTTAAGAGTCCTTGGTCTGGAAAAGCACAAATTCAGAATTTAAAATGTAACATCATTGTGAGCAGTTTTCTTTACTAAGAAGACTTGATTTCTACCCAAATGAACCCTTTTTGCAATACTAGGATAAGGAAAAACTGGACAAAAAAATATGTAGCTGTAATATATTCCTTGCAGTTTGCATGAAGCTCTTTGATGACAGTTAATAGCACTCAGCTATATATTAGAATTTAACTTTTAAACTGCAAGTAACTAATAGATCTCTCTGAGAAAAACCATAACCCATTGACCTATTTATAGTGTATGTACTTTGTGATCTGAATCGGACATGTTCTGTGCAGCAGGCATATTAACCTTCTGTGCTATGATGAGTCAAAAGAAACTTCCACTTCCAGACAAAGCTCTGGTCTCTTCCCAGAAAGAACATTAATCACTGGAGTTATCCTGGCATTTTTATTGATGTTGGGGCAAGGAACATGGCATCAGGTGCTTTGAAAATTATTGATGTTTATTGATCATAATAAATACAGCCAGTTGTTAACTCAGTGATATTTAATGGGTTTTGAAGCTCTTATTTTGGTACTGTTGCTGTTAGCAGGATGTTGGTTAAATACATTCTTGAGCAATCCTCACATAGGTCAGGAATTGAAATGGGGCAAAAATAAAAATACATAAACGTCTTTTTTTTTCAGCAATTCCTCAAGAAACATCATTTACAATGCAAAAGCTCTAACTCTCACAAATTGGAGACCTATTGCATTGCAAATGATTGTCTTTTTTAGCAACCTTTTTGACCCTGCCAGCACACTTCCTGACCTCGGCCCCATGGCATGCTGATCACCGTTCTCACAAGGGCTCAAAGTAAATGAAGACAGCCTGGAAATGCAGCAAATATACATCGCTGCACTTCCAGGACATCTTCATTTACATGCAAATGCAGAGTCATTCGCGCCCCCCTGGGAACCCATCCACGCCCCCCCAGGGGGGCGCGCCCCACAGTTTGAAAACCTCTGTTTTACAAAGAGCCAGGTCATCAGCTTCTTGTGGAACTCGAGTAGCGAGGAGGAGGCTTTGATTTGCTGATGGAGAACATTCCATGTCTTGGGTGCGATGTAGGAGAATGAGCGACCTCCAGTTTTGCTTTTGCAGATGTAAGGAATGTGTGTGATCGAGAGTGGGCAGAGCATAGGTGTCTGATGGGTTGGTGAAAGTGTATGCGGCTGTTCAGGTATTCTGGTCCTGTGTTGTGTATGGCTTTGTATGTGTGCGTGAGGAATTTTAAATGGCTATGCTTGTGAATGAGGAGCCAGTGAAGCTTCTTGAAGTGCTGTGTGATGTGGGTGCAGCAGGGAAGGTCGAGTATAGGTCTTGCAGCAGTGTTCTGAATGTTCTGAAGTCCGTGTAGGAGTTGTTTGGAGATTCCAGCATAGAGAGAGTTACTGCAGTCCAGCCTGCTAGTGATAAGTGCTTCAGAAATGGTCCTTCAGGTGTTCTAAGGCACCCAACTGAAGATCTTTCATAGTATGCATAGGATGGGGAAGAGGAGATGCACACTGCGTTGACTTGAGCCCGTCAAGTTCAGCTTGTCATCTAGGATGATCCATATATTTCTTGCGTGGTCTGTGGGTGTTGGTCCTAGCTCCAAGGGTGACCAGGTGGAGTCCCATGGGGAGGTCGGATGTATGACGTTACAACGCATACTTTTACCACGCATACCATTACAACGCGGTATTTACAACGCATACCGTTACAACGCATAGCGCTTAGAGGTGCTGGATAGTGGTAAGTATAATTTTATATTCCAACTCCAGTCCCCGTGGACACTAGGGAAGGTGTTGGATATAAAATTATACTTATTCCCTATCCTAGAGCGCCCCCCAGCGCAATGCGATGTTTGGTATGCGTGGTAATGCCTGCGTTGTAGTGGTAGTGCGTGGTAAAAACTTCGTTGTAAACGTTGTATACCGGGGAGGTCTTCTTGCCAAAGAACAGTACTTCTGTCTTATCGGAGTTGAGCAGCAGGCAGTTGGTTTGCATCCAGTCTTGTACCATAGTCATGAAGGTGGTCCTGGTAGTGGTTGTCTTGTTTGTCAGGGAAAGGATGAGTTGGATGTCATAGGAGATGACTGTGATGTCTTGTGATCGGATGATGTTGGCGAGTGGTGTCATGTTGATGCTAAAAATGATGGTGCTGCGGGACAATACCTGTAGGACTCCGCATAATAATTGCTTGGTCTTTGATGTGAAGGGTAACAGTCTCACCCTTTGGGTTCTTCCAGTGAGGAAGGAACAGATCCATTCATTTATTTATTTCTGTTACTTAACAAAGCGCACAACTCATTCCCAAAAAAATATCTTCGCTCTGTATTGATCAGGCAGCTGGGATATCCTAAAATATCTACATTTTTAACATCATCTTAAAATTTGTAAAATTTGGGCAAGTACGAAGATGAAGAGGGAGTTTATACCAATGGTGAGGAGCTGTATCTAAAAAGGTCTGCCCCAAAATCTTGTAGTGCGAGTACGTGGAGTCTGCAAGAACACTTTGTTTGAAGACCTTAGCACTCTGGAGGGTTGATAGTAGCTAAGCCGTGAGTGCAGATAGACGGGACAGGCCTTGTACAGTGCTTTATGCATTAAAGAGAAAAGTTTGAAAACTGCCCTTTTTCTGATGGGAAGCTAGAGTAATTTCCATAAAATAGGGGTAGAAGACAAAGGTGCCAGTAAGTTGCAAATCAACTGAGCGGCTGTGCTCTGTATTACAGGGGCGGCTGGCACAGCTCGCGGGTGGTGGCGGCGGGCGTAGACAAGGGGGGCACGGGCTGCTTTAAAAAAAAAATGTTAAATTACCTTGCAGCCGCCAGGTCCTGCGTCTTCTCTCCTGTTCACCTGTGTCTGGCTCCAGGTCAGAACAGGAAGCAGGCAGCCAGCCTCGCAGCCCTAAGTCAATCACAATGCTTCATTGCAGCGTTGTGATTGGTCTGAGGGCCATAAGACGTCGCTCAGCCAGGGGCTGGAGGGGTGGGCATGTTCTCCATGCAGGCTGTAATGCAACCTACATGGAGAACAGGGAAGTACACATGACTTTTTTGGGCGGCCCCAGGGGGCCGACCAAACAGTCATTGCGCACCTCGGTGTGTTCTACCACTCCTCCCCTGCAGCTCCAACCGCCCTCTCACGCACCGCCGCAGCAGGAGGAAACAATAAAATGATAATAACATTCAGTTATTATCATTTTATTTTTCCCTTTCTTTGCTGCTCCTGGCAGTGGTTCAGAAAAGGGGGTGGTGATGGACAGAGTATCTGAATTAAACAGAACACTCATACCCAGTCAACAGATCAGGGCTTGATCCATCACCGTTTTTTAGCTCACTGCACCATCCCAGCTCAGAACCTGGCTACATGCAAATTAGTCTGTCCCCGGCCCAGTGCATCATGGGAACAGGGCAGACCAAACTACCAAGCCAATTCTTATACTGGGAAGGAAACAAGCTTCCGGGGACCGGTTTCTGGCATTACAGCCGTTTCTCACTGCATCATCAGGATTCAAGCAAGCCGGGCCGAAGAAGGCTGAAATACCAGAAACCGGTCCCCGGTAGCTTGTCCCCTTTCTGGTGAAGAATTGGCTTGGTAGTTTAGTCTGCTCTGTTCCCATGATTCACTGGGCCAGGGACAGACTGATTTGCATATAGCCAGGTTCTGAGCTGGGATGGTGCAGTGAGATAAATAACGGTGATGGATCAAGCCCTGATCTTTGGACTGGGTAAGAGTGGTCTGCTTAATTCAGACACTCTGTTCATCACTACCCCCTTTTCTGAATCGTTTTTGGCCACTATAGGTGTGGCGGGGTATACTCAGACATGAGTCCCTTTCTCACTGCATCATCAGGATTCAAGCAAGCCGGGCCGAAGAAGGCTGAAATGCCAGAAACCAGTCCCCGGTAGCTTGTCTCCTTTCTGGTGAAGAATTGGCTTGGTAGTTTAGTCTGCTCTGTTCCCATGATTCACTGGGCCAGGGACAGACTAATTTGCATATAGCCAGGTTCTGAGCTGGGATGGTGCAGTGAGACAAATAACGGTGATGGATCAAGCCCTAATCTTTGGACTGGGTAAGAGTGGTCTGCTTAATTCAGACACTCTATTCATCACCACCCCCTTTTCTGAATCGTTTTTGGCCACTATAGGTGTGGCAGGGTATACTCAGACATGAGTCCCTTTCTCACTGCACCATCAGGATTCAAGCAAGCCGGGCCGAAGACGGCTGAAATGCCAAAAACCGGTCCCCGGTAGCTTGTCTCCTTTCTGGTGAAGAATTGGCTTGGTAGTTTAGTCTGCTCTGTTCCCATGATTCACTAGGCCAGGGACAGACTGATTTGCATATAGCCAGGTTCTGAGCTGGGATGGTGCAGTGAGAAAAGTAACGGTGATGGATCAAGCCCTGATCTTTGGACTGGGTAAGAGTGGTCTACTTAATTCAGACACTCTGTTCATCACCACCCCCCTTTTCTGAATCGCTCCTGGCAGTGGGGCGACACTACCTCGCTTTAGCAGACGAGCCGCCACTGCTATATTACCTGGAGCTTGGTCAGCAGGGTATCATTTACTGCTTCCAATAAAACATTTTCATAGTCCAGGCGACTAGTTAAAAGAGCCAATTGAGAGCAGATCCTTGTATGCCAATCTCTTGGAGTCTTCTGATGGGGACGACAGTGTTAAAGGCCACTGAAAGGTCAAACAGGATGAAGTCCGCTGTTTCTCCTAGGTCCACGAATCAGTAAGCTAATGAGTAGGAATGACCAACAGATACCTTAGCTTGGAGTGCAGATGCCACAAATTCATATCTGCCAATTGCCACGCTTAACACCCTCAACAGCATGCTGCATGCTGATTCCTTAGACCCCATACAATATTAAAAGCAAAACTAGTAGCCCCAGAATGCAACGTACTATGGACTTAAACAGCAGGAATAGCTGAAGTTGTCATAGGTAACATGAGGGGTCACCAGGAAGCCATGGAGCAAGGGATTCAAGTACCTAGATAGAAGCACTATCTAAATACAAATGCTAAACAATGCATACAGTTTATGTCTGTAAATTGTTGGGAAAAATCTGAGAAAGGCTAGCAAAAGAATGGGAATCGCGTAACGAGACCTGGATAGAGGTTACATGTTCATGGCAATGCATGCCAGTTGTCTGCAAACCAAGTTAGATGAATCTGATTGGATGGGAGATATGTTTGGAATAGATGTAACTTGGCCAGGTGTGAGCAATGCATGCCAGAGAAGGGATTGTCATGGAATGTTTTGCAGGTGCCTGGGAATGTGGTTCTTACAACAATGATATCCTATTTGTCTTGATATCAGCGATCGTGCCCAACCCTGCTTGAACCTTAGGCATTCCTCCATGTGGACCAAGTGAAGAGAAAGTTTATCATGGCCTATGAGATACTAAATAAAAACAGGCAGGTGATCTCAATGTTCCTTCAGAGGGTGATGCTCATGCCCTAGCAGAGAGCTAGGTCATCTGGGAGTCCATGTCAATACTATATTACCCAGGGTCCTTAACACAAGTGTTGGTTTTGCACCATTGATTCACAAGGATTCTATCACTTTCACCCATAAGAACAGGGTCATAGCACACGTGACCACATTCACCTCAACAATTTCTGGGTTTGTTTTAAACCAGTCGAATCCCAGTCACCTGGAAGCCTGGGAGCAAACTTAGGACATTGGCAAAAAATAAATGAATATGTGTCCCAGTTAGAAGATGCGTCTTAAAATGTGTTCCTCAAGCAAAAGGGATTCACAGCACGGCTTTGTCAAATAATAGTAGAAGGTGGCGTTTAACACCTTCACTGCAAAGTGTAATGCAGTCAGTGCTGCTGACGGGAAATTGGTGTTGATTGGGTCCTCCAAATAGACAGTGCTAAAATAAAAGTGTGCGTGTTTTCAAAGACAACGGTGTGAACGCTGGTGGCATATATGCTAAAGGCGGACGAGCGTGTAAGAGAAGAGAATGTTGGTTTGTCATCGCCATTGGGATTGATCCCTAAACTTGGAGGGGTACAAACAACCCGGTTTTAAAGGCACAGTCCTACCATTAACATCAGCTTTAGTGACTGCGCTATACAGTATAAAAAGTAATAACAGCTATTTGGGGGAAGAGTAACTCACTTCCAATGGTTCTATAATTTCTTAGTCCAGCAAAATCCCACTCGGACTAGACAACGAGTGAACACCCTCAATAGTAGCAGCCAGAACGGGAAATGACCACATTTGGAGGATGGACGGCGCTCGGTGGTGCAGAAACAATTGTCTGAGTTGGGGTGCTGGACATCGGCTAAAGTGTCAGCTGTGTACTTTCCATGCTACTGACATGCACTTTAAGATAGCTGTAGTTGATTTAACAGTTACATGCTGTTATATTCATCTGCGATGGAAACCCGCAAGAATACTCATTTACAGTCAGAGAATTGAACAGTAAACACAGATCTCATGTACAAAGAATGAACAGCACTTCGTCAAACGAAGGTGCATGTCTAATGGAATTGTGTAATTTGGACCATGGCAGATGCTTCACATCTAATAAATAATAGCTTGTATTTTGTTAATTCTCCATCTAATCATTATCAAGTTTAGGAACCTCTACATCCAGCATCACTGATGGCATGATTTGTTTGCACAGATATTCTGTCATGAACCTATATTGTCAGTAGTGGTTGTGAAGCCACACAAAATAATACATGTGATCCATAACTATTCTTTGGCAAAAGAGAGAGAAACTGTCCCATTTAAACAGCTCTGGTCAAGTTTGCTGATAACCCTGATTTAATCTAAAAACGGTTTCTATAGTGGGACTTAAGGACTTCTAACAAAACAAAGGTGCAAGCTAGATGATAAATATGTGAATTTACTGCCATTCTTGACAGTTCATTGGTTAACCCTAGTGAATTTTGAGTCTCATTTTTAAGAAATAGTATACAGAATAATCAATATAATACATTTTTGAGCATTTCAGACTATTTTTGTTTTTATTTTGAAAGTAAGTTGCCAATCTCGCTTCTGGGAAAAGAAAGGGCTGTACACACAATAGAGTAAAAGGGAAGACTATCAAGAGGTCATTTATAAAAGTGAGGGTGGTTTAGGAAGAAATCTTCATAGTGGTGTAGCTTTCATTAAAAGTGTTGTGTCAGGGCTGATAGCTTTCCAATACATGGTTTTCACACAAAAGGTGCGTATTCATGAAGCAGTTTCAAAACAGTTGCTCAGTGAAAAAAGCTATAAAAACCACAGAAAGTAGTGTTCGAAGTTCCCCCAATGTACATATGACTTTTCTGCAAAGGGTCACCATGATACATCCTCAAGAATCGCTGTAATACATTTAAAAACACACTTAAGCATCCACCTGGCCAACAGGTATAATGAACTGTTGCTGAATAAAAGCTTCACCCATCTTTGAGTCAGACATAGCTCAAGTGTAAACCTCCCAAGAAGCAAACGTGATCAGCAACAATGGAATACAGATGGTAAAAGGAGGGAAAGAAGACCCAATCATTTTCTACAGACAAAACAACAGTGCCATTCAGACCATCCCTTAACGTAGACTCAGCTTCTAGGAACATCTCCCTACAGAACCTGACGGGGAAGAGAACTATCACTGCTCTAGTACTGCATGGCCTCACTGGCCTGGTGCTAATAACAAAGCACGAGCCGAGCCAGCCACAGATCCGCCATAAACAGATACAGCAAACATGATAAAATTAAGTTAAAATCAGACTATTTCTTGAAACCTTGAGTATTTCAGTACCTTATATGATATCAATGTATTAGCAACTCTTTAAATTAAAGTTTTGAAACATGAACTTTACCCCACTGCCAATCCCTTGATAGCAGTGCTTAATTTGAGCCAGTGCTTACCGGTGCTCGGCACCTGCACTTAATTGCCGGCACTGGCCCTTGGAACAGCTGCTCATTTAAAGATGAGCAGGAAAACAGTCATTTATTAATTCAAAACATATTTAAAACAACTACTACCAGCCACCCAAACCGTTTTTAAAGCTTGGGGGCCTTGAACAGTCTGAATTCTCACACTTGTAGCAGTGTGATGGTTAGTAGTTGTGTAAGTTCTGTTATTGGCAGCGCTGGCACTGGAAATGTGTCGGCAAATTGCGATGGCCTCATCACGAAGGCCCCGGCACTTATTGTTTACAAATTAAGCACTGCTTGACAGCACTGCCATAAGTGAATCCGAGGATGTTAGTTTCCCGCATGCACTATACACATGGCCAATACTGTTGTTGTGGCAGGAGTACAGGCGCGGTTCTTCCATTGGGGCGTGGGGGCGTAGCCCCCCCTGCCCGACGCCGACCGCAGCTCCCTCATGACAATCATGTCAATGAATCAACATGACGTCAGACCGCCGGGCGGGCGTCATGTTGATTCATTGACATGATTGTACAGACGGCAACACAAGTACGCATGCGTGGGGACGGAGGGTGAATTTTTACCCGTGCCCACGCATGCGCACTTGTGTTTTGGCGGCATTGCGCATGCCCATCAGGAGCCCTAATGGGCGTGCTGCGGGCGAGAGGCTACCTGTGCCCCTGGCGCCAGGATTGGCCAGGGGCGCTGTGAGCCTGTGACGTGTGCGGGACTGGCAGCAAGGTAAGAGTGTGTGTTTTTCGGTGTTCCAGTAAACTAGCTTGCACAAATGACTTGAGATAGTTCAGTGTGTTAAAGCATCTGCTGCAGAAATGTGTGCGTCTATTCTAGGACACCCGTTTATTTCACGGCATGGGGTTTTGGAAATGTAAAAATTCTCAGAATTTATTTTTTGATAGTTGCAACAACAGCCTTCAACAGATTTCATTTTATAAACATTTTCCAGAAAATGAGTTAACAACTGTCACCACAAATATAATGTACTCTTTGAACTAAGGTTATAAAATTTCAAAATGTTAACAAACGGTAGAGGCGGAATAGCATGATATATGCATTTATTATTGCATGCATGTTGGTGTATGTTTGTATGTGAATTTGTATAGTACATACCTAGGGCCTACAGGATGGCAAATACATGGGAGGTAGAAGGTTTTCAGCATAAAAAGGTAGGGGTGATGTAATATGTAAACTGGCACATCCTTCAACATCGATCCTAAAGGCTTGTTAGAGTCCATAATTTATTTTTATATGGTCATAAAAATACATGAATGATGGATGGATGCAGGGTGGGTGCATTAATGATTGTTCGGTGGATGGGTGGGTGGATGGGTGCATGGATGGATGCATGCATGATGGGTGGATGGATGCATGAATGATAGATGCAGGATGGGTGGGTGGATGGGTGGATGCATGAATGAATGATGTATGGATGCAGGATGGGTGGATGCATGCATGATGGGTGGATGCATGATGGATGGATGGGTGGATGGATGCATGAATGATGTATGGATGGATGCATGGATGCACGCATGATGGGTGGATGCATGATGGATGGATGGATGGATGGGTGGGTGGATGGATGGGTGGGTGCATGAATGAATGATGTATGGATGCAGGGTGGGTGGATGGATGGGGGGATGCATGATGGATGGATGGGTGGATGGATGGGTGGGTGCATGAATGAATGATGTATGGATGCAGGATGGGTGGATGCATGAATGATGTATGGATGGATGCATGCATGATGGATAGATGCATGATGATGGATGGGTGGATGGATGGATGGATGGATGGGTGCATGAATGAATGATGTATGGATGCAGGATGGTTGGGTGGATGGATCGGTGGATGCATGAATGATGTATGGATGGATGCTTGCATGATGGGTGGATGCATGATGGATGGATGGGTGGATGCATGAAGGATGTATGGATGCAGGGTGGGTGGGTGGATGGATGGGTGGATGCATGAATGATGTATGGATGGATGCTTGCATGATGGGTGGATGCATGATGGATGGATGGGTGGATGGATGGATGGGTGGGTGCATGAATGAATGATGTATGGATGCAGGATGGGTGGGTGGATGGATGGGTGGATGCTTGAATGATGAATGATGTATGGATGGACGCATGCATGATGGGTGGATGCATGATGGATGGATGGGTGGATGGATGGATGGATGGATGGATGGATGGATGGGTGGGTGCATGAATGAATGATGTATGGATGCAGGATAGTTCGGTGGATGGATGGGTGGATGCATGAATGATGTATGGATGCATGCATGCATGATGGGCGGATGCATGATGGATGGATGGGTGGATGCATGAATGAATGATGTATGCAGGGTGGGTGGGTGGATGGATGGGTGGATGCATGGATGCATGCATGATGGGTGGATGCATGATGGATGGATGGGTGGATGGGTGGGTGCATGAATGAATGATGTATGGATGCAGGATGGGTGGGTGGATGTATGGGTGGATGTATGAATGATGTATGGATGCATGCATGCATGATGGGTGGATGCATGATGGATGGATGGGTGGATGCATGAATGAATGATGTATGGATGCAGGGTGGGTGGGTGGATAGATGGGTGGATGCATGAATGATGTATGGATGTATGCAAGGTGGTTCGGGCTCGCTCGCTGCGCTCGATCGCTGCGGTGCAATATGCAAATTAGTTTACGCCCACCACTTTCAAATGTCACCAGCCGCCCCTGCAGGAGTAACAGTGTTTCCATTAAACCAAACACAAGTGAGTTTGTCAGACAGTGCACATCCTGTAATTCCTTCCTTCCACGTGCTCTTTGATTTAACACTCAATCCAAATGAGGCTCAGAGCAGTAAATTGATCAGCATTAGTGCAGATAATTTGAGCAGGCGAAGAAACAGGGATTTGAACCCAGGTATCCACTGACTGTGCAATCCAGCCACTGGAGCCATGTCTCCTCTCTCGCCAAAGAGCAAAGCTTTGCATTCAGCTTGTTCAAGGCCTGGAGCAGTGCAGTGAGCTCAGTAAATATAGGTATCATCTGCAGCAATATGTGTTTTACAATGTGCAGATGCCATTCTTGAACAAGCAGAAGTGCACAGGAAGGCTGGAGACGAGCTGAATGTTAAAGTCACTGCTTTCCTCTGACTTAACAAACTGTCGCAAAAGGGAGGGGGTCAGCACCCTAATGACAGCAATTACATCGATTAACAAAACAAAGGGGACTTTGGCTTCCCACAGGGTTGGCTCTCGGATTACAAGGATTCTGTGAGACTCACGATTGCTGCTCAGCTCAGCTGCAGACACACACAGCAAAAGAGGACTTTTTAAGATTGTGTGCACTCAGCTGTCCTGCATCGTCATTAACACCCCTCATTACTTGCCTTGACCTGGCTCTAAGACAGTGAACGTGACGGCGTTCTCCCCGGCCTGTGGAGTTCATAAACGGGGAGAGGAAATGAGAGCAGGGGCATCTCTGCGCCCACAGGCATCCTCTCTGTGACTGCTTTTAAAGTCCAGACCCCTCTCTTCTAGCATTGCTCCTTGGGTACGTATACCCCTACTCTATGGTCGTGGACCTCAATGAGAGCTGGCATCTTTGACTCCCACTCGTAGCCTCCATTCTGAAGCCCCAGATGTGTGCACCCCTTTCGAGCTCTCACAACAATTGCACGTTGAAGTTTCTTTACTGTATCATGCTCCTGTCAGGTTTCATGCAGAGTGCTCTAGAGTCTAAAATCCTCTTGGATTATGTTTCTGACACAAACAAATTGTAAATAAATAAAGATAGACAAATAGCATCTCAAAATTCCCAGACTAGAAAGGACTCAGTAAAGTCACCAAAGTGCACAGACTTGTTATGTGGGGATGTTAGCACTTTTTCTCTGGTGTCTCTCTTTTGTTTTAGGACTTAACAAGAGGAACCCTTTTTTATTACACAGGAAAGGTACCCAAGGTGCTCTTGTCACCCCAAATTACCCATCACATTATCTGTCATAGACCTTAAGCTGTAAAGCAGGACTTTTACTTATGATATACAGAGTGGGTTTTGGGTGGGTACCCTTTAACCATCGGCTTTCTTCTACCATCCACTTTTAGTCAAGGCTTGGGAATTTGTTAATCCGGTCAGCCCAAAGAAGTATTTATCGGTCTTCTAGTGCTATTTGCAGTTTAAATGTATCCTTCCACCTCCACTTCAATGCTTACATTGAAATACATCACTCTTATACTACTTTATAACTAGGGAGCTTTCGATAGAGTTGGCCTTTTGTTTCTGTATGATTCCAATGTGCTTATGCCACATACAGTAGGACATTAAACTCAAACCTGCGCGCTTTGCCAACATTTTTTAAGTCGGAGCCTACCAAGCAGCGCAGCTGTCTGGTTGCACAGACATGCTGGAAGCTTCCCTAGGAAGGCATTTTACCCTGTCCTTGCCATTGGCTTTGTGTTTTGTATCTCACATCTGCTTGCTTTCCATCTCTGACTTTATTTGTTTTAGACAGTCCAGAATGTCTTTGCCCCTCCCGTGGAGCATAGCTGTTTACCACCTTTCTGACTGGCTCCTTGGATTCTTCCATAAGTGCTCGCTTTCTGGGTGCAAGGTAAGTGGTTTTATTTATTTATTTATTTTATGTTCACTAACACGTCATATGTCGACTTCCACCCGCCGCACCGCGCTTACCTATTCGGGCGTGACTGGTTTCTAAGCAGGTCTAGAAGGAAGCAGCGTACTGTAGTTTAAGTAGAATTTGCTCAAATATCTAGTGCGCACTTCTCAGCTTTTACTTCAGTACTGATGTGATGAAAAGGAAGACGAGTCTTCATCAATGAAGCATATATATACTGTGTTATTTGTAATTCATCTCTAGAGAACATCATAACATAATTTTATAGGATCCAATGAAAACAGCACAGGGACACATTCAGAGGACTTTTCCCAAGTAGCTTAAGCTACACAGTATTATATATACAAATCCAATAAAGCAAATCTGTGCACGAACATTACAAATGAAAATCTAAGGAACCACCCAATATGATCTTTTTATCAGCAACACTCATTGTGCAAGTTTTGACAAAGTGGCTGTCTTTGTCAGAGAGTTTTTATAGCACTTGCTGCCTTAATGGAGCCTGTGTCTAAGCACTCCGAATGTTTACATATGAGTGACCAAGGGAATAAGGAGATCGAGATACATAAGATGCTATTTCATTGCATTTCAATAACCAGGTTACTTCCTTTCACACTAAAGGAAGTGCGAGCAAAACAGAAAAGGCTCGCCCCAGGGTGTGGTATAGGGACAATGACTCAGATACAGCTCAGCAATGTTGAATATGTTTCTCTGCTACAGAATAGCGATCTAATTTAGAGGGTGGTATGGAATGAAGCCCTCAAAATAGCTCGACTCAAGCCCCAACATGAACAGACTTCACTCCACCTACACCACCCTTACATCCACCTGTCCGCTGACCTCCCCCCCCCCCCCCCCCCCCCCCCACCCAGTCTGCTGGCATCAATGCAGCCTTCGGCTGCACTACAAACTATAGTTTGCGACCCCAGAGAAAATCTCTGCAAGTACCCATGGTGTACAGCATCACTAAAAACCATTGGCAAAGCCAATAGGTCCCTGAGGTACGCCTTATTGGATTTGCCAATGCTTGTTTATTGCTCTCTCTCTCTCAAGTGAGGAGGTATAGATAGATGAGGGGTCGAAGAATCGAAAGCAGGCAGACTGTGTGCCACATCCTGACCAGAGCCTGTTGGAAGTCGTGGAAAAGAAAGGGACCGTGATAGCAAGGTTCGGAGAGTGCACAGAAACAGGGAAACCAGGAGGAGTCTGTGGTGGGGAGCAAAAAGCGTCGAAACGTCAGCGGCAAAGGGGTCATAAAAGGTGAAAATCCTAAGCAAGAAACGTGAAAACGTGGGACAGGGTCCCTGCAAAGGAAACGCATGTCTTCCCCTTTAAGGCTATGGAAGCGGGCAGTGTAATGGGGGAGGGGCGAACGCCCAACAACGATGTCACTGTGCACGTGCTGGGATTCTAAGGCTACTCTCCTAGCATAGCACGGGCCAATAGAGCTCGCACTACTATGCGCCCCCCTGAGCATGGGGCGCCGCTCCCCCGAGCTCTGCCGGGAGCCTCGCCTGTGTGCATCGTTGGTTACCTGGTGACTAGGACATGAGGTTACAGCCCTGGGCCGTGGCTACATTCATGCTGTGGAGGCACGATGGGAACCTCTGTCTGCTATCCTATCGCCATGGTTACGAGTTTATGTTGTGTTGCATAGAGTGGCCCGTCGGGGCGCAGATTCGGCGCTAGATTACCTATGCTGGACTCCAGTCCATCGGGGTCTCCATGCGACAATCAGGTTTCTGATCAAACGTGTCACCGGGGCGGAGAAATGTAAATGCACTAGAAATACAAAGAGGTTCCAACCGGTGGTGCGGTGCAGGCGTGCAGCATCGTGCGTTGCAAAACGTGGCAGTATTGTTCCTGCTATGGAAGCAGGGTCTGCACCAGCAGTGCAGTGGCAAAAACTACTATCTAAAGTCCCATAGCACCACAGAGGGGGGGAGGGGTGAAGGAGCTGGCCTACTGGTGAGAGTTCTTAAAATCGATTCTGTCAGGTGCAGGGGAGCTGCTCCCCGGCAACAGATGTGGGGCTGTTGTGACCCCCGTCCGTTCATCTTCAAGAGGCGTCTAAACCCAGGAGTGGCGTCAGTGGCTGAGCGCCGGTGCTTTAAGGCACAAACTAGACAGCCTGCCATGCCCCTGTAACACTGCGACGTGACTGTGAAAACCACTGGCCTGGCATCCAAAAGCGCACCCAGACCACAAATAAAGCCAGGGTGCAGAATCCTTCTAATCGTAGGGTGACCAGGCGTCCTGGATTTGCCCGGACAGTCCCGGTTTTCGCCAGCTGTCCCAGCAGATTTCAGCAAATTAAGCTCAAGTCCCGGTTTTTAGATAGGGTCGGATGAAAACGGTGGGAGGTATCTTTTTATGTTTTGCAAAGCAGGGATAGTTAGCAGCTGTTATAATAAAGCAGTTTAATTAGCAGGCATTCTACTGGCTCTAAAAATGGCATGTATGTATGTATGTTCTTACTGCCTCTTCTGTAATTCTCAGTTAAGGAGCACTATCAATCTGTGCGTTGGGTTGAAGTAAAATTGTAGTCCTTCTTCTATTTTTGGGAAATGTCCCTGTTTTTGGCTTTAAAAATCTAGTCACCCTACCTAATCTCCCCTACAACAACCCCTCCCCCCCCCCCCCCCCCCCACACCCATACCTACACACAGATTACTATAAAACAATTCACTCTAACGAAAGGGATATGGACAATTAATAACACAGGCAGACTATACCAACGCGATGATGGAATCCTCACCGCGATTCACCAATCTTTCAACAAATGGATAATCTATGGAGCATTCATTGTCTGAGCAACCTTTCTTCACTTAGCGCGGGAAAAGGCAGGGGCAGGGGCGAAGTCCGTCTTGACGCAGCAGGTGCAGCGGTGCATGGGCCCAGAGCTCCGAGAAGAGCACTGTAGCCCAGTAAAGGCCATGCCTCTACTGCACAGCCAGGATGTAAGGCATCCCTTTCAGTGCTTGCATTCATGCCCGTGATGACACCCATGCTACGCCACTGGGCACGACGTGCTCTCAGGTAAACGTCCCTGTGCTACGCGCTGTGGCGAGCCTTGAGATGTGCATTAAAACAGTGCAGTTCTTAAAAGCAGGCTGTTGACTAACGCAAAACGCAATACATGCTGCATGCTGTGTGGTGACTAAATGTGCTGAAATTGCAAACCAGAATCGGTAGCTCCCAGGGCTGCCAGCCTAGGGAGCCCTGAAACACGCTGACACCCGTCCGTTTCTTGGATTTCAGAGCCCTGGGTTTTATGCTCGACTACACGCGCGGCACTTTCCGCTTTTATGCGACCCCTACAAATTGGTGAAATGCTGCCAAAATCAGGCCTCGTTGTATGCTGATAGGCAATCCCTTCACACCTGCGCGGCCCCGGCAGGTCGGGAATGAAGGTGTAGTGTAGTGATCCCCGAGGCAGCCACAAGCACAGCATTGTGTTCTTGTGTTACACTCCTCCTAGGACGCAGTCACAGATGGGGCCGGTAACAGCGGGTACAATGCTGCCAGGGGACTCGAGCGAGCGTTATCACATTCAGAGTAGGGCGCGTGAGCGTTCACAATGCATCAAAGGGGCACGATGACGTTAGATATAGCGGTATACATCGACCTCGGATGTCATGGCACCATTTTACAACACACGACATGGAGAGCCTCGACTACTGAGCATTACAATAAAACGCACACACATTTGCCATTTTTGGGGAGCTGGCTGGGCGCGCTTTGTGGGATGCCCATTCCGGTTTCTATGGACGGCTGCGCATCACATTGCGCCCTCATCATGCACCTGCCCAGGGTACCACGGGCTGAGCAGTTCCCACGCACTACGTCCGGTGATGCGCAAGGCGCTGTGCATGGCCAGTGCACGCCTGGCACATCCGCAGTGCATCTATGCCAGGCTGCTCGGAGAGGGTGAAGCGCCAGCGCTGGTGTCTCTTACCGGTGGCCTCCAGTCCTCGCAGCAGCAGCAGCAGTCCAATGCCCAGCAGGAGGTGCGAGGCTCCCCCGGTGATGGATGCCCTCTGCCCGCACGCACCGCTCCATGCTGCAGGGAGCGCCCGCAGGTGCGCAGCGCCCCGTCCAGCCTCACGCGGGGCCATCTCTGGCCTCGGACATGTACGCCCGGCGCGTCCTGGCAGGCAGCCACCCGCGGGACCGGGGCTGACAGGGGGGCTCCCGCTCCAGCCCAGAGGTGCCCGCGCCGCTGCCCAGGGGCTCCAGCGCTGCAAGAGGAGGTGTGGTCACTTGGCGTCCTCTGTTGCTCGGGGATGCTCCTGTTGTTGCAGCGGGGAAACGTCCTTTCATTGAGAAAGAAATCACGTAGCAACCGGGGAAAAGCCAAAGCTCTGGGAGAAGCGTAATCACCGAGGGCCTCTGCTGGGTGCGCAAGGAACTGCAACGGAGCTCACCTGCTGCAAACCACAGCAGGCAGGCAGGCTCCTCGCAGCGCGGCACCAGGCAGGGGCCGACGCACACTGGAATACACGGAACAACGCCTCCACAGTGGGCCGTTTCAAGGCGCTGGATGGATCTCAAGCAAGCGCGGCGCTAGACTCGGCGTCCGAGTTGATGTGCAAGGATCGCACCCCTTAGAATCACGCTAGAAAACTGCGCGCGCAGAGTGTTTTTGGTTCAAATTGCGCGCAAGCAAAAATAACGTTGAAATCACAAACCTCTTAAGAGTCACGCGTTTTGCTAAACGTAAATAAAACTTCTTTCTGCCAATAAACAGTGGGGCATATTATCAAGGGGGTTTATCTCCGCTTTTTTGGCTTTAAAAGCCAAGAAAGCGGAGATAAAATTATCTCCCTATTACCTAGCTGTTGCTAACACCAGTTAGCGACAGCTAGTAGGAGATAGCGACCATCTTGGGCCCCACTTTGCATGTCAGTGATATTTATCACGAATGGCACGCAAAGTGGGCGTGCCAAGATGTTAGCGACTGGAAACAGTCGCTAACATTGCTATCTCCTATTAACAACTTTTGGAGATATTCGCACTAAGCGCGAATATCTCCAAAAGCTAACACCTGCCCTGAGCAGTTCTTAGCCATGTTATCTAATGGGAGGTGGATAACATGGCTAAGCGCATTAACTCGCTAATGCATGAATATCCCTGACTTTTCAGCGATATTCATGCATTGCGGCCGATTTTTATCGCATTTGCGATAAACCTTGATAATACCAAGGTTTATCTGCGATAAAAATCGCCGCAGCTTGGCGATGATTTTTTCACGCTAACCAAGCAATAGCGATAATTATCGCTATTGCTTGGTAATATGCCCCAGTATCTAAAACGGTCAAATCTTTTGCCCAGTTGTATACCACTATTTTAGGCATGATTTTGGAAAGCCAGAGCTTTTTATTAGTATAATTAATAGCTGCCAGGGTTTCAAAATGCTATATGTGATATTTTCATAATTTCAGTGTAATTATAAGTGACATTTCAACAAATGTGAGTGACACTTTCTCACAAGCAAAATCAAGCAATGAAGATGAGGGAAACATATATATTTCAGAAATATTACACCCATTTGAGCAGCAAGAAATTGTAAGGAGTAATTGAACTAAAGTGCACTAACAGCAGGAAGCTGAAATCAGGACAGAGTAAAACTGCGAGAGTGCACAGTTCTCAGACTCAGTACACTACAGGCAGCTCAGAATGATTGAAGCATTCATTTCATTTATTAATAACAGCCATAGCAAGTTAACTGAACTACTAATACACAGATGCCTTAGCCAGCCTTTGTCAAAAAACAATTCGGTAGGTGCACAGCCTTTATGTTTCAATCTCTTTTGGGGTAGAAAGTTCCGTTAATATTTAACATGGGTCGGGTGCTCCTTCAGGTAACGTGTCCGTCCTAGACCACGTCTCGAATATATAGTGAAAATGTGCTACAAACAAATTGAAAGCATCCCTGGGTAGGGCACACCATTGTTTTTTTCAAATAAACAAACTCCTCTTAGAATTTTGTATTTAGACTATTAGTTCGAAATGTATTGCATTCTGTTTTATGTAGAATTCCAAATAACCTCTTTAGAATCCATATCAATGTTCATTCAAACAGTTTCGCACATGTGTCTTTATGCTCCGATGCATTTCGTGCATAAGTGCCCTTCTTCCGGGAGCTCTAAAACAAAAGGATGCGCATCGATATATGACAACCACAAATATATGTACAAAATATCACATTATTTATCCTCGCGTGTGAGACACACAGTGTGCTGTAAGTATGTGCAGTTCCCAGTGAAGTGAAAGGTGCATATAAAAAACGGCGTTTTGGAGCGTCTTAAGTTCATGGGTCTTACTGAAAAAAAGCAGATACGTGCAGGTTTAAATAAAACATACTGCAAAATCATCAGTTCAAGCTTTCCTCGGAACGCGGCATGAGCCGACATATTTGTATTACTGCGTTAAGTTTTGCTATGATTATTGGTGCATTCGCGGGTGCCGCATCGGGGGGGGGGGGGGGGGGAGGGGGGGTAAACCGGCCGAGTGGGGTTTCGCTTGTCAGCGATCAAATTGTCATTAAAGTAAGTGTAACACCGAGGTAAATGACAGACTAACACGCGAGCTGTGCTCGCGTAAAAATAAAGAAAGGGCTGGAGTGAGTGGGGGATCAGGTTCAAGGCGGCCATGTTTGAGGAGAAAAATAAAGGGTGTAATGTATGTAGGGCACGGAGTGCATACATAGATATCTTGAACAACCTGATGTGTATTAAGCACAATATCATAGATGTACAGTACATATAAAACATATCAAAAGAACAAACAGTATTCAAGGAGCTGGCATCACAGCTTCTGAGGCATAGTACAGTTATAGGTAACAAGAAAATTCCATGCGGTCGTTAAGCCCCAATGGCTACATAGAGTTCAACTTATAGATCCAAGCATTTTCTCTCTGTAGGACATATTTATTATTGTCTCTTCCCTCTTTTCTGGTCACGGTTTCCAGTATCAAAAATTAAAGTTGTGAGATATGATGTTTCATTTCATTAAAATGTAAAGCAATAGCTGATTTTTCGTTCTTTGTCCTGATGTTCGATTTGTGTTCTTTTATCCAAATTTTTATCTTTCTTTCTGTCTTCCCGATGTATACTTTGCCACATGGGCATTTGACTAAGTAGATGACATTAGTGGTATTACATGTTGCATTGGTTCTAAGTTTAATATTGTAACCCTTCATGGGATGTGTTACTATATTCCACTTTATGACATTGTTGCAGTTGCTACAATTCATACAGGGCCTGGTGCCCTTATATTCACAATGTCCAGGTATTTTTTGAGCCAATATTTCCTTAATGTTCTGATTCCTAGTATATGCAAAGATGGGTGGATCCTTAAACAATGTTTTAAAATCAGGTTCCATGCTGAGAATTGGCAAATGTTTTAGTATAATCTTTTTGAAAGCAGGGCTCAACGTTGAAAATTTGGATACTAGCACCATTCTGGTGCTTTCTGGTTTCTTGTTCTCCTCAGCAAATCATCTTGTGGGGTTGAAAGTACTCTTTCTTATGCTTGCTCAATAATTGTTTGTGGATAACCCCTTTCCATGAATCTTTCACCCATTTCCTGAATCCTTAGGGTTGCTTGTGTTACATTAGAGGTGATCCTTTTACCACGCAACATCTGTGAGAATGGTAGGTGTCGTTTCAAGGATGCTTGATGAAAACTTGAGAAATGTAAAGTATTATTTCTGTCCGTTTTCTTGCGATATAGATCAGTTTCAATGCTCGTAGGAGTTAAAATGATTAGTACATCTAGAAAGGTAATCATTTTATATTGGATATCCCACGTGAATTGAATTCGGCCATCAGCTTCATTAAGGGCTTCTAGGGCCTCTTGTAACTTTTCTCTGGTATTACTCCATAGTATGAATACATCATTGATGTACCGTACTAGGAGTCTCACGTTATTGGTCCAATTCGGGTCAGAATAAATATTAGTTTCCTCAAATTGCTTCATATATATGTTTGCGTACGTTGGGGCTGCGCAATTCCCCATGGAGCTCCCTGACAGCTGGAGATACCACTAATTTTTATACTCGAAATAGCTTTGATAAAGAGTGAAAAACACTAGTTCCATTAAAAATCTCTGCATGGCTGGTTCAATGTCCATGTTAAGTATAGCCCTTTCCATGGCTTCAATGCCTCCGGCATGGGGGATGGAGTTGTACAACGCCCTCACATCCGCCGTGCACATAATTAGGTGATCATTTTCATCAATGCTGATGGACGACAACTTAAGTAGAAAATCTGTAGTATCCTTAATGTAGCTGGTCATCAACTTAACTGTAGGTTGTAAATACTTATCTAAGAATTTTCCTACTCGTTCATGTAAGGATCCTCTAGTGGAAACACGATGGGTCTAAACGGTGGGTCCTCCAGATTTTTATGGATTTTAGATACCATGTAAATTGTTGGGCTTTTTGGGATGTTCCTGTAGAAGATATTTCCTTGTTTTCTCAGTAATGGTCCCTTCATCGATCGCTTTGTTGAGTATGTTAATCAATATTTCTTTGAATTTAGATGTTGGATCACGCTCAAGTTTCATATATGTTTGTTCATCCATGATGTGTTCCATCATTTTCCTTTCGTACAGCTCTGTATTTAAGATCACAAGTGCACCCTTGTCAGCTTTGACACACTTGATGGTCTTGTTACTTGCTATTTTTTTAAGGGTGTCCTTGTCTTTCTGGGTGATATTAATCTTGAATTGTTTTTTGTAGTTAAGCTTAGCAAGATCTTGTTTAACCCCTCCCCTGCTGGTAACGGAACTACTCCGTCATCAGCCGTGGTCGTGCTGTGCTGATGATGGAGCAGTTCCGTCACGGCCCGCTCGGCACGCCTGCACGGCGCGGATTCCGTGCCTGCTCTGAGCGTTCCATTGAGCGGGCAGGGCCGTGACGGAACCGCTCCGTCATGAGCACAGCGCAACCGCGGCTGGTGACGGAGCGGTTCCGTCAACAGCATGGGCACGCCGCGCGGCCCCCCAGCCCCCTTAGCACTGCGGCGGAATAGCCTCCGCAGTGAAGGGGTTAACTAAGTTTTCAAAGAGATCAATACATTTATGACTAGTGGGTGCTTGGTATGTGCTGTGTGGTCTTAGGCCCATGAGTTGGTCAGTTTTTTGTTGAGTTTGAGGTGGAAGAACGTTATCAAAGAAATGTCTAAGCCTCAGTTTCGGTGTAAATTTAAACGTGCTTATTTCAAGCTCAAGTTGATGAGTGTTGTTCGTAGGGATAAAAGATGTCCCTTTCTCCACTAATCTCATTTAATTAGGATTTAGGGTGTTATCCGAGATATTGATTTCTAAGGGCCCGATGTAGGTAATTCCTATTTACCTACTCTTAAATACCGAACCATACCGATTCGGTATTTAAGAGTAGGTAAATAAAAAGGGGGCAGATGTAGGTAATTCTTATTTTAGAATTACTGAATCTGTAAGATTTGGTATTTACCGATTCGGTAAATACTGAATCGGTATTTCCTATTGATTCCTATGGGCCTTGAAGCCCATAGGAATCAATGGCAAATACTGATTTGGTATTTACCGAATTGGTAAATACCGAATCCTGCAAGGGTGAACGGGGTGTCACGTTGACACCCTGTAGCACCCCAATCCCAGGCTTGTGTGCCATGTGGCACACATACATGCCCTAAGGGCATGTCTGTGTGTCACATGGCACAGGTGTACATGCACAGTCGTGCATGTACACCTGAATTCGGTATTTTACCACCCAATTGTATTGGGTCATAAAATACCGAATTCTGAAGGCCTGTAGCACTGTAAACAGTGCTACCTACATCTGGGATTTACCGAATCGGTAAAATTACCGATTCAGTATTTTACAGAATCGGTAATTTACCGATTCGGTAAATTTACCGATTCTGTAAAATAATGGCCCCTACATCTCAATCACCAAATACCGGTCGGTAACGGCCGAATTTCGGTATTTTCGGCCGTTGCCGACCGGTATTTGGCTACCTACATCGGGCCCTAAGTGTTTTTCTTCCTGTCCTTCTTCGAGACGGTCGTACTCCGGGTATTTGGGTGTTCCTTTTCTTTTTCTTTTTCCCCGCCGGGGTCTCCTCTTTCATCTGAACCTTGGACTAAAAAAGGCACTTTTAATGATTGGTTGGGAACTGAGTTTGGGTCCCCATGTTGGCTGGTTGATCAGTTGGCTTAGATGAAGGTCCAGGTTGTGTAAGACTCGCTCTTTTTTGGGGTCTACTAGATGATTCACTTCCCGATGATGATGTGTCGGTTTGTTGACTATACAGTTTATTTCTCCTTCTTTGGGCGTAAACCTCAGCCCATGTGTAGACTTCCCCCAGTTTGTAGTCCAGGGTGTCTCTCCTAAATTTCCTGATTTTTCAGTCATTCATTTCCCTGGAGTGTCTTTCTAGCTGGATGTTTGTGTCCTCCAATATTTTAGACAATTCATCTGTTGGAGTCATATCCGCCAGCTCTTTTTCAATTTCTTTAATTTCTTTATGCAAATCTTCTAAAATGCTGGAAACTTCCTCTACTATAAGTAAAATTAAATCCAAGCTGCACTTATTAGGAATGGCGTACCATTTATCCTGAAATGTTCTAGAATTTTTACATAAAGAAGGCTTGGGTGCTATGCGCAGACCTCTGGGTATTCGCGAAGCTCGATGGTATTTTATGAGGGTACTCACGTGTAATTTCTGGTTAATTTCTCGTTTTGAAAGGTACAATAGTTGCTTGATGCATTGCTCCTTGGTGCGGTTTGATGTGCCTTGGCCTATATCCTCGTTAATAAGGGCTTAGATCCTAGTTGCTTCCTCTTCGCCAAAGGCGAAGGTGCTAGCTTTGGCTTCAGTAGATTTAGAAATTTCCTGCATGTTTTGGGTAGGCGTGCTACCATCCCAGGTGGGCGGAGCAAGAATATATCAAAAAACAATTCGGTAGGTGCACAGCCTTTATGTTTCAATCTCTTTTGGGGTAGAAAGTTCCGTTAATATTTAACATGGGTCAGGTGCTCCTTCAGGTGACGTGTCCGTCCTAGACCACGTCTCGAATATATAGTGAAAATATGCTACAAACAAATTGAAAGCATCTCTGGGTAGGGCACACCATTGTTTTTTCCAAATAAACAAACTCCTCTTAGAATTTTGTATTCAGACTATTAGTTCGAAATGTATTGCATTCTGTTTTATGTAGAATTCCAAATAACCTCTTTAGAATCCATATCAATGTTCATTCAAACAGTTTCACACATGTGTCTTTATGCTCCGATGCATTTCGTGCATAAGTGCACTTCTTCCGGGAGCTCTAAAACAAAAGGATATAGCATCGATATATTACGACCACAAATATATATACAAAATATCACATTATTTATCCTCGCGTGTGAGACACACAGTGTGCTGTAAGTATGTTATTTTCCCCATGAAGTGAAAGGTGCATATAACAAGCATTTACAATGCAATGGTTTCGCCTTTTGAAAAGTTTGAGCTATTGGCATTGTAAATGACAACATTTTTATTTATGTGTTAGTTTTGAAAACAGATAAATAATTGGCATTGTCATTTACAGTGCCAATAGCTTAATCTCTCGCAAATGCACACACAAACACACAGACCCCCCCCCCCACACAGAGAGCCCCACATGAAATCAAATGCTGTAGAATGCACTTGGTGGTGACTAAATGCATGTGCTGTCACCGACACACGGCTGTATATCTGTCCCTGTCTCCTTGGTGGGGTCTCTCTGATCCGGTATTGTGAACACAGCGCTCCTGGCAGGTTTGAGCTATCAGCCTGGCGTCCCTAGATGGCATCGGGGAGGAGGTTGAGACAGGGGACGGGGGTGGGACACAGGGCTACCAGGTCGAACGGTGCATACAGCATCCTCAGGAAGGGGCCTGGAGCGCAGTGGGGACAGGCGCCTGCAGCAGCTGCAGCGCACAGAACGTTGGAAACACTGATTCGTGCTGTGGCACTCTAGAACAGAAGCGTGTTAATGCATCCTCAATCAGGCGGGGTGTGTGCTGGCAAATGGGCACCTTCATCCCAGGCAGGAACCACCCCCCAATAATGCACTTTTTAACACCACAACCTCATCTGAACAATGAGGCAATCATTTAAAACACAAAGCACAATAAAACGGTTATAAATTACAGTTTAAATTCAACTTTTAAATATAAAATTCAAAATGAAGAAAAGAGAAACGATTTTGTGGACTCATTAATTTCTAGAATTTGAAGAAAGAGAAAGGAGAGTCTTTTTTCATGTTTCCATTCTGATTCCTGAACAACGAGAATGAAAAAATGTCGGATATTCTATGAGCCAGGTGAGTACCCTAGTTCTTGCTCAGAACTCTGTGATCTTGACAAGCAGCTGTTATGAGAACAAGATAAAACAGATGTGAACTGTGGCTGTAATACGGCTCTGTCTATGAAACCCCAGTGCAGATATGGACCAATCAAAATGCAGCATTTTAGAAGCCCCAATTGTCTGAAGATGTTAATAAAACTGCTGTCTGATGGCTTATATCCATAAAGTGATGAATCCTGCAATGTTTTTTACATATAATTTAATTACTTTTGGATCAACTGCTCGATGTGCAGGTAGAATAGAAAAACAGATACGTGTCATTCATATTTCAATGAATAATATATTGCGATAGTTTAATGGCAAAAATAAATAATGCACAGCATTTAAGAAATGTACATGAAAAAAATGAATTGAATGATATTTAATAACTTTCTGCTATTTTATTAATGATCTATTTGTCAGATACATGTATTTCACTTGGAGTCATTTACTACAAAACAGAATTACATTAGTTTTTAGTATGCTAATATTACGATGGCTTAGTTGATGGCTTATGTCATGTCGCAAGACCCTGCAGTGAACCATAAAATGTAGATAAATGGAAAGCTAATTGTCAATCTTCCGTTTACTATACAAGAATCCCTAGTAGGTGAAGTGACCTGTCACTAATTTGCAGAAACCTCACAGATCTGCCTGAGAAACATTACTGAAGATTTCAGGCTCCCTACATGCCATTAGGCTCGTGGCGATACACTTATTAGAGTTACAATTTTGTCTGAAAACCCAACAAACTTTCAAATTGTGTAGTCCCATTCAGCAGGAAAAAGTGGGCTTCACAAATTAAGTTGTTTCCCTTTTTGGGGGTTTGAAGGTGGCAGTTGTGTGCTTAAAAGAGGTAGGGTATCTTATAAGAATGCAAGTGAGTTATAGTAAAATTAGTCTTGTTTATGGGCCGATGGACAGACAAATAATTTCATGAAATGTTATTGCTTTAAATGAAACAAATCAAGGTGAGGGGGGCAAAAGTTCAAGAAATGGATCTGTCAATCCCACATATAGACCGGAGCTAATAAAGCCCTAAAGTTAAAGATCTACTCCGTTGGAAACAAATGTCCCCATGCAAACAGACAGGGAACAACACGTTTTTAAACACTTATACAGTAAATGTAAGTATCTGAACCTCAGAGAGCACAGCATTCAGCAATAAACTAAGGGGGCTCAAAATAGAGTGCATGCACTAACCTATATTTCAGCCAAAGATCCGTATAGGGTTAGAGTACAGACAATTAAAATGGTTGGGAACCCAAGCTACAACTGATTCTTTGGCATGCTACCGAGCACTCTAACTTTACACCTACTTAGAACAGGCATTTTCAATGCAATTGGTCTCGCATTTTAGGAGTTGATGATATTGACATTGTATATGGGAATGTTTTCTCTTTATGATTTTTTGTTTGTAGTGAAGTGATTATTTAGATTAAAAAAGTGCACACTATATCATAATATATGTTTTTATTTCAACCGTATAGTAAAGCTATGACTACAGCAACTGTTATCAGGTTCAAGGCAGGCATAAAACGACATATATCAGTAGTACTGCACAAATGAAACAACTACGGCTAGGGCACCCAGTGTCCTCATAGTGCAAAAACCAACACAATATGAAACTAAGAGGGCAGCAATTGCTTAGGTCTGGTAGTGCCTCGGATTATGAATCAAACCGGTAAAGGAATGACATTAGCACCCATTAGCCATCCCAGATGCGACAGCAAAAGGCACACAAGCACTTTAAAATCCCTCTGGGTGACGTGTGCGCTCAAAAAAACCTTATGACTTATGACAATAAGTGGACACAAATTGCCATAAACGATTATCTGGCACTAGGATATTTGCGCGTCTTCTAGCTTGCAAATGGCAGACATTTTTGCCTTGCAGAGTGATTAGCTCTGGGCCCTACGGTGCCGAGCGCAGGAGGCGCAGTGCCCTTGTCAGACTCTTTATGGCAGAGCCCTAGTCTGGGGTTCCAGGGCCCACAAAGTGTTGTAGAGCAGCTATCAGAGAATCTTCCAAAAGGTGAAATGGCGGCCTCCTGCGAGGTCTCAACCCACGTCCAGAGTCCTCAACAATAGGGATTGGGACTGCCGCTCGCACGCCTCTCACAACACGGTGCAGCTGGTCTGGCTACTACTACAGCTGACCCTCTATGCACAGAGTGGGAATACTCTCGGGATCTACACATGACCTCAGCAAGGTGGAGGAAATGTAATGAATGACTCACGCCGGCACTAAGTAACGTGAGTCGGCAAGACTAATGCACAACATAAAGCGTGGCGTCCTCTTAATTTAATATGCAGGCCGTCTACGCTTGATGGTATAGCCCGCTGCCCACTTAAATCCTTCTTTTTTTTTTTAATCATCCAACTCAGGCCCCTTAGATCCTCGTTTGGGCATGGCACCTGCTAATTTAATATGCACAGGCTTCATATTGTAATAAGATGGACACAGTACT
The DNA here is from genome assembly GCF_964263255.1 of Lissotriton vulgaris. Classification (NCBI taxonomy): domain Eukaryota; kingdom Metazoa; phylum Chordata; class Amphibia; order Caudata; family Salamandridae; genus Lissotriton; species Lissotriton vulgaris. Next base: position 675,004,406 of record NC_141687.1, on the reverse strand, counting down.
GACGTAAGCAGTGAGCAAACTTTACACTCATCTACAGCAACAAATGTTAAAGGGTACTGCGTGCTAGTTCCCATGGCCGTCTGAGAAGCGGGGCCATGATGATAGAAAGACAAACACAAAAGCGGAGGCCTGTGAAGCGCCTGTTATGAAGATATTCATATAAATATGAAAGCAGCAACCCATGAAGCTGGCGCCATGAGGACAAAAAAATTAACATTAAAGCAGTGGCGGACGGCGGGAGGGGGCGGGAGAGGACACAAGGGGCGTGAGGGGGGCAGGAGAGAACACGAACGGCGGGAGGGAGGCGGGAAACGTGCCGGGGAAAAACACTCACGATGCCCGGGACAGCAGCAAGCACGGCCCGGCCGCATGATGATAGAAAGACAAACACAAAAGCGGAGGCCTGTGAAGCGCCTGTTATGAAGATATTCATATAAATATGAAAGCAGCAACCCATGAAGCTGGCGCCATGATGACAAAAAAATTAACATTAAAGCAGTGGCGGACGGCGGGAGGGGGCGGGAGAGGACACAGGGGGCGTGAGGGGGGCGGGAGAGAACACGAACGGCGGGAGAACGTGCCGGGGAAAAACACTCACGATGCCCAGGACAGCAGCAAGCACGGCCCGGCCGGACCAGATTCGGGGGCGTTCCCGGCGTCGCGTGACGTCGGCAAAAGCCAAAGAATCTCGGGAACGCCCCCGAGTCTGCTCCGGCCATGACGGACGCCTCTCTGTTCCAATGGCTAGCCTCCATTTATGGAGCTAGCCAATGGGACAGGGGGGCGTATTCCAGAGTCCTTACTGTAATCAAGAGATTTCTCTGGAGGCGGAGCTTCCAGCTCCGTCCCCCAGCGAAACCTAAAAAACGGCGGGTAAAAGAAGCAAAAATCGGAAGCGAGTTTACACACTCACGTGTATTGGAGCGTCTCAGGTTCATGGGTCTTACTGAAAAAAAGCAGATACGTGCGGGTTTAAATAAAACATACTGCAAAAACATCAGTTCAAGCTTTCCTCGGTACACGGCAGGAGCGGACTTACTTGTATTACAGCGTATTTTTGCTTCTTTTACCCGCCGTTTTTTATATGCACCTTTCACTTCACGGGGAACTGCACATACTTAGAGCACACTGTGTGTCTCACACGCTAGGATAAATAATGTGATATTTTGTACATATATTTGTGGTTGTCATATATCGATGCTCATCCTTTTGTTTTAGAGCTCCCGGAAGAAGGGCACTTATGCCCGAAATGCATCGGAGCATAAAGACACATGTGTGAAACTGTTTGAATGAACATTGATATGGATTCTAAAGAGGTTATTTGTAATTCTACATAAAACAGAATGCAATACATTTCGAACTAATAGCCTGAATACAAAATTCTAAGAGGAGTTTGTTTATTTGAAAAAACCAATAGTGTGCCCTACCCAGGGATGCTTTCAATTTGTTTGCAGCACATTTAGCCAGCCTTTGCCCACACTGGGTTCCTGGGATCCTCCCTACTGCCAGCATTAATCAATCAGATCAGGATGCTGCCGAGCATCAGTGGGGGGTCCAGGGCCTTTCTCTCACAAGTGGGACCAGGCCCACAACAGATGGATGTGAGGCCCCAACATTAACATCTCTTCTCAGCTGCTTAATTAAGAGCTAAACACCGTCAGCGGATACGCACACAAGCTCCCGGCACTGGGCAAGCCTCGGGTTGAGGGGCACACAGTCCCACATAGGTTATAGCTGACAGCCAGAGCTCTGTAGTGTTATATTTCAAAAACTACTCTTGGGGTGTGGCTTGACCTGCCACAAGATGGTCGCGTCCGGCTGAGGCTCCGTGCTTCGAGCGGGTTCTTCTCTCCGCCCAGGAGGTTTTGTTGCTGAGTTCCGGTACAATGCATTGCGGGTGCGGGGGCACAGGTAGCTGCTTTTTTTTCTTTTTTCTGAGCTGCCTTTCACCCTGTTTCCTCCGTGGTGCGCTCCCCTCAGGATTTTCAGCAAAGCCCGCCATTTTACTTGCAGCGCGCTGCAACTTTGATTCATGGCTTTCTCCTTGCTGCCTGGGGTGTGTCCCGGCGGCAACACTGTTGTCTCCAGCTGATGTTCTGCTGTTATGGAGGTGACATTGGATGCTGAAGCTGTCTCTTTCCCCTGTAATTTTTTCTGAGGAGAGGCTTGTATTGTGGAGATTTAATGCTCCTTGAGACTACCGGATACTATGAAGACACGTCTGGAATGATTTGAACCTTCGCTGGTTGGCCATTTCACATTGAAGTTTCGTGCTGTAACCTGGTTTTCCTTCCTGGCGACAAGGTTGTGACTGGGTCTAGTGGTCTGACATTTGTGTGCTCACAATTTGAGTCTTTGAATCTTGGCAACATTGGGCGTACTGTTCTCGGTGAGATGTGAAGTGATCTGAGGAGCATCTTTACTGCCTGCTTTTTTGATTCGCTTTAACCCCCTATCAACAGCCAGCCTTTAATGACTATATGACGTACCCTAGCAGGTTTTGGAATCCTTTGGTCTGCCTCTATAACCTCTCAGCTTTAATTGAGTCATTGGAGTCATCTCTGGTTGCTCTACTCATTGCCGAAGCAAGATCACAAGACAAAGTTTTATCTCTACATGTTTTATACTCTACCTTTCTACAGTGCCTCTCTCCTGAGTTTTCAATACATTAATACTTTCATCTTTATGGAGCCTTCTCCCTCCCTTGGTCAGAAAAGTATCTCTGCCAATATGCCTTCTCTCCGCAAGGACTCCAATACTGCCGCCTCCTCCAAACGCCAAACGAAGGAACACAACTCTCCAACTAAATCTCCACTACCTATAACACTGGAGGACCTCATGGAAGAGATAAAGCTTATAAAGCCTTTCATGATTGGCACCAATGCTACTCTTCAGAGGCTAGAAGAGAAGTGGTCTAACCTAGATTCACGAGTGTCTGCGGTGGAACAGAGGATCAGTGACGCTGACCATGTGATTCCTCAGGTTGCTGCCATGTCAAAGGAGATCGCTCTGCTCAAAATGCAAACGGAGGACTTAGAAAACCATAATAGGCGCAATAACCTTAGAATTTATGCTATTCCTGAGGGAGAGGAGGGGCCCAACATGCTCGCCTTTTTAAAAACACACATCCCTAAAATTGTTGGTCTCAAGGACGGCACCACTCTCAATTTGCAACGTGCCCATTGCATTGGCTCTAAACCTGGAGGTTCTCCTTCTGCTTCAGCGGTCAACCGCCCTAGAGGGGTAATCATTTTATTTCTGGAGTACACTGAGTTGGTAATGGTTCTCTCAGCGGCAAAGCATAGAAAGCAGATGTTATGGTCTGGCCAAAGGGTTTTCTTCTCTCAAGATGTGGCCCGCGCCACTGTCGCCCGTCGCAAGGAATTCTTTTCCTTTCACCCAGCTCTTCGATCCATGAATGCCAGATATGGTCTGCAACATCCTTGCTTTTTTAAAGTCACTAACAAAGAAAAGACCTACTCCTCGGACCGTCCTGAAGATCTAAGACAATTTATTTCTTATCATGAAGGAGCAGAGATGGACTTTGTAGGGGCCTGAAAATGGTCTCCTCTTATTCTGTTTTACGTTTCTTTGTTTCAACCTTTCTCACTCTCAAGATCTGAAGATATTTGTTTTCTTTCGTTGTTGTTAGGATTTTTGTTCGCCATTCCTGGAAACCATTTTCTATTATTTCTTTGGTTTCTCTTCACAGATGTCTCCCTTCCGGTACAGACTCATTTCCCTGATGTTTCCTTCCTTCCTGCCCTTCCAATAACAATGTACACAGTCACTCGTCATGTTGATAGGTGTTAATTTGTTTCATCTGATATCCTTGTGCAGCTGTTTGACTGTTTCATTTTTAACTATTTATGTCGTTAGTCTCTCCCTTCATGTTACCTCCTACTAAGCTCCCCATTTTTTTCATGTTTTTCTGTCTACTGGTTCCTGTTGTTTCCCGATGTCTTCGCTGGTTTTGCCATCTGCCTTCCTCTTGTGGCTCCCCGCCTCCTCATGATGCTCTCTTTAGTCTGAATATATATTCCGTCTTTCTTGACTGAAGTCCTTTGGCTTCTTGTCAACTTCTCTTTGTCTATCACATACCTTCTTTACCCTCTTTTCTTTTCTTTCCTTTTCTTTTCTTTTCTTTTCTCTTCTTGTTTTCCCTTTTCTATCTTTTCCTCTTTGACTACTGATCCCTTTTCTCCTTTTCCTTTCTCAAAATCTCTATCTCCTACTACTCATTACCTTTTCTTACTCCCTATCTTTCATCTCTTACACATCCTTTTCTCTTATTTGTATTTACCTCAATATTAGCATCATGTTGACTTTAAATCTTTGCATGCTGAGTTCTCAATTTTTTCCAATTTTGTAAAATGCATGGTGTTGTTTAATACCCCATTTCTCCTGTGATGACTGATAGTGTTTGAATTATCTCTTGGAATGTAAAGGGTTTACGTAATCCTGTTAAAAAACAAAGGGTGCTTACCCATCTCTCCAAATTACAATGTAAGTTGTAATACACCTCAATGACAAGGAAATTCATTCACTCAAAAAGCAATGGGTTGGCCATGTGTATAGTTCCCTATCTTAATATTGAAAAAACAGCATAGCGATACTTTTTCATAAGTCCCTCTCCCTTACTATAGAAAGCGAAGAAAAAGATAATGATTGGTGATGGCTTTTTCTTCATACCCTCATAAATGGATCTCATATTTCTCTCCTCAACATTTATGGTCCCACAGGTATTGATTCTCAATATTGGCAATCCATGTCACACACTCTTCCCTCATGTTCTGACTCTAATCTCATAGTGGGTGGGGACTGCAATCTGGTCATGGACCCCTATACCGATAGGAAGTCCTCTTCTAGAGATATCCCTAATACAATGCAAAAGACCTTTGCTAACACAATACTTTTGAGAGGCCTGGTAGGTGCTTGGAGGATATGTAATCCTGACTGTTTAGAATTCACTTTCTATTCTCCCACTCATAAATCTAGTTCTAGTATTGATTACATTTCTAGACCCCGCACCTTCATTATAATTTTCAACATGCTGAAATAGGTTCCATTCTTAATTCCGATCATGCTCCCGTCTTTATCGATTTAGATCTTTCTTCCCTTCCTTCTAAATCTCGTCAATGGCGCTTTAATAATTATCTTCTCAAAGATCCTATTTTCATTGGGCGCTGGAAAGATTTTGTGTCTCAATTCTTTCTCTTCAATGCTAGTCCAGATATGCCCTTTCATACTATTTGGGACTCTTTTAATGCGACAGCCAGAGGCTTTATCATCAACTATGTAGCTATAAAAAAAATACTAAAAAGAATCTGCTTCTATTCTGTCTTCCATTAAGCAACTGGAACATGCATATTTTTCTTCCAACGATGAGGTTAATCTTAAAAATTTGGTCCAAGCAAAATTCAATTTTAATAGCAAAACCACGGAGGAAGCTTCCAGGACGTTATTGAAAATCAATGCCAAATTTAATGGCGGTTGCAATAGAGCTGGTAAATTGCTGGTGAATTATTTGAGGATCAAGTCCCAAAGATCTAGAATAATTAAAATCATTGACAATAGTGGTATCAAGCACTTTAAGGATGAGGAAATATTCAGCGGCGTCACTAGGGGGGTGCGGGGGTGCGGACCGCACCGGGTGACACCACTGTTATGGGGTGACACCAATGCTGTGCAAGCGCACCTGCTTACAAGCACCAAAGACTACAGTGTGCACGCATGCCACGGCCACGCACGCACCTAGTTTAGTGGTGATGATGCGATGCGCAGTGGCGGTATACCTAGTAGTTTGTGGGTCCCAGGGCCGTCAATCTTATAGCACTACCAATGACGGCCCTGGACCAGCCCCCGCGCTGTGCTTCTCTGACGTGCGCCACCTCCACGTGATTAGACTAAGAGAGGAGACAGTCTCGGGGTCGGGGTGAGTGCTGCTGCTGGGCGATTTGCACTACAGAGCCCCTAGGGCCCCAGCCACCACCACAGTCGAGTCGAAAGAAAAGGGGAGCTGTGTCCGCGTAAGTGTTTTTCCTAAACTTACGTTTTCAAATTTGCATTTGAATTAACTTTCCTTCCAAAACCGTGAGATTGCACCCAGGATGAAAGTGGAGCGTCGAACAGTTTGAAACAGTGGGACATGAACATATTGTGAACAAGTTCAACATGGACAACACAGGAGTTATGTTTCCTTTACATGCACGATTACCATTAGTTTTAACATAATGCACAACGTAACAGATTACTGAAATGCAATCATGAGGCAAACATGGTCTATTTGTGAAATTTTTGTTGCATGTTTAAACTCTGTTTCATTCATTTTTCAAGTGTTTTATATATCGATCCATTTAAAGGAATAGCAATGTGTAGCTATTTGGGTGGGGATCGTAATGTGTTTCCTATCTAATCGCTAATGTATTCTGGGAAATTGAGTACTTTTAGAGCAGCAGCATGAGAGCCAGCACGTAACGTTTGAAGTCCAGTGCTTGATTTAGTCTGTGCACTTCGGCACGTGACAAGATCACCTGGGGGGGGGGGGGGGGGGAGCTGCGAGTGATACATTTAAGTGAAAGCTAGCAAGTAATTAACATCAATAATGAAAAGATGTGCAGAGGCACACAAGGAAAAACTGCGAGATGGAATGGATAAATGTTACAAGGAATTGTCACGGTAAGCGTGCTTGAGAGTACTGTTGTAATAGGGATAAAACAAAGGCTCTCTGGATGAATACGGAGCATTTTAGGATTAATGGAGGCTTGGATCTAGATGTGTGAAGTGTTTGGTTTGTTGGGGAGTTTAACATGGGTTATTTTTAAGTTGAAGATCGCACAAATAGTAGAGCAGTTGAGCTATGATCCTACAGCGCTATAAAGTTTAATTTTCTCATAGTAAAATGGCTGTTTCCAGTTAATTTATTGCATTATAAGTGTCATAACCGTACTGATGGTTTGTAATTTAATTATTGTTTGTACCCTAGATACCCCTGACGAAGGGAACATCCCGAAATGCATTGGGTGGTTTTAAATAAATCGTGACATGTGGAAACATTTAATTCTCCTGTGTTTTTATGAAAAACTGTGAACAAACATAAGAATGAGTAAAATGAATTGAAGAATATATAGTGAAAAAAGTGAACAGTAATGGAGTAAAACATGGAATAATTAAAGAGTTAAACGCGAATTTGATTTATTAGATTCATTCGGAGTGGTCGTGGCTGTGCAGCTTGAATGGGGCTCAAATGTGGTTCCTTCGTGTTCAAACTTACGTTTTCGGCAAAGCTGTTGTCCAGCCCCCACTAGCTGGTGACGTAGCATTCAAAAACCAATGAAAATACGTTAATATGTCACCGTGTTGCTAGATTTGGAAAATAAAAGGAGGACTTCAGAAGAGGTGGGAAACAAGTTTTATTTCTGTGTTACTAAATGGAGGAACTAAACAAGGGGAAAGATTGTGGTTACAGCCCTGGCTCGGTACTCAGCCTCCATCGTGTCAATTTAAGAATATTTGTCCTTAATGGTTGACAGGTGCGTATTTTTCCGGTGGCACTGACGCTCATCTCAGAAACTGTATTGATGACTTGTTTTAGGGCTAAGTAACGGGCGTTTTATAGATTCAGGCAGTGCTATAAATGAAAATAACTGTTTCAGGGGCGTCATTTCAAATGTCCAGGCCTCCTCACCTCTTACAGTCTTTGACCCTTATTGCAGTATTCCAGAGCACGTGCAGCTCCTATCTGCAGTTTCTCCCAGCCTACTTTCTTAGAATAATAATATGTAATAATCTAAAACTATTTCACCCTCTGTGTAGCTCCTGGTGTGCTGCTAGGGAAAATCGGCGCTACACCACTGAATTGATTCTTCTGCATCATCATGGCTCACCACACCTCCAACCCACCCTGTTCAGGAAACCCATGACACATACTCACTGTTTCTCTCACTGGGCACTACACCTGGGCTGTAACTATAGTGGTGTCACATTATCTCACTGGGCACTACACCTGGGCTGTAACTATAGTGGTGTCACATTATCTCACTGGGCACTACACCTGGGCTGTAACTATAGTGGTGTCACATTATTACTGTCCGATTGCCAGGGCACATGTTGCGCTCTTTCTTATTACACAATTTCACTATACTGATCCACTAATGCTTTTTGGGTTCGTGTGCTACTCGCTGAAAAGCGCTCTGTCGCCTCGTCAGGGTCAGTAAGCGCTATATAAATGCAATTTCAGTACAATACAATACAAATAGGCTCAGTCTTACTACGGATGCTTCAGCACACCTTTCTTGTGTGGTCACATACCTTACAATACCTCGCAGCGCCTCCCTTGACTATGCAGATGGGGGACACTATAAAACTTTACTCACACACAGTTTGTTAAAGCCAGCAGTCTATTACAGTGTATTAAAAAATAAAAAAGGTTTCCCAACATATATGCCTTCTGCCTCTCAATCAGAGTAGGGTTGAGTCAAGTTCAAAGTTTCTTTCAACCTTTGCAAGGGTCTGTGGAAAACGTTGTGAAGCTGGCTAGCTTTTCCAATTCACGTTTGCAGACAAATTGCGGCTTTTTGGACACTTTATATGCATATGTGTCAGACTAACACAATGGTTGTGCATAATATATACTTTGCAACACACTCTTAGAGGGTCATGTAGACCTGAGGAAGGTTTACAGGCCACTGGTGCTGTACAAAACTCAACTCAGCCTGACATATTTTGGTTCCTTGCCCCTCTGGCTCGACATGTAGGATTACGTTGCATCCAGTGACATAACTGACGTTCTTTCACCACTATGTCATGGTCAACTGCTCAACATTTCTTTTTTGTTTTATAGGAGCAAACCGCAAAGGTTGGAGTTTGCTTCTGAGAAACGAAAGACAAATGTCCCTGGACAAGCAGAGAACTTTCTCCCACACACCCGGGCGTGTTTTCTTTTTCCTGCCTGGGTCAGCCAAGCCTTGCAAATCCTATGCAGACAACTGATCATAGGAATGCCTGCCCTAAAGGTTCACACACTGTTGCCTGTGGAGTTCATGGGCAATCAGTAAACAGTGCTTAATTTGAGCCGGTCGTTGCTGGTGTAGGACACTGCACTCTTTTTTGGGGGACTGGCACTTATTTTTCCTCATGTGACATTTCCTGAGAGCAAGAAAGGTAAAATACACTGGCACAATAATTCCTCAAGTGGGGGGGCTTACTGCGGCATTGTATGTTTTTACTGCCACTCGGATGTCGGATCCGTGGGAGAGTCTCCTTGGAAACAGGGCTGCTCGTCGAGACAGGATGGACAGACTAATTACCTTTTGTACGGACCGGCCCTGGTGCTCGGCATACCTTTCTCATTGGCCCTGAGCTGTCTTCCCAAAGCACAATCGGTATTTTTCCGTTTTGTGACTTCTCTTGTGACCATATTTGTCAACATTTAGCCAAAACCACAGTTGCAAATAATCCCTCCTCAGACAGCCGAGCACCTGCTGCTTTCTAGGTAACCACCGGAGGAGGTCCATGCGGTAAGTCGTGAGGGGGTGACACCATGAGTTACCCGCACCGGGTGACACCAACCCTAGTGACGCCACTGGAAATATTGAAATGTTTTACGGATTTTTATAAGACCCTTTATACTCCCGAATCCTCTTCATCTGATGCTGCCTTAGACTCATATTTTGATTCACTACCCCCTCGATCTTCCCCTTCCCCTGATTGCTCTATATTGGATGCAGATCAGTCCCTTTTTGAGGTTAAGTCAGCCTTGGATCTCCATTTTTGAGATTAATTCAGCCTTGGCTCAGTTACCTAAAGAAAAGGCTCCTGCCCCAGATGGATTGACTGCCGAATTTTATTCTTGCTTCTCACAAATACTTTTGCCCTACCTTTTATCTCTTTTTCAATATTTTATTTCCCATAATGAAGTTCGAGGCTCCTTTCTCGAGGCTATGATTTGTTTAATTCCAAAAAAGATAAGGATCCCTCTTTGTGTGCTAATTATCATCCCATTTCATTAATAAATTCAGATTGTAAAATGTTTGCTAAAATACGGATTTATGTCGTTACAACGCATACTTTTACAACGCATACCTTTACAACACATTTTTTACACAGCAACATCCATTACAACGCATTCCATTACAACAAATTCTTTGAAACTACCTTTACAACGCATTCCACTACAACGCATACTACATTTACAACGCATACCATTACAACGCATACCATTACATTGTATGTATGGTAAGTATTGGATAGTGTACGGGTAAAAATTACTATTCTAACTCCAGGGGGGTGCAACAGTAGGGTAAGTGTTGGATAGTGTAGGGGTAAAAATGACTATTCTAACTCCAGGGGGTGCAACAGTAGGGTAAGTATTGGATAGTGTAGGGGTAAAAATTACTATTCTAACTCCAGGGGGTGCAACAGTAGGGTAAGTGTTGGATAGTGTAGGTATGCGTTGTAATGGTATGCGTTGTAATGACTGCGTTGTAATGACATGTGTTGTAGTGGTATGCGTTGTAGTGACATGCGTTGTAATGGTTGCATTGTAATGGCATGCGTTGTAATGGATGTTGCGTTGTAAAAGTTTCGTTGTAAAAGTAGTGCGTTGTAAAAGTTGCGTTGTAAGTGTTGTTTCCCCTAAAATACTGGCCCACCGTATCAATCAGGTACTTCCAGAGCTGATTGGTTCTGAACAGAAGGGATTTGTTAAGGAAAGGACTTTAGCTGACAATTCCAGAACATTTCTTAGTATTATTCATCTAGGATCCAAGAGTTCCTTCCCTGTCGCAGGCATAACCCTTGATGAGGAGAAAGTTTTTGACCGCATTCATTGGCTTTTTATGATGTGCGTCCTCAAATGGCATGGTTTTGGCCCCTCTATCTTGTCCCTTATCAATATTTTATATTCTTCCCCACCCACTTCAGTTTTCGTTAATGGTTCTCAATCTTCATAATTTACTCTACAACGAGGTACCCATCAAGGTTGTCCACTTTCTCCATTGCTCTTTATCCTCTCTCTTGAACCTTTTCTTCATTCTCTGCATCATTTTTCTTCCTTTCAAGGTTTCCAACACAAGGCAATCAAGATCAAATTTACAGCCTATGCGGATGATATTATGCTATACATTTCCGATCCCCTTACCACTTTGCCTGCCTTCACAGATCTCTTATCCTCTTACGCCGTTCTGTCCGGTTACAAATTGAATTGTTCTAAAGCCGAAGTGCTTCCCTTAAATACATACTGCTTAAAAAGCATGATTGATGGGAATGGCTTCAAATGGAACACCAATAGTATCACATGCCTTGGAATTAAATATTCTACTTCAATTGTAAGAATGGTCCAGCTAAACTTGGATGATATTTTAGTAAAAATAAATAACAAGGACGGAAAATGGTCTCTCCTATTTTTGTCTTGGTGGGGTAGACTAGATTCAATCAAAATGATGATGCTTATGGATATCAACTTCTATTTGTCCATGCTACCAGTGAAACTGCCATTAAAATTGTCTAAAAACCTTAACAGTGTGTTGAGTAAATTTCTCTGAAACGGTCGGAAAGCTCGTATTTCTTTATCTTTACTGTCTGCCCCTAAGGATCGGGAAGGTGTACATTTCCCCAATTTTCGACAATATCACTCCTGTTTTTTAATTCGTCAAATGTTACCATATTTGTCCGCTTCAGATGAAACTCCTACATCTGTTTGCCGTAAACTGGAGGAATCCCTGATTCATTCATTCCCTTTCTCCTCATTAGCAAACTTTTCTCATCCTCCTCGTTCTTTTAATTACCTGACAATTTCACAACTCATTTCAACATTTTATTCGGTCAAGCGCAGATCCCATACTCCTTTACAAATATTCCTAGACTCACCTCTTTGGCATAAGAGATCCTTTAAACTGTCCAACCGTACTATTTTCTGAAAAAACTGGGCGGCTAAGGGGATCTTCCTTGTCAAACATATAATATGTGGTTCGCTTTTTCTTTCTCCTCAGGAAGTTCAATCTAAGTTTGGCCTGCCTGTCTCCCCTCTTCGTAGGTATGACTCTTTAAGATTGCTTTTAACTAATCAGTTTTTTCTTATTTCTGAATCTCCCCACTCTACCTCAGATCTCATTTTAGAACCTTTTCTATGTCTCTTCCCCTTTGGACCTCTCATATTTATAAAATCTTCATTTCTCTTCTGCTACCGGCCCCAAGAGTAAAGTTCAACTCTTATGGGAATCTGATTTGCAGCATATCCCCCCTATTCACACATGGAATTCTATTTGGGCGTGCATCCATCATACTTCAAGCAATGCCAGCACCACTCAAACTCTATATTATTTTTACCAGAGGTTATTTTTAACTCCATTATCTCTTTCCAAGTTTAGTTCCGTTCTATCCCCGAAATGCTGGTCCTGCAAAAATACTCCTGGCTCAGTTATGCAGTCCTTTTTTCTTTGGCCCAGCATCACTCTGTTTTGGACCAAGGTATGTGAATCAATATCCTCCATTTGTTCTATCAATTTTCCTTTTGATACCTACACCATATTTTTGGGAAGTAATTCCACAAACTGGTTTGGATCCCACAGGGTGGATCTGTTAATTGCTATTGCCTTTCAGGTAATTACCTTCAATTGGAAGGATGCCACTAAGTTCTCTTTCTCTGCTCGGCGAAGCCTTCTCTGCTATCATCACAGACTGCATAGAGCTTCTGCCACCACATCTCAATAACTTCTTCAAAAGGTAGTTTTCTGGTCTCCACTCACAAACTATTTATCCGCATCTGCATTACGCAACAAGGACAGTTTATTCGTTTTTCAACAACCATGAGTATTTTGTTTCTTTTCTATTATATAGCTCTTATAAGTCAATGTATGGTTATTTCCCTATTTGATGAAATGATATGAGAATTGTACCTTGATAGTCTTACATATGATGACTGATTTGGATGTTGATCTCTTTTCTTTTCTTTTCCCTTCTCTTTTCTTTTCCTTTCTTCTCCTCCCTCTCTTCGTCTCTCTTTTTCTAGCTTTCTCTCCATTCTGAAAAATGTAAAATCCTATTTTTTTAAAGAAATAACCTTTCTCTATTGCTTACTTCATTTGGTTTTAATTGTTTGACAATCGTAGTTATCTTAAGTATTTATTTTTTATTATCATACATTTTGCTTGTTAGTTTTTACTATCTCTCTACATGTATTGCTGTAATGTTGCACCTTCGTTCTTCCTGCTTCAATAAAGCTCTTAAAATAAAAAATAAAATACTCTGAGTCTAACACGTAGCATTGGGCAGGGCTGTGCATGTCTGATGTAGCCAGTTTTATATGCTTAGCATGTAACTGTCCTGATCACGATACTAGACAATAATTGCTCAGACAAGAGGAGAGATAATTTCTGTGGAAACAGACAGCACAGCCAAACATAGCAGTTAGGGTATGTGGTTGAGGTGTTATACAGCTAATATTACTAGTGAATCATAGGCCAGGTAAAATAACGATGCAGGGTTCTGCCTCAAAGTTTGCAGTGAAATGGCTGCAGCACGCACAATATTGCAACTGATTAAAGTTGGACCTAACCAGAGCGCCCATTCAGAAGAGAGTATGAATGTTGAAGCAGGACCCACTTGAACTAACGCCGCTCAGCACGCACACCCCTCCTACAACAAATTGAATCGGCTTCATTCAACGTGACCCACAACGGGAAGAAGAGAGTCTGTGGAGGAGTTCTGATTCTCAGAGACAGAGAGAGAGAGAGATGCCAGCAGGAAGTGCAGCTAATATTCAGGGCGCTATGTGGCGGTTAGTATACACTGGCCTAGGTAGCTGGCGGTGCCGGTCACTAGTACCGAAGTGGAAGGCACTAAATCATCACATACTCTGTGCACTGCACCAAGGGATCCCACCCGCCAAAGTCAGGCCCCATAACAGGGCGTCAGCGGCACAGTAACGCAGCAGGCGGCGGTGTGTGGTAGCAGTCAGTGTTGGGGAAGAGGCAGCAAGGCAAGGGCCCCATCACAACACAAGAGAGTCTATGATTTCTCATCTCTCTTACACGGTGTGGTGAGCCCTCAGTGCAAGGCTCGAGGCCAGGGCTCTGCCGGCACTCACGCAGCACCCTTGGCAGCACAAGGCTGCTGTGTTCACTCTGACCTCTCCAGCATAGGAACCGGTCAAGAGTGTAATGTTGTGACCCTTACTTTCCGCTTGCGCCACTACGTCCGTTCCACCAGTGTGAGCAGCACTGCGGCCGAGGGCTGTTATTCCATTTATGGCTAAACCACGACTCTTCCCAGCGGCCACTCAGGTTAGGCCCACTCGGAGCAAATCAGTTTTATGCGCCCGCAGGCAGCCATGCAGTGTAAGCTCAGCTTTAGTTTCAGGCTCCTGACTGTGCTAGCTGCAAACTTGGCCTCGCCCGGGCCCTAGTCAAGATGTTGATTGGACAAATGAAACCCCCGTCTCAATGTGACCTTGAGGTCAGTAACTTTGCTACGTGGTGCAGTGATTGAAACATTGTAGCCATCCTGGCCAGAGCAAGCTGCCTGAGCCAGCCCCTAAGCTTTATACAGCAATGCAGGCTGCCTGAGTGATAATACCAAATTGTCACTGTCTGCAAGGTCCTTAAGCAGCGCTCTGGTTTGAAAGCTGAGGAGGCGGTATATGCGTGACAATTCATTTCAGTGCAGTGTTGTGGACCACCACACTGATAGGTGTTAGTCTAACCCCTCTTGCGTGATACTTTGCAGGGATGATCATTTCTAACAGAGGCCTTTCTCACCCATTTCCATTACTGAGGGACATTTCAGTGTGGATCGCAGGCCCATATATTTATTCCCACAAGAGTCCTGCGCCGGGGCTACTGCACTCTTAGGTAGATATTCAGGGTCAGATTTACAATAAACTGACGCATCTCTGCGTTCAAGCAGAAATGCGTCAGTTTCCTTGCACCTGCGTGCAAAACCCTTGCCCCACCATGGATGCGTCGTATTTACCATACGGCGCACCATGGTGCAAGGATTGACAGATGCGTCAGAAATTCTGATGCATCTGTTGGCGCAAAAGTCACACAATGCTGGAGTTGTGTCACAAGCAGGACGCAACTCCAGCAATTATTGGGGAGCCCTATACTCATTGTCCTGCTTCACTCCTTACACCTGCTCCAAGTAGGCATAAGGTTTTGATGCAGTGGTGTCCTAGAAGTGCGCAGTTAAATCTTGTAGATTTCACTGCGTCAGTTCTACAAGGCTTTCCTGTGTGGGAACGCCCACCCTTCAAAATGTGGCGCAGGGCTTTACAGCGTGACTCATCTCCCTAGATGCCTCATGTTGTAAATGGGCCGCAACATGGTAAATTGTTTATGCCGCCGCTGCATTATAAAAAGTGACACAACGGCGGCGCAAAGATGATGCGAGGGGCTTGTAAACCTGTCCCTCAATATCTTTTGCCTTCATTATGGCTAAAGTAGAAACAACACATGCAACTCATTTTTTGAAGGAACTCTGGCAGAGCCACTGGTTGCGGAACCCTTCCACAAGTGACATATATCAAGCCCACAGCTTCAGACAAACATTACAAAAATAACCCTATTCATTTCCCAACAGGGCTCACCAGAGTATTTAATGGCTGGCGGGCCTCTCTCCCTCCTCCTTGTTGTTGGTAATCCCCATTACAGAGTTGGAGTGTTTTGCTTGAAATATCTCCTGGGGTCTTGCAGGAGCAAGCTAAAACAGAAACAGCCAAGTTGGAAAGAAGATCCTGTAGATGGCAGAAAAAGCTATTCCACCCGGCCCGGTTTTTGTATAATCTGCCTCATGACTTTCCTACAGAGAACTCAACAAACTGCACATATTTGCTTTATTGTTTATCATCAGAGCTAGGCGTCAGGTGTTTCCAAATGGCCTTCTAAAACCAACGAGGCAGTGGTGACAGGGATTACAATTTACAGCTTCATGCCTCTTCTGAGGTAGTGTTGGTGGTGAGCGAGACTGTCTTTCAGCTCTACCATGGAAAACAGTATAACCCCACCCACCCCCCAATCACTGGGTTCCCCTTCCTTTCAAGGCTCAGGGGTAAATAGTTTATGAAATTCCCCTTCCAAAAAGCAATATAGCTCTTAGAGAAATTACCGAAAGGAAGTATGCAGCACTATTCAAAACTTCCAATTAAATACAAATGTTGCAGAGGAGGGGTTTGTTAAAGGGAAAGTATACCGTTGGGACATCAGGAGCCGTGAATGTTTATTGTTGGCCTGAGAAGGTCGCAGGCTGCAAGGCATCCTTTGTCCCTTGTAGGTATGACTGCCTTTGTCTTCCTGGGCTCTTTTTGAAACTAGTCTTACCCCATGGATGGGTGAGGTTACCCTCCTTTTCCTTTATTCAGAGCATCTTTCTCCTTTAGTTAAACAAGGCTCACCTATGCTGGCTGTTGCTTAGCAACACAGGCTCGTGTCTCCAGCTAATATATACATCTCCACCTTCAGTAGTTCAAATGGACTTGACCTGTACCTGGCTCTACCATGACCCCCAAAATTCAGAGAAAAAAAGAAAGAAGCACTTTTTCTTGAAGGGAGCTGAACCTTCATTAGAATCAGTGCAAACTTTTTGTTGTCTATAGAGTCCCACCTTTGCCCTTCAAAGTTAGAGAACCCCCCCCCCTCCCCCGCTGCCTCAAGCCATGTCATTTGTACATGATCTTGACATCAAGGAGGCTCTTCACATTAGTGTTGCATAAGCGCATGGCCAGGGTCACAATATCTCCGGGCCAAGCCTGGATTTCTGGTGCATCTTGTTTCATCCACCTGTACCAGATGAGGATCTCGGCTGCCAGTGAAGAGAGGAGCGTCCCCTAACCACTGGGAGATCTGCACAAGGCTCAGCTAACTGGAGACGTGCATGAGGAATACAAGAAGGGACCCACACTACACCTGACTTGTAAAATGTGTTATTTTATTTTAACTTGCAATGGTGTATAATGACTAGGAGCGTGTGAAATTCACGTCATTTAATCTAGAGTAAGATTCCTGAAAACTTATGTACAATTACACATAGCTACTCAAACTGCTTCTCGCACATAAAAAAATGCAAAGATGTTATTCTCTTTTAAGAAAATAACCCGAAGTCCCATGTGTCTTCGGTGCAGTGTGGCGGTGGGCACCTTTACTCATATGGTTTGACACCGCCCCAAGGTGAGTTTTTACTGGGTGTTGTCGCCACTGAATTAGAGTTGGTGTTGGCAGTTGGTCTCCCTAGGACGCCTCAACAGATGCTCCTGGGTACACCAATTGATGTGGATCTCCCTCAGAAGCAGTTGTTGTCGTGTATGCTGGGGTTCGTGGTGGCAAAAAAAGGATGTAGCTAGGGCATGAAGATGGAATCTGGTCCCCACCAGGGCCGAATGGAGATGACTAGATGTATGAGGGTGGAGCGGGTGGTGTGTGAAAGTCCAGGGTGAAGCCAGAAATTTGTCAAAGTGAGGGGAGGTCTTCTCATGGCTTGACAGATGAGGCTGTGGTAAGAAGAGAGTGGGGTCAGCGCAGATGGGTGAAGGGGTGATAGGGTTGCATGCTTATGAGTGTGCAGGTTTAGTGCTACTGTACTGTTTTTGCCAATAAAGCTAATAAACATTAAAAAAATGTAAAAGAAAATAACTTAAAATGGTGCGATGCACATGTGCGGCCATTTCCTTAGGGTGCAGCACTCATGACTCTAGCCTGCTTCTGCCTAGTTGTCCCCTCGTGTTTCCCTGGTCATCACATCCCATCTCATCAAGTCCTGTCCCTCTCTCCCATTTTTCTACCTTTATTTTGACCTTTTTTCCTGTCCCTGTGCTTTTAGTTATCATTTCCCCCTGTTTGATTTGCTTGGTTTGTCACCTTCTCCTCTTCCCCTAGCTATGGCAGAGGCAGGGGCACTATTCAGAGGAGCCCTTGAGTTTTTAGTACATCGCCACCTCCCCTCATGTTGGTGGCAGTCCCAGCAAGGGTTACACCTTTGCCAAAAGGAAAGTGTGCTGGGTACAAGTGCAGTGCTAGATGTGCTGCATAAAATTTGTTAGACACACCCACAGGCAAGTGATGGACCGCTGGCTGATGTATTGAATTGGGACAAGGACCAGCTCGGGATTCAGGTGGCAGCATTAATAGGTAAGTGATGTTTAACATTTTTTAAGATTAAGGGACCCTATATATAGAGTTTGACAACTCCTTTGCAACAAAGATCGTGGATGCAGGCAGTCCGGCATTTTATTTTAAATTTATTAATAAAAATATTAATTTAAATACTTAAAAATTTGTTTTTATGTGAATATGTTTTATTTATTACAAACATATATTTGTTGATTGAAATAAATTATATATATTCATTGTTAACATATATATTTATTATTAAAAGTGTTGTATTTATTTATTTCACCACTTCTTTGCAATAAAGAATGTGGGTGTGAGCACTCCTGTGTGCAAGCTGCATTTATTTTTGTAGATGGCACCACCACACAACAGATCTGAAATGAACCTAGTTCACAGTGAAACGGCTAATTTCAGGGCTATGGCGCTTTAGTGTCAGCCACATAAATAAGAGTGGCTGCTTTCACCATCTTTGTTACATTGTCACAGGCCTGCCATTGCTGCCTGTGTGTGCAGTTTTAAACTGCCATTTTGACCAGGCAAAAAACTTTTTGCCAGTCCCAAACCTTCATTTTTAATACATATGGGTAACCCGTAGGGTAGGCCCTAAATAGTACACAGGACAGGGTGCAATGTATTTAAAAAGTGAGACATGTACTTTTAAGTTTTACATGTCCTAATAATGTAAAAACTCAGAAATTGGTCTTTCATTATTGCAAGGCCCTTCTCTCCCATAGTATAACATTGGGGCTGCCTTATTACATTTAATAAGAATACCTTCCAAATGGGAACAGGTAAACAGGTTATTAGACTTGGAATCCTTTGCATGGTTTGCCCCCTAACTTTTCCCTTCGAGCCTCCTGTTTGCTGGCGTTTGTGTTTTTCCGGCTTTAGGTCTCTACAAACTTTACCACCATTCATCGTTGCTAAAGTGCTTGGGCTCTCTCTTAAAACATGATAAGATTGACTTCACCCAATTGACATATTTAATTTACCAGTAATCCCCTTGTAAGGTGGCACTACCTGTTTCAGGGCCCTGCAAATTAAATTCTACTAGTAGGCCTGCAGCACTGGTTGTGCCACCCACTTGATTAGCCCTTTCAAAATGTCTCAGGTCTGCCATTGCAGCATGCGTTTTTGCAGTTTTAAACTGCCATGTCGACCTGGCTAAATAAAACTTTTGCCAGGCCCAAACCTACCTTTATTACACATCTAAGTCACCCCTAGGGTAAGCCCTGGACAGCACAGAGGTCAGGGTGCAATGCATTTATAAAGTAGGACATGTAGTTTTAAGTTTTACATAGCCTGGTAGTGAAAAAACTCCTAAATTAATTTTTCACTATTGCAAGGCCTTTCACTACCATAAGATAACATCAGAGTTATCTTACAACATTCAATAAGTTGTAATTTTCAAATGGAAACAGGAACTAGGTCATGTTTGGTGTCTTTGAAATACTTATGAATAATCCTAATTTATAGTGGGATTGGATTTTAAATTACAACTATGAAAATGCCACTTTTAGAAAGTTGCCATTTTTTCTACCTTAGCCATTTGGTACCTACTGCCTTTTTCTGAGTCACATGACTGGTTGTAGTTGACAGTTAGGCTTTGTGTATTCCTCCTAGACAGTCACACATAATAGTGAGCTTAGGTGTGCCTGCATGGGTCATCATTGTCAGGATGGGAGAGAGGGACTGGGTAAAGCCCCACTTACACTTGAATAGGCTGTGTCCTGCCTCCACACAAGTGACTGTATACCCCCTGTAGTTAGTCTGCAGCCAGGGCCAGGAAGGCGGGTCACCTGTGCACTTCAAAGGCATGCTTCTACACGCTTTTCCCCACTTGAAAGTCACAACTGGGTATACATATTGGACCCCAGACGCCAACTCTTCTGTACACATCTGGACCTGTGGATACTCTGCCAGGAAGAAGGACGGCTGTGCTGCTGAAAAGACTGCCACTCTGCTAGAGTGCTGATCTGAAGGACTGCTGCCCTACTGTGCTGACTCGCTGCCTGCTGCCCTCTTACTTGGGTGAGAAGGACTGGAGCTGCATTTGTAGAACACAGAGTGACTCCAGGGTAGAGTTGGCTGGATTCTTGACTTGAGCCTCAGGGACAGAAGATTCCAACAACTTCAACCCCATCACCTGGACTTTTCCATCTGTAAGTCTACCCAGCCAAGTGGTGCCACTCCAGTCCTGGACCCTTGGAAGTGGGCCTAGGATGCTCTGACAGCCTCTATGGACCCAGCATAACTGACGCTTCTCCTCTGCTGTGTGGCATAACCCCTAGTAGAGCTGATGCATTGTCGTTGCTGCATGGATTGGACCCGTCACAAAGACTTGCATTGCTTTTACAGCCCGCAGCCTCTTCGGAACTGCCACTGCAAGATGCATCCTTAGCGCAGGCCCTCACATCCCTCATTAGCAGCAGTCTCAATGACGACACCAGACTCTGCATCGTAGCTTCAGTGCTTCTTGGAATTGACGCATCACCAGGCTGTGTGATACATCCTCGATGCCAGACTTACCATTGCAAGCCCTCATTGACGGGATTCTCAATGACAATGCTGGACCTCACCTCACAGCCTCACAGCATCTCCGTACTTATGCATTCATTTGGCTGCGTCGTGCATTTCTAACAAAGCTTCTTGCAATGCTCTGCAAACCAGGATTTAAGGTACTTTGTTCAGCTAGCCGAACTGGGTCCCTGTAGCCGGTCTGCACTCTATCATGGCCCAGCCTGAACTTGTGACTTTGTCCCAGTCCGGTGCGACCTGATATCCATAGTTGGCACTTTGTGCTTTTAGTGCTATTTTCACTGAAATCTTTAAAGGTGCATATCTCTGGTTCCACTGATTGGAGTTTTGATATTTTGTGTCTTGATTTATTTATTCAATTTGGTCTTGATCTATTTATTAAAAATTACCAATTTTCTGAATTTGTGTGGGATTTCTCTGTTGGTGTGTTTTCAATTTATTACACTTTGAAGTGCTGCATAAATTGATTGCATTGGAAACAGATGAGAGTAATAACCATTTGAAAAAGACAGAGGTCGAAACGTGTTGTGGGGTCCAGAAGTAAAGTAAATCAGTAGACAGTGGCATAAAGTATCCAACTCTACTTTTAGAGAAAATTTTAATCCCCCTATCCTCCTACCTTTGGATAATATTGAAACTGCTCTTAAGAAATTCGAAGGAGAAACTAAGAAAGTCATAGAAAAAATTGCCCCACTAAAACATTTTAAATCTAGGCCAGCCAAAAAGCAAGAAATCTGGTTCTCTGACCATCTAAGAACACTTAAATCAGGTGCTAGGAAATTAGAAAAAAGATGGAGAACCTCCCATCTTCCAGAGGATAAGAATAAATACTGGGACGCATTATCCTTCTACCATAAAGCGATTCGTACTGCACGAAAAGCCCATATTGCATCACAAATACAAGAGGCAGGGAACTCCCCCAGGGTTCTTTTTCAAATCTTACAAACATTCGCTAAACCCACTGCCTGCGAAGCCCCTGATATGTCCTCCCAACAGTTGTGTGATGAAATTCCTTGTTTTTTCACTAATAAAATTAATAAAATCTATGACAAAATAGTGTGCACAAATCAGGCTACACTTTCAGACTTAGAACCCCCCCGAATTTCAAAGAAGCAAAATCAAGTGTACACGGGGGGCGTGGCTAGCAGCCGATCATGGCGGCAGCATAAGGGACGAGCTCCGCAGCTGAAGCGGCCTCTTCGTCTATCCGACACATAATCCGGCACAATTTTCAAGCCCTGCAGGAGAGTACCAGAGCCCAGGACCGGGTGGTGTAAGCAGCGACAAGCGGCGTTACAATCCGACGTCTGGAGACCGAGTAACGTCGTGGCTGCGGTTTGGCCTACTCCGACATCCTGAGCCGGGGTCTCCCTTGGTCGAGTGGCCCAGCAGGAAGTGCAGGCGGACCTGGAAATCTGGACCGGAAGTGCCCGCAGACCGCGCAGGACGGAAAAACGAGTGCCTCCCGGACAGCCAGACGCGACGGAGCACGCAGGCCACAGGAGAGTGGTGGACAATAGCGTTATCATCGGTGCCCCGACCATCCCCGATATCGAATAGCCGGCTCTAAACGCGAAGAATCCTGTGACGGCGAGGGGGCATCCGCCATTTTCTAGAACGGGGAAGGTGCTGCGCACTTGGTGAATACTGGCACTCTTAGCCCTACGGAACACCCCACCGAGGCTCGAACACAATATATTTGGTCTGGGTGGAGCGACCACACCGCTCCGGACACCCTGGAGCGGAGAGGCACGAGGAGCACGAAATCCAATGGTATGGCGGGGAAAGGTCCCAAGGGCGGCGCCACACAGACCCGCATTGAAAGGTACACCTCCGACAAGCCAACCACCTCTCCGGCAACGGGGAAAGATCTGGGAGGCAAGACGGTTGACACCCCGGGAGGTAAGAAGGCGACACTGGACGATGTAATGCATGCTCTGGCTCAGCTACAGACGACAGTGGGTGCGATTTCCACGGATGTCACCTTGCTTAGAGCAGACCTCCACAAAATGTCGGAGAAGGTTAAGAACATGGAGGTGGTTACGAAATCCCTGGTGGAAGACGTCTCCGAACTTCAACGGGAAATGGGGAAGATGGCACAAGACAATAAAATGCTCCGGGAGAAACTTGATGAACAGGAAGGGCGTTCGAGGCGGAACAACATCCGTATTATTGGGGTACCGGAGTCGGAAGGAATTAAAGCCATGGACCTATTTGTGGAGAGCCTGATCACGGACGAACTTAAGCCGAAAGGCTTGTCAACTTTTTTCTCCATTGAAAGGGCCCATCGAGTACCGAGAGGCCAACCAAAGCCAGGGGCAACTCCGCGGCCCATAGTAGCCCGTTTATTCAACTTCCGCGACCG
Source organism: Lissotriton vulgaris (assembly GCF_964263255.1). Taxonomy (NCBI): domain Eukaryota; kingdom Metazoa; phylum Chordata; class Amphibia; order Caudata; family Salamandridae; genus Lissotriton; species Lissotriton vulgaris. Next base: position 674,981,402 of record NC_141687.1, on the reverse strand, counting down.
GGACGCCATCTTGCAGGCGGCCAGAACTTCTCCTCCCATTAAGATACAGAACGCTACAATCGCCATCTTCCCCGACTACACGGCGGAGGTCGCACGTCGGCGACGAACCTTCTTTGATGTTAAAAAGGAACTGAGGTCACGAGAACTACCGTACGCCATGCTCTTTCCTGCAAGACTTAGAGTGGTGGCCGAGAACAAAACATGGTTCTTCGACAACCCGGAGACGGTACAGGAATGGCTGGATGGCTGGGGGGCGGGACAAAATCCACGACGGACAAATCGACCCAAGAAGGATCGAAATGCAGGTCAACGCCAGGGCTCCCAGGCTTCGGGAGATGGATTAGAGAGTAGCGGATCCTTGGGGGCAGACGGCGGCCAAGAAGAGAATGAGGAACAGTGATCTTCAGACTTTATTACCTTTATAGACATTTAATGCTGCACAAGCGCTTCCCGCCATTGGACACTGGGTGAAGGGCCTCCGAGGGTGTCACTGAGAGACTGCCGGCAGCGTAGAGTCCCTCACCCCAATGCGCAAGTACACTGTTTTGGGGATGGGATATGCACTCTGCTCAGTTGGGGGGGCGGGCAGTTTTGAGTCCGTGCAGCAGGGGGGCAGGGAGGGGGGTGGGTAGGGACTCGGGAAGGTTTGCAATACAGGGCCCTTTGGTCTTGCGAGTTTTTGTTCTATGCACACACATGCTTATTGGTATGTTTCATTTTTCTGGTAACATCTTGTCTATTTGGGACAGTGAAGAATGGGAATGTTGGAAGGATTCACATCTACCCTGCACTTGCCTCCGTACGCCACCTCGCTCACGGCGGGAGGGCCTCATGGTTGTTCACCACTTTTCTCATGGCCGGAATAGATAACCATACCACACCGACCCCTTTGCACGTCATGTCATGGAAAGTCAGAGGTCTAGGGGATAAGATCAAGAGGGGTCTGGTGCTACAGGGAATTAGAAGACAGGGGCCTGCCCTAATTCTTTTGCAGGAGACACACCTCACGGGGGCGGCCACGAGGGCTCTGGATAGGCGAGGTTATCATATGATAGTGCATGCCGAATTTACTTCAGGGTCCCGTGGCACAGGTATTTTACAGAAGAAATCCTCCCAATTTATAGTGAAATCAACAGCAGCCGATGACCAAGGCCGCTTTGCGGCTGTCCATGGCCAGTGGGAGAGGAAATTGTTAAATGTAGTCTCGGTATATATACCGCCGGCACTGCACTCGGTAGCCCCGCCGGACCTTGGCAGATTTCTGCTGGATCTCCCTGACGGGGACTTGCTCATAGGTGGGGACTTCAATATGACACTCACTGACACCCTCGACCGATTCCCCTCCCGAACACACACAGTTGGTCCCAGCAGGTTACAAACTTTTCTAGACGCACAGGGTTTGGTGGACATATGGCGTACATTACACCCAGGTCAGCAACAATATTCCTATTACTCGGCCACCCACAATAGTCTTTCAAGGATCGACTACTTTTTCACATTGGGCAACGGACATCTTACCGTGGCCGAGGCAAGCATACAACCGAGGGGTATCTCGGACCACTCACCGATCACTCCGACAGTCACCACCACAGGCACTAAACGGCAACGGATATTCCCGATATTCCCGGGATATCTTAAAGTCCCGCAGATAAGTAAGGACCTGCAGAAAGCTACCCGGCTTTACTTTGAGGAGAACCGGTCCTCGGTGGCCTCCCACTCTACATTATGGGAAGCGTACAAGACCGTGCTTAGGGGCCAAGCCATTGCCATTATTGCGAACCACAAGAAAACACATAGGAAGGAAGCCTTAGATTTAGAGTTGGGCCTCGAAAGGGCCAACACCGCCCATATGGCAAGCCCATCGGAGGACACACTTCACGATTTACAGGTTCACCAGCGTCGCCTCACCGACCACTTGAGAAAGGTCACTTTGGCGGACATTGTCGCGACCCAACACAGAGTATACGATATTGGGGACAAAGCTAGCAAACTCCTGGCGTGGCTGGATAAGAAGCAGGGGGGAGGGAGGAATATTCTACAGCTCACTGACTCATGTGGCGTCGTCCACACCCACCCAGGCGACATAGTGGAGGTCCTGGCTGATCATTTTAGTGAGGTATATACTCCTGCGACAGTGGTGACGGAGGATGAGGCTCGGGATGCCCTCGAATGTGTGCCTCTGCCAAAATTGACGGACGAGGCGTCGAAGGATATCGACGCACCCTTGACTGTCGACGAAATCCAACTGGCCATCGGCTCCCTTCATTCTGGTAAGGCTCTGGGCCCCAATGGGGTACCCATTGAATGGTTTAAAACTATGTCAGACTCCCTGAGTACGCCCCTTCTTCGGATGTACGAAGAGTGTAGGTTGAAGGGAACATTACCGCCGGACCAACGGATGGCGACTATTGTGGCCATCCCGAAACCGGGTAAACCACCCAGCAACTGCACGTCGTATAGACCTATCTCCCTCCTGAACCCAGAGGCCAAAATAATAGCCAAAGTACTGGCGAACAGACTCCTGCCGTGCTTAACTCAATTGATCCACCCGGACCAATCCGGCTTCATGCCGCATCGAAGTACGGCCCTAAACCTTCGCAGGGTACATGGGGTTGTGGCGAGGCTCTCGATGCTGCGGGAGCCGGCCGCAATCCTATCTTTAGACGCCAAGATGGCGTTCGACATGGTAGAGTGGAATTACCTCTTCGCAGTGCTCGCACGTATGGGCTTTGGTCCGGTGTTTATCTCCTGGATACGCATGCTTTATAAAGACCCCATAGCCAGAGTGGTGGCTAATGGCCATATTTCTCGAACCATACATTTAGGACGTGGCACGCGGCAGGGATGTCCACTTTCGCCCCTCCCTTTTGCTCTGGTTCTGGAACCGCTGGCGGTTACCATTCGTACCACGCAGCTCCTGAAGGGGATCCAATGGGATCCGCAATGGGAAGATAGAGTGTCCCTTTACGCAGACGACATGTTGATATACCTCACTGACCTAGAAGACAGCCTCCCCAACCTCCTGGCTCTATGTAATTCACATGGGCGAGTTTCGGGGTACACCATCAATTGGGCAAAATCGACAATCTTTGAGCTCAAGGGGCCACTTCCGCCACTCCCGGACTCCTGTCCGCTGGAGATAGCACCCTCTTCCTTTAAATATTTGGGTGTCCATATTACCCGCGATGAGGCGGAGTTTGCACGGCTTAATTTACAGCCTCCCTTGCTCCGACTCCGTAACGACGTGCAGCACTGGAAGGAACTCCCACTAACATTGCTGGGAAGGGCGGCATTATTTAAAATGATGGCCCTGCCGCGCTTTTTATATATTCTTGAGAACACCCCACGCTTGATACCGGACAGCTTCCTCCAAAAGATAACGGCACAGATCACGGGCCTGCTCTGGGGAAACCGGCCAGCCCGGATCTCACACACAAAGCTGAATAGGAGTTGGTACGATGGGGGCATCGTATTGCCCAATATACGACTGTATTATTGGGCGGCCCAACTTAAGATCCTTAATCAATGGATACATGCCCCGCAAGAGGATCCAGCATTCAAGGCAGACAGGGCACAACTGGGCACGAACAGCCTGTTGGCCCCACTGTATCACCGCGGTATTGCAGCAAAACTCATGGGACCCACGAAACACACAGTTCACCTATGGTACAAGGCGCAAGCGAAACTGAAATGGGATGGGACCATCACAAAACTTACACCTTTATGAGACACAAAGGCACTGGGACATCTGCGGCGCACTAAGGGCTTTACCCAATGGGACAACATCGGGATTTCAACTGTTGGGGACATGTGGACTAGAGAGGGGGTGGTTTCCTTTGCAACCCTTCAGGAACAGTATGAGCTGGGGGATAACGAACTATACAGATATGTACAGATTAGACACGCCCTACAGGCGGCAATCCCACCAGACACATCCCCGCCAGAATCCTCTCCGCTAGAAGACCGTCTGCTCACGGACTTCTTACAGGAGGGTGCAACCTCACTGACATACCGCAAATTGATCAATAACCTACCTGACCCACTAGAGAAGCTGAAAGATAAATGGATGACTGATGTCGGCGACCTAGACGAGTCCGACTGGAATGCAGCCATGGCGTCTCCCCGTGAGACAGGTATATCCTCCAAATTCCGTCTAGTACAGTTAAAAATTCTACATAGGATTTACTACACCCGCACGACACTACACAAATTGCAAAGGGCGGAACATCCCTATTGTCTCAGAGGCTGCGGGGCGGAGGGCACGTTTATACACACGCTGTGGGACTGCCCATGTATTGTTAGTTATTGGCAGCGGGTTCTACGTACCATCGCACAGACACTTCGCACCTCACTCACACTGGACCCGCGGATGTGTCTACTGAATGTGTGGGGGCCTACCGACCTTACCTTTTACGCAAGGGCGTGGACCACGATAGGGCTGGTCACGGCCAAACGAGATATAGCACAGAAATGGGGGTCGGCTGACCTTCCCACATTGGCGCAGTGGATCCGGAATATGGACATGCTCATGCTGACAGAAAGAGCGGTCTACAAACTACGGGACAACCCTCGTAAATGGAACGGGGTCTGGCAACCTTGGAACTCCTACAGGGGGGACATATGTGAGCCGCTGGATGAGGAGGATCTTGAGGGTTCTGATGATGAAGAAGAACACTGAATGGGGATCGGGGCAGGATGATGGGCGACACATAGGGAGGAATGGATGGTTAAGTAATGGGGGCCAATGGCGGGAGGGATAGGGCAGGGCTTAGGGAACGGAAAATGTATGACTGGTCCTTCACATGACAACTATGATGCTAGATGCTATATCGAATCTAATTTAACGACATGCTGATTCATGTGTGCGATTTCTCTTAGTTTATGTTCAATGTTACACAAAAAACACAAAACGCAAATTGTAATTTTTACGGTACATTTGTACGCTCCATTCATCTGATCACGTTTGTTAAATGATGCTGCTACACAGTCAGAAAAGGCCCAGAATCATACGTACTGTTTGATATTTACCTTGTGTCACGAGCTGGCCTCAGGGATGTAAGCATTTATGTGATTGATGATGATGATAATATTTGATTTTTGCAAAAAAAAAAAATATATATCAGGAGTACACTCCTTAGACATCCTTCCCACTATCTCACTACAAGAAACGTCAATTTTAATTAAGCAGATTAAAAGTGGGAGCCCAGAGGACACCATCCCCGCCAGGCTAATGCCTTCATTGGATGAACAACTATGCCCAACGATCACTGAACTGGTGAACCTTTCACTTATTTCAGGCACTGTCCCTAAGGAATGGAAGCGAGCCCTTGTCAGACCTATAAGGAAAAACACCGCCACACCTTGGTCTGATATAACCAACTTAAGACCTATTTCCCTATTACCATTCTTGGGGAAACTTATAGAAAAGCATGTGAATCGCCACCTATCCGGACATATTGAACTTGTCAATGTTCTGGATGATTCCCAGTCAGGATTCCACCCCAAATACAGTACAGAATCCACCCTCCTGTCTGTTACTGATGACCTCCATGTGTACAAGGACAAGGGCCTTTCAGTCATCTTGGGTCTATTAGATCTGTCGGCAGCATTCGACACCGTGTCTCATACCATCCTGACTCAACGGTTGTCGAACGCTGGCATTAAGAACAAAGCCCTTGACTGGTTGAAGAATTTCCTATCTGATCGCACCCAGAGAGTCACCATGGGTACGTATCGCTCAGCGGAAATAGAGATCTCTAAAGGGGTGCCACAGGGCTCATGTTTGAGCTCCACTCTTTTTAATATCTATGTGGCACCCCTGGCAGGAGTATTGCGTAGGTTTGGCTTCATCCCCGTATCATACGCAGATGATACACAGCTCCTCTTTCCTTTTAAAACTCTTTCCTCTGAGGTTAGGAACTCCTTTTCTTAAGGCATGAAGGAAGTGGCAAAATGGATGTCTACCAACTATCTCCAATGTAATGTCAGCAAAACGGAGGTCATGTTGTTTGGAGAGGCTAAAATACTATGGACTCCGGAATAGTGGCCATCAGAATTAGGAGCAGTCCCTGAACCTAAACAGGTCGTGAAGAATCTGGGAATTTGGCTTGATAACGACCTATCACTAAAACAACATTCAAGCTACATCTCAGGGATATGCTTCCATACCATCAGCCTGCTCCGCAAAGTTTTCCCACTTCTACCCGACTCTGTTAGGAAAACACTTGTCCAAGCACTGGTCCTTAGTCGAATCGACTATTGTAATGGCCTGCTGCTCTCAGCAAACGAAGGAGTGTTGGCTAAGTTACAAGTCATTCAGAACACGGCAGCCCGCCTTCTGCTGAATGCTCCCCCGAGAACTGCCTCCAAGCCCCTCCTTGAACAGCTGCACTGGCTCCCAATTCGACAAAGAGCCAAATTTAAAATATGCTGCCTGATCCATAAGTAATTGAATGGACAGGGGCCGGTTTATCTTGAGCGGAAATTTGTTCCTTACGTTCCAGCACGATCCCTCAGATCAAGTAGCGATCTCCTCCTTGTGGTCCCTCGTGTCAAAAAGTCCAGACACGGAGGTAGAGCCCTGTCCATCACTGGTCCCATCCTGTGGAACAAACTTCCTCTGTCTCTAAGACAATGTAAAGAACATCTTACATTCCGAAAACTTTTAAAAACTAGCCTGTTTAAAAATTAAATCTAATTCCATCTCTACACCATGCCCGTTGTCTTACTGGTTCCAAAAGCTCAGAGATACTCCAGTTGGAGTGGATTCAAGCGCTATATAAACCAACAAATAAATAACAAATAAATAAATAAAATAAAGCTGTAATGTAGCTGGTTTCCTGAATAAAAGCAATTTTAATAAAACTCCTGGGAGTGCAGCATCATCCGTTTGGCAAATTACATTAGCAGGGATTGTGGTTTATACCCCTAAATGCCACACCAGCAGCCAGAGCAGTTGCCAGTAGGTAGTTATACTTAGGACCTAAGCGTCCATAGGAAAAGTGTTTTTTATTTCACCAAGAACTTTGGCGACGCTTGATGAATCTTCACGACATTTTTTTAAAAGTCTCCTTTTTGGTTTAGCTGCTTTGTTGAAAGTTTTGGGGTGATCTGTCAAGTGGGGGGGGGAGGAGGGGGAAAGAAAAAATGGGGATCCCCAAACTCTTTTTCCGTATGTTATGTCAATGGGGATTTTTCATTTTTGAACACAACAACAGCCCGAACTGCTGAACGGAATTACACCAAGTTTTGGCAGAAAGCTAGATAGATTATGGTTCAGAAAGCGTGATTTTTTGTGATTTGGTGCAAATCCATTTTAGTAGTTTCAGAGATATTTAAAATAAAAAAATATAGATATCTGGGAGCCCAAAATCCTATTGAAACCCTACTGAAATTTGATTGGTTGCCAACACTTCAACCATGAAGTATTGCCAGCCATCTTGGCTGAACGGAGTCCCATAAAAATAAGTAAAAAGAAAAAGTGGGAAGAGTGGAAACACCATACGACTTGAGCCTCTCAAGGGGGTCCCACTGGGACCCCGCATGGCAAAAAAAAGCATTTTCAAAAAATAATTTGACAGGATCCGCTGACATAAAAAAATGAAGCACAGGCTCCTGTGCTTTGCTCATTATCAGCCAGGGTTGGCCAGGTCCTGGGGGCATTATGGAAATATAGGAGGGGGAGTGCACAGACCCCTCCTCTTGGAGCTTACTAATGACCTAGGGACCACCATCTCTCTGGGGAGGTCTGTACAACCTCCCTCACTGAGGGGGGCCCTGTGAGCTAACTATAATTTGCACCCCTGAGATTCACTGCTCACCTCACATATTACATCACTCATGACATGGTCAGTGACATCACTCATGACATCGTAAATGACATCACTGATATCACAAAATTACTAACACACCCACTCACACCCCATAGAACCTTTCATACACCCACTCCTCCTACTCAACCATTCACAAACCCATTCACAGACCCATACCAGTACTTACACACCCATTCACTGATTCATAAATCTACACACACATCCACTCACTCACCAATACAGCCACTCATACACCTACTTACTCACTAATACAGCTACTGACATATCCAATCATACACCCATACAACCATTCACACACTGAGTCAGTCACTCGTCGAGATAATCACACACCTACTTACTTACCCATTCAGTCAATCACACAGCCACTCACTCACCCATACAGTTACACATACACACACACACACTTACTTATTCATACAGATACTAGCAAGTACTCACTCACCTATACAGTCACTGACACAAGCACACACACACACCCATACAGCCACTCTCACATTCACTAACTTACCCATACTGTCACTCAAATACCCCATCACCACATACCCAGTTACTCACTCATATTCCACTGACAGATCTACTCATCCACACACCCATGTACACACTCACTCACCCACATAGTCACTGACTCACTCACTAACTCATCCATACAGGCAGCCACTCACCCCACACTTACAGTCATTGGATGGTGTTATCAGTGATGTCACTGACCATGTCATGAGTGATGTATCATGTGAGGTCATATGCAGTGCATTGCAGGGGTGAAAGTTATAGTTAGCCCAGCTAACTATAAAGGCTGAATTTCTCTGGGTTTGTATGAGTGAAATGTCAGCCTAACTATAAGGTCCCTGAAACATGAGGCTTTTTCAGTGAATATCCAAGATTTTTTAAATGCTAATTCCTAACTATAACTTCCCTGAAACCTATGTCTTTTTCAGTGAATTTCAAATGTTTTTTTAATGCTAATTTCTAACTATAACGTCACTGAAACCTCTGTTTTTTAGTGAATTTCTAAGGTTTTTAAAATGCTAATTCCCAACTATAACGTCCCTGAAACTTGTGCTTTTTTAGTGAATTTCTAAGGTTTTTAAACCATTTTATTTATGAAAAGATGTTTGTAACTATTCTTTTCTTTTGTTCTATAATTACTTATGTATTTTTATAAACTTTTAAAATAATTATAATCACTTTTTTAAATATACATAACATAGCTGATCAAAGATTTATATTGTTATTTATTTGAATTAACATTGTTTTCTTGTTTGTAATTTTGTACAGTGCGATATTATATAACAGAATTTTGAATTTAAAAAGAAAATGTATATATAATTTTTTTTGCATTTATTCTGACTATTTTTTGCAAATTTAAATTTTGAATGATTTAACAGATTTTTGTGGATGTGATGGTATCGCATACCGGCTGCAGATCCACGCATTGGGTGCGCCTAATCCGTTACACGAATGTAACCCTTAAATACATACTTTAACTGAAAAAATATATATTTTTTAAACTAAGAGGTTTATCAATCAATCCCAAAAATTAGTATTAGTGTTGTTGTGCAATATTTTTAAGATGTTTAAAACACATTTTTATGTACGTGACAGCATCGCGTACCGGACGCATAATGGTCACGAATCCTGACTATTTCTGAAATCACGTGGGGTTACACGAATGTAACCCTTAAATACATACTTACACTGAAATAATATATTTTTTAACTAAGAGGTTTATTAATCAATCCCAAAAATTAGTATTAGTGTAGTTGTGCAATATTTTTAAGATGTTTAAAACATAATTTTATGTACTTGACACCATCGCGCACTGGACGTATAGGGGTCGCGAGTCCTTATGTATTTCTGGAATCGCGTAACGGTCACAATTCTGGCATTATTTTAAAATGTATGAAATATGAATGTTTTAAGTTTAAATATTTGTTTTGCACAAAGGCTTTCCTTTGAAAAACTTTGAAATACAATAGCCTTATAGTAATTTATAGTTTAATATAACATTTAGTACACTTTACCAGTGCACAACGCATACGAGATAGGTGAGTGACCCCTACGCGAATCCATGTGACATAGAAAGAAAGCTTGTTATTGGTTAAAGAGCTTTTCATTCTCTTGGAGAGAGAAACCAACACCTGTTCCAGTCCTTTCATTATGGGTGCATCTGCTATTAAGACCACCTTTTCTGTAGGTTCTGTTAATTCTTTATTTTCTTTGGTGTTGCTCATTTTTGAGTTTACAACATAGCATCAGCTTTTCCTGAAGAGGAGCAGCAGACGGAGATGGAAGAGGTGGAGGAGCCACTAAAGAAAAGAAAATAAAGCATTGTGTGGGCTTTTTTTTCTGTCCCTGAAGGCAAAAAAAGTCACCATTGGCAAGGTAACCTGCACAATCTGCAAAAACGTCCTCTCCAGAGGATCCGAGATGAAGTACTCATGTGGTACTTCTTCAATAAAGAACCACATGGAAACAATCCACCCTGGTCATCTCGCACAAGAGATGATGGAATGCCAAAAGAGAGAGCAAGTAGCCACTGATGATGGAAGTCAACCATCTACATCTGCAGTGGTTGTATTGACCACACCACAACCTCTAATCATTCCTGAGTTGGCTGATGCAGGCATCAATTTTCGTAAAGGCTTGACAACTCTCTGTTTTAGAGAGCTCTCCATTGGTGCCATCAAGACTCTCTTGAAAGCACATAAGTGCGAATTTTTTTTAGTTTAGTTGCTTGTTTCTTCGTTTAAAAGAAACATCACAGTTGGACTCTAACTTTTATTTTTTCTTTAAAAAAATTTAAAAACACCACAAAATATGAAAAAAATCTGAAAAATACAAAAGTAATACAAAATTGTTCCCAAAAAAAGAAAACGGTTCTCATGGAACCACCTATATGAGTTAAAAATAGAAAGTTGTATGTAGTGAAAGTGATTTCTTGTATGAATGTGTCTTTAATGAATGTTAGAGTTGTGCATAAGATCTGTCTCAGTGAGTACATGAGCGCATGGGTAGTGCGTGAGTGAATGGTTAAGTGCAAGAGTAGTGCCTGGGTGATTGCATGACTGCGTAGGTAATGCCTGATTGATTGGATGTGTGTATAGGTAGTGACTCCTTGATTGCATGAGTGCATGCGTAGTGCCTGAATAAATGGATGAGTGCAAGAGTAGTGCCTGAGTGATAGGATGAGTGCATGGGTAGAGCCTGAATGACTTCATGAGTGCAGGGGTAGTGCCTGGGCGTTTAGATCAGTGCATGGGGAGTGCCCGAGTAAAAGGATCACTGCAAGAGTAACCCCTGGGTCATTGCAAGAGTGCATGGGTAGTGCCTGAGAGAATAAATGAGTGCATGGGTAGTGGGTGAGTGAATCATTGAGTGCAAGAGTAGTGCCTGAGCAATTGCATAAGTACATGGGTAATTTATTTATTTATTTATTTATTTATTTATTTATTTATTTATTTATTTATTGGCATTTTTAAAGCGCAGCATATACCCTGGGGTGTCTTGGCGCTGAATAATTTGCCGGCTAGATGTTAAGCTGCCTTGCTCAGACCACTATTCTATACCTAGAACTTATTTATTAAACAGCCAAGTTTTCAGTTTTTTGCGGAATTGGAGTAGTGTGGGACATGCTTTGATGTCCTGGGGTAGAGTATTCCAAAGTTTGGAAGCTGCCACCACAAACCGTCGGTCTCCCCACATCACAGTTTTGGTGCGGGGTACCATTAGTTGGTTGCTGTTGGTAGAACGCGGATGGCGTGTGGGTTGATAAGGTCGTAGATGGTCTTTAAGGAACTGCGGGCCCTGTTTATGTAGAACTTTGTACACAATGCACTGAGATTTGAATCTGGCTCTGTTCTGAATCGTCAGCCAGTGTAGTTTAGAAATGGCGTTGGATAGAGGAGCAAACTTAGGAATTCCCAGAATAAGACGTGCTGCTGCGTTCTGTATGGTCTGCAGTTTTTTTATAACTCTTACTTGGGCGTTGATAAAAAGCCCATTGCAGTAGTCTAGGGATGTCAGGACTAGTGAGCTCACCAGAGTTTTAATGGCGGTGGTAGGAAGATAAGGACTTATCTTTCGGATCATGCGTAGTTTGTGGTGGGCTATAGAGGCCACTTTGCTAGCATGGTCCATGAAATTTAAATGGTTGTCAAAAATTATTCCTAAGTTCCTTACTTTAGTCACTGGATTAGGGGGGGCACCAAAAGTTTGGGGCCACCACGAGGCAGGCCATTCTGGTGAGAGTTGTCCAAAAATCATTACCTCGGTTTTTTCCGAGTTAAGTTGTAGGCAATTCGCTGCCATCCACTCACCTAGTTCTGTCAATCCTCTCTGGAATCTTTTAGCTACCTCCTCTCCATCACCCCTTATAGCCAGCACCAATTGCGTGTCGTCCGCGTAGGAGGTTAGGCTCATCCCATGTGCCTTGATGACATTGGCCAGGTCCGACACATAGATATTAAAAAGTGTCGGACTCAGGGATGAGCCTTGAGGTACCCCACACGGTTGTGACAATTTGGCAGATTGGTAGGGGCCAAGAGTGACAGCCTGCGTTCTCTCAGAGAGAAAGGAGGCGAGGACAGCTCGTGCCGTGGAGGAGATGCCTATTTTTCCGACACGGTCGACCAAAATACCATGGTCGACCGTGTCAAAAGCTGCTGAGAGGTCCAGCAGTACCAACACCGCTGTACCGCCTTGGTCTCTTATTATTCTTATGTCTTCGGATGCTTTAATAAGGGCAGTTTCAGTCCCATGGTATTTCCGAAAACCATACTGAGTATCATCTAACTTCTTGTGGGTTTCTATATACTCAGTTAATTGTAGGTCCATGGCCTTTTCCACCACTTTGGCCATGAACGGGAGGCTGGCTATGGGTCGGTAGTTTTTTAGTTCTGACTTATCGGCTCCTGGTTTTTTTAACAGTGGTTTGAGCAGTGTGGTTTTTAGATTAAGGGGATATATCCCTGAGAGCAGGGGTAGTGCCTGAGTGATTGGCTGTGCATATACGTAGTACCTCCTTGATTGCATGGGTAGTGCCTGAGTGAATGGTTGGGTGCAAGAGTAGTTACTGAGTGATTGCATGAGTACATGGGCACTGCCTGGGGGATTGCATAAGCACAGCGGTACTACCTAGGTAATTGGATGAGTGCATGGGTGGTGCCTGAGTGACTTCATGAGTGCAAGAGTAATATCTGGGTGCTTAGGGCCAGATGTACGACGAGAATTACCATGCGCAAACGGGTTTGTGACCCATTTGCGCATGCTCATTCTGATAGGGCCATTTCCAAACACTAATTTGCGACTCGCTAAATAGTGTTTTTTGACTCACTATTAGGAAGGGGCGTTCCCTTCCTAATAGCGAGTCACAATCCATGTACCAATGTTTTGCAAACGCAAAACATTGGTACATGTTTTGCCTCCAGAGCGCCCCACGCTGAGCGTTCCCTCCCCCTCTGACGGGCAGGTCACGAGGGCGGGGACGGGCGTGTGCTTCATCTTGGGCTGCTCTCTGGTTGGCGGGGCAGCTCCTCTGTCCCTCCCCCCCTGGCAATTTCTTCCTGCCGGGCTAGTCCCGCCTAGCTCTGTTGAATCCCCAGACCTCCCGAGGCTTCGCCGGGAGCAACAACGCTGCCGAGGCGCGGCGCAACGATCTTTTTAAACAAGTGCTTGGACACTTTTACTTACCCTGCTCCTGCTTCAGGGGCTGCGCTGAGGACACCGCGCACCCCCTATCTTCTTGGGACTTCCTGGTAGCCGCCTCCAGAGCGCCCCACGCTGAGCGTTCCCTCCCCCTCTGACGGGCAGGTCACGAGGGCGGGGACGGGCGTGTGCTTCATCTTGGGCTGCTCTCTGGTTGGCGGGGCAGCTCCTCTGTCCCTCCCCCCCTGGCAATTTCTTCCTGCCGGGCTAGTCCCGCCTAGCTCTGTTGAATCCCCAGACCTCCCGAGGCTTCGCCGGGAGCAACAACGCTGCCGAGGCGCGGCGCAACGATCTTTTTAAACAAGTGCTTGGACACTTTTACTTACCCTGCTCCTGCTTCAGGGGCTGCGCTGAGGTCACCGCGCACCCCCTATCTTCTTGGGACTTCCTGGTAGCCGCCTCCAGAGCGCCCCACGCTGAGCGTTCCCTCCCCCTCTGACGGGCAGGTCACGAGGGCGGGGACGGGCGTGTGCTTCATCTTGGGCTGCTCTCTGGTTGGCGGGGCAGCTCCTCTGTCCCTCCCCCCCTGGCAATTTCTTCCTGCCGGGCTAGTCCCGCCTAGCTCTGTTGAATCCCCAGGCCTCCCGAGGCTTCGCCGGGAGCAACAACGCTGCCGAGGCGCGGCGCAACGATCTTTTTAAACAAGTGCTTGGACACTTTTACTTACCCTGCTCCTGCTTCAGGGGCTGCGCTGAGGACACCGCGCACCCCCTATCTTCTTGGGACTTCCTGGTAGCCGCCTCCAGAGCGCCCCACGCTGAGCGTTCCCTCCCCCTCTGACGGGCAGGTCACGAGGGCGGGGACGGGCGTGTGCTTCATCTTGGGCTGCTCTCTGGTTGGCTGGGCAGCTCCTCTGTCCCTCCCCCCCTGGCAATTTCTTCCTGCCGGGCTAGTCCCGCCTAGCTCTGTTGAATCCCCAGACCTCCCGAGGCTTCGCCGGGAGCAACAACGCTGCCGAGGCGCGGCGCAACGATCTTTTTAAACAAGTGCTTGGACACTTTTACTTACCCTGCTCCTGCTTCAGGGGCTGCGCTGAGGACACCGCGCACCCCCTATCTTCTTGGGACTTCCTGGTAGCCGCCTCCAGAGCGCCCCACGCTGAGCGTTCCCTCCCCCTCTGACGGGCAGGTCACGAGGGCGGGGACGGGCGTGTGCTTCATCTTGGGCTGCTCTCTGGTTGGCGGGGCAGCTCCTCTGTCCCTCCCCCCCTGGCAATTTCTTCCTGCCGGGCTAGTCCCGCCTAGCTCTGTTGAATCCCCAGACCTCCCGAGGCTTCGCCGGGAGCAACAACGCTGCCGAGGCGCGGCGCAACGATCTTTTTAAACAAGTGCTTGGACACTTTTACTTACCCTGCTCCTGCTTCAGGGGCTGCGCTGAGGTCACCGCGCACCCCCTATCTTCTTGGGACTTCCTGGTAGCCGCCTCCAGAGCGCCCCACGCTGAGCGTTCCCTCCCCCTCTGACGGGCAGGTCACGAGGGCGGGGACGGGCGTGTGCTTCATCTTGGGCTGCTCTCTGGTTGGCGGGGCAGCTCCTCTGTCCCTCCCCCCCTGGCAATTTCTTCCTGCCGGGCTAGTCCCGCCTAGCTCTGTTGAATCCCCAGACCTCCCGAGGCTTCGCCGGGAGCAACAACGCTGCCGAGGCGCGGCGCAACGATCTTTTTAAACAAGTGCTTGGACACTTTTACTTACCCTGCTCCTGCTTCAGGGGCTGCGCTGAGGACACCGCGCACCCCCTATCTTCTTGGGACTTCCTGGTAGCCGCCTCCAGAGCGCCCCACGCTGAGCGTTCCCTCCCCCTCTGACGGGCAGGTCACGAGGGCGGGGACGGGCGTGTGCTTCATCTTGGGCTGCTCTCTGGTTGGCGGGGCAGCTCCTCTGTCCCTCCCCCCCTGGCAATTTCTTCCTGTCGGGCTAGTCCCGCCTAGCTCTGTTGAATCCCCAGACCTCCCGAGGCTTCGCCGGGAGCAACAACGCTGCCGAGGCGCGGCGCAACGATCTTTTTAAACAAGTGCTTGGACACTTTTACTTACCCTGCTCCTGCTTCAGGGGCTGCGCTGAGGTCACCGCGCACCCCCTATCTTCTTGGGACTTCCTGGTAGCCGCCTCCAGAGCGCCCCACGCTGAGCGTTCCCTCCCCCTCTGACGGGCAGGTCACGAGGGCGGGGACGGGCGTGTGCTTCATCTTGGGCTGCTCTCTGGTTGGCGGGGCAGCTCCTCTCTCCCTCCCCCCCTGGCAATTTCTTCCTGCTGGGCTAGTCCCGCCTAGCTCTGTTGAATCCCCAGACCTCCCGAGGCTTCGCCGGGAGCAACAATGCTGCCGAGGCGCGGCGCAACGATCTTTTTAAACAAGTGCTTGGACACTTTTACTTACCCTGCTCCTGCTTCAGGGGCTGCGCTGAGGACACCGCGCACCCCCTATCTTCTTGGGACTTCCTGGTAGCCGCCTCCAGAGCGCCCCACGCTGAGCGTTCCCTCCCCCTCTGACGGGCAGGTCACGAGGGCGGGGACGGGCGTGTGCTTCATCTTGGGCTGCTCTCTGGTTGGCGGGGCAGCTCCTCTGTCCCTCCCCCCCTGGCAATTTCTTCCTGCCGGGCTAGTCCCGCCTAGCTCTGTTGAATCCCCAGACCTCCCGAGGCTTCGCCGGGAGCAACAACGCTGCCGAGGCGCGGCGCAACGATCTTTTTAAACAAGTGCTTGGACACTTTTACTTACCCTGCTCCTGCTTCAGGGGCTGCGCTGAGGACACCGCGCACCCCCTATCTTCTTGGGACTTCCTGGTAGCCGCCTCCAGAGCGCCCCACGCTGAGCGTTCCCTCCCCCTCTGACGGGCAGGTCACGAGGGCGGGGACGGGCGTGTGCTTCATCTTGGGCTGCTCTCTGGTTGGCGGGGCAGCTCCTCTGTCCCTCCCCCCCTGGCAATTTCTTCCTGCCGGGCTAGTCCCGCCTAGCTCTGTTGAATCCCCAGACCTCCCGAGGCTTCGCCGGGAGCAACAACGCTGCCGAGGCGCGGCGCAACGATCTTTTTAAACAAGTGCTTGGACACTTTTACTTACCCTGCTCCTGCTTCAGGGGCTGCGCTGAGGACACCGCGCACCCCCTATCTTCTTGGGACTTCCTGGTAGCCGCCTCCAGAGCGCCCCACGCTGAGCGTTCCCTCCCCCTCTGACGGGCAGGTCACGAGGGCGGGGACGGGCGTGTGCTTCATCTTGGGCTGCTCTCTGGTTGGCGGGGCAGCTCCTCTGTCCCTCCACCCCCTGCCACGCCCTGCTACTTCCGGTCTCCTACTTATGGCACCATTATCCCGGCCGCGCAGCGGACGAGCGCAGCGGGCGCGACGAAGGCGCGCCGAAGTTGCGCCTAAGTTAAGCCCGTCTGCGCCCGTCCGCGACGGGCCGGGACCAGGGGCCACACCCCCTGCTTCCTTGTTGTCATACACGCCTGCTCAACTTCTCTCCTACACCATTGATGTGCCTCTCCCCCACACCCTCATGCAGCATCTTGTTGCTTTAGACATCTTTGTTCCCCGCTCAGACCGTGTTGTGTCTCCTCACCCAATTCTTCCCCTCCCTATGCCAGACACTGATCCCCTCCCCATTGGACCCTCACCTCCCCCTCACACTGCTTCCGCTTACCTCCTCAACACTCGCTCGGCAGGCAAACACCAACTTGACCTGTTTAATCTTCTTACTACAGACTCCCCTGATTTTCTGTTCCTAACGGAAACATGGTTTTCGGAGGCTTCCCTCCCCGACATCCTTGCCATCCTTCCCCACTCCTACTATGTCCTTCGGGCTGACCGCCCCACGGACAAGGTCGGGGGGGGTGTTGCCATGATTGTCCGATCCACTATTCAATTCCAGCTTCTCCCCCAAGCACCTATCGCTGGAGTGGACTTCCTGGTCGCTCGCTCTTCCAATCTGCCGGCACCTCTCACCGTTGTCCTTGTCTACCGCCCTCCCCTGAACATGCCCCTGTTCGTGGCTTCCCTGCAGGAACTTCTCGCCACGCTGGTGGTTAATAACTCCTCTGTCCTTTTGCTTGGGGACTTTAACTACTGGCCTGGCGATCCCAGGGAGGACTCAGCATCTAAGGACTTCACGGCCACTCTCCTCTGTCTCAACCTTAAGTCCCACGTCCTGGTTCCCACCCATAAATTCGGACACATCCTGGACCAAGTCTGGTCATCCCAGGACATAGTCTCCCCCCCCAGTGTCCTTCCATGTACCTGGTCTGACCATTCCCTCATCTCTTTCTCTATCACTACTGGCTCCCCTCACAAGCCCCTTCGCCCCAAGAATGTTTTCTCCCGTAGCTGGAATCGTGTCGACTTGGCCTCCCTCTCTCACTCCCTTGCTTCTTCTTCCCCAGACCTCACTGGTATTCCCCTTGACTCACAGGCCGCTGCAGTTGGTAACTGGCTCTCTTCTGCATGTGATTTAGTAGCCCCCCTCAAGCTAGTCAAATCCATCCGCCCTCATGAGGCTCACCGTTGGTTTAGCCCGGAGCTCAAGACTCTTAAACTGGAGCTTAGACGCTCAGAGCGCCTTTGGCGCCGCAGCTACTGCCCTGACCATAAGGCCAAATATAAAACCCTTCTTAAAGAGTACAAGCAGACCATCTTGGCCACTAAGACCAAGTACTTCTCTGAACAAGTGGCGCTCTCGGCCAACAAAGCTAAAGAAATGTTTTCTTTGGTAAACAACTTGGCCACCTCTGATCGTGCTTGCCCTCCCTTCACTCCCTCCCAGGCCCTCTGCTCTTCTCTTAACAACTTCTTTATCGAGAAGATTGTAAAAATCAAATCTAACATCTTGGTCACTCCTTTTACTCCTCCTCACTCTGCTCCCCCTGCGCCTAAATCCTCCTTCTCCTCTTTTCCCCCCCTCCCTTTGGACTCTTTCCTAGCTCTGCTCACCAAAATCAAGTCTGGTTTCCCCACTGATTGTGCCCCTGCCCGTATTCTTAAAACCCTCTTTTCTTCCTGTCCTGATACCCCTCTCTCCTTTCTTAATGCCTCTCTTTCCACTGGTTTGGTCCCTTCTTCATTCAAATCTGCTATTGTCTCCCCCATTCTTAAAAAGCCTGGTCTCGACTCTTCTCTTCCCTCTAATTTCAGACCTATCTCTCTTCTCCCTTATCTTGCTAAAATTCTTGAATCTTACGTTACTTCCTGTCTCTCTGTTTATGTTGAGCAGAACCAGCTTCTGGCTTCTCACCAAGCTGGCTTCCGTTCGGGTCATTCGACCGAAACCGTGGTGTTGGCCGTCCTCGACGAGCTTAAGGCCAAGGCCGACGTCAACTCCCCTCAAGCTTTGATCCTCCTCGACTTGTCCGCTGCGTTTGACACGGTCGACCATAACATTCTTCTGGACCGTGTCAGCGCAGCGGGCATACGAGGTTCTGCCTTCTCCTGGATCACCCCTTTCCTGACAGGGCGTTCTCAAGCCGTTCACCTTCCCGGCTTCTCTGCTTCTCCCCTCCCGGTGCCCTGTGGGGTCCCCCAAGGTTCCTCTCTCTCTCCCCTTCTCTTTAACCTCTATATTCACCCTCTTATCTCTTCCCTTCTTGAGCTGGGGGTCTCCGTGTATAACTACGCTGACGACCTCCAGCTCGTCTTTGATCTTTCCTCTTCTTCTCACTCTCTATCCTTTTTTCACTCCACCATGGTCTTTATCTCTGGGTGGATGAGCGCCAATCACCTCAAGCTCAACCCAGATAAGACTGAGCTTGTCCTGATTGGCGGCTCATCCAGTCCCTGGTCCCCTGCTTTCTGGCCTCCCATCCTTGGCCCCCCTCCCACCCCCGTTCCCTCTGTTAAAACTTTGGGCATCAAGGTCAGACAGGACCTGTCCATGCATGGCCAGGTCAGTGCCGTGGTGTCCTCCTGTTTTCTTTCCCTCCGAATGATCCGGAAAATTTCTCGTTTCTTTTCTCTTGACTCCCTTAAAATCATTATTTCCGCCCTTATCACTTCCCGCCTTGATTATGGCAATAGCTTGTTCGCTGGCATCCCTGCCTATGAAACCCGCCGCTTACAAGCTATCCAGAATCAGGCCGCCCGTCTCATCTTTCATTTGCCCAAAACCCATCATATCACTCCCGTCCTCAAATCCCTTCACTGGTTGCCCATTTTGCAGAGATCTCTGTTTGAACTAGGGTGCCTTGTTTACCGGGCCCTTGATCACTCAGCACCGGCTTTCATTAATTCTCTGATTTCCCGTCACACCCCTGCCCGCACTCTCCGTTCATCATCTTCTGCCCTCCTCACTGTTCCCCGCTTTCACAAATCTCGCACTGGTGGAACCCGTTTCTCTGTTCTTGCTCCCCGGTTCTGGAACTCCCTTCCTCTTTCTATGCGTTCGATCCCTATTTTTTCTCATTTCCGTAAAGCGCTGAAAACTTTTCTGTTTGCCCTGGCCTACCCCTGCTAAAACCTCCTGGCCCTGTCTGTTCGGTTCTTCAGAGCACCCAGCGCCAGGAAGCCGTTTGGCCATCGTGCGCTCTACAAATATTTTTCATTCATTCATTCATTCATTCATTCATTCAAATGCGGTTGCAAAACACTTGCAAATTACCACCCTCTTCAAGAGGGTAGTAATTCAGTTGCAAATGGGAAGGGGCCCTCAGGGGACCCCTTCCCCTTTGTAACTGGCTCTGAAACACCTTTTAAGGGCAGGCAGTGGTCCAAGGGACCACTACCTGCCCTTAAAAAATTAAACGAAAATGTTTTTTTTTTAAATGCATCCCATTTTCCTTTAAGGAAAACAGTCTGCATTTAAAAAAAAAACAGCTTTATTGACGAGCAGTCCCAGCCATGGAGGTCTGCTGAGCCCAGCAGGCCTCCATCCCTGGGAGGGCCAGTCATTCCAAATGGGTCGCAAATTGCAAGTGGCTCATTAATATTCATCAGCCTCGCATTTTGCGACCCCATTGTGAATTGCAATCAATGTGTCGGACACTGTAGCACATTGTAAATTGCACTTCACAATTTGTGACTCGCAGTCGAGCTCAAATTGCGAAGCGCAATTTACAAGGGTTGTACATCTGGCCCTTAAATCAGTGATCACTGCAAGAGTAATCCCTGGGCCTCTGGACGAGTGCATGTGCAGGGCCTGAGTGAATGGTTGAGTTTAAGAGTACTGTCTGAGTGATTGTATGAGTGCATGGGTAGTGAGTGGGTGATTGCATGAGTGCAGGGGTAATGGCTGGGTGATTGAATGAGTGCATGGGTAGTGCCTGTGTGAAAGGAAGAATACAAGGGTAATGCCTGGGTTCTCCTATTCGTGCAAGAGTTGGGCTAGAGAAAATGGATGAAAGGGGTAGTGTCTACGTGAAAGGATGAATGCCTGGCTGATTATATGTGCAACATGATGATAGTTTTCAAACACTGTAAAGGATCGACATTATATGTAATACAAGCAAATAACATAATTAAACTGTAAACATTATTTCACATTATCATGCACATTATATTATGTATTCTTACTTTTCTAGTAATTTAGGTACATTACTCAGTAGAAGTATTTTAGAGTAGTATTGTCCTAAACAGCATTAAAACTCTTTTCAAACGTCAATAGTTGCTACTATAAAGAAGAAGAAAAACTGTTATTTAATGATAAAACATTACAGAAATTATAATATTATATTTTTAAGAACACAGCATACATTTTCAGTTTCCCTTTTTTGCTGTTCTCAAATTCCACTTAACTTCACAATACACAGTAATTTCAATGTAGTATCATCATTGAACAGCTGGGAAAAAAACAATTGAATTGATTGTAGAAAAGAACTCGGCATAGAGCATCATTTTCAATATGTTTAGCTATTTGGTTTTCTATCTACACTTTGTTCATTACTTCCTTCATATCCATTTGCCTAAATGTAGACTCTCATTTACATCTGGTACAATATATAAAACAAATATATAAACAATTTCCTTTTAAACACAATTTTCCAAATACAATATCAATTAGCGCAAGTAATATTCCGAACACTAATTATAAATACTAATAGTCTACTTTCTGTTCACATCTTCCCAATAGGCCGAATGATGTTCTCAAAACTTTGGCTTCAAAAATAACAAATATGAATTTGGTAATTCATAAAGCAATCTAGGGTTGAATTCCAAGTGGACATCATTGCAATATACTTTATTACACTTCATTACACAGTATAGTGTCCAGATGTTGTAGTAGGTCCATCATGGAAAATAGTAGCCACTGCTGTAAAAGTTCTTACTGAAATAGACATTTGACTTGCATCAAAAAAATAATTTTTGGATTCCAATTTTCTTCCATTTGCTCTGCAACGCTGTAGCATTAAAATATTTCCCAAATCTTTTTATAGTAATGTAGACAACATCTCTGATCTACAATGCAAACATCTCCTGTCCTGATTAGCTGTTTTTATCAATTTTTTAAAAGGTACTGATTTGAAGTCTGGTATTGTCAAGTATATCATGAATCGTTCTGTTTGAATTTCAGTGGTAGAAGTAAATGAACACTCTTCATATTTATGAGCCCATCTGTAACTTAGTTCAAATAAGTTTGCAATCAGTATACCTTCATGTTATATTACTCCCAGCATAAGCATTAGAAATTCTTGTGCATCTTGTTATATATTGAGAGTAAATGTCAAAGAACCAGTACATATATGCAAAAGATGCTGAATGCCAGAAGCAGTATGGATTTTACTTCTGTCAGTTACCAACTGTTCAAATACACGATGTAGTGCAGAACATAATCTTTTTTCACGATTTCCCATGATTTCATTATGAAGATCTTGTTGATAAAACAGAGCATTCAGAATCACATTAGCATAACAGTTGATACCTGAACTATTTTCCAACTGGTATCCTCCAAAGCCACCAACAGGTTCTATTTTCTTTTCCTTTATGCCCTCAAGTTTCTCTTCATTTGTTTTCTTTTTTTGAACCTCAATTCCATATTTGACATATTTCCGTTTTGGACACACTACATGTTTCTCATATATGAAAAATTCTCCTAAATCAGGAGCATAAACTCTTCTTAAACGATTGTACTCTCTTACACAATTTGGATCAGCATTAACCTTTTTCTCATCAAAATCTATGAAATATAAACCAGACAATGGTCTTACTTAAGACAATAAGACAATGCAACGTATGCCATTCCCTCTTTGAACACTTGACTTCCAATATTTACAAAAGCAGTGTCTATACTTGAACCTTGAGATTTATGAATAGTTACTGTATATGCTAAAGACAGAGGAAACTGTTTTCTGCAAACATACAAACATGTACAAGCAAAAAACACACAACACGGCTCTCAATCTGTCTTACCTCTTTAATCTGATCACATTTTATAATAAGAAATTCTATTCTAACTCTATTCTGAAATGTTACAAAATCAACAACTTTTCCCATTGTTCCATTTACTAAAGCTTCATTATATTCAAATTACGCCGTAAAATTACCAGACAGTTTATACATACATGTAAAGTCTTTTCTAAGCCAGCAGTTTTAGATACAGACTTTTCCAAAGAATGCAATTTAGCCTGTAGTTTCTATGTAAGAGGAATAGTCACTTCCTGGTATTCAACTTTACGAATAGCGTACATTTCCACTATTTGTTGTTTTTCCAGTTTCAAAAGTTGTTGATTAAATGTAGAACACTCTTGCAGTGTGGGCATTAGGCAAACAATAGACTTCTTTTCTCCAAGCATATTGTACATTACTTCAGCTGCCGTGTTTCCAGTGTAGAAAAGTTCCTTAGTAGCCAACTTTCTAAAGCTTGTTTACCATGTTTTGTCAAGCCACCAATTCTTATGTCTTTAAGAATATTTCCATAATCTTCATCACTTGCTTGTCACATATTTTTAACCAGTCCTTTATATTCAAAATGTAACCAAATGTTCACATTTCCAATACTTCCCAAAGATTTTCTATTGTCTTCATGCACAAGTGTTGTAAAAACAGGTTGTCCTTTTACAGGAGTAAGTTGTAGTGATCTCCGAAAACAATTAAATGGTTTCCTCCAAACAAAACATTGTAATCCATTTCAAAAATCTTTTGCATTCTCAACTGTACAAAGGCAAGCATTAAGTTTGAGACCATGCTCACCTCATCAATGATTAAAAGTTTCATTTTCTTCAGTACTCTTGACACTTCTTAACAAGCTTCTCCAGATAACATCTGTTATTCCAATTTATTATCATGTTCAACAGGTAGCATAAGTAGTCAATGTAAAGTAATACCTTTAATGTTGTGTGCTGCTAATCCAGTTGAAGCTGTTACAACACAATGCAAATTTGATTCTGTAGTTTTGTGTAGATAACTGGTCACAACTTTAATTAAGAAACTTTTTCATATTCCAGCTTGACAACTGATGTACATTAGAATAGGTTTAAATGATGAAAATTGGCATTCTTTTTTTTCGTGTACAAAACCATGTTGTATCTGTTGTTTGACTTGCAGATATATTTCTCTCTGTTAAATATTTAGCTGTTCTACTAACTTTTCCAACTGAATAATATCCTGGTGTGCTTGTTGCATTGCAGTTTCTACCTCATTCATGGCTATTGCGGATTCATTTTTGACAATTGGTTGTCCCAGCGGATCTTGACTCAGTGAACCAGAACTTTAACTATCTTGAGAACTTTCTCTAGCTATTTCAGCTGCAATGGTAGTTTCTTGTTTTATCTCATAATTTAACATTTGTAGCAGTTGCGGGTGGTGGTGAAGGGCGGTCCCGCAGCGAGGGGGTAATTAAAAATAAAGAAATACATTTAAACTTACCTTTGCCTCCGGTCCAGCGTTACGTCTCCTCTCTCTACACTGCCTCCTTACAGGAAGCAGGCAGCCTCCCTCTCCTCTCCTAAGCAAATTACAATGCTGCAATAGCAGCATTATGATTGGCTAGGATGCCGACCCCATGCCGACCCCACAGGCATCAATGGGGAGGCCATTTTCTCCATGCAGGCTGCATGCAGCCTACATATAGAAAATGCAGAGTATGTCTGACTGGTTTGGTTGGCCCTGGAGGCAAGCCACTCCTCCCCTGGACTCCTACAGGTCCACCCACCCCAACCACGTATAATCTTCTGCTTTCTCACAGTGTAAGAAGCAGAAACATAAAATGGTATTTAAAATACCATTTTATGTTTTTGCTTCTCGCACTGCGAGAAAGTAGTGGGGCGACACTTCTCCGCCCATGTGGAGGAGCCGCCCCTGATTTGTAGATATGTAGGGAAAATGGTGCACTGACTACTATCTTTACTTGCATTAAAAGAATCTTCATAGCAGTCAAAATCTCCAGGTCATTCTGTTTCACTACGCCAAGGCTTGAACAGTTACAGAAGTCCTCTTATCGGGACTTTACAACTGAGTTTTCTGTGGTTAATAAGATTTCTTTTGGCATATTTTACCAAATATCCGTCACAACCAATTACAGCATATTTTTATTCATTCATATTTTCTGTAACCTTTCTTTCAAAGCTGTAATGTTGAAGTATTTCGTACAGAGATATGTTTTCAAGATGTGGACTCCTTTGGGATAGTATGTATCCAACATAATAGTTTTAACAATATCTGAACTTTCTCTGCTAAGTATTCGATTTCTTGTAAAGATTTTAATACTCTGTTTCGTGTGGCGGCAAGACCTTCACTTACCCAAATGATTCCTCTTGACTTTGAATATAAACTGGCAGAGCTCGTGCGATCTGAACATTCATAGGATCCAATCTCTCGATGGGAAAGCATTTTCAAGCTGAAACTGTACAATTTCTTACCAAGACTTTTCTCTTGTGAAATTTCTTCCCACATTTCTTTCATCTCTGTCTTTTCAGATTTGGTTATATATGACGTAACATAGCGAGCAACAGCAGTTGAATTATCTGCAACATATTGAATATCCATGTTTGCATTCCACATTTTCAAAATAACTGGATTGCAGTCATTAATGTACTTTGAAGCTTCTGTTCTTTCTTGGGAGATATCCGAGTTATTATATGCCTTACTGCTGACAAAAAATGATTTACTCTTCTTTTAGAAATTATAGGATGTGGAAATCCAAAACAAAATTTTTATAAAATATCCCTTTACACTTGTATTTTTATCGGCGGTATTTCCCAAATAGATGACTTTGAAACCATAAAACTTGTCTTAAGCTCTTTTCTCCTCCATATCTTGGAATGGCACATGTAACATACTGTTCGATGAACAAACAATTTCATCAGTATCAGTTCCAAATTTTGGTGCATTCTATATCTAGCATGTGTATATAAGGAGCATCTCTGGCTTGGTATTCCTTTCTCCCCAAAAAACTGTTACCTCTCCAAGAGGTGGATTTTTTTATTGCAGATAAATGACATCATAGCTTGAAACCTATGATTAAAATATCTGCACACATTTACAGGATCAAAGGAACTTTGAGCCAGATTCACAAAAGTAATCTGAGACAAAATCCTAACTTTACGACTTTCGATATTTATAAAAGGCATTTAGGAGTAATATAGTTAGGATTCCTAACTTTACTACTCCTAAACTGACAAAAATCCTAACTTGACGACTTTTGGTCTTCACAAAAGTCATTTAGAAGTAGTAAAGTTAGGATTCCAGGCTTTATGACCGAACGACAGAGCAAAACTAAGAGATGTGTCTACCAGTAGCCAAACCGACCGGGTTTTCAAGCTACTATCTTCAGATGCATAACACATCAGAGAATAGATGTAGAAGTAGACACATACGTCACTCACAAGAGCATGTAGACCTTTAAACTTGACAGACTGCATTACTCATTTGACACAGACACCTAAACGTATACGACAACTTCAAGTGTACCTTTCCACAGACTCCTAGCCATTAGCCTAATCACTAATCCTTTTGCCAACATGTCTTAAATCTCACTTTTCTCTTGCAGCTTCCGCTTTCAACAACTGCTCAGAATCTGGGGCCTAGCCAAATTTAAAACAGCAACCCTTCCAAGGTCACACTTATAAGTCTCACCATGTTTCTCAATGCAAGCATGCATGTCTCCGTACCTTTAGCTCTTGGCATCCTATATAAAAGAAATGCACAAATATATGTATACCTATGTTTTATATGTCTAGCATCTTCAGATACATAAAAAGTGTGCGAATACATGTGAAAGTAGAGACATACCTCAGTCACAAGACCATGAAGTCTCTTAAACTTGACAGATTACACTTCCCATTTCAAGCAGACAACTACATTTCTGCGGCCTACTTCAAGTGTAACTTTCCACAGAGCTATACGAAGTTGCCTAATCACTAATACCTCTGCCAACTTGTGTAAAACCTCACTTTTGTGCTGCAGCTTCACTATTCAGCGATTACTCAGAATGTTGTGCATAGCCAAATATAAAGCAGCAACCCTTTGCATGTCTCTGATGTAACTCTCACCATAGTCCTGAAAGCATGCATGCATGTGGCTGTACCTTTTGCTAGTGACATCATATATAAAAGAAACATACACATAGATGTATACCTGTGTTTTATATGTCTAGCATCTTCAGATACAAAACACGTGTGAGAATACATGTGCAAGTAGAGACATACCTCAGTCACAAGACCTTGAAGTCCCTTAAACTTGACAGACTGCACTTCTCATTTCAAGAAGACAACTAAATTATGCAGCCTACTACAAGTGTAACTTTCCACAGAGTTATATGAAGTTGCCTAATCACTAATCCCTCTGCCAACATGTGTAAAACCTCACTTTTGTGCTTTAGCTTCACTATTCAGTGACTACTGAGAATGTTGGACCTAGTCAAATATAAAGCTACAACGCTCTGCATGTGTCTGTTGTAACTCTTACCATATTCCTGAAAGTATGCATGCATGTGTCTGCACCTTTTGCTAGTGGCATCATATATAAAAGAAACATACACATAGATGTATAACTGTGTTTTATACATCTAGCCATAACACGTGTGAGAATACATGTGCAAGTAGAGACATTCCTCAGTCTCAAGACGATGAAGTCCCTTAAACTTGACAGACTGCACTTCCCTTTTCAAGGAGACAGCTACATTTATGCAGCATACTTAAAGTGTACCTTTCTACAGACTCATACGAAGTAGCCTAATCACTAATCCGTATGCCAACATCTTATAAACTTCACTTTTGTGCTGCAACTTCACTATTCAGCAACTAATGAGAGTGTTAGGCCTACACAAATATAGAGCAGCAACCCTTCACATGTGTCTATTATAACTCTAACCATATTCCTGCAAGCATACATGCATGTGTCTGTACCTTTTGCTAGTGGCATCATATATAAAAGAACCATACAAATAGATGTATACCAGTCTTTTATATGCCTAGCATCTTCAGATACATAACACGTGTGAAAATATATGTACAAGTAGAGACATTCCCCAGTCACAAGACCCTGAAGTTCTTTAAACTTTTCAAACTGCACTTCACATTTCAAAGAGACACCTACATTTATGCGGCGTACTTCAAGTGTACCTTTCCACAAACTCAAACGAAGTAGCCTAATCACTAATCCATCTGCCAACATATCTTAAACCTCACTTTTGTGCTGCAGCTTTACTATTCAGCGATCACTGAAAGTGTTGGGCCTAGCCAAATATAAAGTAGCAACCCTTCGCATGGCTGTGGACCATGAAGTCCCTTAAACTTGACAGACTGCACTTCCCTTTTCAAGGAGACAGCTACATTTATGCAGCGTACTTAAAGTGTACCTTTCTACAGACTCTGAAGTTCTTTAAACTTTTCAGACTGCACTTCCCACTTCAAAGAGACACCTAAATTTATGCGGCGTACTTCAAGTGTACCTTTCCACAAACTCATACGAAGTAGCCTAATCACTAATCCGTATGCCAGGATCTTATAAACTTCACTTTTGTGCTGCAGCTTCACTATTCAGCAACTACTGAGAGTGTTGGGCCTACCCAAATATAAAGCAGCAACCCTTCACGTGTGTTTATTATAACTCTCACCATATTCCTGCAAACATACATGCATGTGTCTGTACCTTCGCTAGTGACATCATAGATAAAAGAAACATACAAATAGATTTATACCTGTGTTTTATACATCTAGCATCTTCAAAGGCATAACACATGTGAGAATACATGTGCAAGTAGAGACATACCTCAGTCACAAGACCCTGAAGTCCTTTAAACTTCACAGACTGCACTTCCCATTTTGAGCAGACACCTAAATTTATGCAACATACTTCAAGTGTACCTTTCCACAGACTCAAACAAACTACCATAATCACTATGCCATCTACCAAAGTACACATATTAGTATGCACAACCTATTTCAATCGTCATTTCAGTAAAATAAAACAAAGTACAATACACAACTGTAAATTTTGTAACATATTTCAAACATCACCCTTTTCTAATAATTTCAAATCTTTGAAAATAACGCTTTTATTGTAAAAAATATCACTACAAAGAGTGAAGCACTACTACATAATCCATATTACAACATACAAATGTAAAACTCAGCTTTCAAATAGTATTGCAGAATGTGAAATATCAGAAACTCATTAAAGATTTTCTTTTTCACCCACTAAATGTAATGCACCACTGTCAACAAGTTAAAACCAGTAATGGCAAACCTTTCCCTCTCTTTCTGCACACAAATAAATGTAAGTAGCATATCAAATTGTTTCCTTCACTATTTCAAATTGTGAAACACATTTCTATTGGTTAGACATAATAACCCTATCTAACTGTCTTCTAAAAGTGCCCAAACTGCTTTTGTAATTTACTGGAGTCGCAGTGCCATAGTGTAGTGTCGCGATGGAACCCCGAATCCACACAGGAGTTCGAAAACCTATTTCCAATAATGCTAGTATTATTTTTTAACAACACTTCTAAACATACTACTTATTTAGAAAACTTAATTTAGTAACATATCACTTATATATAAGTTACCATTTCACATTTTAAAACCACAGTTAAGTTTCAACCCTTCCCCATTCTGTTTAATACTAGTTTCCATAGTAACACTGTTTGCAACATTCAACTGACCAAGAAGGTCACAAGTTCACCACATTTTCGAATTCAGCACACAAGCTTACAAATGCAAATAGCAAGTGTGGTTGACCTTTTATCCTATCTACTGTACCTTTCAAACATTTTTTTAATATCCAATCAGAAACATGCTTCTTCAAGAAAGTAACTTGAATCCTATTTTTGAGAGTACAATATTGATCACTTATCAGTTTTCTCAAAAGCAACATGTTCTCCACCATTTTAGATACTTCTCATTCTACCAACTGACTACCTCAGATACAGAAATGTTTTCATTCCTTCCACACATCCCTTCAAGATGCTTACAGTATGGATTGTGGGGCACAGCTATGTTTTCTGGTGCAAAAGGCATTCGGAACACAGACGTATTGACAAAGACCTAGGTTTGCAAAGAGTGGATAATAAATGGTTTGCACAGAGAGAATTAAAGTGGTACCAATTGATGCCTTTAGGTAAAACCTTTTTGCCTCTCCAACCCCCTGACCTTATGATTGTGCACTGTGGTGGCACTGACCTAGGCACATTGACTGGGGTAGGGCTGGAACTGAAGGATACCTTTTCACAATTGATGTTTCTTTTGCCTCAACCTGTCTTTGTATACTCTAATAAATGCCCGAAACAGAAATGTTAGTGGTCAAATCAAGTCTGTCTACAGATTAAGAAAGCTATGAAGAATGTCAATACAGCTGTTTCTGCTTACCTCAGAGACCATAGCATGGGCTCCATCTATAACAACAATCTACGTTTTGAGATGCATGACATCTACAGAAGTGATGAGTTCACTTCACAGATGAAGGGAACAGAATGTTTCTCAACAACCTTAAGCTGTCCATCCGCAATTCCATGTAGCTCCAACAAAGTCATAATGAAAACAAGGGCACTTTTTGAGCCACCCTATAACCCAACAGTGAATTTTATTTATTTTGTAACATACATACTCTTTTAAAATATTTTTGGGTTTTGTGAACCTGTTGCGATTTCGCAAAAAAACCCACAAATTCAATGTACTACAACACTACATACACTTTTGAAGTTTAACTTTTAATTTGTATTTTTTCATATTCTTTCTAACTCTATCAAATGTAATGTGATTATTAACTTCAATCTCACTAGCTCTATAAAAAAGTTAACATATGCAACACTACCTTCTGAATTATATACTATAATTTTTTTTATTTAAGATGGATCAGTGAGTCCACCACAACGTTACACTGGGGGGGACGCGCTGAGAGCCTCTATAGGGTTGTGACTCCTATTACAAGAGAAAAAAAATAATGAATGCCCCCACCTTCCATTACCCAATGTCAGCCCAGAGGACCCCATCACCCAGGGCCTGCCATTATTTGAAAAAAATATGAAAAAGGGAGAGGGGCTGCTTGGCCCCCATCCTGGGGCCAATTTTGGCCCATGGGACCCCATCCCCCGGGCCCGGCTATATTTAAATAAATAATTTTTAACTAAAAAGGGGAGGGAGACTGAGTGTCCCGCCCACCCCTCCTGGACCATTTTCGGGCCCGGGGACCCATCACCCGGGGCATGGCCTCTGTTTTGGGGAGCGCGGGGGGAGCCCCAATGCCTCCCGGTCCCTGCCAGCTCCCCACCTCTTGCAAGAGCCGGCATTGCTTTTGGGCAGAGGGAGCTGATGATATGTAGCTCCCTTTGCCCAAAAGCAATACTGCTTTGTTTCATGGAAGCGAGAACTGTTTTCCTGCTCACGCTTCCATGAAGCGAAACAGAAGTATTCTATGGCAGGGCGGGAGCAGTGCTCCCACCCTACCAAAGGAAACTGCAATGTCCCAGGGGTGGGCACCCTGGGACATTGCTGGAGCCGGCCCTGGGGGTTGGCGGTTACCCAAGGCCATGGACGGCTCCTGGATGGGGGCCGCGCACCCTCCTTCCCATCTTGTGAGTAGCTCCAGGGAGATGGTGGTCCCTGGGCCATGGGTCCAATAAGGACCCTTGTTTTAAATAATGTATGCCCAGGGCGATGATTGTTCCCGGGGCAGTGCCCCCCACACATTATTCATTTTAAAAAAGCTCCGGGGAGATGGCGGTCCCCGGTGAAACATGGGGTGGGCAGGAGCCTCCCACACTTTTTATTTAAAAGAAAACCCTGGGGAGGCTTCTGTCCCTGGGGCTGCGGGGGGCCCACGTGCCCCCACATATTATAAACAAAGTCCCAGGGAGGTGATGGTCCCCAAGGGTGCAGGGGCCCCCGTGGACCCAGCACCATATTTTGACACTGCCCCCGGGACCTGGCTCACCCAGGGGCTTAATTAAATGCTGCGCTGGACACCGCGATTAGTTTAAAAAACAATTTCACTGGGATTCACGGACCCTATGTGAATTCCCCCGAAAATTACAAAAGTGCTTTTTTTGGCCTTCAGGGTCCCTGAGGGACACCCTGAGCAGGCTCGTCAGTCAGGGTGTTTCTATCATGCCCCCTTTCCTTGTATTTTTACCTTTTTCCTTGTGACTCAGTGCCAAAGTTGGTGTAATTCCATTCAGCATTTCAGCATTTCAGCCTGTATCCTATGGAAATTAACATTGTGATTTGGCATCCCCCTTTTTCTCAGCCCCCGCTTGATGAATCACCCCGAAACTTTCAAGACAGGAGCTGACCTGAACGGGCCAATAGTTTTGAAACTTTTGTGAAGATTTGTCAAACGGCGCCAAAGATACTGGCAAAAGAAAAAACGCTTTTTGAAAAGAATCAAGGTCATAACTATAATTAGCTACTGGTGACTGCAAGTGGTTAATTTATATATATATACATTACAATCAACATAATAAAATGCTGTTAGAAATTATAAATCTAACAAAAAATGTATTTCTGTTTGGAGATCAACTCTATATACAAACCAACGGCACAGCAATGGGATTTTCCTTCCCCTCAGCTACGCATGCCTGGCAATGGGCTGGTGGGAGCAGCACCTTGCCTGGCATCCAGATAATGATGTGTACACCAGCAAAACAATTGTCTGGTTAAGGTTTATTGATGACCTTCTAATAATTTGGGGCAGAACAGAAGAGGAATTCAAGAAATATTTCAAAAATTTTAATTCTACAGAAGTAAATTTAAGATTTACATACAATATCAGCCAAGAATGAGTGATTTTCTTGGACACAGAGATCTATATAAATGAAGGGAAGATCCAGACCACATTACATCGTAAAAAAAAGCCACAAATGCAGTACTGCTTGCAAATAGCTTCCATTAAAATACCCTAATTCAAAATATCCCATATGGAGAGTTCCTAAGAATCAGAAGAATATGCTCTGAAAATAAAGAATGGGTAAAACACAGCAACTGGACAGCCCAGAGATGTAAACGTAGGGGATATTCACCCAATGTGATTAAAAAAGGTTGGAACAAATCAACAGAGAAAAAAATAGAAGAAATTATAAAAGTAAAAACACCAATGGAGAAATCAGATACTATCAGATTAATAACAACCTTCTCACAAGAAGCTAAGACAATCAAAGGCTTTTTGAAAAAGAATTGGAAGATATTACAACTCGACCCAATGGTAGCAACAATCATGGGAAATCTGTTGTACCTGGACTTTGTCTCTTTTCCCCGGGTTTGTATTTCCTTGTTGCTCTCTTGATGTCACTGTGAGATTACCTGGTGACATCATAGAATGTTGGGGGTTTTGCCTGAGCCTACTGGCAGTTGGAGGCAGGCTGAGTGACAGGGAGGTCACTCCTGGTGGGGTCTCTTAATTACCATCTTAACATCTGGACCTGTAACCATCCTGAATAAAGCAACTTAAATATATTCATGACTCAAGGACTTCTTTTACCCACAACATTTTGGCGACTTCTGGACATCTTTAAAGAACCTACAGCGTGCAAAAGAAGATTAAAGAACCTACAGCGTGCAAAAGAAGATTAAAATAAATCTACAGCTTACTTGAGGATAAATAAGGAATGAAATAAGGAATAATCTACAGAAAGAAAAGGAACTGGAACTACAGAAACGAACTCACAACTTTAAAGTAAGTCTGTGTTTGAAAGAGTTAATTTTCAAAAGACTTTCTGCTTTGAAGCCTCTCCTTATTTATTAAACTCTACTTAAAATACAAGAAAAGCCTTGCTTGGCCCCACCAGTGTCCGTTACAATCCGGACAGCCTGCAGCCCAAGGCGTTTAATGTTCTAAGGAGAAAGTATTGTGTTGATGTATTAACAAGGAGGAAATAAGAGTCATGGAGGGCATAAGGGTCATGATTTACGTGTGAAGCCCTGGATTGAAGGTCGGTGTATTCCTGCAGCCCAAGGCGTTTATTCGAAGGGGTTATCAGTCATGATTCTTTTGGATTTGACAGACTATGCTAAATGAACCTGTGAGGCATTTACACTCTAATATGTGCCAGTTTGATGTTCATGGGAATTAGCATCTGAGCTGTGGCAAATTCATTGCAAGAGAGCAAAAAACGTGAGAAACTACATTTGTATTTAAGGAGCACAGTCATCTGATAAATGAGAGGGAGTGCACTGTTGTGCTCTATGTCCGACCCCGCGTGTATAATCTAATCCGGTGATAACAGTTTGCAGCAGTGCGTTTATGAAGTGAAGGTATGTGAGAGCCTTTCATTTATTCGGAGCAGCGCACTTTCTATCTGTAAGTGAAGGTGTGCGGAAAGTGGAGCCCTAAAGTTGGAGCACAGCCACGTGAGTTTTATTATATTTATTTTAAAAAAGAAACTTTGATGGTGGTCGTTAGTGCATACATTCATTAACTAACGAGTGCGCAGACGTTTAAAATTAAAAAATGCACGTGCTACTCACTGTTTCTTCCGCTTTGACCGGACAGCCTTCTATGACGTTCTTTAGCACTGCGCTGCTGATACACGTCCCCTACGGCAGCGTGCGGAGAGCCATCCAGTGTGACGTGGACCGGTGTGACGTGACTACGTACTGCCTTGTTGAGTTATTTTTGCCATTCAGTGACTGTATATCTGGTGAGTTTATTCCAAACGTTGTGGGGCACGAAGCAGATGTCTGGCAATTTTTCTTTCAACTCTGCTGAATTCTATGCATGTTGGAATCTTGGTCGGACCACATGGTGACATTTACTCCGATGGAAAAGCTCATCGACTGTTAACCCTTCAAAGATCTCTCTGTGTGGTGAGGACCTCGGGTGAGACATCGCTCACCGGAGTTACATATTTGTGTTATTTAATGCTGACAGTTACATTTTAGTTTTATCTACTGCTAACAGTTTGATGGGGGGGGTTCATTTTTATAAGGTTGTGTCACCTAAGTGCTTTGAATATGTTCTACAGAGCATTATGTACCCTGTTACTTATAAGTTCTGGAGTGTTCTGTACTCTCATTTTGTTATATGGAGAAGATTGTGCCCTAGCTTTTCGTTTTTGGGTCTGTGTGTGTCACAGTAATGATTCCTATGTACACAGGGTCATTTTGAAAATCTTCATATTGTATTTGGGTAAGCATAGTCCTGGATGAGGGTCTGTAATGTGCACTAATGAGTGTGTCCCAATTTATTTTCACTATTTAAGAATTTGGGTGAGGTAAATCCTGTAATGTGCACTTATGTGTGTCACAGTTTATTTGCATTTTTAAGCTATTTGGGTTAGGAACTTCCTGTAAAATGCACTAGTTAGTGTGTCCCAGTTCTTTATGATGTATAGTATTACTTGATATTTTCACGGGTTAAGGTTTTCTTGTAAACCCCGTTACGTTCTAGTTGCATTCCTGGGTGAGTGTATCCCTGCAACTTGTTTTAGGGTGAGTGTATCCCTTGATATTTTTGGAATTCGATAAGGGTGAGTGTATCCCTTGATATGATATTTGTGAAGGGTGAGTGTATCCCTTGTTATGCTTTAAAGGGTGAGTGTATCCCTTGATGTTGGACCCGGCCCTTTGGGCAGGTTTACCCCTAGACTTTTTGCTTTTTCCTAGCCTGTTTCTGGAACCTGGTGTTGGTGATTCTAGGCCTCTGCGCACTTTTTTTCACTGTGGTACAGTGTAAAGTGCTTGAGCTCTCTGTATGAAGAGTGAGTGACCTGCCCTCCCATAGGAATGAATGGGGAATATGTATGCCCATGGTAGTTCCTGTTGTGTGGGGAGTGCAGGGGTCGAGTTTGATATGTGTGAACTCGTGAGAATGAATGCTGCAAAATGATGTATGCAGCATGACTGTGTCTAGTCTAGAAGTACCACTTTTGGAAGTTGGCATAATTGTGTAAGTTGGTGCTAGCGTGTGATTGGCTGGTGAGTCTGCCCAGGAGTGCCTGGACCTGCTGGTGGATGGACTGTCCGGTTTGAGTAGGACAGGGTCTGCAGGGTCTGCAAGGCCCCAGAGGAGGGGGTCTGAGTCAGCCGTGGATGAAAGGCCCCTCTGCTGTCAGGGATGGGAGGAAAGAGCGTCTGGTGGTGCCGGGCCGTGCCTGTCGGCCACCCCGCTAGCTCTCCTTCCTGACGGCTCACTGTCACCTCTGGCCCTGAAGCTGTCAGGAAAGACGTAAACCAGAAACATTCCAGCACTCAGGGTCCCTTGCACGAAGTACTTCAAAGGCATTTCTGGCTATAAGAAGGGGCTGTGTCTCCCTCCAATTTGTTCTTGTTCTAGCTCTTGTGGCTGACTTGGATCTACCAGGGGTGGGCGCTGCCCAGCCCCTGGGTGCCTGGATTCCTGGACTCCTGGGGGACCCTTCTGCCCTGCCTGGGCTGAAGGGGGGACTTGGCTTTGCCCCTGGGGAAGCTCTGGGACCTTGGCAGCATGGAGAAGCTGCCTTTTCCTGGGGAAAGCGCTGGAGTTGGTTCCTAGCGCCTGGAGGCGCTGTGCTTCGCCTGGAGCACCTGGGAGCGCTCTGCCTGCTGTCTGGCGCTTTGGAGCGCTTCATTTCCCCCAAGCGCTTGAGAGCGCTTTCTCTGGACTTTCTAGCGCTCTGCCTGCTGTGTAGCGCTTTTCCTGCCCGTTTATAGCGCTGGATGCGCTGAAGACGCCTGCCTGCATTGATTTACTGATCTACGAGTGCCCACCTCGCTCTGCCGTGGTGAAAACAAACCACGAAGGGGCCGCGACCGGATTGGCCGAGACCCGAGGAGAGCCGTGCTCTGATTGGCCCGTGGATCGGCGAGGCCGCGCTGCCATTGGTTGGCGGCCTCGCGTCATGAGGGGCTCGTCGCAGGAGCCGCGACGCGATTGGCTGGGCCGCCCTGAGGCCGAGGAGGAGGAAGGACGCATGGCGGCCAGGAGAGAGCTGTTCCCGCTTCCCCCTGCCTGGGGGAAGCTCTGATGGTCGTTGCCGGTCTCCCGTGTGCAGAGGGAGACCGGAGATTCCCCCGCCGCCACAGTGAAGCCGGCGACAGGAGCAGAGAGCCCTCGCGTGCAGCCGCCGCCCGGAGGAGCCCCGCCCCGAAGACAGCCCGGTGAGTTGGAAGGGCTAGGGGGGGGCTCGACGCGGCGGTTGTTGGTGCCGGTGAGGCACCGGGAGCGAGAGCACTAGGGCGGCCCCAGATGGCAGTGGGCCGCCCCAACGTCGCACAGAGCCTGTAGAGGCTCCCACAACCCGGGGCAGTATTGGTGTCAGAGTCCCCCGGGAGGGACTCCAACGAAGCGAGGAGGCTTTGGACGGTCCCGCTGGGCAGAGGGCCGCCCCGACGATCGCGGGGCATATTACTCGGAGCCCTGTGAGGGGCTCGTGGCCGCATGTTGTCTAGAGAGCCTGTTGAGGCTCAGAAGGGCGTTTCCTTGATTCGAGTCCCCCGTGAGGGCCTCCAGCTGCCTAAGTTACGTTCAGAGCCTGTTGAGGCTCTTGGGGGCCACGTCAGTTAAGCGGGGGCATCGGGGCATATTGCCGGTGCTTGCCCCCTCCTGCCTGGGAGGAGCTCGTGTCCAGAGTCCAGGGAGGCTTCAGGGGGCATGTTGCTTTAGAGCCAGAGTGGCTCCCACGTCTGACCAGTGTTGGCCAGAGCCTGTGTGGCTCCAACGTGCGCAGTGTTTGTTTGAGAGCTCAGGTGGCGCAGATTCGTTCTAGGGGCTACTGAGAGCCCAGCCACAGCTTTTTGTTCTCCAGGGGCCCAGCACTTAGTGGGCACCTGCCACGTTTAGGCTTTTTGAACTTTGAGACTGGCATCCTGACATTGAGACTCATGGCGTCTGAGCCCCAACAAGGCCATTGGCCTAGGGACTGCCACAGGTGGTGGCTTTTGTGAGTTTGCGCAATGGTATGGTTATCGCACCTCGGAATGTGATCTTTTGCATCATGTGTTATTCCTGCACCTCTGAAGGTTTTTAGGCCTCATGTGATATTTGCGCTATGGTATACTCTTGACACCTCTGAATGTTTTATGCATTATGTGTCCTTCTTTTCCTGCGCTGCACCTCTGAATGTTTAGTCATCATGTGTCTTCTTGCGCTGCACCCCTGAATGTATTGTGATTACATCATGTGCTCTGTCCTTAACACCGCTGAATGTGTAGGTCTATACATCATGTGTTTTCTTTCTTTGCTACTCCTCTGAATGTATATTCATGCATCATGGGTAGTGTGTTCTGAGTTATACCCCTAAGTGGATTTCATCCTTAGGTGGTTGTTCTTTCTAGTACAGGTGGTCCTAGTGAGGTCCTGGGTACCTGCGTGACATGCTCCTAAGGTGTTTAGGGTTGCGTAGTGTGTACTTACCTGTTCCCAGTAGTTACTGGATGTGATTCATAACTGTTACTTTGTGCTACAGTGATTTTATACTCTTTTAGTCTAAGTTCTGATAGTATTTCATTACTACTAAAGTGTTGATTGTGACAGTGGCCCTTGTGGCCCTGTCGTGTGAATAATCCCATGTGAATATTGCCCGTGCCAATTGGCACCATGTATATGTGTGATTTTATCTGATGTGCTTTTACAATACAAAAGGTATTTTTATAATAACCTTGTGTGGAGTCTCTTTTGTGGTGTACCTAGTATGTTGTTGCTATTGTGCGCTGACGCAAATGCTTTACACATTGCCTCCGAGTTTAGCCTAGACTGCTCGTGCCAAGCTACCAAGGGGGTGAGCAGGGGTTATCTTGGCGTGTGACTTCCTTGCCCTGACTAGATTGGTGGTTTCTGCCTGGCTTTGGCGTCAGCCTTAGCCCACCAGAAATAGCCAGTTCTAACATTGGTGGGTCAGCGGTGCGGATTTGGACTTGTGTTTGCGAAGTGCCATAGCGACAACTGGCTACATTACAAAACTCTGCAATTGTGTTTCAGATAGTCACATGTATGGGATTATTGGTTTTGATTTTTTTCCTCAAGAGTGTCATTTTCAAATGTGTTTCTGCGCTTTATGTTTAGTGGCAGATGACAGAAAGTGACCGGGCAGGACGCCAGTAGAGGGGGAGGTTCCCATAGATTAGGAATCCCTTGCTGGGTCCAGTGTCCAATCCCAAATCCTATCCCCATGTGTGTGTGTGGGTAGATAGGAGAGAGAAGGAGTGTGAGGAGAAAAGACTAGCTCAGGGGGGTGGTTGTTCCCTGAGTGCAGTGTGTGTGTCTGGATTCCCCAGTGTGGTAGGATCCAGTGGTGGCAGCTTAAATTTGTCCAGTGCATGTGAAATCCCATTCCCCGCTCCCAGAGTTTGGTACCTGTGTCACGTGTGGTCAGGTTGAGTGATCAGGGGTGGTAAAAACTGCCTTACCAGTCCGAGGGGGGGGAGTGTGCGCATGAGTTATGCGCTGAACTGGAGGAGCTGGTGTGAGGTTTTTTTAAAGGAGCTTGCACGTGAGGTGTACCTCTGGTGGTGTGCAGGAGGTCCTGCAGAGGAACTGGACAAGAAGGTGGACGTCTGGCGGTGTGCTAGATGTCTTGCAAAGGCATTAGGGAGTGATTCTAAAAGCAGTGGCTTGTGTATCTGATGATCCTGTGTAGGTGAAGAGGTTCATGTGTAGCCCAGCTAGATCCCAGTAGGATGGTAGGGGTGTAGGGGCTCACGCCCTGTCTCAGTGGAGGCGGAGTGAGTGTGGGACGGTGTGTCCCACGTTGGCCTGAAACCCTATCTCAGGGCCCGGAGGGTTCCCTAAGGGAGCGCCAGGTCAGGGGCCTAGGCTGTACATACAGGTCATTTGAGGAGGATCTTCCTGTGTCTAGAGGACGGGGAGTGTCTGTAACCAGAACTCCGGCGGTCCTAGTGTTGGGCAGTACCGCTCCTAAGTGGAGGGTGCAGAAGTCCTGGCTCGCTGAGCATTTGACCGTCTAGAGTGCTTGACCATTTG
Organism: Lissotriton vulgaris; assembly: GCF_964263255.1. Lineage (NCBI taxonomy): Eukaryota > Metazoa > Chordata > Amphibia > Caudata > Salamandridae > Lissotriton > Lissotriton vulgaris. The sequence continues at coordinate 674,941,630 of NC_141687.1, read as the reverse complement.
TGGGGCCTCTGGAGGTTGTTCCCCGAGGAGGGGGGAAAGCCGGGTTGGGGTTGTGGCCTGACCTGGGAGGAGTACTGGAGGAAAGTGTGTCACTGATACGCCGCTGGCGTGTGCTCTGTCTAGCCTTGGACATACTGAGAATCACCCTGTGATAGGGAGTACTAAAGGAGTGTGTCACTGATACGCCGCTGGCGTGTGCTCTGTCTAGCCAGGGACATACTGAGAATCACCCTGTGATAGGGAGTACTGGAGGAGTGTGTGTCGCTGATACGCCGCTGGCGTGTGCTCTGTCTAGCCTGAGACATACTGGGCCTGTAGTAGTGGAACTGGAAGGGGGTGCAGAGGGACGGTGTCCTTACTTCTGATCCCGGTGCAACCTGAGGGTTTAGATCTTAGGTTGGGAGATTAGGAAACTTCTAGGTCAAGAGGAATCTCTGCCAAAGTGGATCAGCTGAAGGGACTGAGGGGGCTGCCCATGCTGTGTGTTCTGGGGCCCGCATGCAGTTTGTTGTTTCCACTAAGGTAGAGGAAAGGGGGCTTTGCTGTGGACTGTGTCCCCCCACCTGCTTGAAGAGGGACTGCGCGGTGTGCTTGTACCTCAGAAGTGGAATAGTTTCCAGGTGGTAGACCAGTGATGGAGTGAGGTCCTGAGCTGGTAGGAGAATTGTGTTCTGGTGAGTGCTTCTCTGTGAGGGTGCGGAAATCCAGAAGTAGAGGTAGGTTGGGGCATTCTTGCCCATGACCTCTGGTCAGCTTGGGGGTGTGGACCCTAGGTTGTTGGATCAGTGGTAGTTGTAGCTACACTGAGAGAGAGAGTGGAGAACGGCTATTGTGTGCCAGGGGTTATTGCCCCCCGCTCTGTGGATTGGTTAGGACCTGTGATTTGGATGGTCTTGGCTGTGGATGACTAGGGAGTCCCAGTGGGGTGTCCTAGTTGTGTCAGAGAGTTATTGTTTAGAGGTAACCAGGTAGGTTCAGAGTGGCGAAAAACCAGGGGGGTTGTCCCTGCCGGGCAGGTCCGTGTCCGTGGTTTTTGTCGCCCAAAGCAGTGAAGCCCATCAGTGGAGTGATTGGTCTACCCTGCGTTTTGGCTGGAAGGGGGCTGTGTTGGACCCGGCCCTTTGGGCAGGTTTACCCCTAGACTTTTTGCTTTTTCCTAGCCTGTTTCTGGAACCTGGTGTTGGTGATTCTAGGCCTCTGCGCACTTTTTTTCACTGTGGTACAGTGTAAAGTGCTTGAGCTCTCTGTATGAAGAGTGAGTGACCTGCCCTCCCATAGGAATGAATGGGGAATATGTATGCCCATGGTAGTTCCTGTTGTGTGGGGAGTGCAGGGGTCGAGTTTGATATGTGTGAACTCGTGAGAATGAATGCTGCAAAATGATGTATGCAGCATGACTGTGTCTAGTCTAGAAGTACCACTTTTGGAAGTTGGCATAATTGTGTAAGTTGGTGCTAGCGTGTGATTGGCTGGTGAGTCTGCCCAGGAGTGCCTGGACCTGCTGGTGGATGGACTGTCCGGTTTGAGTAGGACAGGGTCTGCAGGGTCTGCAAGGCCCCAGAGGAGGGGGTCTGAGTCAGCCGTGGATGAAAGGCCCCTCTGCTGTCAGGGATGGGAGGAAAGAGCGTCTGGTGGTGCCGGGCCGTGCCTGTCGGCCACCCTGCTAGCTCTCCTTCCTGACGGCTCACTGTCACCTCTGGCCCTGAAGCTGTCAGGAAAGACGTAAACCAGAAACATTCCAGCACTCAGGGTCCCTTGCACGAAGTACTTCAAAGGCATTTCTGGCTATAAGAAGGGGCTGTGTCTCCCTCCAATTTGTTCTTGTTCTAGCTCTTGTGGCTGACTTGGATCTACCAGGGGTGGGCGCTGCCCAGCCCCTGGGTGCCTGGATTCCTGGACTCCTGGGGGACCCTTCTGCCCTGCCTGGGCTGAAGGGGGGACTTGGCTTTGCCCCTGGGGAAGCTCTGGGACCTTGGCAGCATGGAGAAGCTGCCTTTTCCTGGGGAAAGCGCTGGAGTTGGTTCCTAGCGCCTGCAGGCGCTGTGCTTCGCCTGGAGCACCTGGGAGCGCTCTGCCTGCTGTCTGGCGCTTTGGAGCGCTTCATTTCCCCCAAGCGCTTGAGAGCGCTTTCTCTGGACTTTCTAGCGCTCTGCCTGCTGTGTAGCGCTTTTCCTGCCCGTTTATAGCGCTGGATGCGCTGAGGACGCCTGCCTGCATTGATTTACTGATCTACGAGTGCCCACCTCGCTCTGCCGTGGTGAAAACAAACCACGAAGGGGCCGCGACCGGATTGGCCGAGACCCGAGGAGAGCCGTGCTCTGATTGGCCCGTGGATCGGCGAGGCCGCGCTGCCATTGGTTGGCGGCCTCGCGTCATGAGGGGCTCGTCGCAGGAGCCGCGACGCGATTGGCTGGGCCGCCCTGAGGCCGAGGAGGAGGAAGGACGCATGGCGGCCAGGAGAGAGCTGTTCCCGCTTCCCCCTGCCTGGGGGAAGCTCTGATGGTCGTTGCCGGTCTCCCGTGTGCAGAGGGAGACCGGAGATTCCCCCGCCGCCACAGTGAAGCCGGCGACAGGAGCAGAGAGCCCTCGCGTGCAGCCGCCGCCCGGAGGAGCCCCGCCCCGAAGACAGCCCGGTGAGTTGGAAGGGCTAGGGGGGGGCTCGACGCGGCGGTTGTTGGTGCCGGTGAGGCACCGGGAGCGAGAGCACTAGGGCGGCCCCAGATGGCAGTGAGCCGCCCCAACGTCGCACAGAGCCTGTAGAGGCTCCCACAACCCGGGGCAGTATTGGTGTCAGAGTCCCCCGGGAGGGACTCCAACGAAGCGAGGAGGCTTTGGACGGTCCCGCTGGGCAGAGGGCCGCCCCGACGATCGCGGGGCATATTACTCGGAGCCCTGTGAGGGGCTCGTGGCCGCATGTTGTCTAGAGAGCCTGTTGAGGCTCAGAAGGGCGTTTCCTTGATTCGAGTCCCCCGTGAGGGACTCCAGCTGCCTAAGTTACGTTCAGAGCCTGTTGAGGCTCTTGGGGGCCACGTCAGTTAAGCGGGGGCATCGGGGCATATTGCCGGTGCTCGCCCCCTCCTGCCTGGGAGGAGCTCGTGTCCAGAGTCCAGGGAGGCTTCAGGGGGCATGTTGCTTTAGAGCCAGAGTGGCTCCCACGTCTGACCAGTGTTGGCCAGAGCCTGTGTGGCTCCAACGTGCGCAGTGTTTGTTTGAGAGCTCAGGTGGCGCAGATTCGTTCTAGGGGCTACTGAGAGCCCAGCCACAGCTTTTTGTTCTCCAGGGGCCCAGCACTTAGTGGGCACCTGCCACGTTTAGGCTTTTTGAACTTTGAGACTGGCATCCTGACATTGAGACTCATGGCGTCTGAGCCCCATCAAGGCCATTGGCCTAGGGACTGCCACAGGTGGTGGCTTTTGTGAGTTTGCGCAATGGTATGGTTATCGCACCTCGGAATGTGATCTTTTGCATCATGTGTTATTCCTGCACCTCTGAAGGTTTTTAGGCCTCATGTGATATTTGCGCTATGGTATACTCTTGACACCTCTGAATGTTTTATGCATTATGTGTCCTTCTTTTCCTGCGCTGCACCTCTGAATGTTTAGTCATCATGTGTCTTCTTGCGCTGCACCCCTGAATGTATTGTGATTACATCATGTGCTCTGTCCTTAACACCGCTGAATGTGTAGGTCTATACATCATGTGTTTTCTTTCTTTGCTACTCCTCTGAATGTATATTCATGCATCATGGGTAGTGTGTTCTGAGTTATACCCCTAAGTGGATTTCATCCTTAGGTGGTTGTTCTTTCTAGTACAGGTGGTCCTAGTGAGGTCCTGGGTACCTGCGTGACATGCTCCTAAGGTGTTTAGGGTTGCGTAGTGTGTACTTACCTGTTCCCAGTAGTTACTGGATGTGATTCATAACTGTTACTTTGTGCTACAGTGATTTTATACTCTTTTAGTCTAAGTTCTGATAGTATTTCATTACTACTAAAGTGTTGATTGTGACAGTGGCCCTTGTGGCCCTGTCGTGTGAATAATCCCATGTGAATATTGCCCGTGCCAATTGGCACCATGTATATGTGTGATTTTATCTGATGTGCTTTTACAATACAAAAGGTATTTTTATAATAACCTTGTGTGGAGTCTCTTTTGTGGTGTACCTAGTATGTTGTTGCTATTGTGCGCTGACGCAAATGCTTTACACATTGCCTCGAGTTTAGCCTAGACTGCTCGTGCCAAGCTACCAAGGGGGTGAGCAGGGGTTATCTTGGCGTGTGACTTCCTTGCCCTGACTAGATTGGTGGTTTCTGACTGGCTTTGGCGTCAGCCTTAGCCCACCAGAAATAGCCAGTTCTAACAATGATGTATAGTATTACTTGATATTTTCACGGGTTAAGGTTTTCTTGTAAACCCCGTTACGTTCTAGTTGCATTCCTGGGTGAGTGTATCCCTGCAACTTGTTTTAGGGTGAGTGTATCCCTTGATATTTTTGGAATTCGATAAGGGTGAGTGTATCCCTTGATATGATATTTGTGAAGGGTGAGTGTATCCCTTGTTATGCTTTAAAGGGTGAGTGTATCCCTTGATATGATATTTGTGTAGGGTGAGTGTATCCCTTTCATATGATTATTACATGTGTAATTCCTGCAGGTTGTTTTCATGTTGAGTATTGATGGGTGAGTGTATCCCTTCTTCTTCTTATTATTATTATTATTATGTGTGGGTTTATGTATTCCACAGGTTGTTTCCGTGATGTGTGATTGTTGGGTGAGTGTATCCCTTCATTTGTGTTCTTTTTCTCGTACTTTCAGTTTTCCTGAAATTTGGTGTTTAGTCTCCTGCCTTTACTCTTCGTGCTGGTTCACTTTTGTTTTGGCGGATTCTTTTTCACTATACATAAGGTGCCGGAGACGTCTGGTATTCTTTTCTTGTGTTTTTTTTAGGCCTTCTATTTTTTCATGAACCTGTTGTATGTTTCTTACTTTTGGCCATTATTAGGAAGAGGGTGGTGGTGTGCGTTACGTTATTGGTGGCTTTTGTGTCTTCCATGTTCTTCCACTTGTCTTTCTTTCCCATGTTTTTTATATGTTCGTATCTTCTTGTTTAGCGCCATAGTTTATTTGCTTATTTAATAACGATATTAGTATGTATCAATTTGTTCTTTTCCCTAAAGAAAGGAGATATGTTGTACCTGGACTTTGTCTCTTTTCCCCGGGTTTGTATTTCCTTGTTGCTCTCTTGATGTCACTGTGAGATTACCTGGTGACATCATAGAATGTTGGGGGTTTTGCCTGAGCCTACTGGCAGTTGGAGGCAGGCTGAGTGACAGGGAGGTCACTCCTGGTGGGGTCTCTTAATTACCATCTTAACATCTGGACCTGTAACCATCCTGAATAAAGCAACTTAAATATATTCATGACTCAAGGACTTCTTTTACCCACAACAAAATCATCCCAAGTTAATGTACAGGAGAGCGAAAAATCTAAAGGACACACTGGTTTAGAGCCACCTTTGGAAAGAATGGAACCAACAAACACAGTTGCTACGGACCACGGGATTTGTGAAGTGCCACAACTGCAAGGTTTGCCAAATGGCAAAAAACACAAAAGAAGTTACATGGGCAAACAAAAAAGTGTGGAGAATTAAAAAATGTATGACATGGAAAACCCAATATGTGGTTTATGTTATTGAGTGTCCGCGCCCCCTCAGGTACGTGGGAGGTACAATCTGTGAACTACAAAAGTGAATTTTAGAGCATGTACGTGCTACCATAAATAAAGATCGCAGTAACGCAGTAGCAAAACATATGGAAATGAAACATGCAAGCGACTGGAAATTTTTTAAATTCTATGGAATAGACACTATGGAAAAACATGCGTGAGGCGGAAACCGGGAAAGAAAACTGCGCCAAAAAGAATCACAACAGATATTGGCTTTATGAACATACACCCCGCACGGGTTGAATCAAGACGAGGAATTGTATGTACATTTGGAATAAGATTGCTCTAACAGGACCCTTCCCGAATAACGAACTGGTTTTAATTGGTAAAATGTTCCAAACTGAATGTTGAGTCAATAATTTTAATTTTTTTCCCTCCCCCGTTTTTTCTTTTTAAAAATTATCATATGGTTGTAATAGGGAGTACTCAGGAATAAGGAATGTTCTCAGAATATATTGAATTTCACTATAGATAGGGATTTAAATGTTACTCATCACATAACAGCGGGCAAAAAAAACAACAATCAATAAGATTGTTTCGAAAAACCCAAATCTGTGTCGAAAATATTTTTAATATAGTCAACTATCTTTGCATATTCCATAAAAACAATATGCTTAATAACATATCATATAATACAAATCACACATATATCAAATGCTTCTTACTAAGAGAATTTTGTTACTACAATATGAAAGAACCGAAACAATAAATCAATCAACAATTGTTTATAATTTCCATAAACTCTAAATAATGTTCTTTAAAATATATGCTGTCAGAATATTCAAGAAAAAGTACTTAATTAATCTAAATATCTTTCCTCTCGGCCAAATGATATTCCTGAAATTCTTTATGCTGAAATTGTCCAATAGTAATCGTATTAATACATTTTAACATATTCCCAATAGGCCAAATTATGTTCTTAGAACTTTGGCTTTAAAAATATTAGGTAGGAATTTGGTAATTCATAAGGCAAACAATGTCTAAAAACCAAATGAGCATCATTACAATATGTCCATCCTTTATTGCATTTTAAATAGACAGTGTAATGTCCAGATGTTCCAGAAGGACCATCGTGGATATAGTTTGCTACTGCCACAAAAGTTCAAGCATTTGTGCACACATACAATAATACAGTGAAAACATGTGGACACCACACAGGCTTAGAAAAATAAGTAATCTTTATCTAAAACAAACAAGAACAAAATTACAACAATCCACTATATAGTAATCAAAATATGACTTCTAAAAGGTAGAAATAGTTCTGTTAATAGGAAAGGGTAGATGCAACACTTTCAACACAAAGTCCCCGGGATCTGTCAAAAACACAAGCAAAAAGGATCGCAGGGAAGGGGATATATCAGTTCCTTACAAACAAGGAAGGTGTTGTGTCAGTTCCTTGTTCCAGGGGAGCTGAGCATCAGTTCCTTACTGCTGCGCAGGGGAGGTGAAGTGTAGGTTCCATACCGGAGAGGAGGTGATGCGTCTGTTTCTTACTTCATGGGGAGGTGATGTGTTGGTTTCTTATTGCGTCTCCCAGCGATGTGACAAACCTGATGCCTCAATGTGATGCGTGATGATCTGGGATGTTGCGATGTGTGAAGATTCGAGATGTGCTGCGACGATTCCAGCAGTGTCCCCTTGATGTGTCGGTTCTAACACAGCAGGGCCTGCGTCAGAGTCAGTGTGGTGATCTCGGATGTCAGAGATCGGTACACAGGACTCGTCACACGGCAGACACTTGAGCAGCAAGGAGGCGCTGCATCGATTCTTCAGCTGCAGTGATGCCTCAGAAATTCTTCTCGCACTGATGAAAATGCATCGGAACCAGGCGATACATCAATTTTCAGTTTTTTTGTCTTTTGCCATTTCCAGCACTAGTAACAACCTCCAGAGGCCCAGAGCACTGGCAGGCAGCTCTTGGCAGGTCAGAACTCCCAGAAAAGGAGTTCAGAAGGGACTGGGGGTGTAGTCTTTGTGACCCTGAGACTTCAGAACAGGAGGCATGCTCTACTTCAAGCCCTTGGTGATCTTCCTCAAGCAGGGGACCCATCACACAGCTAAGTTCTTGTTCTTTCATGGGCAGAAATAGCCACTGCAGGCCAACCCCAGACAGCCCACAGCAAAGGGGTAGTACTTCTACTCAGTTTCTCCAGCTCTTCTCCTTGGTAAAAGTTTCTTGTGAATCCCAGAAGCAATCTAATAGCCTGGAGTTTGGGCTCCACTTTTTATAACAAACATTTCTTTGTTCTCTGGTGGCAGAGAAGCCCTTTGCCCAGTTGAAACCAGTTCTGTCCTCTCTGGTGCAGCTTCCTGGCCGGAGGTGGAGAGAGCATTGTCTAAGGCAGAACAGGCCCATTCAGGTGTGAAAGGAATTTCCTTCCCCTACTCTAAATGCAGCCACGGTCTATTCAGTCCTGCCCTGACTTACCCTGGAAAGGCAGGACACAACTCACCCCTCAAATGGCTGTCCGAACAGAATGGACATCCCCAGCCCCTGTCACTCCAAAGCCAGATAATCAATCCACAAACCAGCAGAGGCACACAGGATGGCTAAGCAAGAAAATACCTACCTACCTACAAACAGAGAATGTAAAAATCATCCTTACTAAAAGATGCATCTTTATTTTCTGAGTTCAGGCATACTAAATTATACCTTCCTATCTTGTCCCAGTGGAAATTTATATTTATAAGATGTTATAAACAAACTCCCATTCTATCCTATGAGACAGATAGCCTTTCAATAGTGAAAAACGAAATTCTCTGTAGTTCACTATCAGGACATGTTATACACATCACAACATGTCTTACCTTTCATAGGCACTGCACCCTGCCCACAGGGGTACCCTGGGCCTACCTTGGGGGCGACTCACATGTCAGAAAAGGAAAGGTTAGGGCCTGGCAAGTGGGTGCACTTGCCAGGACGACATGACAGTTTTAAACTGTGCACGGACAATGTTGTGGCAGGTCTGAGACCTTTTTGAAAGGCTCCTTGTGTGGGTGGCACAATCAGTGTTGCAGGCCTACTAGCAGCATTTGACTTACAGGCCCTGGGCACACACAGTGCACTGCACTAGAGACTTAGTGGTAAGTCAAATAAGCCAATCATGGAAACATCAATCCTTATGCACAATTTACAGAGGGAGCACTTGTACTTTGGCACTGATCAGCAGCGGCAAAGTGCCCAAAGCATATAGACCAGCAAAAAGTAAATTCAGCACACAGAAAAAATCCAGGAGGCAAAGGCAAAAATGCAGGAAAAAACAGACTAGGATGCCAGGTCTAACAACCATTCACACAACCATTTACAGACATATACAACCACTCACACAACTACTCACACACCCACCCATACAACCACAGGGCCGGCTTTAGCACAGGTGGTGCCCTGTTTAGCAATGTATGTTGGCAACCCCCATGGACTCCCTCACTACCACCCTTTAACAGTGCCCCCCAAGTCTCCATAACTACCTTCTCTCAGATATATGTTATTAGTTATATTGCGCCACCTATACCAGTTTAGAATGTCAGAGCACGTTACATCACACACACATTACAAGGAGCCAATCAATCATTATATGTGTGTAAATCAGTGTATAGGAAATGTTACATAAGCCAGGAAACTACAAGGTGAGTCACATATCATCCATAATGGTAGACAGTATAGTTTAAGAGTGCTTGGTCTGGAGAAGCACAGACTCAGAATTTAAAACATAACACCATAGTTTGGGGTTACATTTAATATTAAGAATTTTGTTTTACCGAAATGAACCCTTTTTGAAACATTAGAATAATGAAAGACGGAGATGAAAATCATAATGCTCTAATCTATACCTTGCAGTTTGCATGCAGCTCTTTGATGACAATTATGAGTTCACTGTTCCATGTTAGGATTTTTATATCTACACTGCTAGTAACAAAATGATTTCTGACAAAAGCACTGATCTATTTAAACTATATGCACGTTGTGATCTGCATGGTATACATACTTTGCAGCAGGGATATTAACCCTCTGTGCTCCCATAAAATGAGTTAAAACTTCCACTTGACTAAATTCCTTCTCTCTCTAGGAAGAACATTAATCACCGAGTTATCTCGACATTTTTATTGTTGCATGAAAATTGCAGGAGGCCAGCAATGCAGCAGCAGGTGCTTTTAAAACCATTAAATACTTCCAAACATGGCACCCCCATTCGAAGAGGCAGTACTCGGTGCAGTGGCACCGGTCGCACTGCCCTAGAGCCGCCCTGCACACCGATACAAGCAGGCACACATCCAGTTACACACCCATACCACTCACTCACCCACTCACACCCACTTACCCACTAACACACCTATTCACAGACCAATACAACCACCCACACACCCATATAATCACTAACACACCCATTTACAGACCCATACAACCACTCACACACCCATTTACAGACCCACACAACTACTCACACACACAATCCTACACTCATGCAGCCATACAGGCAGGCACACATCCAGTTATACACCCATAAGACCACTCATAACACTCATACATCCATTACCACATCCACTCACATACCCATACTGCCACTCTCACACACTCACAGACCCGTACAGTCAGAAACTCGAAAACCACTCACACACCTACTCTCACACCCATAAAACCACTCCCATACCCACTCACATACTCATACAGCCACTCATACACCCATTCAAACACCCACTCATACACCCATTCACACACCGATATAGCCACTCACACACCCACCTATACACTGATACAGCCAGTCGCATACCCATACAGCCAGTCACACATCCACTCACATACTCAGAAAACTACTCACACACCCATTCATAGACCCATAGAGTAACTCACACACCCACTGAGAAAGCAACACACCCACTCATACACCTATACAGCCGCTGAGTCACTCACTCACACACTCATACAGTCACACAGCCACTCAGATAACATGTTAGAAACAGTATCATGTATTAGTACTACCAAAAGTATATCAATGTAACTTATGTAGTAGCTCAGTAAATAATCTTTAAATTGAACAAACTTTTACAAACCACTCACACTGACTGGATGATGTCATCAGTGATGTCATCTGAGATGTCATCAGTGATGTCATTGGCCATGTAATGAGTGATATAATATGTGAGGGCATAAGCAATGCATTGCAGGGGTGTAGGTTATACTTAGCTGAGGTAACTACAACTGCTAAATTTCCATGGTTTTGTATGTATAAAATCTGAGCCTGAATATAATGTCCCTGTAACCTTTGTTTTTTTCAGTGAATATCTATCTATATATAGGGGATGGAATTTAAAAAACTTCGAACTTCACTGAAAAAATCAAGCGCTACAGAGATGTTATAGTTAGGCTCAGGTTTCACTCGTACAAAACCAAGGAAATTCAGCAGTTATAGTTAGCCGAGGTAGCTATAACTCGCACCCCCGCAATGCACTACTTATGACCTCACATATTACATCACTTATGACATGGTCAGTGACATTACTGATGACATCTCAAATGACATTACTGATGACATCACTGATGACACCATCCAGTTACAGTGTTTTTAAAAAGTTTATGAGTGTTAAATATATATATATATATATATATATATATATATATATATATATATATATATATATATATATATATATATATATATATAGACCATATATAGTTAGGAATTAGCATTTACAAAACCTTATTTTACTCACACAAAACCATTGAAATTCGCATATATAGTTAGTTAGATGTCACTTATTACATCATTCATGACATGGTCAGTGACATCACTGATGACATCACTGATGACATCTCAAATGACATCACTGATGACATCTCAAATGACATCACTGATGACATCTCAAATGACATCACTGATGATATCACTGATGACATCTCAAATGACATCACTGATGACATCTCATTTGACATTACTGATCACATCACTGATGACATCATTCATGTGATAATACGATGAACCTCTTCAGACTCTAATATAACCTTAGATACACTCAGTGTAAACAGACACTCACAGACTGTCACTCATTCATGGAGTTACTCACACACCTGGTCAGTCATGCAAAGAATCAATCACACCTCCATTTCCTCAACTATACAGTTATACACACCTTACTTATTCAAACATATACTAACACATATTTACTCTCTTATACAATCCCTGATACAAGTTCGCAATGATCCATACAGCCACTCACACATTCACTGGCTCTTATGCACAGTTATTTATATATGTCAACTCTCACATGTACTGTGTTTTACATATGTACTTACTTTGACATGTAGCACTGAGATATCCATTCACTCACCAATACACTCATGCACAGAGTCAACCGCCCATACACCTGTTTCCACATGCACTTTTGAACCCATACATCTAGTGAATCAACTGCTCACACATCTATGCACAGAGTCATACACCTCCCAGCCACCCACACACACACAGTCTCCCATACAAATACTTGGGCAACCAATCAATAACCCATATAGTTACTCATATAGCTACTGATCAACACATGCAGCAGTTTACAGAACAACAGACATAATGATGCACAAATTAAGACAGTTTAGTCACTAACCCATGCACTCAGTGAGACACATTTAATCACTCACTCATACAGTCAGTCATGCACCTACTAAATCCTTCATCCAGACACTTATACATCCACTCATTCTTCAATATGTAAGACATATTTTAACTTTACAGAAACATACAGTCACTGGATGTTGTCATCAGTGATGTCATCAGTGATGTCATTTGAGATGTCATCAGTGATGACATCAGTGATGTCACTGACCATCTCATGAATGATGTAATATGTGACATGATCAGCAGTGGATTGCGGGTGCGCGATATATAGTTAGTGCAACTAATTATATATGCGAATTTCAATGGTTTTGCGTGAGTAAAATAAGGTTTTGTAAATGCTAATTCCTAACTATATATGGTCTATAACCTATGGTTTTTTCAGTGAATTTTCAAGGTTTTGTAAATGCTAATTCCTAACTATATATGGTCTATAACCTATGGTTTTTTCAGTGAATTTCAATGGTTTTTTAATAGCAAATATCAAAAGCTGTAAAATATATTCTTCTTTTAAAGGAAAAATATATTTTATATGTATTTAATATACTTTTTTTATGTATATAAATTTTTTGAGGGAACGAATTTATCAACTATCATGCTGAAGAAGAGTGTGGGGAAAAAACCCAAAGAGGAGGACTAAGAGGAAAGAACAATCAGTTCAAAAATACAATTGCTTTAAAGCATGAAGTGCTTTTCCACACATTTACATTTAAATAACCCATATTAGAACATACAAAATATCTACGGTGTACATTGAATTTTAGACTCTTCATTGGTACCTACATGTTGGTACTTACATCACCCACACAACACAACAGCTCTATTCAGAGCTACCCTACCTCAAAGCACTCTAAAATATTATTTTACTATTTCCCTTGGTTTTCCCCTTGTTACGCTTTTTTTTTTACATATATGGGCCTCCTCAGCCACCCTCAGAAAACCTAGGGGGTCAGGATATGTCTCCCGTGCCCCCTTATACCCATTCCCAACATTGTTTGTCCTCCATCTTGTGACTAAATTCGTCCGAAACACAAGATGGCGGACTCCCGTTACGCTACCGGTGAGCGTACCGGGTAGCGCTTCCACCGCGAAAAATCGAAAAAAAAATTATTTTATTTTTTTGCCCCGCGGGGCCCTTTAATAGCCTCCACATCAATCCTAGGGGGTCAGGAGGGGTCTACCTTGCCCCTTTCATTCATTTCCCCCTTTGTTTATTTCCACCTCTTGTCTCTCGATCCTACCAAGAGACAAGATGGCGGCCGCTCCGGACTGTTTAGAATGTTAAGAGTCACCGGAGAGCCAATCCGCTTCTCCTCGCGAAGTTCCGTTACGCGTCTGGTACGCGAACTGGGGCGCTAACCGGGACGCTGTCACAGATATATATATTTTTTTGAACGGTAATTTCTCAAAATCCACTGGAGCACATATCTTGAGACACATCTCTTGAGACCTAGCAAAGGCACATCGGTCTACCAGTCCCTACAATTTTGCCAAGTTTTGTGGAAATCCATTCAGCCGTTCGAGCTAAAAGTGAGTCCAACCGCCCTATCGAAAACTCAATGTTAAAAACACGTTTTGAGACCCCACTTTTTTCTCGGCCCCCGCTTGACGAAACCCCCCCAAACTTTCAGGGGACGCTCAGAAACAAAATGTGCCATTTTCCTGAAAATTTCAGCCACTTCCGTCCATCAACGCCAAAGTTATTCAACATAGAATTTTCAGAAATCCCTATTCAAAAAAATCCTAACTATATATACCTACTGGTGCGTGAACAAGAGTGCGTGGTACTCGAAACGCGTCACTTGAAGGGTCTTGAATAAAAAATCATCCTGCCTGTAAACGTGGGGTCTGCCCTCTTCTTTCGCCGCGCTGTCGGCGTGGAGGTTCGAGGATTGTGCTACATATATATATATATATATATATATATATATATATACCTATATATATATATATACCTATATATATATATATATATATATATACCATTGGTCATTGGTGAATCAGTGGGTGTATAAGTGCCTATATGGATGATTCAGTGGGTGCCTGAATGACTGTATGAGTGAGTAATTAGGTGTCTCAGTGAATGAATGGGTGAGTGACTAGGTTGTGTGAATGTCTGTATCAGTCTGTCAGTTGGTGTCTAAGTGGCTGTATGGGTTCATGAGTGGGTATATGAGTGGGTATATGGGTAATTGATTGGTTGTCTGAGTACCTGTATGGGTGTGTGGGTGTCTGTGTGGGTGAGGGGGTATGTGACTGCCTGCATGGATGAGTGAGTGGTTGAGTCAGTTGCTGTGTGGGGTAGTGAGTGCACCTGTGAGGGGCTGTATGGGTGATAGAGTGTGTGTATATGGCTGTGTCAGTGAGTGAATAGATGTGTCAGTGATATATGGGTGAGTAATTGCATATGTGAAAGGGAATATAGGGGAGTGTTGGAGTATTTGCGTGAGTGATTGTGAGAGTGGCTGTATAGGTGAGTGTGTGCTTATGTCAGTGGCTGTATAGGTGAGTATGTGTTAGTATCTTTATGAATAAGTGAATGGGTGTGTGCAAAACTCTATAGGTAAGTGGCTGTCTGCTTGACTCTTTGGGTGAGTGAGTAGGTGTGTGAGTAGCTGTATGGATGACTGACCATGTGTGAGTGGCTGAATGGGTGTATGAGTGGATATGTGCATAGACCTATGAATCAGTGAGTGGGTGTGTAAGTACGAGTATGGGTGTGTCAATGGTTTTGAGAATGGTAGTGTGGAAGTTGGAGTGGGTGTATGAATGGTTATATTGGAGTGTGAGTGGTTGCATCAGAGATTCTGTGCATGTCAGTGATGTCATGAGTGATGTCACTGACAATGTCATGAGTGACGTAATATGTGAGGTCATAAGCAGTGCTTTGCGGGGGGTTGAATTTCTCTGGTTTTGGGGTGGAATTGAGACTGGAGTGGGGTAGATTTGAGTGGAGTCGGGTAGGTTGTTGAGGGGTAGACTGGTGTAGATTAGAGTGTAGTAAATTGGAGTGGGATAGATTGGAGAGGCAGATTGGAATAGAGTGGAGTAGACTGGACTGGGGTACACTGGAGTGCATGGGGGGTTAGATTCGAGCAGAGTGAGGGTTGAGTGGAATGCAGCGGATTAGGGTAGAGTGGAGTGTGGTAGATTGGAGTGAGATGGGGTAGATTGGAGTGGGGTAGATTGGGATATATTGTAGTGGAGTGGGGAAGATTGCATCATAGTGGAGTGGAGTGGGGTAAAGTGGAGAGGAGTGGTATACATTGAATTTAAGTGCAGTGTGGTAGATTGAGGTGGGTTGGAGTACATTGTTGTGAAGTGAGGTTGGGTAGATTCGAGTAGAGTGGATTGGAGTGGGGTAGATTGGGTGCAGTGGGGTATAGTGGAGTGGGGTAGATTGGAGAAGAATAGTTTGGGTAATATTGCAGTGAAGTGTAGGTGGGTAAATTGAAGTGAGGTGAATTGTAAAAGACTGCAGTGGAGTGGGATAGATTGGCGTGGAGTGGGTAGAGTAGAGTGGGGTAAGTGGCATGGAGTGGAGGGGCATAGAGTTGAGTGGAAAAGAGTAGATGGAAAAGTGGTGTCATTGAGTGAGTGGTGTAGAGTAAAGTTGAGGGGCGTAGAATTGAGTGGCATATTATGGAGTGTCATAGAATGGAGTGGCTGACGTTAGAGTGGAGTAGAGTGTTGAAGAGTTGAATGTTGTAGATTTAAGAGTGGAGTGGCATAGTGTGGAGCATGCATGGTGTGATAGCGCATTGCCATTACAGACAGTACATTTTTAATTGAAATGACACGTTTGCACCAACATACAGCTTAACTGCGCACAAACGCTAATGTATGGAAATGTCAACACCTAGTATATTCTGAAACATCAGCACAATTCATTTTGTTGTGCACTGAAAAAAACGAAATAACATCCTAGACCCTCTCGTTTCACATGGGTAGTTAGCGGGATTGTCACAGAAATTCTCTCACTTTGAAGAGAAAGAAAAGTAAACACCAAGCTCCCTCTGGAGATAGAGCCTGGCATTGGACCTCTGATTT
Source organism: Lissotriton vulgaris (assembly GCF_964263255.1). Taxonomy (NCBI): domain Eukaryota; kingdom Metazoa; phylum Chordata; class Amphibia; order Caudata; family Salamandridae; genus Lissotriton; species Lissotriton vulgaris. The sequence goes on along the minus strand of NC_141687.1, from coordinate 674,925,258 downwards.
GAATGCACAGCAAATGCCACAAGTTAAGAACAAGGTTTCAAGGCATTTTTAAAGAAAGCGTAGGTAGGAGACAATAAACATGTGAAACAAAGATTGCACACAGGATGGACAAACTGAAGCTGGATAGCCTGAAGCAAAAAAAGCCAGCAAATACAAAGCAAAGAAATGTGAGTTACAAGCCACAAAGCCAATAGTAAGCAATGTGCGAAATGCATTCCTAAGGAACCTTTCAGAATGCTCACAAGAGGCCGTAAACAAGACAGCTGCACAGTCTGGTAGGTTTCGACCTAAAAAGCAGGAGGTGGGCTCGGGAAGGCCGCCTTCAAGAGAGAATAGCTGTCCAGGAGTACCCTACGGAGCCAGCAGGTGGAAGACAATGTGCGGGCTGGATTCATTTTGAAAAGCTTGCCCGAGACTAGAAGGTTGGTTAGATAAACCCATATCCCTGAGTAAAATAAAGGCCCGCCAGGACCCATGGGAGGGTGGTGGCTCACCAGATGGATGTCTCCCTGGCGTTGCCCATCTCACATCTCAGGGGGGACAAACAGAGCATGCGAGGTCGGGGGAGAGGATAATGGAAATGCAGGGTCATTTTCAAACTTTGTCCTTTTTCAAACAATCAAAACTCCATGACCCGGGGAAGAAGGGAGTTACTTCTTAGGGCTGTCAGTAGGCTAGACATCGGGAAACGACTAAGCCAAGCATAGCTAGGTAGCCCAGAGAGACAAAGAAGCTGTGTCTCATCTAATTCACAGAGAGAGAATAGAGGGTGGAATAACCGAGAGGCACTGCAAAAAAGAACTAAGAAAATTCACAAATCTTACTTGAGGGAAGGAGAAAACCTAATTTAATCTCAGAGTGCTAGTATAAGAGAACTGTACACACGAAGATGTACTACAGTTTTGATACTTTATCAAATCTGTATTTCTCACATTACTAATACTTACCGTTCTCCTGAGGACTACTGGGGGAAGTGTGGAGGTTTCCAGACCGATGTCCTGAGCCTGGAATCTAGACAAGAGATGATCAGCCTCACGCAGACAACATTCACTCATCCCACTGATGGAGCAGGGACTCAGAGAAAAGAGACATGCTCGAAAGCAATCCTATCATTTAACTTCTAACATTGTACTAACTATGTATTTTGTAAAACTAATACGCACCACATTAAACATAAGAGACAGAGAAGCTTGCTTATGTGTTTTACTAAATAAGTAACGCAAGCGAAATTCTAAAATGGCTGCTAACGGGAAATCTTTATTGCACTTGCGTCAACTGCATCTACGCAGTATGCCGAGCTGTCGCTTAGCGGGAAACTCTTGCGTTTGAGCAAACGCTATTAAAATGGCGGCTGAAAGCTCACATGCTTGGCATCTGCTTTGCTGAAACTAATCCAAGCTATTTTACTAATGCTAATGCTGGAAAATATGAATTAATAGGTGGGATTAGAGTAGAAATAGGTGGTATACAGTAAAACCATTTATTTTTGAAAATAACATTTTTCTTTCCGACTTTCTTATTAGTACACATTTGGGCCTCTCATATGAGTCCAGAGTCTGTTAGTCATATGACTTCTGCGCATGCCTGGTGAGATTGAGCTGGAACAGTGACGAGATACTTGAACACCATGCAAGGCTGCAAAAGTTACATACCCTGGGAACAAGCATCAAAAACTTCTGGATGAATAGACATACATGGAAAAATAAACCAATGTTTCTAAATAAGATGTGAATACGGGTGGGAATAAAGATTTTGAATACAAATTAAGGGGTTGGATTTATGAACAATGGGTTGATAGACTAAGACAACACTTAAGCATGGTGTGATGATCTTACCCTCTTGCCTGTCCAATCAGAATTAGTAATGTTCTGATATTGAAACATTAATGGGTGGTACATGAATATCGAAGAGTATAATTGAGGTAGTCTTAGTTAGTTCGTCAGACGGAGGTTGCTGAATGCTGCAGAGCTCGGGATGCTGTCGGAGTGACAAGAAATGCTGTTATAGAACCGAATGCAAAATCATCTATCTTAAATTAAATGATTTAGAAGAAGATCGCGGAAGAAACTCGAGGAGGAAGAGGGATGCTACGTGAGCGTCGGTGTTAAAGAGGTCATCTATCCTGTCCTGAATCCTGTCCTGAACCTTTGTCCCCTTATCAGCTCCTTGGCCAGGAGGTTGATTTTCACACCATCCTAGGTAACTATTATTTCCGTGAATGTACAGATGTACTTTTCTCTCTATCCTCTCCTTTCTGAGCATAAGTCATTGCAAGATATAAAGTATGTGTGATGATTGATTATTGAATCTTTCTTCCTATGAGTGACGGGGACTGTACTGTACTTTGTAAGTGGTTCACATGAAATTAACTTAGGTAAAGATTTAAAATATTTCCAGAGTCTGTGGTCATTTCAGAAATGTAAGAAGATTGTTTTATGTCATTTCACCATCAACTCGTTCAACTAATGGTCCATTGACCAGAGGAAAGAACTTTTTGATTAGTGAAAGATTAGTTGAGAATAAGAGGTGACTAATCTTGAAATGGTAGAAAATCATAAACTTTGACTCCAGCGGTTTTTACCAGGTTGTGTGTGTACGTGTGTTTATGGGCCCAAGAGACTATTTGGTATTGGGGTTCCTGTTGCTGGTGAGCTGCTGGATCAGTTTTCTGGTAGCAGAGCTATGGTTATTATTGACTGGTGATAAGTGTTGACTGTTGAATATGGATTTATGTTTAACAAAAGAAGTTAATGTCCTGTTTTATGTTGTCTGGGAAAATTTCCCGAGGGAATATGTAGCGGGTGATAATAGAAGCTATACTGCAGTGAGGTTACTAGTCTCTTGGAATAGCACTGAGAAGCTATGCAGGGCTGGCAGTATCAAATTAGGGACTTTTTCGTATAAAAGTTGAATTTGAGTGAAAGCAAAAAGGTTCACTGGTGAAACTTTGGTCTTATATCACCTAGAAAGGGTAACAGTGAAGGAGTGACAGGTTCTCTTGAGCTTGAATAAAGGCTAAACAGAGGTTTTTACTCGCAGTAGAAGAGGAGCAATTTTGAGACTCCAGAATAAGTTCAAATCTATCCTTTGTTTAGAGGAACGAAAGTTTTATGTTGTTACTATCAGAATTTAGTTAAAAGATGAATAAAAGAAATACGTTTTCGTATTACCTTGTGAAGGGAGGGTCAGTTGCCGGAGTTGCACTGATGTCAGAGAGCCGTGCTGGGATAAGTTGAAACAGCGGGTGTATGACTAACGCGAATTGTAAAGGAGATGTCAGTAGTTAGGAGGAGAACTGCCGACATCAAAAAGGCCGCGCTGGCATTGGTCAGATCACGAGCGTGAGCCACAATCTGATTGGGTGGTTAAATGAAAGCTGTTTTTAGATTGGTTGACAAAATCTTTTATGTTTGATTCTTCTTTGACTTTTGGTGTGAGTCGACCTGACAGAAAAGTTCGAGTATTTACGGATTATTGTTTTATGTATCAGGGGGAGCTCAGTGATTCTGGTGCTATTGGATTTGTCCGCTGCCTTCGACACGGTGTCGCACAAAATTCTCCTCGACCGCCTGAGGGCAGTGGGAGTAAAGGGGACCGCCCTTGCGTGGCTTGAAAGCTTTCTTGAAGACAGACAACAAGGTGTCAAACTAGGCTCCCATAAATCTGTCTGCAGGAAGCTTACCAAGGGTGTGCCACAGGGCTCATGTTTGAGCCCCACGTTATTCAACGTATATGTGGCCCCTTTGGCAGAGATTATAAGATCTTACAGGTTCTCCCCAATCTCTTACGCTGACGATACTCAGCTGTTGTTTCCCTTCCAAACCATTACACCTGCAGTCATGAAATCCTTTCAAAACGGCATGAGAGCGGTGGCAGGTTGGATGGCCCAGAACTTCCTCCAATGCAATGTGACCAAAACGGAGGTCATGTTGTTTGGAGGGGCCACCCTGCTCTGGTCGCCGGATTGGTGGCCACTTGAGCTAGGACCTGTCCCAGCGCCCAAACAGACTATCAAAAATCTGGGGGTGCGCCTAGACCAAACTCTGATTATGAAAGATCACGTCAGCCAGGTCACGGGAACGTGTTTCCGTACAATTGGTCTTCTACGGCGTATCTTCCCTTTCCTACCTAACATCTATAGGAAAACGCTGGTACAGGCACTAGTCCTTGGACGGGTGGACTATTGTAATGGTCTACTCATTTCCGCCAATCATGAACAACTACGTAGACTGCAGGTGGTGCAGAATACCGCGGCAAGAATCATCCTGAATGCCCCTCCCCGCACCCCTTCCCGTCCTCTCCTTTCCCACCTTCATTGGCTTCCAGTGCAACAGCGAATAAATTTCAAACTCTGCTGCATTATGCATAAGTGCATCTATGGGTCTGGTCCCAAATATCTAAAAGAGATTTTTTTTCCCTATTCTCCTGGACGTGCTCTGCGTTCCAGCAGCACCATGTTGCTGCATGTACCTAAAGTTACCAGAGCGAGACAGGGTGGCCGAGCACCCTCCCTTAAAGGCCCCTTGTTGTGGAACTCCCTTCCACCTCAGCTGAGGCACATCTCCAACCTCTTTTCCTTTAGGAAGAAACTAAAAACTCACTTGTTCGCACAAGATTAATTTGGCCTTTCTCTCTGTCACCCCCTCAATATAGTCTGCCCAACTCATACAGAAGCTACGCGCGGAGATACCCCTCCGGGGCTGATTCAGGCGCGCTATAAGACTATAAATAAATAAATAAATAAATAAATGTCCAGTATTATGGAGAAAAGAGAAAAATGTCATTAATAAAGAAAATTAAGAATTTCTTTAAGAAAGATAAAACTGTGTTGACTAGAGAGGGAATTCCTATTCCACCACCTAAAATGCCTGCTTCATTTATGATGATGGAGAGACAATATCATACATGTGTGGATTGAGAATTGGATAGAATACACCAAGAGTGAGGATGCTTTAGCCTTTCCTGACCATGGTATGTTTAATGGGATAATTCTTCGAATTTGAGGATGTGGATGAATGATTTAGATCCGTGGCCTAGGTTAACGCAGTATGAGGCATTAGAAGAATCGGAGACTGAATCATAAGAACGAGAGAAAAAAAGGAGTGGAAGATGTATGGGTCAGTTTCCTAGGTACTTGCGTGAGTCACATGAGGGTCATGAAGCAATGGAGAAAAGCAATGGTATCAGAAGGTTTATATCCAGTGTTTATAGCTAAGGAACAGTCAGGGAGTAAGTGTACAGAAAAATTAAAAAACATGAATATGTCAGGATGTATTAAGAAGGACCTAGTAGAGTCACCCCAAGCGCACCAGTACTAGGAGCACCCTTGATTCCACAAATCTTACATGATCCATCATTTAATATGGTACTCCAAGATAAGGAAAAAGAAGCATTAAATAAAAAAAACAGAGGAATTAATACAGAATATAGGCCAATTCAATTTGAACCCTGAAGCATTGACAATACCAGTAACTATAGGCCCTGTTGTTCCATTGTATGGAGACAAATTAAATTGCCCAACACCACAAGCTGTAACGACTTCTTTGAGCAATCCCAGAAAATACATTGTAATAGCTGACTATCAAGCAAGTGAGTGCGAATCAGTAATTTCATTATTGGATCTACCGATAAGAGAATCGGTAAGTGAAACCCTAAAACGAGTTACACCCAGTAGTTCAAAAGAAGGAAGGTCAGTGGTATCCTCAACAGGCAGAAGTTCAACAGAGGTAACTCCAGAAGATCTGGAGAGATAGGGACAGGGAATAGAAAAACAAAGCTCACCCACAGATTTTAGATATTTACAAATTGAATATAGAATTGGAAGAGATGATTGCTGGAAATGTGGGAATAGAAAGATTAAACACTTACAATGAGAAAGAGGTGTTGTTTATATGTAGGAATATAACCAGAAACACGAGATTATTTCATGAGAAATTGACAGACCTTGCCTCTGAGATGGGAATAGAGATAGGTAGGTCAAAAGTACTACAGAAACTCTTAATAAGATTTAGGTTAAATACCTTACATCGTTTGGTTGCTTTTCCAGAAAGAAACAACTGGGACTCAGTACTATTTTTATGTCCGTGTGACGAGATCTTAACCCAGGCAACCATTCATATTTTCTTTTTTTGTAAGTACTATAGAGAGCACAGAAAGATCTTGCTGATTCCGTTACTAAAACTTGTTGGAATTAGAAGACGCCGCCCTGCCTTGGTATTTTTACAGATGTTAGGCGATGAGTGGATGGCGATGTGCATTGTCAAGTTTTTGAAATGCATTTTCCGACACCGATTAAACCTGTAAAAAGAGGAAATAATAAATCTCCACATAGTGTTGTGGTATGACAATTCAACAAATTCTGTAAAGAGATAGAGACGTTCCCTTAGAATATTCTTTGTATACATAATGAAAGTTCTGATAACTCAATTAACCGTGTAAAGAGATAGAGACGTTCCCTTAGAATGTTTTATGTATATATAATGAATTAGTTTTAATATTGCATACATTATAGAGAAGCAAAATGGTAATTTCCCTGTTTTTTAAAAAACAATACGTTTTTAAAAGAAATTGTACCAAATGCTAGTATTTCGTTTTAAAGTAGATCATGAAATGTAATTTTTTTTTATGTAAATGCTTTTATGTTTTTTTTTTATCTGCCAAAAACCGAATAAAGAAATACTTGACTAATACAGAAACCATATTGAGTGGAGTTTACTGATAAAGGTTTAGAAAATATGAATGTATCTGTAAAGAAGTTGCAGGTAAAGGAGTTGATGAATATTTAGCAAAAATGGGGAGACATTGACAAATGGAGAACAAGGTGGACAAGAAAGAAGGAGGAAGCACAGGCGAAAGAAGCGTCTACTGCATATCTGTTAATAGAATCAATATAGGTTGAAAGATTGTCACCTTGAGAGAGGAATCCTAGAGGTGGAAATGTTATGTTCCCTGGAGTCGACAAGATATTCTGTCATTTACAAAGGATTTCCCTAAACTGAGAGAGAAACCAGTTGAATGGTACACACAGGTTGATAGGTTTGTGAAAGTTTCAAAGGTTCTGTTGAAAGACTTGGATGGTCTGTTTGATATAGTGGTACCAGCTCATTTATGGACAGAATGTAAGATTACAGTTGATTGGCCAAGAGATGAGTATCCAAGAGACGTGAAAACTGGAGAACCCTAAGATGATGTGATGAAGAAATATCACTTTTTTGAAAGGGAAAATCCCTCCTAAAGAAACAGATTGGGTAAAGATATATAGAACAACCCAAGAGCCGAATGAATCTGTTCATGCATATTATGAGCGACTGCTATAGGTGTTTAAACAATATAGGCCTAGATGTAGGTAATTCTATTTTACCACTTCTTAAATACCGAATTTTACTGATTCGGTATTTAAGAAGTGGTAAAATAGAGGGGGGCGAACGTAGGTATTACAGATTCTGTAAATACCGAATCGTTAAGATTCGGTATTTACCGATTCTGTAAATACCGATTCGGTAATGCCCATTGATTCCTATGGGCATTGAAGCCCATAGGAATCAATGGGCATTACCGAATCGGTATTTACCGATTCGGTAAATACCGATTCCAGCAAGGGTGCAGGGGGTGTCACTTTGACACCCTCTAGCACCCCAAATACAGGCATGTGTGCCCTGTGGCACACAGACATGCCCTAAGGGCATGTCTGTCTGTCACATGGCATAGGTGTGCATGCACACATGTGCATGCACACCAGGATTCGGTATTTTACCACCCAATTGGATTGGGTGGTAAAATACCGAATCTGAAATGCCTTTGGGACTCAGAAGAGTCCCACCTACATCTCGGTTTTACCGAATCGGTAAAATTACCGATTTGGTAAATTTATCGAATCTGTAAAATGATGCCCCTACATCCCAATCACCAAATACCGGTCGGTAATGGCCGAATTCGGCCGTTATCGACCGGTATTTGGGCTCCTATATCTGGCCCATAGTGGCTTTGAGAATATTGGAGATAAGGATATGGGACATTTTGTGTATCGGTTTGTGTACGGTTTGAAACCGGAGATTAGTCAGATGATTCAACAGCACCTGTTGTGTTGGCAGGGAAAGTCCATTGATGACATTCTAATATACACAAAAAATTGTGGGGACGATATTGAGGCGAGACATAAAAAGTTAAATTAGAAAATGATGTGGGCACAAGTGAAGTTGGCAGAACAATAGGAACTTAAATTAAATAGTCAGGCTGATGGTCAGATCAAAGAATAGAATCAGAATGAATATGCAGTGAATGGTGGTAAATCAAAAAGACGAATGAATAGAGAGGATGCAAAGAAGAACTTTCCATGTCATGGGTGTGGAAAGCTTGGGCATTGGAAGAACGAGTGTAAGAATATACAGAATAATAATGGCCCAAACCAAAATTTAAATCCAAAGATGCAGAATGAGGTGCTTATGAATCAGCCGCAGCAGGTAGTTAATCTGCTGTGTCAGTTGGCTCCTGCCCCTATGCCAAATTTTGTGGACCAGCCAAAGTACAGTGCGGACACCGGATTTCAAGGAGAAAATGGTAAGAAAAATTCTGTGATTTCACAATATCTTTTACAGACTAGCAGTGACAGTGAAAATGAGCAATGACGGTGCCTGAGAGGGGAGGAAGAGGAGTGCGTACTTGATGCATCCTTGTCGGTAGATCAGTCAGGTCCATTTATTGATAAGAAAGTGGAAGGCAATGATGTGACTTTTCTGTTGGATACTGGTGCTACCCGTTCTACTGTGAGAACAGCAGACATCCCAAACCTACCCCTCTCAGGAGAAGCGATCCAAGTAGTCGGAGTCTCAAATCAGCAGATTAGAACCCTAATTACAGAACCTATGGAAGTGTACATTAGAAATGTTAAAGACATGCATAGATTTCTAGTCTGTGATTCAAATCCAGTGAATTTATTAGGAAGAGATCTGCTGTGCAAAATGAATTGCACAATGTAATGCACTCTGGATGATGTTGCTCTTGAAACCCCTTATAAAGATATTGTATATAAGATAATGTTAGCTAAACAAGGCACAGAAGTAGATAAAATGTATTCTTTAATGACAAAAGATGACTTACAAGAAGAGCTGAAAACAACTGTGAATCCAAAAGTTTGGGATTTTACAGGAAAAGAAATAGGGCTAATGGCAAACATAGACCCACTGAAAGTGACAGTGAAAAAAGGTGTAGTTTACCCCAACACCAGACAATACAAAATGAGTCCAGAAGTGAAAGCAGGAGTGGCTTCAGAAATTGACTGCATGATTAAACAGGGCATTTTAAAAGAAATAATAAGTTGTCCTTGTAATTCGCCTATAATAGGACTCAAAAAGCCTAGTGGAAAGTACAGGATAGTGCAGGATGTCAGTAAAATTAATAAAATTGTTGTGCCTTGTTGTTCTATGGTGCCAAATCCAGCAGTGAATTTTATCAGATCCCTTGGAATGCAGGCCGGTTTACAGTAATTTATTTGTGCCAAGCCTTTTTCTCAATTCCCTTACATCCAGACAGCCAGTATATTTTTTCATTTAAATTTGAAGTTCGTATCTTGGCATTGAACAAAGTTCCTCAAGGGTATACAGAAAATCCCTCAATTTTTAATCAAATACTGAAAACTGTCTAGAAAAGTTAGTTATGCCCAGAAATTCAGTTCTCGTGCAATATATTGATGACTTGTGGCATCGAAATCCCTAGAAGACTGTGTTACTGATTCAATTGCATTGCTAAATCATTTGGCTGACGGAGGACACAAATTGTCACCTGAGACGGTACAATTTTGTCAGACAGGAGTAAAATACTTGGGTCACAAAATAGAAAGAGAAGTGAGAAAAGTTACCCCTGAGCGAATTAAAATAATAAAACAAATGTACATACTGCCATGTATTTTAAGTTGAAGAGCGATATATGTTTCATGATGATCATATAGTTTACGTACCACTAGACTGTGTACATGTCACTCCCCTTGATGTCCTAGAGAGACTGGTCCATTGTAACCTGATGATATGGTAGACAGAATATTATGCGGCCTGCCAGGAGAGGGTTGTTAGCGGATTGCTGCGTCATTGTATACTTCCTATGGCACTTTTACATTCCTCTTTAATCAAAGTAAATTGCTGCCGGCCATTTACGGTTGTAGGCACGAAGCTGTGTATATGAGCACGTGTATTAATAAAGGTTTTTGAAACTTAAAAAAAAAATAATAATAATAAAACAAATGCAGTTATCGCAGACACAAAGAAAGATCAGAATGGTGGGATATTGTCGACAGTTGACTTGTAGGTTATTCCTTACTAGCGTAACCATTGATTCAGATGACACGAAAGAGAGTGATGGTTTCCAATTGTTTGGGATGATGAAAGTGTTGAAAAATGTGTAAAATTGCGAAATTGTCTATGTGAGGTCCCTGCTCTAGGTATGCCTGATTATACAAAATAATTTGCACTATTCTGTTGTGAAAGAGAGGGTTGTGCACTTTCAGTCCTGACTCAGAGACATGGATTAAGCTGACGTCCAGTCGCATATTTTTCGGCTACTTTGATTGGATCCTGTGGCTTCAGCATTACCTGGCTGCTTAAAAGCAGTAGCTGCTACCTGTATGCGTCTTGAACAGAGTGGGTCAATAGTGATGGGACATCCAGTAAAGGTTTATGTTCCACATTCAGTCGAGATTCGTTTACACAAGAACTCGGACACAGCATCTTACCCCTAGTCGGATGACTAAATATGAAAGAATAATACTGAGAGCAAAAAATGTGACAGTGATTAGGTGTACAATGGTGAACCCAGCTACTTTATTGCCAGATCCATGTTGTGAAGAAGTTAAAGATGAAGCAGATAATGATTGCTTAGATGTGACTGCATTGTGCACTAAACTTCTCCCTGATATCCAGGAAGAGCCTCTGAAAGAGCCTGACCATGAACTATTTTTCGATGGCTCTTGTTTAAGGATTGAAGGAGGAGGACTGAGTGCTGCTTATGCTGTTTGCAAAGTATCTGGGGTCTTTGAAGCATCCTGCTTATTGTAAGTTAAGTTTGCACATGCAGCCGAATTGATAGCCTTAATAAAAGCATGCAAAATTGGAAACAATTGGAAAATAGCCATATTTACTGATAGCTAGTATGGTTACGGGGTTGTGCATAACTTTGGCCAGCTCAGGATGCAGTGGGGATTTCTGACCTCTTCAGGATCCCCCATTCGAAATGGGACATTTGTGAAAGAATTGTTGGAAGCAATACAATTGCCAAAGGAAATAGCAGAGGTCAAGTGTGCTGCTAACCAGTCAGGAAATGACTACGTGGCAGCCGGTAACCGATATGCTGACCAAATTGCTCAATATTGTGCAAGAAATAATGTGGCATTGAATAAGAAAATTGAAACGAATGGTATCAGCTGCCACCTTAAGTTATTCTCAGCTTTCGAAACATGGGATGAAGTGAGACAATTGCAGGATGAGGTAGAAGTAAGTGAAAAGGAAAAGTGGATAAAATCAGGCTATGAAAGGAGGGCGGGCGATGATGTGTGGGTACACCCTGATGGCAGACCAGTCATGCCAGACTGCTTACTCTCTCAAATGGCAAGAATGAATCATGGAGACACTCATGTAGGCAGGGATGCAATGATCAGACTATTTAGACAACCCAAGGTTTAGGGTAGTCACAGAAAGTCTAGATGGTTAGTTTGTCAACAAATAAATCCAGGAAGGAAGACAGTGGTCAGTTGGGGAAAAATCGGAAAGGCAGAAGTACCATTCATCAAATTACAATTTGATTTTATAGTCATCACCAAGCAGAGGAATGAAGTACATCCTTGTCATTGTGTGACTGTTTTCACGATGGGTGGAGACATACCCCACTAAGAGAAATTACAGCATAACAGTTGCCAAATTATTGTTGAGAGAGTTAACTCCATGTTTTGGTTTTCCATTAAGTTTGAAATCACATAGAGGACCTCATTTTAATAATGAAATAATTCAATTAATCTTTGAAGCATTCAAAATTGAACAAAAACTGCACTGTGCATACCGCCCAGAGGCTTCTGAAGTGGTCGAGCAATTGAATGGCACAATCGAGTCCAGACTGGCAAAGATGAGTGCATCAACATCACTGAGTTGGCCAGAAGCATTGCCCCTTATATTAATGGGACTCAAAAGTATTCCTGACAGAAAAACAGGATTGCGTCCCCATGAGATACTTATGGGAAGGGCAATGAGACAAGCATTTATACCAGGACATAAATTACTGAATATAACTGATGATGTGGTATTGGACTATTGCAAAGGTTTGGCTGACCTAGTGTGTTCTGTCTCTTACCAGGTTGGAGAAGACACAGTTACCAGGCAGCCAGATCAAGTGCATGATTTGAATCCTGAAGACTGGTGATAGTGAAGAAGCACACCAGAAAGTCGTGCCTAGCACCCAGGTGGGATGATCCAAGGCAGGTCATACTGGTCACTACTACAGCAGTGAAGTTTGCAGGTTTGCCCAATTGCATCCATGCAAGTCACACCAAAAGGGTTCCAGCCCCTACTGTAAAGAGATCGCAACTGACTAAAACAGTTGAGACTGCTGAAGGTTGTGCAGTCGAGGAATCTAGAGTGCCAGATTCTGAAGTGACTGACAAAGAACAACAAGTCAGGAAGGCTGGATACCAGTGGATGACATACCTGAAGTTGTTATTCAAACAAGAAGTAGAACAAGATTAGAAAGACAAGAAACTAGTGAGGACCAGATAGGTGTTGAAGAACTCGCTCAGGAAGAAGTTAACAAAGCTACTGGAGACCCTGAGCAGGACCAGTTAGGGAAAGACAAACATACTCAGGCAAGAAGATCAACAAAAAGACCTGAGCAGGGACAGGCAAGTATAAAAGAACACGTCCAGGAAACAAAAGAACCGATTTTAATGAGACCTGAACAGGATCAGTTAGGAGAAGAAGAACAAGTTTGGGCAGAAGAAGATCAATTTGAAATAAGACCTGAACAGGAACAGATAGAGGAAGGAGAACCAGTTCAGGCAGAAGAAACCCCAATAACAAGACCTAAACAAGGACAGATAGAAAGTGACTCTAAGAAAGGGAAAAATAAGATTGTGCCACAACATAACGAGAAGAAAAGAGCTCTTGAGAGAGACAAAGAAGGTGAAAGAGCAGTGATCAATCAATCAATCAATCAATCAGTGACACTTATAAAGCGCGCTACATACTCGTAGGGTCTCAAGGCGCTGGGGGGGGTGGGGGGTGGTGCCGCTACTGCTCGAACAGCCAGGTCTTCAGCTTCTTCCTGAAGGAGAGGTGGTCTTGGGTCAGGCGCAGGTCGGGAGGGAGGGAGTTCCAGGTCTTGGCGGCCAGGTAGGAGAAGGACCTTCCTCCTGTAGTCGCTCTTCGGATGCAGGGGACGGCGGCGAGGGCACAGTTGGCTGTTTGGAGGTGGCGTTTGGGAGCGTAGAAGTTGACTCGGCTGTTGAGGTAGCTCGGGCCTTGGTCGTGTAGGGCTTTGTGTGCGTGGGTGAGGAGGCGGAAGGTGATTCTCTTGTTGACGGGGAGCCAGTGAAGGTCTCTCAGATGTCCGGAGATGTGGCTGGTTCGTGGGATGTCGAGGATGAGTCTGGCTGAGGCGTTTTGGATCCGCTGGAGTCTCTACTGGAGCTTGGCGGTGGTACCGGCGTAGAGGGCGTTGCCGTAGTCCAGTCGGCTGGTGACGAGGGCCTGGGTGACGGTCTTCCTGGTCTCTGTGGGGATCCACCAGAAGATCTTCCGTAGCATGCGTAGGATGTTGAAGCACGCCGAGGAGACGTTGTTGACTTGCCTGGTCATGGAGAGGGAGGAGTCCAGGATGAAGCCCAGGTTTCATGCATGGTCTGTCGGTTTGGGTGCGGTGCCCAGGGCGGGAGGCCACCAGGAGTCGTCCCAGGCGGAGGGTGAGGAGCCCAGGATGAGGACCTCCGTCTTGTCCGAGTTCAGTTTCAGGCGGCTGGTCGTCATCCACTCGGCTACCTCTTTCATCCCCTCGTGCAGGTTGGCTCTGGCGGCGGCGGGGTCATTGGTCAAGGAGAGGATCAGCTGGGTGTCGTCGGCGTAGGAGATTATGCTGAGGTTGTGTTTGCGTACGATGGCCGCGAGGGGGCTCATGTAGACGTTGAAGAGGGTGGGGCTCAGAGATGATCCTTGGGGGACACCGCAGATGACTTCGGAGGCCTCTGACTTGTACGGTGGTAGGCGGACTCTCTGTGTTCTTCCGTCGAGGAAGGAGATGATCCATTCCAGCGCCTTGTCCTGGATTCCGATGTTGCTGAGGCGCCGTACTAGGGTGCGGTGGCAGACCGCGTCGAATGCCGCGGAGAGGTCTAGGAGGATGAGGGCCGCTGTTTCTCCATTGTCCATTAGGGCTCGGATGTCATCGGTGGCGGCGATGAGGGCGGTCTCGGTGCTGTGTTTGGCTCGGAAGCCGGACTGTGAGGGGTCGAGGGATCCGTTCGTCTCGAGGAAGGCGGCCATCTGCTTGTTGACGGTCTTCTCGATGACTTTGGCTGGAAACGGGAGAAGCGAGATGGGGCGGTAATTCTTGAGGTCGGTGGGGTCCGCTGTTGGTTTCTTGAGTAGAGCGCTGAGTTCGGCGTGTTTCCAGCTCTCAGGGAAGATGGTGGTGTCGAAGGATGTGTTGATGATGTCTCGCAGGTGGGGTGCGATGACAGCGTCGGCCTTGTTGAAGACGTGGTGAGGGCAGCGGTCGGTCGGTGATCCGGAGTGGATGGAGTTCATCGTGCGGATGGTGTCTTCGGTGCTGATCGGGGTCCAGGCGTGGAGGGTGGTGGTGGGGGGTGGTTGTTCGGTCATGGTGTGCGTTGGTTGGTTGTTGAAGCTGCTGTGTATGTCCGTGATCTTGTTGTGGAAGTATGAAGCGAGGGAGTTGTAGAGGTCTTGCGATGGGGTGACGTCGTTGTTTCCTGCGCTGGGGTTGGGAAGCTCTTTCACGATGTTGAAGAGTTCCTTGCAGTTGTGTGCGTTGTTGTCCAACCGGCCCTTGAATGCTGTTTTCTTGGCGGCGCGGATCAGCTGGTGGTGTTTCCGGGTGGCAAGTTTGTAGGAGGTCCTGTTGTCCGGTGTTGGTTCCCTTTTCCAGACTTTCTCGAGGGCTCGGCAGTTCTTCTTGGAACTCTTGAGTTCGTCGGTGAACCATGGGGCCTTCTTGCTGCCGGGTCTGCTAGGCGGGGTCCTCAGCGGGGCGAGTTCGTCCGCGCAGTTGCTGATCCACTTCGTGAGGTTGTCGGCGGCCTGGGTGGGGTTCGCTGAGCTGGCAGGAGGGTGCTGGCTCAGGGAGGTGGCGAGCTGGTCTGCTGTGATCTTGTTCCAGCTTCTGCGGGCGGCCTGTTGCTGGTGATGGTGGGTCGTCGTTCTCTTGAAGGTGAAGTGGACGCAGCTGTGGTCCGTCCATTGAAGCTCTGTGGCGTGGCTGAAGTCGATGTCTGTGCTGGATGAGAAGACGGCGTCGAGTGTGTGTCCGGCGAGGTGGGTGGGGGTGGACACCAGTTGCTTGAGTCCCAGGTTGGCGAGGTTGTCGAGCAGGGTGCTGGTGTTGCGGTCGTTGTTGTTCTCCAGATGGAAGTTGAGGTCTCCCAGGAGGATGTAGTCAGCGGAGGGGAGGGCATGCGGGCTGACGAAGTCGGCGATGTCCTCGCTGAATTGCGTGCGTGGTCCAGGGGGTCGGTAGATCAGGGTGCCTCTGAGGGTGGTGTTCGGGTTGGTGTGGATCTGGAAATGCAGGTGTTCGGCGCTGGTCAGGGTGTTGTCGGTGCTGGTCGTGTGACGGATGGTGTTCCTGTGGATGATGGCGATGCCTCCTCCCATCTGGTTGGCGTTTCGGTCCCTCCGGACGATCTTGTAGCCCTCTGGGATAGCGATGGCGATGTCGGGAGCTGAAGAGGCGTTCATCCAGGTCTCCGTGAGGAAGGCAACGTCAGGGGCTGTGGCGTCTAGGAGGTTCCAGAGTTCGATGGCGTGTCTGTGGACTGAGCGGGTGTTGAGCAGGATGCACTTGAGGTGGGTGCTGCTGGTGTTCGACTTGGCGGGTGCTGGTGCGGGGCTGGTCCGGATGCAGGAGAACTTGCAGGCGTGGCAGCTGAAAGGTCCGTGGGTACGTCTTGGAGTGGCTTGATGGCATTCTGGGAGTCGGCCGGTGTTGAGAGCGGTGAGGGTGGCGGCGGAGTACGTCAGGCGGGTAGGTCGGGGTCTTCGTGGGCCAGGGGTCCTGGCGCTGGTCGTGATCCGGTCGCGGACGGGCGCAGACGGGCTTACCTTTGGCGCGCCTTCGGCACACAACGGGAGGGCGGAGGGCGGCGAGGTAGGCAGACAACAAGGAAGGAAGCAAGAACACGGGGAAAATACAAATTAAAACAAAACAGGCACAAATAAACGCAAAAACAAGGGCAAAAAGAGAGAAAAACAAAGCAGGCACAAATTAACGGCAAAACAAAGGGCAAAAACAACCGCAGCGGCGGCAGCCGGCAACCGGCAAACGAGGCAGCAGCGAGGCAGAGGGCAGGCAAGGGGCACACGCAGCAGCTGGTGGCCGTGCGGCGCGGGGGTGTCCCACAAGTGGGTCACAGTGCAAGTTAAAAGGGACAGAAAAGGTGATAACTGGCCAGGTGGAGTCAAAAGGTTAAAATACCATTTGAGAAAAACAAGTGAAAACCAAGAACAAGTGAATGAGATTACTAGTCAAACTGAGTCTGAGGAGTCAATTGTGAAAAACAATCGAAGAAGTCCAAGACTGTGAATCTTGAACAATAAGTTCAAGGATCCTGAGTGGATCTACGTGATACTAGGAAAATTTGAAAAATTAGATTTGAATGAAGAAATAGATGAAGAAGTAAATGCGGAACAGATTGACAAAGGGAAAGTGAGGCCTCCTTGAAGTACTAAAGATTTTGATTCACAAATAAAGAAAAGAAAAGAAGAGGAATCTTCTTAAGTCAAAATGGCTAAAGACAGGGTTGCTGAAAGATCAAAACGAAGTTGTATAAAGAAGTGCCATAGAGCTTGCATATGTAGCATTTTATCAGTGATCCTAGTATAGCTATTTCTAACAATAGCAGTTCCTTATCTCATGATAACAGACAAGAAGAATGGCACAGACACTAATGAAAAGACAGCTACCATGAAAGGATGTAGAGTAGAATTAGAAGCAACAGATGCGATTGATCTACATGACACAGTAACAGATAATGACACGTCTTAAAATGTATTCACAAAATTATTGTTTCAATATGTAGAGACAATGGAGATTATTGATTGTTATGTTTGTAGGAAATTACCAGCTTTAGAAGCAGAAGGAGTCACATACCATAATTTACCTTTAATGTATGGTATTTCATGTAGTACACTAACAAGTCAATTTTTTAGAACAGGAAAATTACAATATTATTATTCAAACTTAGATGTAGTATTTTCAGAAATTCCTATTTGAAAGGATATGAATCCAGTGCTTGGTAGTCCAGATGCGCAGTTTATGGGTGAATTTTTTATAACAATGAAGTCAATAGATATAGTGAAGGCACATTTGAATAACTTAACATGCTCATTACGTGAAGAAGAGAAAGTGTGTTTGAATTTAGTTGAAGAAAAGAGACAGGATTTTCAAAGAAAAGCTGCTAACAGAAAATCCATATACCACCATGGGCTGAGAAAGAAGGAGTTTATACAGCTGGCACAGCTTGTGCTGCGATGTCCCTAGACTTTGTGTGAAGAAAGGGAAGACCTGCCTCCATAGATTAAAGACCGATTATGACAATGCATTTATTGTTTCCAGTGAATGTGAGCATAACTTCCTGATTCTGGGAGGTTGGGGACTAAAAGGGGGAACTGACCCAGTATTTCCTGGAGTTTACTACGTGTGTGGGACTAATGCTTATTATAAGCTGCCTACACGGTGGTACGATAGTTGTCATTTAGGGATTGTATTTCCTAAAATCTATCATTTAAAAAGAATTACTGGAAGCAATGAAAACACTACTGAACTAAAACGAAGAAAGAGAGCTAGTTTTTCAGAAATAATAGTTGACATATTTAGTGCATTGATACTTTCAGTGGGAGTCAATATAAATTTACGTAGAATCTGTCAATTGTCAACAGTAGTTGATCGTCTTTCGACCGATACTGCTGGAGGTTTCTTGATGATTAATACAGAAATGGTTGCAATTAGGTCTATGGTTTTGCATAATCGACTTGCGCTTGATGTATTATTGGCAAAAGAAGGCAAAGTCTGTAAAATGTTGAAAGTGCAACATTGTGCACTTACATACCTGATAAAAGCAAAGAAACTAGAGGATTTATTAGGAATATTACATAACTTCAAGAACATTTGAAACCACTGGTGGTTGACAGTGTATGGGAGAGACTAACAAAAAGTATTTCCTCAATAGGGACTCTTAGGAAAGATATTATAGGTCAAATAGTCTTTCCATTAGTTGGTATAATAATAATAATTTTACCAATAATGATATGGTGTAAGTGTAGCAAAAATAAAGGGAAAGGGAGAAGATATGAAGTAAATGGAAAGGGAAAGAAAAGAAAATATGAAGAGATTCCACTAGAAGAAATTAAAGTGAAACTATACAAAAGGATGATGAATTTGAAAAACAAAGATGAGAACAAGACCAAAAAAGGGAAGGAAATTGAGATATGATGAAGTTGGCATCTGATTGGGATGGTGGATTATTTTGTGATGGCTCAAAAATGACAGCAGAGAGGGGATTGATGGAGCACGGACTCGTAGAAAAGTGACTTGCTCGAAAGCAACCTCTCATTTAACATCTAACATTGTACTAACTACGTATTGTATAAAACTAATACGCACCACATTGAACATAAGAGACAGAGAAGCTTGCTTATGTGTTTACTAAATAAGTACCACGAGCGAAATTCTAAAATGGCTGCTAACGGAAAATCTTTATTGCGCATGTGTCAACGGCATCTAGGCAGTATTACGAGCTGTCGCTTGAAGGGAAACTCTTGCGCATGAGCAAACGCTATTAAAATGGCGGCTGAAAGCTCACATGCTTGGCATCTGCTTTGCTGAAACTAAACCAAGCTATTTTACTAATGCTAAGGCGGGAAACACATAAGTTGATGGGATTAGAGTGAAAATAGGTGGTGTACAGTGAAACCATTTATTTTTGAAAATAAAATTTTTCTTTCTGACTTTCTTATTAGTGCACATTTAGGGCTCTTGTATGAGTCCAGAGTCTGTTAGTCATATGACCCCCGCCCATGCTTGGTGAGATTGAGCTAGAAGAGTGACGAGATACTTGAATGTCATCCATGAGCGCAAAAGTTACATACCCTGGGAACAAGCATCAAAGACTTCTGGATGAAGAGACATACCTGGAAAAATAAACAAATGTTTCTAAATAAGATGTGAATACGGGTGGGAAGAAAGATTTTAAGTAAAAATTAAGGGGTTGGATTTATGAACAATGGGTTGATAGACTAAGACGACACTTAAGCATGGTGTGATGATCTATCCCCCCTTCCCTGTCCAATCAGAATTAGTAATGTTACAATATTGAAACATTAATGGGTGGTACATGAATATCAAAGAGTATAATTGAGGTAGTCTTAGTTAGTTAGTCAGACGGAGATTTGCTGAATGCTGCCGAGCTCGGGATGCTGTCAGAGTGACAAGAGATGCTGATGAAGAATAGAATGCAGAATCATCTATCTTAAATTAATTGATTGAGAAGAAGATCGCGGAAGAATCTCAAGGAGGAAGAGAGTGTCAGAGATGGATGCTACTCGAGCATCGGTGTTTGAGGGGTCATCTATCCTGTCCTGAATCCTTTCCTGAAGCCTTTGTCTCATGTCTTTCCCAGGGGACTCTTATCAGCTCCTTGGCCAGGGGGTTGATTTTCACACCATCCTAGGTAACTAATATTTCTGCGAATGTGCAGATGTTCTTTTCTCTCTATCCTCTCCTTTTGAGAATAAGTCATTGCAACATATAAAGTATGTGTAATGGTTGATTAATTGAATCTTCCTTACTATGAGTGACAGAGACTGTAGGTGACCATCCAATAGTTATTTGGGCGTGTAGGAGCATTTGTCGGACCTCGGACCAAGCTGGTCAACTGGGGAGACAGACGCTTTTTGGTCACGGCCCCAAAGCTGTGGAACACTCTCCCGCAATCTATAAGATCCTGCCCAACCCTCATCTCTTTCAGGAAGAAACTGAAAACTTGGTTATTTAGCCTCTAATAAGTTAATAGAGTAGCACAGGAGAGCAAACATATGTACAGCGCCGAGACGCCTGTGGGCAATTGTTTGCGCTTAACAAGTGTTAAAAATAAATAAATAAATAAATTGTGTGATGGTGGCTGTGTGGGCCAAAGATAAGGCTAAGCATGGCTGGATGCATGAATGGATGGGTGTAAGGCCTATCATCAGGCCCTATGTCCATACCGCAATTGACGTTGAACGGACAGCCCTTTAAACCAGACCATGAACACAGGTCAAGTCTGCATCCTATAGCAACAATGCATGTGTGTTTGGTCCGCGCGTCAGGGAGTGGGTGCACCAACATTTGTGCTTAGGTCTGAACTGTAGGCTAGTGAGGGGTGAAACCCCAAAACCGGTCTATCTCAACACGGGGAGACCCTGTTGGGTAGCTGTACGCTCTACAAATCTATTATAATAATAATAACAATAATAATAATGCAGACCTTTACTCCATGTTTGTCAACAATATCATTTCCACATATAGTACTGATAGAGGGTGATATTAGGATAAAAGCTTTCAAACTCTCCTTACGGAAAATTGTTTGAATAAACCCTCTCAAAATACCCACAGAGTTGCCGTAGTTGGTTGCTTTGGTGATATCCTATGTCGGCTCATCAGTTATGTCATCAGCTTTGTCTTTAGTGAGGTCATGTGTGATTTCATGAGCAGATCAAGACGAGGGCCCAAGTTATGTTTTTCTAGTAGACCATAACTGCTAAAGTTGAGGAAGAGCTTATGTTTTTCTTTTGAACCTTGATATCACTAACTTAGATGTACACTACGGACCTGAAAAGGGAAAATCCTATTTCATATATGTAACCCCACAATGCCCATTTGTAATGTTCATTTTCTCTGTATGTAGTAAACAGTAGTAAATATCCACTACCTGAATGTCAGTGAAAGTGAAATGTACTGTGGTGTGCTTTTAAGCAGATGTGTTACTTTTTTTTGCACTGTTTAGCAGTGTTGTGATATTGGTCTGTTCTGTAGTTGTTCACTTATAGTATGTGTAGCTGAGTTGAATTAGATTATTCTGTTTTTGTTTGGTGTAATACTGTGGTGTTATTTTAATGCCATTACACTCATATTCCCAATACAGATTCTACGTCCCTATAGAAATCGTGCAGAACTGCTGATGAACAGGTGACCTTGAATGTATTAATTATATTCAAGTCTTTTGGGATTACAATGATGTCTCCTCGTAGCACAATCCCATGGTTTCCTTCACTCAGCTCAATGCGGATCCTCCAGATTTGCTGCCGGGCATGGCTGTCTTCAGCATTGAGCACTTGTGCACCATCCAGGAAACGTGTCCACCCATTGTTCACTAGCGCACTCTTGACTCTAGTTAGCATTTCATCGTTGGTTGTGGCCAGCCCGATTTTCTCCAACGTCATTGCTTTGGGGCATGCCTCATATGTGACCATCTTGACAAAAGCCTCCCAGTATGGAACATCGGCGGGCGGGTGTTGGGCAGCCAAAATCTCTGGGTGCCTTGAGAGACAATCTGCTGGATTGTGGGCTGCTGGGCGGAAGATGACCTTGAAGTTGCATGCTTGCATCTGCACCGCCCACCTTTCGATCCTAGGGGGCGCTAGTCATGACGACCCGCAGCAGAAGCACTGCTCCATTATTACATGGAACTCATGTCCTTACAGGTACAGATGGAAATGCTGGCACAACCACTTCATTGCGAGAGCTTCATGTTCTATCTGGGCATACCTTGTTTCAGTGTTGGATAAGGCCCAGCTGGCATAGGCGACCGGCATTGATGTCTCCCCATTGTGCTCCTGGAGGAGGGCTGCTCCTAGGCCAACGGTACAGGTATCCACAACCAGTTTGGTTCGTCATCCTGGGTGGAAGTACGCCGTTACTGTCTTGCCTATCAGCGCTGCCTTGATGGTGTTGAATGCCGTGTTGGCTGCTGTGGTCTACTACAAGTGAGGGCGTAAAGGGGGTTCAGATAGAGAAGCCAGATTCGGTATGAACCCCAGAAAACTGCGGGGCTCTGTGGGCGTGTTCGGTGTGCTGGCATCCCAGATGGCCATCGCCTTCTTGGGGTCCACCCTCAGCCCTTCGCGCTTAAAGATGTAAAAAGTCTATGGATTCCTGATAAAAGGAACACTTTGCCTTGTGAAGGGTTAGGCAGCAGTCTTCCAGTCGCTGAAGGGTGGCTCAGAGGTGAGCATGGTGATCTTCCAGGGTGTTCGAGAAAACCAAGATGTCATCACATAGATTGATTACGGCCTGCAGGCTGGATAAGGCTTTTCTGATACCGTTTTGGAAAACTTCCACCACTGACAACACCCCGAAGCTCAGTCTCTTGTACCTCCGGAGGCCCACGTGGGTAAAGAACGTGATGAAATACCTACTCTCTGGCTCTAGTTCAAGCTGGTGGTATCCAGCGTTCAAGTCCAACTTTGAAAACCATGTGGCGCCATTCAGGTCCACTACTATGTCATCCATGGTGGGCGTGAGAGGACGCTGACTCTTGACCACTAAATTCAGAATTCTCATGTCCATGCATAGTCGAATGGCCCCCAGCAGTTTTGGTTTTGGGGCAACAACCAGTGGAGAAACCCGCGGGGTTGGGCCAGACACTTTCTCTGACATCGAGGTCCTCCAGCTTTTTCAATTCCTCTTCCACCTGAGGGCGGAGATTGAACGCCACTCTTTGATGTCTCAGGGCGGTCGGTCTGACTGTGGTATCTATGTTGGGTTTGAACTGCTTCCCTTTCAGCTTGCCCAAACCCTTGAACAGCTTGGGAAACTCTTGCAAGATGGCCTCGGCATGAAAGTCATGTATCTGATTGGCAAAAAAGACTAAGCCCAAGTCTTCCTCTGTGTGACAGGTGAGGAGGGTTCCTTTTTTTCCTTCCGTGATGTGAAAGCTGGTCCTTGTGGAGTGTTTGCAACTCATGACTGTAGCTTCGATGGCCCCTCTGATGGGGAGTGGGTGAGTCCCTCCGTATGTGTATATCCTGTCTTTTGTGGGTGCAAGTGGGGGTCACAGAGACAAACACTAGGACTGATCCGAATCCATAACATTTACGGATGCCCCTGTTTCGATTAACGCTCTGACGGTGGATCCTTCTATTTTCACGGAGAACATCTGTGGAGGCGGTCTGTACTTGTCCGGCTGGCTGATGAAGGATATAACAAACCCATTGTCGTCTTGCAGGGTGAAACTGTGTCCTTGCGGTGGGCTGTCCTCTTGAGCCTGCGGGCCGCCAAATGATAACTGATGCAACTTTTGTATCACACCTCTAGGTCTGGCATAGACTTCCCGAGATCTGTTGCTCCTACACACTTTGGCCAAGTGGTTGGGTTTCCCCCATCGGGAGTAGGTCTTCCCTTTTGCTCCGCACACGCCTGTCGGCAGGTGTTCCATGCCACAGTTGCAGCACATTCTGCTCGTTGATGGCCGTGGCCGTATTTTGGAACACTGTATCCTTCAACGTTGAATAAACCAGAGCTTTACATAGGAATCTCTTCCTACTAAGGTTGGGCGGATTTTAACCTTTCACCCACTCCAGACGTCTATTGGAGTATTTACGGGAGAAAGGGGTGTGAAATATGCACGACTGAGTTACTCTAAAAGTCTTGCGTTAGTTTATCGCCTTACCAAACGTTAGGGCGCCATGTAGTGTAGTTCTTAGTTTCCCACTAGGCCCTGCGCATTGGAATAACATAAACAGTAGTATCGACGTGGAACTGCGGATATTCCAGGCCTCCACTGACTATGCTAAACTTAATTGGGTTGTGTTACCAACTAGCTCAGAGGTCACTGGAAACTTTCTTCTCTGCATAGGAAGTGATCAGCTTCCTTGGCACAGACAAGAAGGGATTCAGCTTTCCAACAACCGTGCAACATGACAACTTTGCTCCTCAGATCAAGAGTCAATCTCTAGGGTCGTGTGAAACAATAGACATGTATTTCACTCAGTCAGTCTAGTGCAGTTTACTTTCACGAGATGTAGAGAATAGAGAGACGGGCGTTTGTCAATAAAAGGTTAACATTTATTGAACAGTCTTTCTTCTCGTACAAGAGAAATGTATTGCCACAATTGCAATAATTGTTATTATAAAAAGTACGTACAGTAAGATAAGTATTGCGAAATAGAACTGTAAAAGCATTGATATGGTTTCTTAGCCATACAATGGTTTAAAAGTAATAAAACATATATACAGTCATATATACATTAGGCTAACATACTCAACTGGTGCTTCTAACTAAGCCTAACACGTGCCTGACCTAAGCCTAACACGTGGAAGGGGAGCAAGTAAGTAGCTTTAAGTTAAGTTGGTTTTGCCAAGGTTTGTTTCAAGAATTCTCGTCTAAGGGTTTAGTCAACACCATACCTCTGAATAGAATGATGGAGGATTGGTATCTCCTTCAGGGGTCACTCTCGATATCCCAGTCACCCGCGAGGGTAGACCGGAAACGCCGGAGCTGGATTTCTCTGCACGAGAAAGGCAGCGGCTTTTCTTCAGCGCGTCGAGGAAGGAGGGGGGACAGCGTCCGCGGGCAGCTGGAATCTGCTGGATGTCTTCGCAGAGGGACGGCTGTTCAGCTCCTAAGCGTACTGCATCATAGTTCGCGCTTTAGCAGCGATAATGGTATCAGCAGCTTCACCACCACAGGGACAGCAGGCTGCAGCGACAGAGTGCTAGCTTCACCAACACGGGGTCTTGCAGACAGCTGGCATCAGCAACAGTAGCTCGCATTGCTTAAGGCAACGTTGGTAATATTTATACCTGACAGGTGCCGGGTTTGACGCAAGTTTGCTGGACATAAGACGTCAATTAAAGATGTCACTAGGAAGTGATAGTTATCAGTTGCTCATTAGAGTTCTATTACTAATCAAAACACAGCAAGCGGGGATTTCCAGGTTTGCTGAGTTTTTATCTTGTTGAAGAACTCGGAGTGTTATCTAGGAATATCAGATAGTGACTACTGCTCTGTCATTGCACTAATTGGTCGCAAAGGAAGTGGCAGAGAGAACTATGCTGGAATGTGGCTCTGTTCGTGTGAGGCCAGAGATGACTTTTCAGAAAATCGCACTTGAACGGTTATGCCAATATAGGGAATAAATGGATTTATAGCCGAATAGGGGCATAAGGTCACAGTATCGATCAGGAACCTAGATAAACACGCAACAGTTGATGGCCGTGGGTTAGGGCGAAAGGTGTTCAGGCGCCGTTGTATGGCCTCAACCCGCCCTTCTTTGAAGGGTGTGAACCTGGGAGCGTGAGCTGTAGTCGAACTTCTGTGCAGGGCAGCCTCCATTTCTTCAGCCCGAGCATCTGAAAGCTCATGGGATCTGGCCAGGACGAGAATCTCATCTAGGGATATTCCTGGTTGCCAGAGAATCCGTTTTCGCAGTAGCACCGAGCGGCACCCTTGGATCACTTGAGCGTGTATCTCTTCCCTCTGATCGGTGAAGATGCACGTACTCCCCCGTCTACACAGTCGTGCGTAAAACATATCCACTGATTCAGTGTCCGACTGCTTTGCCTGCCGTAGTTTGAATCACTCAAAATCGGGGTTGAGCTGTTGGTCAAAGTGCCTATTGAGTGCCTCAACAGCTGCCTTGTAGTCGTCGTCGTCCACTGTGTCTGGCAACGTTTCGAAAAGGTCACAGATTTCCGTGCCGCCATAGTATATGAGCAGCGACCTTTTCACTCTCCCGTCTGTTTCCCTCGTACCTTTAAAATAGTGGTTCAGGCATCCTATCCATGAATCCCAGTGCTGGGCCGCCGTGGCTGGGTCAGCGGTTTCACTGCAGGGCGCTAGTGGAGAGATGGCGGTGTGACTGTGCACCTGAGGTGGTGCATTGGGGAGGCATGCTCATTGCTCCAGACTGTGTGGGCGTACGGATGCTTTCCTTGCTACATGTGACCTAGGTAGGCGGGTCACACCTTCTGCCCTCAGGGCCTGGCATGGCCTAGTGTGTGGTGCACTCTTGGTATGGCCTGGGCTCTTCTTTGGGACGACTTGTGATCCCCAGAGTTGTAGAGTGGGCCCTTCTTTGGGCATTTCAGTATCCCCAGCTATTTGATGAGGGGTGAGGCAGTCCAATTCCCAGCTACTTGATGAGGGGGTGAGGCAGTCCAATTCCCCCCCTGAGGTAGTCCAGTCCTCGCCTTTTATTACAGGGACCAGCTGGCACACGTGATTCAGGGCCGGCGGAGCCTTCACAGCCTGATGGCCCCCTGGTGACTTACCCTGCTGTCCAGCCAATGGTCGCAGCAGCAGCAGATCGTCGTTCCCAGTGCGCTCCCAAGTGGCCTCAGGGAGCGCGCGTCCTCTCGTTATGGAGTGCTGGAAGCGCACCTGGCATCGCGGCTGAATGGGGCGTGGCCGTGCAGCAGCCTGCTCACCAGCACCGTCCTCAGCTCACGGTCGGCAGCAGCAGCAGCAGTTGCTCACTCCCTCAGCAGCAGGCGCGGCAGAGAGACCAGTATCGGAGGCGATGAAGGGTAGTCCAAGGGCGACAGTGGCGGCCTCACGAGCGGGCACCACAGCCCCTCAGGCAATGGAGCGGCGTAGGACAGGTGAGGTGATTAAGGCACTGGAGTTCGACCTGCCTCGTCTCCAATGTAGCGTGGCGCAGCCTGGTGTCTTTAGGCCCAGCACAGTGCTGGAAGAAATACACACCCCTCGTTATGCTGTATGTAGCAGGAAGACCTCGAGTGGTCTTCGGGCATTTATTTATCTTCTTGGGACCAGCCTGCTCCAAGGAGTGCATGCCAGTGAAACGATGTATAGGAGAGCCCGGTCGGCTCTCTACAGCATCCTCCAGAGGCCGGCCCGCCTCCTCCATGAGGACGCTACGTGGCTGCCGCCTGACGCTTTTTAGGTCGAGCAATTTATTGCTCTGAACCTATTACATGTGACCAAACTCTCTTGAACAAGCCCGGATTCCATGCAGTTCATGAGAATTGCGCGTGCACAGAAATGCGCTCCCCCACCAAGCAAGACAACCCAAGAACATAAAAGCGACCGCCCGCTTTGAGTCCATTTGCCAGAAGCCACTTCACGCGCTCGGCAGGTCATAAGCAGGACCATCTGCTCGTGAATGCTGGCATGCTTGTTTTTTATCGTGCCCGGGCCGATTTTTAATCCCAATCCAACCCTGCTGGAAGGGAAGGGTGCGTCTCAGTTGCAAATGTACTGCTCTATTTGCTTTATGATCAACTGCACTTCCCAGCTAGCGCTCTTTGCTCGTGTTTTAATTTTCCTCTCATGTTTGCCTTTCATTACACATGTAATTCCTACGTGTTTTGCGTTTTTTATACATTTTTGTTTTCTATGACTGCTTGTGTTTTTGTCTATTTGCTGTTTCTATCTACCTTCATGTTTCTAGAAGTGTTTTCTTTTAGATACATGCTTCTGTTTTCTTTGTTTCATCTTTATCTCCGAGCAAGTGTACAAGTAATATAGGCACTGTAACCAATGTTTTGTGGTTTTCTATACATTCTTACATTTTATGGGATGGTTGCTTTTTCTGTTTAGCGTTTCACGTTTTCTCTCTTGCGATTACATCGAAGAATGCGTTGCACACTAGAGAAATTTCGAGAATGGTTGTTCCACAGAAACATACGGCTTGCAATTCTGCAGACTGTGCGTGCATGGCAACAGATGACCTTCTCTGTAATCCCTACCGAATGCACATGGTAGGGGCGCAGCCCCCTCTCCACCCGTTTACCTCTCGGTCTGGGTCTGGGTGCGGCTGATCTGTCTCTCTGAATGGTATATACGGCCCTCTAACGCCCGACAGATCTTTCTCGCCGTCTTTCTGGCCCCTGCTTGGTTTCGACGCCGAGCCCTGCCCTTCATTACCCAATGACCAACTCCTTAGAACGCTAGCAGCCACCCCATACCTTGCGCAACTAAAGCTCTCTTCAGGTAGTCCGGCTCGCAGTTTTACAGAAGCTCACACAGGTTTAACTCCCAGACAGCAGAGCGATATCTTGGGTACAGCAGCACCAGCTCTTATTTTACACAGGCTCAAGTTTCATACAAGAGCACCAACTTTCGTGTCAGGTTGACTATAAGGCTTTATGACAGCCGAGATATCTCTCAAGTTATACGAGGTACAAGTAGCAGCATGAAGCAGCGCTATCTCTCACCTTACAGAGCTCGTACAGCTCTGTCCTCAGACAGCAGCATTGTTTTTCAGGTTACAGATCACAGAGGCATCCTACGGCAGATCTAGCTCCCCGGTTAGCAATGTCTTTTAGCCACAGGCCATAGAAATATCCTGCAGCTCACATGGAATTACCAGGCTTAGTCCTCAAACAGTAGAGCTATAACTCAGAAAATGCATTCCTCTGTATCCCCTAGCAATCACAGCTGTTCCTGAAGGTACAAATGTTCAGGCCTGATAAAGAAGAACTATTCTTCAGGTAAGGCTGGCTTCAAATAGCAGAGCTGTCCTTCCAGTCACAATCAACTCGTGCCTCCAACAGCAGCGTTATCTCTCGACTCAATCAGAAAGTACTGGCTCGTAACATATACAGCAGTGTATACATCAGGTGACATTGGTGCTACAGGCTCGAAGCTTATTGGCATTACATGTATATAGTGCATTGAACAAGCAAGAGAACCATCTCATTCAGCAGATCTTAGTGGTTCAGGCTTCAGGTTGGCGGCCTATCCAACAGTTTACTCAGATTAGAGGTGCTATCCCTCAGGTTACCTACATTTTTCAGACATGCAACCAAATAGCAGAGCTTTTAGGATTACTGTCACACGTACAACCACACACAGCACACACACAACCACACACAACCAAACGCACAACCACACGCACAACCAAACTCATAACCACACATACAACCACACACACAACCACACACACACAACCACACACATACACACAACTACACACACACAGCCATACACACACAACCACACACACACACACAAGCACACACACAACCAAACACACAACCACACACACAACCACACCCACACCCACACACACATATAAACACACACAACCACACACAACCGCATAGCCACATACAACCACACACACACAACAACACATACAACTGCACACGCACACACAACCACACACATACACACAACCACACACACAACCACATACACACAGCCACACACACACACTCAACCACACACACAACCACACACACAACCCCACATACAACCACACACACTACCACACACACAACTACACACACACAACCACATGCACAACCACACACACACAACCACACACATCCACACACACCAGCACAACCACAGAATCACACACACAACCACACACATGCACACAACCACACACACACACAACCACACACATACAACCACACACAACCACACCCACACACAGCCACACACAACACACACACACAACCACACACACACACACAACCACACACGCACACAACCACAACCACACACACAACCACACACACATCCACACACACAACCACACACACCCCACACAAACACACACACACACAACCACACACACACACACACAACCACACACACAACTACATACACACAACCACACACACACACAACCAGAAACACAACTACACACACAACCACACAGACACAACCACACACACAACCACACACACACAACCACACACACACACCCACAACCACAAACACAATCACAACCACACACACACAATCCCAACAAGACACACAGCCACAAAACCACAACCACACATACAACCACACACACAACCACAAAACCACAACCACACACACAACCACACACACAACCACACAAACAACCACACACACAATCACACACACAATCACACCATCGGTGCACACTTTCACTAGGTACAGACACCATCAGTCGTCAGTGCACGCTTTCACCGGGCACAAGCACCACCAGCCGTCAGTGCACGCTTCCACCAGGCACACACCACCAGCCGTCAGTGCACGCTTTCACCAGGCACACACACACCACCAGCCGTCAGGGCACGCTTTCACCAGGCACACACACACTACCAGCCATCAGTGCAAGTGGAGAACCGGGCCTTATGGGCCTGGCGGCGCAGGGCACGCCTTAAATCCCCGAGTTCACCTGCCTTGTCGAACAGAGACACAAGACACTCTGTTGGGCATAGAAAACCAGGTTTATTAACTGCAGCCAAGCACAGTTGTCCCAGAAGTACGTACAAGGTATATTCTGAGGAGACTGCCACTTCAGTCCATGGCGCACAATCTTTTATAGCATACATATTTACAGAGTTTACTCCCTGTACATACAAAGCAAGCCAATAGGAAAAGTTGGAAAACAAGCTATCAGGTGTCCCAAATACGCCCCTCTCTCAAACCCCGTGTGTTACCCCTCCCAACAAATTAATCAGTGCTAGTACCGACAATCCAATTTATAGGTGGCAGGACGTATTTGTGTGCCTCAAAGGATAGTTGTGTAACAAGAGAATACAAGGAGAGAGTAGCTAAGGCCAGTCGGATAAGATAATGTAAGGAAAGAATAGGAGAAGCCAAATAAGAATAGGAGAAGCCAAATAGTCAGTTGAGACAGGGATCAATCAACCCAGACGTGGATTAGCAAACTCGGCCAGATCCTGACATTGGTTTCGTAAATAAGGGCAGGGAGTTACTCTTTAACAGAAGGGACACGTAGCAGCTGAGAAAAGCAAAAACACTCCGTTCGCCGTGCTGCCTGAGTGAGGGCAACACAAAATGGTGACAAGACACAAAATGGCGGCTAAATACGGGACGAAGTCAGTAACCAAAAAACCTCAGACCCTCCTTTTGCCATTACTCAGGCAAAACACAAAGGACTCAAGTTAATTTGAGTCGATATCTATGGCCATGAGGTCATCGAGCTGTTGCTGCAACATCATTTTAATGTTCTCTGTTTTCTGTGACACAGGCCTTGGGACACACATGATGGCACAAAAACCGCAGATGGCAAGGCCACACTGTAAACAGAGACAACAAGAGAAAATGATGGCCAAAACCATTCCAATGAAAGTTAGTATCTTCCATCCCCAATATGTGGACCATATAACAGTATTTTTAAGTATATAAGATCAGATGTTTTATAATATGTTTTAATGTATGCAACTGTTTTAATTAATCATGCATAATAAAGAAATTCTAATTCCATCCCCAAGTGGACAGTAGTCCCCAAAACCATCCCAGCACAGTCCAATCTCCTGTGTCCTGATGTATAGACTCGGAAATTATATGCACCTTAGAGATGGCTTGGTATACCGTAGGGGCATTATCAGGAATGTAAATGCAGCAATTAGACCCAATCAATTTACAGACTCCTCCACGATCTGCAAGGACAATGTCTAGAACCATCCGGTTCTGCAAAGTCATAAGGTGATCCGCCTGAGTTCAGCTGTCAGATTACTTAAGGCTCCAGAAGTTACATTTCTGGTAGCCTCAACAACACGAACTAGCTGTCTGATGTCTCTGCTGTTGGCCATTGGGTCCCGGAAAGGAATCAACCCTTTGATAAAGTCACCTCCTTCTTGTCCTGCTGTGTCCTTCGAATCAATAACCCCTCTGCCATGTCTCTTTCTATGATGACCTGAAGGAGCAGTATATGTTTGAGGACGAAGAAAAGCCACATAGCAAGTGCCTGAAAAATAGGTAGGAAGCCACGTATAGGCTTTATTGTGGCAGACAAAATATCTACCCTCTGATGGCACTAACGGTGAAGAAATCTGAGGTGAATAGATGTACGTATGGGAACTGTTGATTTTTTTATATATATTTTTATTGAAAGAAGAAAAACAAGAGGAAATATTACACATATCAGGTGTCATACGATGGAATACATTACATCTGTGAGTAGGCGAATAATCCAATGTGGTAAGATCAATGCACAGGAGTGGGGGACGTCAACATGAGCAGGCATATGAAAAAGGAGAAACAGTACGATCTACAACCCCATTAAGCTGGCGCTGGCAAGATCCGCCCACCCACGATTCAGGATAATTAAGACCAGAGTAGACACCCAGATATGTGAAAGGATCGACTCAGGATAAGCAACCCGCCTCTCATAAAAAGGGGAAAGGAAAGAAAAAGGCCATAGAACTGAACTAAGACAAAATAAACCCCCCCGTTCCCCCCACCCTGCACCCCTGCAATGGCTACGGCCTGACCCCACTAGCAGCGTGCCAGTCGCCCAACAACTAAAACCTAAAAGTAGGAAAAGAGTGGAGGAGGAAATGTCATTCAGGCTCCAGGCCCCCCTCACTCCCCGACAGAAGCAAACCACCCCTAAACATAGTCAAAACATTGTGAAGCAGCAATTACAAAACAACCGGGGGAGTTTGTGGAAACCGCCCGACTCCCGCATCATTATAGGCTACAAGTCCCGTATCAAATGAAGCCTTTTTATCAAACCCAGACAATCAAACTCAGCCCTGGCTACTCCGATTTTTCGTGCGAGCTCTCTCCGCTCGAACCGCCATCTCGACAGGAGAATCAAAACGTTCAAGAAAGTCAAAGTCAGTACGGTAGGATCGAATCCAAAGTATTAGTTCTCGAAATCCACAAGTCAAACGGAGATATCTATCCACCAACAGTAAGTCAGGAGAACGTAATTGAACCAACTGGGAGGAAAAGAATGATAAATCAATCCGATAGTCACTGAGGAAATTGTCCTGGAGTATAAGGTCGACTGTGTCCATCTTGGGCGGTATCGTCAGTAAGTATGAAGAGTTTTCGGTAGTTCCAGGCTCGCTAGCTGTTGTTCGGGAGCCGACAAAAAACACCAGATCAGGATTCCGCACGGGGCTCTCTGTTTCGGGCATGCCCTGCTTCGCGGGTAACACAACGTGTTTCAAATCTATCGAAGGGTCGTAATCCGGTCCCAGACACATATTTTCAGCTGTTACGACCATCTTATGGATGATGGCAGTGACCTGCGAGTGAAGCGCCCAAATGGCGGCCAGTACAGTCTGCAGGGACGGCGTACCTTCCACCGGCTCCATATCCTCTCGCAAAGCGACAGATCAGATCTTTGACCCCGGAGGTCGACTACTCCGGGGTAGCAGGCACAAACGGGGCCAATGTTAAGAGTGGGCACACATCAATATCGCGGTCTAAACACCATCGCCGCCAGCGAGGATCCAGGCCCGTCGACCCCGGGGGATCAGCAGGGTCTTCGGGCAACGGACCCCCGTCCACAGCAGCCGGTGCGTCCAGCCACCGTATCCTTGGAATCAACCTGACCACAGTACCACCATCCAAACCAGTCTGGATATTCTCCACTTCGGGAGACCGGATGCCGCCCAAGTCCCACGACCGATGTTGTTCAACTTCAACCCGGATGGGTTAGAAATCGAGGCCCCGGCTTCCACGCTGGGTTAGGCCGAGAATGAAAACACGGTGTAACTTCATCATTCAAGAAGACGCAGATCTCGTGATTACACCTTTAAGCTCAGGGACACTTCAGCCACACGGGAGTCTGGTGCGAATTCAGGATAAATATCAGGATTTATGCGCGACTGGCGGAGTTCGGCGGAGCCGGGAGCTTACGCGGCCATCTTGGTTGCTAGTGTAGCTCCTCCCCCTCCTGTTGATTTTTAACATTTTGACCATTGATCTATAGACAGAAATTACCTCGATGAGGTACAGTCCAAATTGGTGGGGATCTTCTTCGTCTAGCCTTATCTGTAACGCTAGTAACATAACGAGTCACATTCCAGCCATCATATGCTTGTTTCTCATCAACAGGAATCTTACTAATCTCAGCGATTCTAGCCATGGCCACTATTCCCTTTATCAAAGAACTGTGACTAAAATCTGCTCCACCACCATATGGACTACCAGGAGGATATCAAAGTTGGTTCTGATAAACATTAGAAAACATGGCCAAATAGGCCCAAGCGGAGCCTTCGTAGGAAAACGGAAGGACTAAATATGGCATCCCTCTTTCTGTGTTAAGGGGCGTAAGCCCACAGACCCAACAGTCAGTGGTGTTAATTACCAGTTGATGCTGATGCAATAACTGAATAAATGAATTATTGAAGTATTCTGTTCTCCTAATTTGCTCATGTTCTGGGAGTGTATGAAACTGATGTGGGGAGGCAGTAGTAGGAAAAGACAAAGAAACAGAAGTTGGAACATGTGCTTGCTGCATAGTGTAAACAACCCAACTTAAACAAGCCAATAAAATACATAAACATATTAAAGTACATAAGGTTATGCCACAGGGACTAACCAACAATTCTCTATATTTACTTTTCATTTTTGCATTCTTATCATTGCTTTCCACTTTAATATCCATTCTGCAAAGCGTTGCTCACAGCAATCTTCCTACATCACTTAGCTGTGATTATTAGCCGTCCTATGACATTGCAAGTCCTGCAGACCTACTGTCACTACTCAGGTCACGGCTTCAGACTCCTACTGTGACCCTGCAACTTGATGGATAGTGGAAAAGAAAATGTCTCTCAAAAAGAACGTAATCAGGAAATGGAAAAAGAAAAGTTCAATTGTCTTTCGTTGATCTGGATCTTAAGTTGTACCGAGTCTTTTTAGGGATCGTTTGTTCTTGAAACAAAGTCTCTGGATTTACTGTGTTCAGTCGCAGATGTGATGGTACAGCTTCTTGCAACACGTCGTTGTCTTCTTTCTCAGAGTTTGTTCGATCCTGGCTTGCACTACTGAAAGGTACAAATCGAGGGACCCTTTCGCCTTCACTGTCACTTATACCCTTGCGAACACACAGATCAAAAGGTAAAGGCAAAGGTACCCTGTTACAGTGCACGCCATGGGCCCAGTTCTTCTTCCCGACGACCTTTACTGCTGTACGTGTTGACAACAAAACTTGCCGAGGTGGGCCCAAACGAGGTTCCAGATTCTTTTTCCGCTGGAAATTCTTCAGGAAGACCCAGTCACCTGGTTGGATGGAGTGTCCTGGATCTGCAGAAGCCTCCGGCAAAGCGTTTTGAACCTGTTGATGAAGAGCACGTAATTTAGTGGTGAGGTCATGCAAGTAATCAATCAACATTGGGTATGGGATGTCAGAATCCTTTTTAGGTCGAGGGACTCCCCAGACATTGGCTGGGCGCCCAAAAATGACCTCATATGTACTGAGTCCTAAACGAGAATGTACAGTAGTTCTCGTGGATAAAAGTGCCAAAGGCAAAGCGTCAGGCCAAGCAAGACCCGTGCTGGCCTGAATCTTCGCCAATTTAAGCTTGAGAGTGTCATTATAGCACTCTACCAAACCTGCGGACTGAGGGTGGTTTGCTGCATGGAATTTCTGCCTAATACCAAGACCCGCACACACTTTCTGCATAATTTGGCCTACAAATTCACTCCCATTGTCACTCCAGACAATGCGCGGCAAACCAAACCTCGGGAAAAATTCCTTCAAAAGGACTTTGGCAGTAGACAAAGCAGTATTGTCCTTTAGGGGGTAGGCCTCTATCCATCTGGAAAAGGCACACACCACCACCAGAACATACTTGAGGTTATTACAACGATCCATATGAATGTAATCAATTTGTAATACCTCAAAAGGGTAAGTAGGGGGAGCAAAATGACCTGCTGGAGTTGGGGTTCACTTTCCTGGATTATGCATTAAACAAACAATGCAATGTTTCACCACATTTTCCGCACATTTAGGAATTCCTTCATTCTGCCATACTGGAGCCAGAAGTTTGCATATGCCTTTTGCACTAATATGGCTGGACCATGCGCCATAGTAACTACAGGTAATACATAGGCATCTGGTAACAGCCAACGCTGATGTTCTGACAATTCCGTCCAACACCCTGTCGCGTCCAACATTCCCGTACTTTCTTTCCACGTACTCAATTCCTTCTCAGTAGCTTCTTCTTGAATCATTCTCACACTTTCTATTGTGTCCTCACACATTACTCCCTCTCTAACCCATCTTGCAGGGTCTGCAACATACATGCGACTCGTAGCATCTCTCGCTGTTTCTTTTGCTAACTCGTCTGCAAAAGCATTCCCGCGACCCACATCATCAGTGATTCTTTTATGTGCACTACACTTCACTATTGCTATTTGGGTAGGCAAAGCAAGTGATTCGTGAAGGTCAGCCACCAACTGACCAAGCTGTATCTTAGTCCCACGGGAAGTAAAGAATCCTCTTTCCTTCCACAAACGACCAAAGCTAGGAGCCACGCCAAAGGCGTATTGACTATCAGTGTAAACATTCACTCTCTTTCCCTTAGCCAACACACACGCTCTCGTCAGGGCAATTAGTTCAGCTGCTTGGGCTGAATTCTGTGGAATACGTGCTGTCTCCACTACCGTATACAAGGTGGTAACAGCATACGCTGCAGTCGTCTCGCCATTTGGAAGTTTGAAACAAGACCCATCCAACCATAGGATCCCATCCGGGTCCACAAGTGGTGTGTCTTTTAAGTCTATTCTGCCTTTTGTTTCCTCCTCCGTTCGGAGAAAACAATCATGCTGTTCATGAGTCTCTTTCTCTTCTGGGATGGGCAACAATGTTGCTGGATTCAAAGTATTACACCGCTTGATGTGTATATGGCTAGCCAAAAGCGTCAGCTCATATCCAGACAAGCGAGCAGTCGTGAGGTGTTGTGTTTTCGTTCTGTTCAAAAGAGTATCCACTGCATGTGTTACCATAACAACAAGAGTGTTATCTAGTACCAATCCAGCAGATTGACGAATGAAAATCGCTGCCGCTGCTGTAGCTCTGAGACAACTAGGCAATGCCTTGGCTACTGGATCCAACGTAGCCGAAAAATAGGCACATGGCCATTGTTTGTCTCCAAATTGTTGTGTTAAAACTGACAACGCTCAGCCTTCCCTTTCGTGAACGTAAAGTGTGAAAGGCTTACTGTAATCCGGAGTACCTAACACAGGGGCAGAACACAAGGCAGAACGTAAATCAGAAAAACTCTTCTGACATTCATCAGTCCAAGGAAGAGGTTGGGGTGTACCTTTCAGAGTAAGTGCTAGCAGAGGTTTAGCCAACAAAGAAAAATTTGGAATTCACTGTCTACAATAAGAGGTAATGTCCAGAAAGGCACGCACCTCTCTTTGTGTGGATGGTACAGACATTTGCGCGATTGCTTGAATTCGTTCTGGGGTCAATCGTCTTCCCTCCTTCGACAAGAGATGACCTAAGTAGGTAACCTCTTGGCGGCAATATTGCAACTTAGAGGGTGACACCTTGTGATGCAGGTCAGCCAAATGACGCAACAGTGAAACAGTCACATTCTTACAAACATCCTCTGAATCAGCAGCTACTAACAAATCGTCCACATACTGAATAAGAGTAGCACCTGGGGGCAAAGTGAAAGTATCAAGCTGGGATTTCAAAGCCTGACTATAAATGGAGGGACTCTCACAATAGCCTTGAGGTGCACGTTTAAATCGGAAACTTCGGCCTCCAAGAGAGAAGCCAAAAATATCCCTACTTTCCTCAGCAATAGGAATACTAAAGAAAGCATTTTTGAGATCAATAACCGAGAACCATGCCCCCGAAGCGGGTATCATAGTAAGCAAGGCAGTAATATCTGGGACAACAGGAAACTGGGGGACAACAATCTTGTTGACCTCCCGAAGATCAATCACAAAGCGATATACAGGAGGCTGAGAAGGATCAGTACGTTTAAGGACAGGTAGAACAGGACTGTTACAAACATTACCTCTCGTCTCTTCGACCACACCCTTCTGAACCAGATCATAGATGATAGCCAACAAAGCTCGTTCACCATAATTGGAAATCTTATACTGAGGAATGCGTGGTAGTTTAACATTAGGCTTGATAGTAACCACGTAAGGCGGAATCTGGAGCAGACCAACATCATTTGGACCTGTAGCCCAAAGAGTAGCAGGAAGAGAATGCAATTCGGGTGGGAATTGGTCTTTAGACAAATACATAGGAGAAACCAGTTTCTCACCTAAGGTAAGATGCACACCAGAGGGGGAACAATACAACGTTGCATGAATATGTTTCAACAAGTCCAAACCGAACACATTCTCTCCGCAACCAGTCGTTAAAATATGCAGAGCTTCCAGATCGTACGGACCAATCGAAAGAGGCAAAGGACAAGAAACCGGGTTAGTAACGGGGCGCCAGAAAATCCTACAGAAACGTTAGTTATGCCAGACAAAGGTGCCCCAGGGAGTTTGGAGTGAGTAATAGAACTTCTCATTGCACCAGTATCCAAAAGAAATGGCTTTGCAACACCCAATGCAACAACTTCAACATAAGGCTCATTCTGATCTACTGGAACTGATATGACTCCCTTACTTTGTCCATAGCTGTCCTAACTAGAATGGAAATCCTGAACCTCACCCTCAACACAATAATCATCATTGTAACATTGCGCAGACTGAGTATACTGCTGATCAAAATAATTCGCAGAATTCTGAGGGGGAAAGAAACGCTGTCCTTGAGGCAACGCACCTCGCCCTCTACCTCTAGGTGCTGATTGAAAACCACCACGGCCTCGCGGCCCTGGGGATCCACCATTACGCTGCAATAAAACCGGACAGCCATTCTTAAAATGACCTTCCTCTTTACAATAGGCACATTGATTAAGACCAAGCAAAGGTCGCAGAACAAAAGGATCAGGTTTCTGTTACAACCTCTGAGGCTGGGGAGGCTGTTGAAACTGGCGCGGGGCAGAACGAGGGGGATAAGCCTGTTGCAAAAGAACCTTTGTTTTTAATTCATTAGTCTTCTTCTCAATCTTATCTTTCTCTTCTTTATCCCTATTCTCGTAATACTGAGTAGTAGCTAATATCTGTGCAGACGAAGAAACAGCCCACGAACTCTCTGAATCTTTCAGCTTATGCGATAATTCTGGAAGTAAATTAAAGACAAATGTATCCACAAATAATCGCTGTCCACCTTCAGTACTCATATCTTGACCACTGTGATCGATAAACGTCTCCTCAAAACAAGTAAAGAAATCGGAGACACTCGCATCTTTCTTCTGCTTACACGCAGCTAACTTATCCCAGTTAACACATAAGGCAGGCATCATCGTCTTCATCAAAGCAATGATTCTACCAGGCAATTGTGCAATCAAATCATCTGGCTTACCACCACCCACTTGTGCTGTATCTGCGGCAGTTATAGCGGCCCAATTACCACCTAAAGCTTGGTCGTGGTCCTCCCTACGAATCCGAGCCCACAACGCTTGTGGAACTACATTCCCCATCAGCATATCAATATCGGCCAAATTCATAATACACGCATCAACAGTCTGGGACAGCTCTTTATAATATCCAGGAGGATTTTTATGAGCGTCCGGTAGAGACTGTTTGAGCGCCAAAATTTCAGATCGTTTCCAGGGGACATGTACCCATATACGCTGGAAATGAGCAGGAATAGCCGGAAGAGCACCTGCTTGTGGAACCGCTTCCCTCCATATTGGAGGAACTTCTCTCATAGGATATTGTTTCATTTTCTGTCTAACTGCAGGATCAGGTTCAAGAATAGTCTGAGAAGAATATATAAACCTGAAAGTGACAAGTGTCCTTACAGCGTCCTCAACTTCAGGACCCACAATAAGCCCTTTATCAAACTTATCCTGCACGTCCAACAGACCCTGAGGAGTTAAATCCAACTCCATATTTTCCCATCCTTTGACAAGAATATCATACATGATATTAAAAACATATCTCTGTGTGGGCGCATTCGACTGGAAAAAGGTACTCAGAATATCGGGTACACTATACTGTGGACCACTCATGATGCATTTGTGAGCAAGAGAGTCCAACGCAACTCGTTCGTTAGAATCTGGGATTTGACTACGGGATTGCCTTCAAGAAAAAGCAGGAGTCCTATTAAAAGACCCAAAGAGAGGGGAGAAAAGACCAGAAACAGTATCAACCAACCGTTTGCGAGTTGGGGAAGAATCAGACAGTAAAATTGGAGACAAGGTATTAAGGAAAGGAAGAGAAGGACTAGTCGTGACAAGAGGAACTGAAGATGAAGGAGACTGAGGTACAGAAGTTAGTGGCAAAGGAGGCCGGGGAGGCAATGTAGAAAGAGGCAATTGCGGAAGAGCCGGACCAGCTGGCTGAACAACAGGTTGCTGGGCAGGTGGCAACAATAGGGGTGCATTAGCTCCTTGTACATAAGGTGGAGGCAATCTCAACAAATGGGACATATAGGGGTCTTCGTCAAGATCCTTACTCTGTGGAGAGGTAGGCAACACAGGGTAG
Source organism: Lissotriton vulgaris (assembly GCF_964263255.1). Lineage (NCBI taxonomy): Eukaryota > Metazoa > Chordata > Amphibia > Caudata > Salamandridae > Lissotriton > Lissotriton vulgaris. The sequence goes on along the minus strand of NC_141687.1, from coordinate 674,884,793 downwards.
CATCTATCTATTGCCATACGATGTTGTCTGTCTGAGACCTCAATCGCTCGATCAGTCTCATTGTCCTTGAACTGCTGGGCAGCCTGTATGATCGTCATATCCTTCGCTTTTCTATCTCTTTTTGCCTGCTTAATTTCGCTCTGTTTGGCTTCTTTACGCCAAAGGCGGAAAGAGTCAAACATTGCCGGCCGGGCTTTTCTTTTGAACAAAATTGCTTCCAAATTGTCTAATATATCAGGCTCAAAGCTACCATTTTGTAGCCACTGTAAAACACCATCTTTCTTCGTGTATCGGATCCATGCCTCATTAAAGGCAATGGGGCCAACACCATGTTTAAAATAGAGCTCATAAGTGGGAGTTCCAACCGGAGGAATCGGACAAGAGTCCTCAAGCCGGGAATCCCTATTACAACCAAAACAACAAAACTTCCTAAATTTGCTAACACCAGGCATCTTAAATTACCAACTTCAAGGGGGTAAAGCAAAGAACACAGCACAAACGTACTCACCCCTTGGCTTCGGCTATTGCAATGGTCGAATAACAAAATTCAAAAACAAAACAAAGAAGTGGGTGCTACCCACAAATACTTAACTAAATGGTCTTCTCAAGCCAACAGAGGTCCGTCTAACGTCTTGCGATACCAGTTATCACCAAAGGGTCCAAGGCAGGGCGGCAGTCAGGGCAGCAGTCGTCAGCAGCCGTCGGAAAGGAGTAGCCGTGCTGAAAAAAGACCGTCGGTCCACTTCGACAAACAGGGGTCGCTTGACGTGGCTCGCGAATCCTCTGGAATTTTCTTGCGAGGCTTCTCACGACCCTCGGGCTGAACCGCTACCACTGAAGCCGCCCCATGTTGGGCGCCAGTTGGAGAACCGGGCCTTATGGGCCTGGCGGCGCAGGGCATGTTTAAATCCAAGAGTTCACCTGCCTTGTCGAACAGAGACACAAGACACTCTGTTGGGCGTAGAAAACCAGGTTTATTAGCTGCAGCCAAGCACAGTTGTCCCAGAAGTACATACAAGGTATATTCTGAGGAGACTGCCACTTCAGTCCGTGGCGCACAATCTTTTATAGCAGACATATTTACAGAGTATGCTCCCTGTACATACAAAGCAAGTCAATAGGAAAAGTTGGAAAACAAGCTATCAGGTGTCCCAAATACGCCCCTCTCTCAAACCCCGTGTGTTACCACTCCCAACAAATTAATCAGTGCTAGTACTGGCAATCCAATTTGCAGGTGGCAGGATGTATTTGTCTGCCTCAAAGGATAGTTGTGTAACAAGAGAATACAAGGAGAGAATAGCGAAGGCCAGTCGGATAAGATAATGTAAGGAAAGAATAGGAGAAGCCAAATAGTCAGTCGAGACAGGGATCAATCAACCCAGACATGGATTAGCGAACTCGGCCAGACCCTGACATCGGTTTCGTAAACAAGGGCAGGGAGTTACTCTTTAACAGAAGAGACACGTAGCAGCTGAGAAAAGCAAAAACACTCCGTTCGCCGTGCTGCCTGAGTGAGGGCAACACAAAATGGCGACGAGACACAAAATGGCGGCTAAATACGGGACGAAGTCAGAAACCAAAAAACCTCACAAGCTTTCACCAGGCACACAGCACCAGCCGTCAGTGCACGCTTTCACCAGGCACACACACCACCAGCCGTCAGTGCACGCTTCCACCAGGAACACACACCACCAGACGGCAGTGCACACTTCCACCAGGCACACACACCACCAGCCATCAGTGCACAATTTCTACAGGCACACACACCACCAGCCATCAGTGCACACATCAATTGTTAGCGCATCCACAATTAACTATTGTATCAATCGCAGTATGGCGCACTTTACTTTTAAGCATATTCATGTAAAGCGCAGCATGCCACCATTGCTACAAAAATAAATACACATTTTTTTGGCCTACAATTAATAAACTTTTGTTGCTGTTGGTGTTGCAATATTTAACAATGCCAATAGCTCAAACTTAATTAATGCGAGACCTATTGCATTGCAAATGCTTGTTTTTCTTTACCATTCCCGGCTGGGACGAGCCAGTCTCGGGCAGCCTCTCCGACCAGGAGAGCCGTTTTCATTGTTATCGGAAAGCTGTGCATACAGAAGCATAACCAGCCCTGCTGAGCACTTTTTTAAAACAAGGATTCTTGTTTTTGTTCAAGGTTATATACAGTAGTTCAAGGTTATATACATTAGATAATTTTCACTCGGTTTAAAACAGAGTGACTTGAACTTGCAGGACATCCTCATTTTAATCTGGGGTCACATGAGCCGTGATGATTCTTTTCAAGGTGAGCCTGTGTTATCACTACATCCACCTCAATTCTCCTTTTTCTCTTGTAGTTATATTGACAATTATTGTAAAATTGACCCTTAAACGTCCACAATAGTAGCCGCCTTCACAAAACATGCTTAGCAGTTATTCACTTACTCAGAAAGCTCCCACTCTGGTGGATCTACACACACTACCAGCCAGCATGTATCCCAACTCTATTCCCTCATTCACCTGAGATCTATTCACCAGTTACTAACTCTCCTTTCTCATCTCTTCCTCAGACCCCGGGGTATTACAGTCCTGATGAGACCTGTGTAAGGGTCGAATCGCCGTCGACATATGTACAGACAGACTGTCTATAAAGTGTAATACACCGATGAATTTCCTGTGTCCATGGTTGTACTGCATTTAAATTGCTGTATTGGATAAACACAAATAATAATATACCGTTTATATTCACAATTTTTCTTCATTTCTTTTTGGTAGAGACTTTTTAGCACTCACATATTCTTTGTTTTCTTTGACGAATTTATTGAAAGTAAATATATATGTCTTTCAAATAAAGTTTGGTTCGGCTAAATCATCGTGATTTCTAAATGCTGGCTGTTTTTTTTTTATTTTTTACCACCATTTATCAAATGTTAATGCTGATGGAATTAACAACATTGGCATAAAAGATTGATTCTATACAGTACGATCTGTGGAACTATTGTTTGTCTTTTGAAATGAGTTCCATGTGAACACTTGTTCCAAGGATGGATAACCAGTCCCAACCAGGACCCCACAGGCCATTCTACACTTGTTATGAGCGGTAGGGAGAGCATAAAAGCCCTTGCGGCTCAAGCCGGGTCCCCGTGGCACAGGAGCCATCATTTTCTGTTCTGCTCCTGCCCACAGACAGGCACTGTGCACTCTACCCTGCCTCAACGTGGGCACGATGTGCTGCTTCCATGCGCTGTATTGTTCCCAACCCCGCACAGCAATATGGATTGTTTTGCTAGGTTATGGCTGAGGAGCAGATTTTAATGGTTGTTTTTATCTCCTGCATTCCACATAATGCACAAAAGCACATACTTTGGCAAACAAAGACTTTGATGGTGCAGGGGTAAGAGCCATCTCACTCAGCTGATGTTTGAGGTAGAAGTTGTATTCAAGGCTGATTTGCATATGGCCATGTCTGAACTGGGGTGGTGTGGAGTGCAAAAAAACGATGGTCTTAGGCCCGGATCTCTATACTGGGGTGAATGTGTGACATTGTTCTGCATTCTGTCCATCAATTGTTGTTTTTGCATTTGTCACCCCGAGTGGGATGGGTATGCTCAGACGTGAGTTTCATGCTCTCCACACCACTGGAGTCAAGCTATCCTGGCTGAAGACGGCTGATAGCCAGAAACCGGTCCTAGGATGCTTGATTCCGGTCCAGGAAAGACATGGCTTGGCAGTTCGGGCTGGTCTGTTCCCATGAGGCACAGGGTCAAGGCTGATTTGCATTTGGCCATGTCTGAACTGGGGTGGTGTGGAGTGCAAAAAACGATGGATTTAGGCCCAGTTCTCCGTACTGGAGTGAATGTATGACATTGTTCTGAATTCTGTCCATCAATTATTGTTTTTGCATTTGTCACCCCATGCTCTCCACACCACTGGAGTCAAGCTATCCTGGCTGAAGGTGGCTGATAGCCAGAAACCTGTCCTAGGATGCTTGATTCCGGTCCAGGAAAGACATGGCTTGGCAGTTCGGGCTGGACTGTTTCCATGAGGCACAGGGTCAAGGCTGATTTGCATATGGCCATGTCTGAACTGGGGTAGTGTGGAGCGCAAAAAAAGATGGATTTAGGCCCAGATCTCTGTACTGGGGTGAATGTATGACATTGTTCTGCATTCTGTCCATCAATTGTTGTTTTTGCATTGCTCAAAACTTTGAAACATATATTGCAAGTTGTTATTTGTAAGCTATAGCCTGCTTTTCCAATCCCTGTATACCAAGGGTCTCCAAGCAGCTTTTCTCTGACTAGGCGCAAACAGCCTCCATCACTAGCCTCCAATGCAGCAGACCAACTATGAAATCACTCCGTGGTTAAGGTCAAGCAAGAGTCCCTCTTTTTACAGTGCTCAAGGTTAACTACAGCACAAATGTAGATGGACAAGCATCCATGATCACACCAGCTCCTACATACAGCATGGGTGCCTTCCATGTTCTTGGTTTATGTTTTTTTAATGTTATTGGTTTGGAGCACAAAATGCGATCTATTCAGTATATCGATGTTAGCATTCTTTTCCACTTGTAATTGACTGTAACAAATTCTAAGATACACTATACCCCCTCAGTTTCGAGCCCAGAGAACCTTGCAGTTTCATGTGTTTAGTGCTCCAATCCACATTCTCACTTTAAACCTCCTCCCAGACATTTTCACTTTAATGAAGTCTACCTACCAGACTGCACAAACGGTCTGGTTGCAAAAGACCTATTGGCAACATACAACCCGCTAATTGCTTACAATTTGTTGTCTTTGTCTTTCTAATTTGCATGGATTTTATTTAATGGCTTATCTCCCTGTTTTTGTGTTTGTCCCTTCCCAGGAGCATAGTATATTTACAGTCCTTTAGATTGGCTGCCTTGTATCTGCCACTGATTATATTTACCAAACTACATTTTACTTTGAATTCAGCACCTCGAGAGCTTTCTCACGATGTGCTGCTTCCATGCGCTGTATTGTTCCCAACCCCGCACAGCAATATGGATTGTTTTGCTAGGTTATGGCTGAGGAGCAGATTTTAATGGTTGTTTTTATCTCCTGCATTCCACATAATGCACAAAAGCACATACTTTGGCAAACAAAGACTTTGATGGTGCAGGGGTAAGAGCCATCTCACTCAGCTGATGTTTGAGGCAGAAGTTGTATTTAGCATGATACTTCTCCTGAGGTCCATAATCTGTTCCCTGGGAAAATGGCTGAATCCGGTGGAAAGTAAAATAGGCCTTTGTAAACATTTTTCTCTCCATGCCGATATTTTCTTATTCTTTTTCAAATCTGTTCACGGTTTCCTGAATGGAGAGTATTTGAAAACTAAACGAGTATATGTAAACAAGTTTGAAAACTTTCAATTCACTGTACAATGTTGAAGATACCATAAGGTAGGTGTTTGCTTTTCCTCCAGTATGTTAAATTTTGTTTTCTTTTATAAAACAAGACTGTAAGAAATCGGCCTTTTCTGCATATTTTGCTGGAGCCTGAATCTGTGCTGGCTTTAGAACTTTGTGCACTTTATCACTGCTAACCAGTAGCAAAGGCATGTGCTGTCCCTTTAAACATGGTTGAATAGGCATATCCCTAATGGCATATTTGACTATAAGTCCCTACTATGTGGTACAAGGTACACCCAGGGCCTGGACTTGAATGACACTTGTGTATTGCAGCACCTATTGAGCTGCCCACTACAGTGGCAGTGCAAACATGGCTTCAGGCCTACCCCTATGGTATATGAATGCAGCAGTGTAAAAATTACAATTCTACCTGTCAAATTTAACCAATTTGATAGGTCAAAACCGCCCTTTTAAATTTTAATATGTGACCCCTTCATTTGCCTTGTCGCCCACAAGGCAGGGTGCATGGTATTTAAAAGTAGGCTTGTCGAAATTTAATGTTAACACATCCATACAGTGACTAGCACCAAAAAGCTATATTTCACTGTGTCAGGTCTAGCTGTCCTATGTTGAAGTCCAGAGTATAGATTAAAAATCCTAACATTGTATCTCAAGAACGTGACTAGCTAGAAAAATAACGACATTTAATTAAATGGTGAAGTTGTGGATTTTTAATTACAATTGAGGATAAGTAACTTTCAGAAAGTTACCTCTTCCGTGCCTGTAGGCTGAATTTGCATTTGCTCTCCTACTTCTATCAGACAGTAATTAGCATTCAAATAGGTGTGGGCAAAAAAGTGCAAAATGTCTCCCAGGAGTAAACCATAGACTGACCTAATGAGTACAGATGAGCCACTCTGATTCGGACAGAATGTGCAGGGTGAGGCTTTGAACATCCTTTTTAACATTACAGTGTCAAGTCCCGCTTGACAGGTTTGCTAGGTGAGTATATAACACTTTGAGGTGTGTTGGACTTGGCCCTTCTGGCAGGTTCACCCCTAAACTTTTTGCTTTTTATGGTGACCTGGTGTTAGTGATTTTTTTGCTTCTGTGCACTTTAACACTGTGTCCCAGGGTAAAGTGCGTGCGTGTAGTGAGGTTGGCTTGCCCTCCCATAGGAATGCATGGGGGAATGTATGTGTCCCTGGTAGTTCCTGATGCGTGGGGAGTGCAAGCTCGAGTTTGGTATGTGCGGACTCGTGTGATTAAATGCTGCGCAATGATGTGTGCGGCATGATTGTGTCTAGTGTGGAAGTGCCACCTCTAGAAGTTGGCCTGTTTGTGTATAAAAGGTAGATTGGCTGTCTGGCTTGTGATTGGTTGAGATTGGCTGGTGTGCCTGGCTCCATGAGTGAGGATGGGTCTACCCCGGTGGTGAGTGGAGAGATCTGCATATTAATGTGAGGGAGGGGTGCACCTGGGACCTGAATAGGGCTGGGCTTTCCCCACACAATGCTGGCTCTGCCCCTTGTGGTGCGACTGATGGCCCTAGCCTGGCCAGTGAATGGGAAGAGGGGCTGAGCACATCAGAGTACTCCAAAACCAGCTGCAACTGGTTTTCCCCCCACCCTAAAGAAACAGACACAGGATTTGTGTATATAAAAAGGGGCTGTGTCCCCATGAATGTTGTTCTCTTGCTGATCCTAATTTGGAGGGGGCCTGCTGCTGCTGGGCGCCAGGAGGACCGCCTCTCTGCCTGGAGGGCCTTGTGAGCTGGCCCCTGGGCCCAGCCTTTGCCCCCCCTGCCTTCCCAAGGACTTTTGACTTTGTTTCCTGAGGCACCTGGGCAGCACCTGATTTGTCCTTCAGGGGAGTGCTGTGGTTTTCAACTGCAGCCCGGAGTTGCAATCCCCTTTCTTGAGAGATTCCCAGGCGTGGGGATCCCCCTTTTGCTGATTTACAGCGCGGGTGCCCACCCCGCTTATCTTCCGTTTTATCCCCCACTTTATATTTCAATTTAGTGGGAGCCTACCCTGCTTGTTTTCACAGTGAATTGCAGGTGCCCACTCTGCACTGGTAAAGGAAAAATATCACCGCCGTCGGTCCGAGATCGAAAAAGTACCTCGAGGGCCGGTATTTCTTCCCCGCTAGCCCCTGATTGCCTGGAGTGCTGTCTTGGAGTAGTGGCGCCCCTCGCTCCGTGTCACCGCCTGCCCGAGGCTGGGTCCGGGAGCTAGGAGGATCTGGGTTGTTAACTTGCTGGAGGGTTGCCTAGCAACCGGGATTCTTGTGGCTGTTCCTCTGGGAGCGGAAGCAGGAAGTCCCGCCTCCCCAGTCACCAGAAGGAAGAGAGGGAATCCCTGCCAGAAGTCGCATCCCCGGGAGGGACAGGCAGCCCGGAGCGGGAAGCTGAGCCTGCGTGTGCAGCTGACACGCAGGGAGGTGAAAGGAGGGGGGCCCGAGGCGCATTGTCAGTGCCTGCCCCTGGGAGACAGAGGAGCTGCCTTGGATGCCCCAGTGAGTGGAGCACCACGTGGTTGGTGGTTGGGCTAGCTTAGTGGGGGCCGAGTCCCAGAGTGGAATTCGAACATTGGGAGACATTTTTGTTGGTAAACTTGAGTCCTCTGAGTGGGGCTCCCATGCCCAGTTGTGCTTGCTCTCCCTATGCTTCTTGAGCGGTCCCGCAGGGCAGGGGACCTCTCCAATGGTTGGGCACAATTACTTTAGAGCCCAGGTGGCTCCAACCGGGACAATATTGTTTCAGAAGCCCCAACAAGGCTCCGAGGGCGCAGTGTTATTTCGAGCCCAAGGGGCTCCTGAGGGCATTTTGTATTCGAGCCTGAGAGGCTCCAATGAAGGGGCAATTGTTTTCGAGCCCGAGAGGCTCCTGGGGGGCATTCCGCATCGAGAGCCAGAGAGGCTCCACCAAAGGGAGCATAGTTATTTCAGAGTCCATGAGGCCCCCACGATTGTCTTGGGCACCAGTGTTATTCAAAGCCCAGAGGAGTTCTACAGCTGCCCAGCACTTAGTGGGCAGCTGCTTCGTTTAGGCTTGCCCCCCTTGCGCAATCTTTCTTTGGCTGCCTGCGCAGCCCAGCCCTGACATTGTGGACACAGGGCGTCCTAGCACGTGAGAGGCCAAGTTGGCCTGGGGACATTTTCATGTGTTGTGCCCTTGCTTGGGGTACATGTTTTTGTTTCATGTGATATTTTGCGCAAATGTGATTACTTGCCTAATGTGATTTCTGCATCATGTGTAATGCCTTTTTACCTACACCTCTGAATGTCTGTTTAGGTTTAGGAGGTTGTGTTACCTAGTATAGGTTATGCTAGTGAGTTCATGGTTCCCTGCGTGATATTTTCCTAAGGTGGTTAGGGTTGCGTAGGTGGTACTTACCTTTTACCAGTGATTACTGGTTGTGTGCTACATTTGCTATTTGGTGCTACAGTTATCATATGTTCTATGTGCTAAGCGTTATTCTTACAAAGTACTAATTCTACCAAGTGCTAGTTCTAAAAGTGCATATTCCTGACAGTGGCCCACGTGACCCTGTCCCATGTATATAATCCCCTGTAAATTCCGCCCGTGCCTGTAGGTAACTTGTAAAGTGTGTGTTTATTATCTAATGTGTTTGGTACAATACAAAAGCTATTTGTTTATATAACCTTGTGTGGAGTTTCTTTTGTGGTGGGCTTTGGGTGTTGTTGCTGGGTGCGTGTGCAAATACTTAACCTACATTGCCTCCGGGATAAGCCTTACTGCTCGTGTCACGTTACCTAGAGGGTGTGCAGGGGTTATCTTTGGCGTGTAACTCTCTTGCCCTGACTAGAGTGGTGGTTTCTGCCTGGCTTTGGCGCAAGCCTTAGCCAACCGGGAATGCCATTTCTAACAAGGTGCATTACAAAGGAACACAGACAGGATGTCTAAACTAGTCATGTGTATCCACTGACTTGTTTACGGAAACATTCCTTGGGGGTATTGTGGCTGCTTTGAACTGGATATAGGGGTTAAATGTGCCCCGTCCAAACTCATCAACAGACTCCAAAGAATCCAGAACGCCTCCGCACGCCTGATCCTAGACGTCCCACGCCGAGACCACATCACCCCGCACCTGAGAGACCTGCACTGGCTCCCCGTCGACAAAAGAATCACATTCAAAATCATGATCCACGCACACAAAGCTCTCCACACGACCGGCCCAGCCTACCTCAACAACAGACTCTCCTTCTACGTACCCAACAGGAAACTCTGCTCCACCGACCTGTCCCTGGCCGCCGTTCCGCGCATCCACAGAACCACTTCCGGGGGCAGATCATTCTCTCACCGTGCCGCCAAGACCTGGAACGCCCTCCCCCTCCACCTACGACAGACCGCAGACCTCCGAGCCTTCAGAAGACTGCTTTAGACCTGGCTCTTCGACCACTAGCTCCAGCCCCTCCCCCCCAGCGCTTTGAGACTCTAGCAGGTAAGCAGCGCACTCTACAAATCCCCTGATTGATTGATTGATTGATTGATAGAACACTAGGACTACCATAGCAACCCCAGTTCAGTGTGGCCGAAGACTTCTGTCTGCTTGAAAATAAGGCTAGGCATAATTTCTATGGTAATATTTTCATAACTGTATGATAGCAAGTTGAGGTACATTATATACATTTACATATGGCCCAGCAAGCCATCAATTTGTCCTTTTCGTGCTGTTGATTGTCTAAGACTGCCTCGGCATACGCTGCAGGGTTTCCATTGCCAATCAAAGTCCGAGCCATCTTGAAATGATTATTATATGCACTGTACATGACTTCATATTTTATATTAACTAGAAACTAAGAAAACACACCATTAAGAGTAATAATTATATACTGTTACACTCAGTCTGCTTTTCCTTTGTGAAATATTGCAAAAACATTAATTAACTGCACGAGCAATGATGTTAGAGCCTTTTTTCACAAACGATTTATTAGAATATTTGTGCCATTATAAATAACTATAAATGCCATAATTATATGCTGAATAAAACAGAGCCAAGCAATTAATAGATATTGTAATTTTAGACAACTGTTAATACTCAGAAATATCTACTGATTAATATCTTAAAAGTATTCAAACAATGTTGAGGCAGGACAGAAGAGAATAACACTAAAGAACAGTTTATACAAGTAATGAAATGCTTCATTATTAGTAGCTGCAATCTTCCACAAGGTCTTCTCAGGCTACTTTGAACATTCCCAGCTGAATTCTTAGATGAAAAGATATTCTGTTCAGTTGAGCACTTTTTCCATTTCAATTATCCAAATGTCTGTTTTTAGTTTTTTGGTGGATTTCCTGATTATAAGAACACTTTTTATTTTCACCAAATATTTAATTGTAGCCACGTGTGTTTCAATTGGTTTGTGGACTTTCATTGTAGAGTATCATTGAAGGTTATGTCCTTGTTTGAAAATAGATTATCACGGTTTAAAACGAGGTAGTGCTGATTCCTCCTCACATCCTTCTCTCCTGCCAATCCCCGACTCTAGCAAACCACACTTTTTCATCACAGTATATTTTCTGCACTGTGTTCCGCTGGACTGTAGGAACACCAACACTCACTTTTGTCACACTTTGCAACTATCTCAACCAGTTTTTTCTGGAACCTCACAATCAAACTCTATGTTGAATCACTTCTTTTTGGCAGATATGCTTAGATTGCGAGTGTGTTGATACATAAGGCTCTTTACCTATTCAGTGAAGCAAGTTTTAAAGCCACAGTGCGTAGAAATCAGTTTCCCATGTTTGTTTAAATGGGAATTTAGTACTGTCCCAACTAATGGGACCTCCATTTTAACCCACACAACGCCATAATATTACCCCTTCCATGAAAGGTGATGTTTCTAGTAGCTATTATCTCTGCACCTAGGGTTTGTTTGATTTGGGCGCTGTTACAATGAACTATATAAAAAGTGTCAAGTGAGGTTGGGTAGGAAGCCATGCAACCTTCCATTGTAAAACATTTTTAGATTTTCTGCTAACCTACATTTTTGACTACTTTTTCTACAAACAATTGGAATCTTTTCTGGATGACCTGTAGCTCATGCAAATCGAGTGACAAGCAGCAAAAGTATCAAATACAAATTGTCTTTATTCGGTTTTCCATTGTTTATGAAATACCATAAAAGTTCATAAAAATACATCAATTTCATAGTCATTTTTAAAAACCAGTAAAAGCATAAAAATTCGCAATTTGAAATCCAAATATTAAAAACTGATTTTGCCAGTATTCACATTGACATTAGACAATTTAAAAAACCGTATAAACAGCAAAGTGTCAGTTGTGCCTGAATAACTTGTAACTTCTCCAACTTAGTCTAGGGCCTATGTTATCATCTTTGAAATCCATTTATCAGAGATTAGAGCGATGTCTAATACAAAATTTAAGAAAGTAAACTATGGATTTTGTCATGGGTTCAGTTTCCAAAAACTGTAAGGCCAAATAGGCTGAACGACACTGACGCATCCTCAAAACCTTCAAGAGTGGTACTATCCACCGCCTGCGTGGTGGGACATAGAATTTACAAAAAAAGAGTACATGAATAGTGGATTGTAAAGAAATAGAATCACAGGGACAGGGGGAAAGATTTGTAAACAAGTCGTTTTGGGAAGGAAAGGAAATCATACGATGGAACACATTAAACCTAAAACGGGTCAACAAAAATTTGCCATACTGATTTAGATTGTACTGTAGGTATGGCTGAATGGTAGGAACAAGTTGCATTAGCAGGCATTGCTGTACAGAAGGTTTCCCTATCTCATTTAACAGACGCATTTGGGACAAATGCGACAAACAGGCTGTTTTTAAATCTTTTTTTGAGAGGTCCAATACTGATGGAGGATCAAAGAAAAATCTTGCAAGTCCAATGTCAGTTAGGAAAGACTTAACATAAGCCAGCCACCTGATCTTCCCCATATTGTCGAGCTTCATGCAGTCTTGGACAATTTATCTTGTAAGGTGACATTGTTCAGTCGCCCAAATCCTCCGCCACAACATAACTGGTTGGATTTTAATGATGTCCGATATATAGTCCATACCAAGTTCAAGATGACAACCATATGTTGTGGTGCTTTTTGGGACTGCCAACAAAAACCTTAGGAATGAATTTTCGATTTTCTGGAGCTGGTCTACGTTCGCCCCACCCCAGATCCCTGATCCATAGATCGCAATGCTAAGACATTTTGCATGATATATTTTGAGCATTTCAGTCGGGGGTCTCTTGCCCAACCGAAGTGCAAAGGCCTTCAATGCAGCAACAGCCCTTAAAAAGCCAATTTACGCGAGTTGACGGCTTCCCTCCATTTAAAATCCTCATCAATTAAAATCCCTAAATAGGGATATGTTTCCGTTCGTTCAAGGGGGGATTTGTCCACATAAATTTTGTTGGGTTTTTTCCGTTTATTAGGAGTATCATTATTGGTGAAATCTTCAGAGCAGCTATTTATAGTTCAGTGTACAATTTTAATGCATTACTTACTAGATGATAAGTCAATACCAAATACATAATTGGGTCCAATGTCTCTGCAAAACTTTTCTTTTTCCTGTATCATCTTGGATTTTCATTAAAAGAAATTGCTTGAGCTTGCCACTGCATGTTGTGTGAATGAATATCGGATGGAAAAGATCCAATTCCCTTTTAGTTGGTAAATAAAAATTAGGAAGCAGCAGTTACAATTAGAGGTTGAGTCGGTGTGTTATTTTTTAGTTACATTGAGTATTTTTTTAAAAGAGGAAAAGAAAATGTATCTTCTAAATAGGCATGTACACATATATTTAAAAAAGCCTGAAACTTTTCCCTAGTAAAAGTAACCCAGAATTATATTTGTATCAGAGTAAAATCCACCCTACCCTTTTAAGGTGCGGATACTGATGTCATCAATAATGTCATTGGGCATGCGGACTCCAACTAACTCTGTTTGAAGACGTCCAGGAGGACGTTGAGTGACAGAGAAAAGATTAGATTGCATGGACTGCTCAAAGATCAAAGTACATGTGAAGAGGTAGTATCTTGAAGAATAGAGGGAGGTGGCGAGGGAATGCTCCCTTTACCACCGCTCCTTCCAACATTTCTCAGGATCCCTCGAGGGGAAATCTGAACAAAGATCTAGGAGTGCAAAAAAAAAACATCTGTCCAACCTCAAGACTCATAACGTCAAAGGTAGAGCCACTGACTACATACTCCCCATTGATAAAGACATGTTGAAGACTGGGGTAAATGTTAGTGAGTGTGTCAATGTTGAAGGATACCTCACCAAGCAGGTCCTTCCAGCTATCTGCTGAATGGTTCATAAGATGAGGAGAAGCATGGTATCAAGTATGCTGGACTTTGACTATTTAAGGACTTACACACCCCTCTGAGCAATCTTGCCCATGTTAACACAGTCCTCTGCCTTGGCTTACAGGTCCCCCTCTCCAGAGCAGAGGTATTTCCGGTTTTGTCAGCTGCTGCTCCAACACATGTGGTGCTGATTCATTCTAGGCTGTTGTACTCAATTTTGCTACCTTCATCTACAGAACCGCCCTTGGCTTCTATTAGAAGGCCAACTATTTCAAGAATAAGATCCAGAGCTCAAAGGAGGCATTCAAGAAGTCCTTACCATTTAAGACCTCATCAGTCAGGAGCCTCAATAAATCAGTCTACCTCTCACCAGCATTCAAGATCTCACCACCCAAGATCTACTCATCAGTCAAAATCTATACAACTATTTAGCTCTTCTTGTTGCTCAAGATCTCACCATACAAACTCTTAACATTGTTTTTTTCATCATTGAGTCGGTATTACCAGACTCAGTCTGATTCACCAGCTTCCAGAATGAACTCCAGTCGGTGAAATTACGACTTTCATAAGGTTTTGTAAAAGGTGCTGCAAAACTTTAACAAAACAATACCAACTTCTTAGCCTAAGACTTCCGTTATTGTTGAAGCTTTGCACTACAGTTTCTATGCAAGTCTGTTGCTTCCCTTAGTTCTAGTTCTGTTAGAACCTGCTATAAAGCGGATTCTAACTCCAGCATCAACCAAGTCAGCTCCATGACACTTGCACATAAAATACAAGCCACCTGAACAAGACCCCTTCTTTCTATTGGCACACCACCTCCTGAATCCAACATAACGTCTGCTGAAAACACTTATCATCTCACTTTTCTATCCTCCACAGGTCCTTCTGAAGAGAAGGGTGAGGCACTGTTGGTAGGAACATTTGTAGCACTTATGCGACTGCCATAAAGATGGGGGGTCCTAGTGCCGTACTCTGGCGTTATGATGAATTCTTTGAGGGACTCTGATGCTTTCGGGCAAAACTACATTTTTTAATGCAGACAAGATTTTTCAAAGATACTACACAAGGGGGATGATTGTATACAACCAAGTGATATGTGGTATTGCCGACTTAGCCGATGTAGCCATCCATGGTTCTCGTGTAGGGAATGTTCATGTATGGTCATACGCAATGAATAGTCCCGCTCATCCGTGAGGACCCCAGAGCACTTTATCCAATATAACTTCTTAAGTGCATGAAGGTTACTCTTCCACCAGAGTTAGTCCCTCAGCCTCCAGTGGTCGTGGGAGGTCTGAGAGGCGTTCTTTAGGCAGAAAAAGCTATCGGTCTAGTCGTGGTCAAGAGGAGGTACGGCACGGACATGCTCGCTGTCATTGAAAGGCTCAATGTCACACAAAAGTCGACTCTCAACATCAATAACCAATCGAGCGATGTTGAGGTACTTTCAACCAACGTCCTGCGAGAGATTCTTACTCGCCATCACCGAGAAGTGGGCAATCGACATCAAGTGACAATTAACAAGAGTATTCGACTTTGAGAAGCTGGTCGACATCATGACCGAGCCTATGTCAACAGTGGTCGGCATCGAGGAGCAGATCGCTGTCGAAAACCAGTCGACGATGACGGAGGTCGACGCTGAGAAGATCAAAGACATTGAGGAGACAGCGACAACCCACAATAAGACCAGTGCCTCTGCTTCTGGTGCTACCTTCTCCTCCTCATCAGCTGGCATTTCAACTTCCACATCCAGCTCTACCGACACCTGTCATTCCATCTCCTGTGGTGCCTCAGATTCCTGTTACACCAGCATCTAGGAGATCTCGTTCAAGGACAGACCATCACTCTCATCATGGACACTCACATTCCTCTACTGAATTGCACCATTCAAGGTCGCATCGCTGATCTCATAGAAAAAGATTCCCTCATGACCTGAATTATTTTACACTTGGCAACTTTTATGCTTTCAGCAAAGACCTTCAACACAAGGTGTAAACATATATTTTTACACATGTATAACATTTATTTCTTTTTTATGTGTTATTTTTAGCAAGATTATATTTATCGCAGTGTATCTTTGAATTCATCACAATCATTTTACAAAAAAGACATATAGTTCATCAGTGAGCAATACAAATACAAACTCCATACAGAGAAAACAAGTCTAATACACTCTCACAAAATACCTCATACATACACTCTCATACATTCTACATTCATTCTTTATTCTGTGTCTGAGGGGTCACAGGTTGTTGTGTGATCTATTACGCAACTCTTGTGTTGAAGGTCTTTGCTGAAAGCATAAAAGTTGCCAAGTGTAAAATTATTCAGGTCATGAGGGAATCTTTTTCTATGTTATTATTGTGTTCCTCTCTTTCCCTGACCTTAAAAATACATTTAGAGGGGGTCCCATATCTATGTAAACGCATCGCTGATCTCATCACAGGTCAAGATCACGTTCCCACTGCCATCGCCATGGGGATATGTCCTCTTCCACCAGGGGATACTGTCTTACCTTGTCAGACTCACCTCAACCTTGATCCTCAACAATTGATGACATCAACACCTTTCAAGAGGTTCTGGTTCGGGGCGCTTTAAAATTGAACATACCTATGGCGGTCACCACTCCATCGACCAGGGTGATCTTCGAAACTCTCCACCAACGCACAGCCTCAAGACCTTTGCCCCCACTAGTTCCAGGTCTTCTTGAGCCAGCCATGCAGTTGTTCCTCACTCCAGCTGCGGTATAATCAGCACCCTCCAACCTTGAGACCAGATATCACCCAACGGAGCAAGATCCACTGTTTTTACGTGCCAACCCTCCACCTGACCCAATGGTGTCATTAGCTGCACTAATATCCCATTCCACATCACCATCTGCTATCTCTTCCTGTGATAAGGAGAGCAAAAGATTGGACTTGTCGGGACGGAGAGTATGCAATACGCGGATACACCCATTAAAGCAGCCAGTGCCACAGCCCTCCCAGGAAGATACGATCACACCTTGTGGGATTCCATTCTCCACTTCACGGATCTCCGGGAGGAATTTCGGGAATTCATCCAGGAGGGAGCTACGGTCTCCAGCCAGGTCGTCAGTGCGGCAGCGGATTCTTATGGACAATACATGGTTTCAACTAACCCCTCTCAAGCCTGACGCTCATCTGCGTCTTCAGAATTTACCCTTTTCAGGCTCCACTCTCTTTGGCTCGCACGCCAATGACAAAGTGCCAAGAATGAAGACAGAGATGGATACTTAGAAAGCTGTAGGTGTAGAGAAACCTAAAGACCAGCGAAGTCCATTTCAACCCTACCACCGTTGTTTCCTGCCACAGAGAGCTCAAACCCTCAATGGCAGTCTGGAAGATCACACCAGTATCATCGGCCCTACCAGTCTCAACTCAAGCAACAGAGGGGACGTACATATCAACCAGCTAACCGGGGATGCCATCAAAGCCCTGCATCGTCTCTCTCCCCTCTTCTGTTACCCACTCCAGTAGAGGAAGCATTGCAAATTAGCAGGCAGAGTGGCAACGCATTACAACAGACGACTGGATCTTGAATATTGTCAAACGTGGCTATTGTCTCAGATTCACTGCCCCACCAACATCCATTCCACCAAGGTTGTCCACGTTTTCGCCTCGAGCTTCTACAAGAGAAAGTCAACACACTATGTCAAAAGGATGCAGTGGATTTGGTCCCTCGAAACCAACGAGTCCTAGGTATTTACTCAAGGTACTTCCTCATGTCAAAGAAGGGCAGACAAGAGTTCAGGCCTACTCTCGACCTCTGAATCGCAAACTAGTGGATCCGAAAGGAAAAGCTCAGTGTGCTGGTGTTACATCAAATTTACCATCAACTTCAACGGGGGCTGGCTGTGCTCAATAGACCTTGACAACGCTTAATTCCACATTCCCATCGCAAAGTCACATTGGAAATTCTTCAGATTCGTCGTGGGGCAGAGCAACTACCAATATCAGCACCCAGGACATTTTCCAAATGCATGGCTGTGGTGACAGCTCATCTACAAAAACACAGAATCTTTGTCTATCCTTATCTGGACGACTGGCTGATCAAGGCGCCCACCTTCACAGAAGCTCAAGAGTATTTCCAATGGACTTACGCTTAGCTTCATCGCTTTGGTTTTCACATCAATTTTCAAAAGTCCACATCAACACAAGTCCAGACGTTGCATTACTCAGGTGTGTCCTTCGGAGGAACAATGTTTATCCATTTTCCATAAATGCCACAACCTCGGGAGGAAGGCCCGTCCAACAGTCCGCATAGTCTCCCCTCCCCTCGAATGCCTCCTGGATATTTCTGACTCTGTATGCTCGCCTTCAAATGCATTCTCTCCAGGAGTGCTGGGAAGTTCAGTGAAACCAGGTCTCAGGGAACCGGGAGGACATGATCAGCCTATCTGCTCATATTGTGGAATCCCTCCAGAGGTGGTGTTCCTCTGAAAAATATCATGTGGGCAATGCCTGTTCACCAGCAGGACCCAGCACAGACCATAGTGACAGATGCCTCGCTGCTGGGGTGGGGAAGCCCACATGGATCACCTGAAAATACAAGGAACATGGTCCTTGAAAGAAAAGACATACCTTATCAACCTCCTGGAACTCTGTGCAGTTCACCTGGCAATCAAGGCGTTTCATCCTTCATTCACAACCAACACCCTGCTTTTTCAGACGGACAATACCTCCACCATGTACTACCTGAACAAGCAGGTGGTAACACAGTCCAGAGCCTTGTCATGAGAAGCTCACTCTATCTGGTAATGGCTTCTCACCAGGAACTTGAATCTTGATTGCCGTTCTCCTCCCAGGTGTGTAGAACATCCAGGCAGACGCGCTCAGCAGGGTTCTCAATGGAAACCATGAGTGGGTACTGAACAAAGAGGTAGTGCAAGATATCTTCAAATCGTGGGGCACACCATCTACAGACCTTTTTGTCACAGTGGAACAAAAATCGAGAGACTTTGCAGACAGATTTGGCCATCCAAGTTCATTAGGGAAGGCCCTATGGATCGACTGGTCCAAATGTGTGTACGCTTTTCCTCCAATACCTCTGATACCAGCAGTCCTGCGCAAACAGTCCACCACGACAGCCAAGATGATCCTCATAGCTCCAGAAGGGCCGAGACAACTGTGGTTGCTAGACCTGCTTCACTGGTCTATCCGTCCACATCACAGGCTGCCATGCAGGCTGGATCTTCTCACGAAGTTCATAGGTCAACTACTACACTCAAGATACAAGACAAAATCCATGGGTAGCACTTCTCTGTTCAAGCAGCCAGACTATGGAACTCATTACCCATCCCCAACATAAGATCCACGGACAACTACCTTATCTACAGAAAACTACTCAATAATTGTCTCTTTCCCCACATAAGCACCATATGCAACCAGAAATAAATAGCATATCCCTCTTTAAATAAGCATTTATTTGTACTATATATATGTACCTATATATGTGTATTGCTTTGTGTAAACGTGTAGAATAATTGTTTAAAACAAATAAAATAAATGTTTAAGTAAAACAACATTTGAAAGCCAGAATTTATTTAATGTATCTTTAATCTATATATACTTACTTCCTTTATGCATCTACATACCTTCCACGTACTTTAATCTATACATTACTTTTCAGCTAATTCAGCATATCCAATGCACTTCCCTATTTCTCACCCTATACCTCGCTGAGTATATCCTCTACCTCAACACTCTGTTACATTTCAAACCTCTTTCTACTACTCTTTCCAATGCACTACCCTGTTTCTCACCCTATACCTACATCAATATCTTTAATCTACATATACTTACTTGATTTATGCTTCTCTATATATTCCATGTACTTATAGATCTATACATTTATTACTTTCCTTCTAATTCAGCATATCCAATGTACTAACCTATTTCTCATCCTATAAGCATATCAATATATCCTCTAACCCCAATTTCTCATTCATCCCATACCCCATTCCTCTGCTATGATCCCTAAAGTAATCCTTTCTAGACTCTTCCCTACTCTACCCCTCCTTGCATCAGCTCTTACCTCTTTTACTATACTTATCCCCCAAAACAACCCTTTCTAAACCCTTCTCCCTGACTCTTCCCCTCCATATCCATTTTACTCATCACAAGCCTCCTCCTACTGCTATGACCTCCAACAAAGCAAAACAAAACAATATAAAAAATTTAAAAAACTCTAAATCCTTCCCTCTTCTATCCCACCACTTTCCTTTTCAGTCCAAATAACAGACTAACATGTCTACTCATATTTCACTATACTAATCCTTTGTAGGTTCCAGAGTAGAGTGCCAACATCTCATCAACATCTCATCAGGGGTAATAGGCACTAATCACTAACCCTTTATAGGTTCCGGAGTAACGTGCTACTTGCCAAAAAAGTGCTTCAAAAAAAACCCATCAGGGGTAGTAAGCGCTATATAAATGCAATTACAATGCAATATCTTTTGTGATTATATTGCATTCAATACAGGTTTGCCAAGGTGGTAATTTATTGTGTATTTAGATGTAGGGGGTGCCCACATGGGAGCTCCTAGTAGTCCATAGACCTCATTACCTTATTGCTGCATAAATCTTGCTAGCTCAATTTTTAACAAACATATATACTGCCTAAATATACAAAAATGTTGTCTGAATCTGTTTACATAGAGAATAATGTCAAACATCACTGTTGCAATGGGCACTAACCAATATAAAACAAAATTAGATGGCCACTCTGTTTGGTACACACTGATTTCTTATCTGTTAGACGGTTAAGCCCAAGAAATATTCCTTGAGATTAGAATAGTTATAGCTTTTACTTTATGAATTCTAAAATTTCTTACACAGACTAAAGAGGATTTCTTTGGAATCCACAGAAAGTTAGTATATTCTCCAAATGTTAGTTAATTTTACTGCTTATAACTTATCACCACCCCCTTTTCTGAATCGTTATAACTTATCTAGAGCAGCAGGCTTTGATGACCTGCCTGCAATTACAATAAAACAAATGTAGATTGGTCGTCCTGGTAATTTCCTAGGTCTTTAAATCAATTACATAAGACAATAACTTTTGTAAATGTTAGAACCGTGCAATTATTAAGCCCATTCTGAGTTAGAAATACCCAACAGATCCCCAAAACAATCATCTTATTTGTTTGATAGATTTTGGGAAAACAATTCATGCAAAAGAAATACTTCAGTATATGAAGGATTGGATTGATCATGGTGATCTTGTGCTTACTGAGCAAGGAGGTTTCAAACCAGGGCATTTGAACATAGACTATTGTTTCATTGTCTAGCTGATAGCCCAGAAAGCAATTGAAACACAGGTTTTGTTTTGTTGATTTTTGCTCTGCATTGATCTAATTAACTGAGGGACTCTATAGCAAAAATGAATGGGTATGAATATTCCCAGCAGTCCCCTAATAGTGTTGAAAGAACTGTGTGAGAACTGGGTTGTTGGTTGAATGAGATGTGAGCCCTGGTCAAAAAACAGCCACAATTCCTTGCAGGGTGAACCACAAAAAGTCAGAAAATTAAGCTGTGCTTAACCTTGAGTACTTTGCCACCAAAAGCAGTCCGGCTTCATTTGAAGGCGATGTGCAAAGTATTTATATATCACATAAACAGTAAACATTTGAAAACACCACAAGGAAACCCAAAACCAATTTAGAAAAAGCAGAAGACACATAACTGATGGACGGAATGCAGTTTGAATCAAAACATTCACCCCCAGTCAAGAGATCTGGGTTAAATCCATCATTCTTTTGCTCACCATGTCATCCCAGTTTAGACCTGGCCATATGCAAATCAGTCTTGACCCTGTGCCTCATGGGAACAGTCCAGCCCGAACTGCTAAGCTAGGTCCTCCCTGTACCGGAAACAAGCATCCTAGGACCGGTTTCGGGTTTTCACCCCTCTTCAGCCAGGATAGCTTGATTCCAGTAGCACAGTGAGTCCAGGACCCACGTCAGGGCATACCTTGCGCACTTAGGGCGAGAAGGCAAAATACACATAATTGATGGGCGGAATGCAGAACGCATCAAAATATTCACCCCTAGTCAAGAGATCTGGGTTAAATACATCATTCTTTTGCTCACCATGCCACCCCAGTTTAGGCATGGCCATATGCAAATCAATCTTGACCCTGAGCCTCATGGGAACAGTCCAGCCCGAACTGCCAAGCCAGGTCCTCCCTGGACCGGAAAAGAGCATCCTAGGACAGTTTTCTAGTTTCACCCCTCTTCAGCCAGGATAGCTTGATTCCAGTGGCACAAGGAGCCCAGGCCCACGTCTGGGCATACCTGGCGCACTTAGGGCGAGAAAGCAAATGACACAATCGATGGAAGGAATGCAGAAAAGATCAAAACATTCACCCCCAGTCAAGAGATCTGGGTTAAATCGATCATTCTTTTGCTCACCTTGCTTCTCCCCAGTTTAGACCTAGCCATATGCAAATCAGTCCTGACCCTGTGCCTCATGGGACCAGTCCAGCACGGACTCCCAGGCCAGGTCCTCCCTGTACCGAAAACAAGCATCCTAGTACCGATTTCGGGGTTTCACCTCTCTTCAGCCAGGATTAAGCATGGGCGAATTTTGCGAATCTCGCGTTCGCGAATTTTGCGGATTTGCGAACTCGCAATCCGCAAAATCCGCGAATTCTCGCGAATTTGCGGATTTTTTTTTTTGTGTTCGCGCGGGTTTCTGCCAGTTCGCGAGGGTTTTGTACAATTTCGCAAACGCGAACTTACCTGTCGGGTCGCAAGTTTTGCGAACTTGTTGTTTCTACGTGTCCAGCCTGTTTGGGACACTCTTCTTCATCACTGCCACTCTCTGTCACCACTGCCACTCTCTGACTATTCATGCCACCCTCTGGCCCACCCATGCCACCCTCTGTTTCATCACCGCACCCTCTGGTTGTCCAGTGTACATTATTTTCGGCAAAGCAAAGCACACCTTCCCTGCCTCAAGTTACCTGAATTAATTTGGGGCTGATTAATGTGTCACAGAATATTTTTTTAGCTGGCACCTGCTTCCTTAGTGCTTCCTGATTAGTGATCTTTTGCACTTGCTAAGTGCTTTCATTGTTGCAAAATTAGTTACAACACCTGCCCTGCCCCAATTGACAATAATGAATTAGGGGCTGATTAATGTGTCACTGGATTTGAACTTCCAGCCTGGCTCCTGCTTGTCTGCCTTAGCTGTAATTCAGGACCTTTGTGTAACTATTCTGAGGGTCAGAGCAGGGTCACATAATAGTTGCAAGTAGGTAACTGAACTCTGGAGGGGCCCCTCAGGAAGCACTACAGGAAATGGCTACTAATGATGAGCTTGAACTTTTGAACCTGGTAAGTAGTTTCAGTTTTGCTAAGACCGTATTTCTGCAATTTAGCGCTTATTCGCGGGGCGCGAAGTTGAACTTAGAAGCCGCGAACTCACGCGAACAGTGCGAGCAAGCCATAAAATCCGCTGCTCGCGGATTTGCGCATTTTGCAGGAAATTTGCGAATCTCGCGGATTACGAATTTACTGAAAATCCGCAAAATCCGCGAGCGTAACGGATTTTCCGCCCATGCTTAGCCAGGATAGCTTGATTCCAGTCACACAGTCAGCCCAGGACCCACATCTGGGCATACCTGGCGCACTTAGGGCGAGAAAGCAAAAGACACATAATTGAAGTACAGAATGGAGAACAAATCAAAACATTCACCCCAGTCAAGAGATCTGGGTTCAATCCATCATTCTTTTGCTCACCATGCCACCCCCGTTTAGACCTGGCCATATGCAAATCAATCTTGACCCTGTGCCTCATGGGAACAGTCCAGCCTGAACTGCCAAGCCAGGTCCTCCCTGGACCAGAAACAAGCATCCTAGGGCCGGTTTCGGGGGTTGACCCCTCTTCAGCCAGGATAGCTTGATTCCAGCTGCACAGTGAGCCCAGGATCCACGTCTGGGCATACCTGGCACACTTAGGGCGAGAAAGCAAAAGACACATAATTGATGGACGGAATGCAGAACAAATAAAAAAATTCACCCCCAGTCAAGAGATCTGGGTCAAATCCATCATTCTTTTGCTCACCATGCCACTCCAGTTTAGACCTGGCAATATGCAAATCAGTTGTGACCCTGTGCCTCATGGGAACATTCCAGCCCGAACTGCCAAGCCAGGTCCTCCCTGGACCGGAAACTGTGAGCAAAAGAATGATGGATTTAACCCAGATGTCTTGACTGTGGTGAATGTTTTGATTTATTCTGCATTCCGTCCATAAATTGTGTTTTTTGCAATTTTGAAAAAGAGCACATTTGTCAATAAAGTATTTGACACGAAAACGACAAAAAGCCATTCAGTAAAACCAGAGTTATGAATTTTTAAAGTTTTTAGTGAAAACTAGCACTTCAAAGATCAAAGCGCCAACTGCGGACATATAGTCAAGTGAGACTGAGTCAAAGAAAAACAATATGGCCGACCACGATGGAGGGTGGCTTCGGATACATGAAGTGAACTGTGCCCGGTCTGCACTTACCTTCGCACTTGTAAGAAATTCTGACAAAAAGTGTCTGAGAAGGTAAAGATTCAGTGGGGCAAGGAGGCAGGTGTCAGAGGAGGGAGCGTAGTTGTTGGATGGGGACTTGGGTCTAAGCTGCAGTGAAGAATTCTACGTTTGGGCTTAGTCCCTGACATGGAAGTTCAAAATATCTAGCGAAAACGAGGCTGAGGGCTGTAGTCAAAGACAGTTCCATGAGGTCAGATACCCATTTGGCGAAGGACTGCTGAAAAGGAATTACTCCTGCAGAGAAGAACATGGGGAGAAGCTGTGAAGTCGATCCAACCAGCGATGCTCCTCGGGCAGATAGGAGAGTACTTTGGTCCTGGTCGTCTCCAGGCTTTCTTAGGACCTCAGTTTTGGGAATTAGCCATCTGAGCAACTTTAGCACCCTCCCCCCCTAACCCAACTAAGAGTCCACGACTGGTGGAACACCTCTTGGAGATTCAGGACTCCCTCAGGCTGGTTCCAGGTGTGGGTTCCAACCTTTTATATCCCTGTTGCTCAGAACAGGAGGCCATTAAACTAGCCCTTGCAGTCACTTCAAGTAGTACTGGGTGCAGGTGCAGACAAACAGCACAGCTGCCCTGTGAGGGTTCAAAGCAGGCTCCAGGCAGCAAAGCAGTTCTTCCAGGTACTGCAGCAGTCTGGTAGGGGGACACAGCAAGCAACAACAGCAGGCAGTCCGCAGAGTCCTTCTGCAGGACCAGCAGTGAACTGAAGAGTTGATGTCCGAGGCCCCCATATATACTTTTGTGTTCTCCTTCTAGAAAGTGGAAGAAGCTTCTTTACATAGGCTTTGAAGAGCATGAAATTGCCTGACTCAATTGCCTGACTTGCAGTGACAATGCAAGGTTGCTAGGCCCTTTGTGTGAAGGCGGAGTAGAAACTATTCAATTGCAAGTGGGGCTGCTCAGCTCCAGCCTCCCCATCCTACCAGCAGATGGCCCATTCAGGCACACCTAATACCTCTATTATGTGACTTTCTTGGAGGAATTTGCAAAGACTAAATGTGAGTTACACCCAGGCATGTGACCCAGGCCAGGCTACATGCACACAATGGCTAAGGGCAGCAACATTCCAACTTTATAAAAGTGACTTTTTAAAAATTGTAATAAAACCACCAAAGACCAGACATGATATAGCCACCAGCTCCCATTAAGAAATTGCAGCTTATGAAGTGTAATAAGGAATCCCCAGTGTTATCCTATGGGAGGGGTAGACCTCACAGTACTGACAACCAATTTTAGGAGTTTTTAACTACCGGGGCATGTAAAACGTAAAAGTACATGTCCAACCTTTAAATTAAACAGCCCCAGGCCCTATAGGCTTCCTAGTGCCTACCTTAGGGGCGATATTTGTAAAAAAAGGCGAGTTTAAGGCTTGGCAAGAGGGTTTTAAAGACAAGTCCACACAGCAGTTCAAAACTACATTCAGGCTGCAGAGGCAGACTTGGGACATGTTCTCAGGTCCTACTTAAGTGGGTGGCATAATATGTGCTGCAGGCCAACTAGTAGCATTTGATTTACAGGCCCTGGTTATATGGTATACAACTCTACAAGGGTCTTATAAGTGAATGAAACATGCTAATTGGGTATATGCCAATTTAACTATGTTTTGAGGAGAGAGCACAAGCCCTTTAGTACTGGTTGGCAGTGGTAAAGTTCACAGAGTCCTAAGGCAAGCAAAAACAAAGTCAGCACAAAAAGAAGTGCATGATGAAGGTAAACAATTTGGGGGTGACTCTTTACAGGGGGCCACGTCCAGCAAAAACCATAAAGATGATTGGACAAGAGTGGAAGTAGATACAAATAGATTATCACATAAACTTACAATAGAGAATGGTCTTCTTCAGGGGTGTGGATTACCAACTACTTTGTATGCACTTTATTTTGCAGACCTTCTTGTGACCTTACAGAACAAATATACATTCATTTTCACCAAAAATGTGGAGACCCATATTCCAGCTCTATTATATGACAATTAATTAGCTCTATTGGATATAACGCAAGTAGGGCTTTAAAGGAAATTGAAATCCTTTGCTAAATTCTTTGTCTCACAATATTTAATAATCAAAATAGGAAAAAAAATCAAAACAACTTTAATGTTTCGGCAAAAAGGTGATTATCAAAAACTGCTTGATGGAATCTCACCAAATTTGGCAGGAATCTAGATCTTGGTACGTAGATTGTGCTTTTTGTGATTTAGTGTAATACGTTCAGTAGTTTTTGAGAAATTAAGGTACAAAAAAGAATTGTCTATCTGGACGGTTGGGTACGCAAAAGGCTTGACACACTCTTGCAGGATCATACATTTAAAAATGGAGAGTTCTGATTCGCCCAGGTAGCTTTTTTTAGCCTTGGGCCAATTTGCACCCGCAGGAGTCAGAGTCCAGCAGGAACATGCACTATGATAGGCTGCCAGCAACATCAGAAAAATGTTGCTGGCAGTCATTACAGGACTCTTAGTTCCCTGTCCTGAAGTAAACGTTACTTACCTTCCGTAATGCTAAATCTTGTAGAGACACAGTCTAGCTGCTGATTCCTTAACATTTTAATTTTGTCAAGGGGCAGCCTGGATCCAGAAATTTTTCAGCAGGACCTGCGCATGCCAGGGGACAGCATCCTACTGCTCCGGGGCGAAGTCGTCTTCGGACATGATGTCAGTAGAGCCATAAAAGTCCTCTCCGGCACGCGGACGTCAGTTTCTTCAGTGAAACCATTAGTGCCAGAACACAAACCACCCTCGATAAAATCAATGAACACTGGGCTGCATGAACTCAACGCCCTTGTGAACCATCCCCAAATGAGTGAAAACACTCTGCACTCAATAAACCATTTTTGAATAGTAATAAAAGGCATGGCAATTTCTAACAAAACCTATAAGAACACCAGGTTGTGTGTTAACTCCCACCATTACATGATATATAGTCATTAGAAGCCTAAAATCATGATTAAACCGATAATACTTTCCTAGAAGGAACAAAGAATGTTATACTACTTGCTGGTGTGTTCTAGAGGGAAAAAGAAAACACATTTTCAAACTACCAACTACACACATTTGGAATTGGATGTTATTGCACCATCCAAATAAAAGCCATGTGGCCAGAAAGAAAGACATGTTTAGTCTCAACATACATTGAGAGTGTGATCACTGGTATATAAGCCCATCACTGAAAGGATATAACCCTTACCGGGAAGATGAAACACAGAGCGGGGAGGATGAGCAGGGCGTTAGGGAATCGGCGGCTAGACTGTGTCTCTACCAGATATAGTGTTATAGAAGGTAATTAAATTTTATGTCTGATAGAGACATCTAACCCCAAATTCCTTAACTTTAGATTTAAATACCTTAGCCATACCCCAATGGAGGAGGGTCTGCAAAGTAATCCCACAAAAGTTCTCAAGACGAACTAGCCAGTCAAAACTAACACCGGCCAAATGTATGTAAGAATAACAGAACAAGAGCTATGCCCTTAACAGAGTCCATGACGACTGTTACAGAATATGTAATTAAAAACATGTAAAATCAACTTTACAGGTCTGAAACAATTGGTCCTGGTAGGAACAAGTTGAAAGCCTCTGAAGAATCATCTGCCGGATGACAGACAAGAACCCCTTTCCCTCAAGGGAGTAAAATAAAAACATAATGACCTAAAATAAACAACGCATGATAAAAATCAAATAGTCTGTATGGTTCATGACAATAAATAATCAGTAAGAGTACTGTTCTGATAACACCTCAAAACAGGACTTTCAGAACTCTTTTTCCCAGAAAAAAGTGAACTACAACACTTCTTAGGTATAATTTAATTTGGATGAGTCATCAGACACTACAATTTAATTGGCAATACACAGGAGTTCACTGGCCAATAACTACTGCCAGTAGGCAAAGCTCAAACACCTAGGCAAGGTAGAAAAAGTGAATCAATCTCATGCTATTAAAGATTTTTTTTTAAATATATATATTTATGCCACACATATATTTCCTCTGTAAACATAAGAACTAACTAGAACTTAGAAACC
This sequence comes from Lissotriton vulgaris, assembly GCF_964263255.1. Taxonomy (NCBI): domain Eukaryota; kingdom Metazoa; phylum Chordata; class Amphibia; order Caudata; family Salamandridae; genus Lissotriton; species Lissotriton vulgaris. The sequence continues at coordinate 674,856,545 of NC_141687.1, read as the reverse complement.
AGTTGTAAACATGTCCCTTCAATAAAATCCAAAAATAGTGACGCACCTAAAAGTGCAGTTCCATAATCTATATATATATAAAAACGAATGTATGTCTCTCCGTCTGTTTGACCTTTATGCATTACTACACCTTTCATCCGATCGGCATGAAACCTTGGGAAGTCGTTGAGTACACTCACGCGAGGGTTTCTGGCAAAAAAAGAAAAAAAAATGTGTTAAAAGTTATTGAGTACACTCCCGTGAAGGTTTCTGGCAAAAAAAAACAAAAAAACATTTGTTAAATATCGGCCCTCCGGCCCACCAGGGCCCTCATAATCTTTCCAATACTGAACGTTCACAGTTTCCGGTGCGACTCGCTTTTGCAATGACCATCAACAAAGCACAAGGACAATCGCTGCAAGTGTGTGGAATAGATTTGGAGAATCCGTGCTTCTCATATGGACAACTGTATGTGGCCAGCTCACGCGTCGGAAAACCTTCTGATTTATTTGTGTACGCACCAGACGAAGAAAAAAAAAACGTGTATCCACAAGCACTCGAATAAATAAATAGAATTAAAACTACACTTTAAAAGGTTTACCATATTAAAATGAATACATTTCAGTAAAAATGACACAATGTAAATTGAATGTTATCATAACAAGTTTCCTTACATTTCCTTTCTTCTGAGATCGTAGCAACGCGCAACGGGTAAGCTAGTATCTTATAAATAAATCCTTGTAAAACAGGCACCTACAACACCTGTGGTACCAGACAATGTCAGAAACACAGCAACCATTCTATCATGTATACACCGTATACGAAAAGACCACTCTGAAAGAGGATCCGCAACACACACAACCCAGTGAGAAAAAAGAGCGTACCCTGCCACCATCCATAGGTGACTTGTTGTAAGAAAATACTGCCTGTCAAATGGTATCTTAAATAACTGACATCACAAGAAATAACTGTTATAATTCCTCAAAAATTAAAGAATTTTGTGAATAAGTATATTCTCCCAGAAGACAGGCAATGTCGAACAGATCAAGTATATCAAAAGTAGAAGGAAAAACCTCTATTATAAAAGTGTCTCCTAGACCTTTACAGATGATTGGCGGCCTGATTGGAGACCAAGAGCCCGACACTCCAGAACATACTGCCTAAGGCCCAAGACAACAACATCAAATTAACATCGGATTTAGGACAAGATGGTCCAACCCGTGCATACAAATCCTTTGGCTTCCAAAAAACAGCTCCATGAACAGGAGTAGGGTTGGAAACTCTTGAAGCTGAGATAATATTTATGCCTTCACCAGGCACCGTTCCTTTGTCATAAAGGTAGAACTCGCAAGCAAATAGCATTCAAATAATGCAAGCATATCCTCAGAGCTAGAGCAATGCTTCAACTTGTTGACGCACTGAACCCAAAGAGTAGACCAAAGAATACTACACACCAGCCTTCAGCTGGCATAGTTCATGCAACTTGCATACTGAACTGCTTTGAAGAAGCATGTAACAGATCCGCATCCAACCAGGAAGTCAACTCTCTTAAAGATAGCCTTGAGCAGAAAGCTCATTTTCAAAGGCCAGTAAACCAAGGGAACCTCCCTGAGTAATTCAAATCTTAACACAAGTAAAAGAAAAGTGAAACTGAAGTTATAACTGCCACTCCTTCCAGGAGTGCATGAGGTAGTACTGTCACCCAAACATGGACATGTACAGCATCTAACCAAGGCTACACTTTGCCTAACAAAACATAATACCCACCTCGGGACAAGCAAAGAAAACAGTGAAATAAATGCAGGACTACGACTGTGTAGTTCTCCGTCTTCATTGGAAGCGTCTTAATGTAGAACAAGTTACTTACCTTCGGTCACAATGCAAATAAATGCAGGACTACGACTGTGTAGTTCTCCGTCTTCATTGGAAGCGTCTTAATGTAGAACAAGTTACTTACCTTCGGTCACAATGCATCTGTAAGAGACATTAGTAGTTATAGATTCCTTACTTTAGAATTACCCTCAGATGTCAGACTGGATCCGGCAAAATATTTTGATAGCAGTAACTCTTTTTTGTCGGTAGGTGGCGACTGTTGACTCCGCGGTCGTCGGGATGACGCCCTATGAATATTTAGACACTGCCCCTGCGCGCTGACATCAGTTCTGACACGATTTTCCACGCCAGAAGCGCAGTCATGCAAGACCACTGGTACACATAACTAGGGCCCTGTAAGGGAGTCCCTATCCCTAGAAAGTAATTAGCAGAACGGGGAGGAAGGGTGGGGCGATAAGGAATCTAAAACTACTAATGTCTCTTACAGATACATCATTACCGAAGGTAAGTAACTTGTTTATCTGAAAGAGACCATAGTTATAGATTCCTTACCTTAGAATAGATACCCCAGCAATGCCAACTCCGGAGGTGGGTCTGCAAACTAAGCTCACACCAGGAAGTCCTAGAGAACAGAACGGCAGAAAAAGCTGTTTCTCCGGACTTGGCTGTCCAGACAGTAATGCTTAGTAAACGTGTGCATGGGTGCCCACGTGGCTGCCTTGCCGATGTCAACCAGCGAAACTCCACGTCCCAAAGCAGTAGTAGCTGCCGTCAACCCTGGTAGAGTGGGCGCACAGTCCTACTGGCGGTTCCTTTTAAGACAAAGAAAAAGAAATCTTAATGAATAGGACGACCCATCAAGAGATGGTATGTTTGTGCACTGCTTGACCTTCCTTGGCGCCCACATAACCCAGAAAGAGTTTATCTTCCACCTGGAAGTCTTTGGTGCAGTCAAGGTAGAAAGACAGAGCATGTTTTGAGTCCTGATGGTGGAGTCTCTCCTCCTTTTTGGAAGGGTACGGAGGCAGGAAGAGGTGGGAAATGTGATGGCCTGACCTATGTGAAAAGAGGTAACCACTTTGGGCAGAAAATGTTAATGTTGACTGGGATTTATAGAGCTCATAATCACCGACAGGTAGCTTAGTGCTGCGAGAAAGCTGCTAAACCCAGTCAACGGTAGATTGTAAATACTCCAGGTCAGAGCCTATGATGTACCCAAGCCTCTGTAAAAAGAAGAGTCTTGAGTTTTTTCCTGAATGGGAGAAGGGAGGATTCCTTATGTGTTGTCTCTGGTAGCCTATTCCAAAGTTGAGGGATCCATACAGAGAACGCTCTGCCCCCTTTTAAGGTTGTTTTGAACCATGGACAGGCTAGTAGGCCTGCCTCGGACGACCAACGGGTACATCCTGGCACATAGCTCCCTAGGCGCTCCTTGATGTATACTGGGGCCTGACAATGGAGGGCTTTTTGGGCGATGCAGAAGCCCTTGAACCTGGCTCTCTGTTTCATGGGGAGCCAGTGCAACTGCTGCAGTAAAGGTGTTGCATGTGCACGTCTTGGGAGTCTGAGGATCGGCCTAAGTGCGTCATTCATGGCCACTTGTAGTTTAGTTAGCAGTTTTTCAGGAAGTCCAATATACCGGGTGTTGCCATAGTCCAGCCGCAACACAATGATTGCCGACACGACCATCTGCAGCATGGCAAATGAGGAGGGGTGCCAGTTTTCGCAGTTGTCTCAGTAAGCCCACGCAGGTCCCGACAACGGTGGACACTTGGTTCGACATGGTGAGCTTGGCAACTATTTTGATGCCTAGGTTCTTTACAACAGGGACTGGTGCAGGGGGGTACCCAGCTCTTGTGAAGAAAAGAGGTGAGTCCAGGGGTTGTTTCCGGTGGTCATGGCTAAGACCTCTGTTTTGTCGGGATTGATTTTAAGCGAGGTGGCTGTCATCCAGTTGACAGTATACCCTAAACATATTTTGCATGCACGCATGGGCATGGGAGGAGTTGTCAATCTGGAGCACTAATTGTGTGTCGTCTGCATAGTTGAACACCTGGCAGTCCATGCGGGCCAGAGTGGCCACAAGTGGCCGAAGATCGATGATAAAGAGTAGGGGGGACAGCGCTGAACCCTGGGGGACTCCACAGGTTAGTGCCCTGATGCTGACACCAGGTCTGCCAGTTGGATTCTTTGTGTCCGATCTGTCAGGAAGGAAGGAAGCAATCCATTGATGTGCCAGCCCACAGGTACTCAACTCGGAAATCCGGGACAGTAGTTATTCATAGTACTAGTACGGAGGACATCTTTGTCCGGATGGACAGCAAGAAAAGGAGGTCTGAAAAATAAGGCTTGAAGCTCACTCATCCTGTGGGTAGAGGTGATGGCAAGAAAGAAAGCAGTCTTCAAAGTAAGGAGACAAAGAAGACAATTATGTAGTGGCTCAAAGGGATCACACATAAGATAAGTGAGGACAAGATTCCCACTGGGACATTACGAAAGGTGAAGGAGTAAAGAGATGTTAATACCCTTCAGAAATCTGTTAACAATAGGGGACTTGGGGTGGAGCTTGCCAGGCTCCAAGATGGCCGCAAGCTAGAGGAGCTCTGCTGGCCTGGCTACTATCCTACATAAACCTGCTTCCCAATTGAGGCTTACTGGTTCTACGACAGCTGAGGGATGACTCTACGCCCCCGGAGGGGACGAATAATATTTTAGACGCCTGCCTGCTCAACTGGGGGCCGGCGGTCTGCCTGGTAGTGCCGTGTGTGCAGAGCTCGGCGTGAGAAGGAGGTCCTACGTGGGGTGTCTCGCTCAGCGGCGCAGCCACTATCGAGGGGTGTGCCGCCTGTTGGGCGCTCTGGGAGCCCCTGAGGAGCAGCGAGCTCTGCCATCCGGGCCCGGTGTGTGGAGGCGTCTGTCCCTGGCTGGGCGAGGAAACCTGGATTTTTTATCGAGGAGTGGCAGCTGTTGACGTCCCTCCATTGCCTGTGTGAGGACCGTCGCTACTGCTAAGGTCTGTGGTGAGTGTGCTGATTGCGGGGGGAGATGCGTATTTCTGCTGTTGCTGCTGCCGGGGGGCCTTCACAAACCACCCACACCCTTCCCTCTCTAGACGTATTCCCTGGCTGCGTGTTGTGGGAGCCAGATCTCTGGGCCCTCGTGGGGCTGCAAAGTACACCGGTGCAAGTTGGGCCTAAACTAGCTGCGTGAGGCCTTCAGAGTGCATCTTCTAGAACCTGAAGGGACTACTGGAACTGTATTTCAAGGCATAATGTGCTTGGTCCTGCTGACAGAGGTCATCACACGCAAAGCTTCACTACAGCGATCGACGGGGGACAGTGGTGGCGCTCTTCTCAATTAGTGATTCAGAAAAGGGGGTGGTGATGGACAGAGTTTCTGAATTAAGCAGAATACTCCTACCCAGTCAACAGATCAGGGCTTGATCCATCACCGTTTTTTAGCTCACTGCACCATCCCAGCTCAGAACCTGGCTACATGCAAATTAGTCTGTCCCTGTCCCAGTGCATCATGGGAACAGGGCAAACCAAACTACCAAGCCAATTCTTTCACTGGGAAGGAAACAAGCTTCCGGGGACCGGTTTCTGGCATTACAGCCGTCATCGGCCCGGCTTGCTTGAATCCTGATAGTACAATGAGCAAGGGACTCACATCTGACTATACCCTTCCACGCTTATGGTGGACAAAACGATTCAGAAAAGGGGGTGGTGATGGACAGAGTTTCTGAATTAAGCAGAATACTCCTACCCAGTCTACAGATCAGGGCTTGATCCATCACCCTTTTTTAGCTCACTGCACCATCCCAGCTCAGAACCTGGCTGCATGCAAATTAGTCTGTCCATGTCCTAGTGCATCATGGGAACAGGGCAAACCAAACTACCAAGCCAAATCTTTCACTGGGAAGGAAACAAGCTTCCGGGGACCGGTTTCTGGCATTACAGCCGTCATCGGCCCGGCTTGCTTGAATCCTGATGGTGCAATGAACAAGGGACTCACATCTGAGTATACCCTTCCACGCTTATGGTGGACAAAACGATTCAGAAAAGCGGGTGGTGATGGACAGAGTTTCGGAATTAAGCAGAATACTCCTACCCAGTCAACAGATCAGGGCTTGATCCATCACCGTTTTTTAGCTCACTGCACCATCCCAGCTCAGAACCTGGCTACATGCAAATTAGTCTGTCCCTGTCCCAGTGCATCATGGGAACAGGGCAAACCAAACTACCAAGCCAATTCTTTCACTGGGAAGGAAACAAGCTTCCGGGGACCGGTTTCTGGCATTACAGCCATCATCAGCCCGGCTTGCTTGAATCCTGATGGTGCAATGAGCAAGGGACTCACATCTGAGTATACCCTTCCACGCTTATGGTGGACAAAACGATTCAGAAAAGGGGGTGGTGATGGACAGAGTTTCTGAATTAAGCAGAATACTCCTACCCAGTCAACAGATCAGGGCTTGATCCATCACCGTTTTTTAGCTCACTGCACCATCCCAGCTCAGAACCTGGCTACATGCAAATTAGTCTGTCCCTGTCCCAGTGCATCATGGGAACAGGGCAAACCAAACTACCAAGCCAATTCTTTCGCTGGGAGGGAAACAAGCTTCCGGGGACCGGTTTCTGGCATTACAGCCGTCATCGGCCCGGCTTGCTTTAATCCTGATGGTGCAATGAGCAAGGGACTCACATCTGAGTATACCCTTCCATGCTTATGGTGGACAAAACGATTCAGAAAAGGGGGTGGTGATGGACAGAGTTTCTGAACTAAGCAGAATACTCCTACCCAGTCACAGATCAGGGCTTAATCCATCACCGTTTTTTAGCTCACTGCACCATCCAAGCTCAGAACCTGGCTACATGCAAATTAGTCTGTCCCTGTCCCAGTGCATCATGGGAACAGGGCAAACCAAACTACCAAGCCAATTCTTTCACTGGGAAGGAAACTAGCTTCCGGGGACCGTTTTCTGGCATTACAGCCGTCATCGGCCCGGCTTGCTTGAATCCTGATGGTGCAATGAGCAAGGGACTCACATCTGAGTATACCATTCCACGCTTATGGTGGACAAAACGATTCAGAAAAGGGGGTGGTGATGGACAGAGTTTCTGAATTAAGCAGAATACTCCTACCCAGTCAACAGATCAGGGCTTGATCCATCACCGTTTTTTAGCTCACTGCACCATCACAGCTCAGAACCTGGCTACATGCAAATTAGTCTGTCCCTGTCCCAGTGCATCATGGGAACAGGGCAAACCAAACTACCAAGCCAAATCTTTCACTGGGAAGGAAACAAGCTTCCGGGGACCGGTTTCTGGCATTACAGCCGTCATCGGCCCGGCTTTCTAGAATCCTGATGGTGCAATGAGCAAGGGACTCACATCTGAGTATACCCTTCCACGCTTATGGTGGACAAAACGATTCAGAAAAGGGGGTGGTGATGGACCGAGTTTCTGAATTAAGCAGAATACTCCTACCCAGTCAACAGATCAGGGCTTGATCCATCACCGTTTTTTAGCTCACTGCACCATCCCAGCTCAGAACCTGGCTACATGCAAATTAGTCTGTCCCTGTCCCAGTGCATCATGGGAACAGGGCAAACCAAACTACCAAGCCAATTCTTTCACTGGGAAGGAAACAAGCTTCCGGGGACCGGTTTCTGGCATTACAGCCGTCATCGGCCCGGCTTGCTTGAATCCTGATAGTACAATGAGCAAGGGACTCACATCTGAGTATACCCTTCCACGCTTATGGTGGACAAAACGATTCAGAAAAGGGGGTGGTGATGGACAGAGTTTCTGAACTAAGCAGAATACTCCTACCCAGTCACAGATCAGGGCTTAATCCATCACCGTTTTTTAGCTCACTGCACCATCCAAGCTCAGAACCTGGCTACATGCAAATTAGTCTGTCCCTGTCCCAGTGCATCATGGGAACAGGGCAAACCAAACTACCAAGCCAATTCTTTCACTGGGAAGGAAACTAGCTTCCGGGGACCGTTTTCTGGCATTACAGCCGTCATCGGCCCGGCTTGCTTGAATCCTGATGGTGCAATGAGCAAGGGACTCACATCTGAGTATACCATTCCACGCTTATGGTGGACAAAACGATTCAGAAAAGGGGGTGGTGATGGACAGAGTTTCTGAATTAAGCAGAATACTCCTACCCAGTCAACAGATCAGGGCTTGATCCATCACCGTTTTTTAGCTCACTGCCCCATCACAGCTCAGAACCTGGCTACATGCAAATTAGTCTGTCCCTGTCCCAGTGCATCATGGGAACAGGGCAAACCAAACTACCAAGCCAAATCTTTCACTGGGAAGGAAACAAGCTTCCGGGGACCGGTTTCTGGCATTACAGCCGTCATCGGCCCGGCTTTCTAGAATCCTGATGGTGCAATGAGCAAGGGACTCACATCTGAGTATACCCTTCCACGCTTATGGTGGACAAAACGATTCAGAAAAGGGGGTGGTGATGGACCGAGTTTCTGAATTAAGCAGAATACTCCTACCCAGTCAACAGATCAGGGCTTGATCCATCACCGTTTTTTAGCTCACTGCACCATCCCAGCTCAGAACCTGGCTACATGCAAATTAGTCTGTCCCTGTCCCAGCGCATCATGGGAACAGAGCAAACCAAACTACCAAGCCAATTCTTTCACTGGGAAGGAAACAAGCTTCCGGGGACCGGTTTCTGGCATTACAGCCGTCATCGGCCCGGCTTGCTTGAATCCTGATAGTACAATGAGCAAGGGACTCACATCTGAGTATACCCTTCCACGCTTATGGTGGACAAAACGATTCAGAAAAGGGGGTGGTGATGGACAGAGTTTCTGAATTAAGCAGAATACTCCTACCCAGTCAACAGATCAGGGCTTGATCCATCACCCTTTTTTAGCTCACTGCACCATCCCAGCTCAGAACCTGGCTGCATGCAAATTAGTCTGTCCCTGTCCTAGTGCATCATGGGAACAGGGCAAACCAAACTACCAAGCCAAATCTTTCACTGGGAAGGAAACAAGCTTCCGGGGACCGGTTTCTGGCATTACAGCCGTCATCGGCCCGGCTTGCTTGAATCCTGATGGTGCAATGAGCAAGGGACTCACATCTGAGTATACCCTTCCACGCTTATGGTGGACAAAACGATTCAGAAAAGCGGGTGGTGATGGACAGAGTTTCGGAATTAAGCAGAATACTCCTACCCAGTCAACAGATCAGGGCTTGATCCATCACCGTTTTTTAGCTCACTGCACCATCCCAGCTCAGAACCTGGCTACATGCAAATTAGTCTGTCCCTGTCCCAGTGCATCATGGGAACAGGGCAAACCAAACTACCAAGCCAATTCTTTCACTGGGAAGGAAACAAGCTTCCGGGGACCGGTTTCTGGCATTACAGCCGTCATCAGCCCGGCTTGCTTGAATCCTGATGGTGCAATGAGCAAGGGACTCACATCTGAGTATACCCTTCCACGCTTATGGTGGATAAAACGATTCAGAAAAGGGGGTGGTGATGGACAGTGTTTCTGAATTAAGCAGAATACTCCTACCCAGTCAACAGATCAGGGCTTGATCCATCGCCGTTTTTTAGCTCACTGCACCATCCCAGCTCAGAACCTGGCTACATGCAAATTAGTCTGTCCCTGTCCCAGTGCATCATGGAAACAGGGCAAACCAAACTACCAAGCCAATTCTTTCACTGGGAGGGAAACAAGCTTCCGGGGACCGGTTTCTGGCATTACAGCCGTCATCGGCCCGGCTTGCTTTAATCCTGATGGTGCAATGAGCAAGGGACTCACATCTGAGTATACCCTTCCACGCTTATGGTGGACAAAACGATTCAGAAAAGGGGGTGGTGATGGACAGAGTTTCTGAACTAAGCACAATACTCCTACCCAGTCAACAGATCAGGGCTTAATCCATCACCGTTTTTTAGCTCACTGCACCATCCAAGCTCAGAACCTGGCTACATGCAAATTAGTCTGTCCCTGTCCCAGTGCATCATGGGAACAGGGCAAACCAAACTACCAAGCCAATTCTTTCACTGGGAAGGAAACAAGCTTCCGGGGACCAGTTTCTGCATTACAGCCGTCATCGGCCCGGCTTGCTTGAATCCTGATGGTGCAATGAGCAAGGGACTCACATCTGAGTATACCATTCCACGCTTATGGTGGACAAAACGATTCAGAAAAGGGGGTGGTGATGGACAGAGTTTCTGAATTAAGCAGAATACTCCTACCCAGTCAACAGATCAGGGCTTGATCCATCACCGTTTTTTAGCTCACTGCACCATCACAGCTCAGAACCTGGCTATATGCAAATTAGTCTGTCCCTGTCCCAGTGCATCATGGGAACAGGGCAAACCCAACTACCAAGCCAAATCTTTCACTGGGAAGGAAACAAGCTTCCGGGGACCGGTTTCTGGCATTACAGCCGTCATCGGCCCGGCTTTCTAGAATCCTGATGGTGCAATGAGCAAGGGACTCACATCTGAGTATACCCTTCCACGCTTATGGTGGACAAAACGATTCAGAAAAGGGGGTGGTGATGGACCGAGTTTCTGAATTAAGCAGAATACTCCTACCCAGTCAATAGATCAGGGCTTGATCCATCACCGTTTTTTAGCTCACTGCACCATCCCAGCTCAGAACCTGGCTACATGCAAATGAGTCTGTCCCTGTCCCAGTGCATCATGGGAACAGGGCAAATCAAACTACCAAGCCGATTCTTTCACTGGGAAGGAAACAAGCTTCCGGGGACCGGTTTCTGGCATTACAGCCGTCATCGGCCCGGCTTGCTTGAATCCTGATGGTGCAATGAGCAAGGGACTCACATCTGAGTATACCCTTCCACGTGGTTGAATTGGCTTGGTAGTTTGGTCTGCCCTGTTCCCATGATGCACTGGGCCAGGGACAGACTAATTTGCATATAGCCAGGTTCTGAGCTGGGATGGTGCAGTGAGCTAAATAACGGTGATGGATCAAGCCCTGATCTTTGGACTGGGTAAGAGTGGTCTGCTTAATTCAGACACTCTGTTCATCACCACCCCCTTTTCTGTATCGTTTTTGGCCACTATAGGTGTGGCAGGGTATACTCAGACATGAGTCCCTTGCTCACTGCACCATCAGGATTAAAGCAAGCCGGGCCGACGACGGCTGAAATGCCAGAAACCGGTCCCCGGAAGCTTGTCTCCTTTCTGGTGAAGAATTGGCTTGGTAGTTTGGTCTGCCCTGTTCCCATGATGCACTGGGCCAGGGACAGACTAATTTGCATATAGCCAGGTTCTGAGCTGGGATGGTGCAGTGAGCTAAATAACGGTGATGGATCAAGCCCTGATCTTCGGACTTGGTAAGAGTGGTCTGCTTAATTCAGACACTCTGTTCATCACCACCCCCTTTTCTGTATCGTTTTTGGCCACTATAGGTGTGGCCGGGTATACTCAGACATGAGTCCCTTGCTCACTGCACCATCAGGATTCAAGCAAGCCGGGCCGACGACGGCTGAAATACCAGAAACTGGTCCCCGGAAGCTTGTCTCCTTTCTGGTGAAGAATTGGCTTGGTAGTTTGGTCTGCCCTGTTCCCATGATGCACTGGGCCAGGGACAGACTAATTTGCATATAGCCAGGTTCTGAGCTGGGATGGTGCAGTGAGCTAAATAACGGTGATGGATCCAGCCCTGATCTTTGGACTGGGTAAGAGTGGTCTGCTTAATTCAGACACTCTGTTCATCACCACCACCTTTTCTGTATCATTTTTGGCCACTATAGGTGTGGCAGGGTATACTCAGACATGAGTCCCTTGCTCACTGCACCATCAGGATTCAAGCAAGCCGTGCCGACAACGGCTGAAATGCCAAAAACCGGTCCCCGGAAGCTTGTCTCCTTTCTGGTGAAGAATTGGCTTGGTAGTTTGGTCTGCCCTGTTCCCATGATGCACTGGGCCAGGTACAGACTAATTTGCATACAGCCAGGTTCTAAGCTGGGATGGTGCAGTGAGCTAAATAACGGTGATGGATTAAGCCCTGATCTTTGGACTGGGTAAGAGTGGTCTGCTTAATTCAGACACTCTGTTCATCACCACCCCCTTTTCTGTATCGTTTTTGGCCACTATAGGTGTGGCAGGGTATACTCAGACATGAGTCCCTTGCTCACTGCACCATCAGGATTCAAGCAAGCCAGGCCGACGATGGCTGAAATGCCAGAAACGGGTCCCCGGAAGCTTGTCTCCTTTCTGGTGAAGAATTGGCTTGGTAGTTTGGTCTGCCCTGTTCCCATGATGCACTGGGCCAGGGACAGACTAATTTGCATATAGCCAGGTTCTGAGCTGGGATTGTGCAGTGAGCTAAATAACGGTGATGGATCAAGCCCTGATCTTTGGACTGGGTAAGAGTGGTCTGATTAATTCAGACACTCTCTTTATCACCACCCCCTTTTCTGTATCGTTTTTGGTCACTATAGGTGTGGCAGGGTATACTCAGACATGAGTCCCTTGCTCACTGCACCATCAGGATTCAAGCAGGCCGGGCCGACGACGGCTGAAATGCCAGAAACTGGTCCCCGGAAGCTTGTCTCCTTTCTGGTGAAGAATTGGCTTGGTAGTTTGGTCTGCCCTGTTCCCATGATGCACTGGACCAGGGACAGACTAATTTGCATATAGCCAGGTTCTGAGCTGCGATGCTGCAGTGAGATAAATAACGGTGATGGATCAGGCCCTGATCTTTGGACTGGGTAAGAGTGGTCTGCTTAATTCAGACACTCTCTTCATCACCACCCCCTTTTCTGTATCGTTTTTGGCCACTATAGGTGTGGCAGGGTATACTCAGACATAAGTCCCTTGCTCACTGCACCATCAGGATTCAAGCAAGTCGGGCCGACGACGGCTGAAATGCCAGAAACTGGTCCCCGGAAGCTTGTCTCCTTTCTGGTGAAGAATTGGCTTGGTAGTTTGGTCTGCCCTGTTCCCATGACGCACTGGGCCAGGGACAGACTAATTTGCATATAGCCAGGTTCTGAGCTGGGATGGTGCAGTGAGCTAAATAACGGTGATGGATCCAGCCCTGATCTTTGGACTGGGTAAGAGTGGTCTGCTTAATTCAGACACTCTGTTCATCACCACCCCCTTTTCTGTATCGTTTTTGGCCACTATAGGTGTGGCAGGGTATACTCAGACATGAGTCCCTTGCTCACTGCACCATCAGGATTCAAGCAAGCCGTGCCGACGACGGCTGAAATGCCAGAAACCGGTCCCCGGAAGCTTGTCTCCTTTCTGGTGAAGAATTGGCTTGGTAGTTTGGTCTGCCCTGTTCCCATGATGCACTGGGCCAGGGACAGACTAATTTGCATATAGCCAGGTTCTGAGCTGCGATGGTGCAGTGAGCTAAATAACGGTGATGGATCAGGCCCTGATCTTTGGACTGGGTAAGAGTGGTCTGCTTAATTCAGACACTCTCTTCATCACCACCCCCTTTTCTGTATCGTTTTTGGACACTATAGGTGTGGCAGGGTATACTCAGACATGAGTCCCTTGCTCACTGCACCATCAGGATTCAAGCAAGCCGGGCCGACGACGGCTGAAATGCCAGAAACTGGTCCCCGGAAGCTTGTCTCCTTTCTGGTGAAGAATTGCCTTGTTAGTTTGGTCTGCCCTGTTCCCATGATGCACTGGGCCAGGGACAGACTAATTTGCATATAGCCAGGTTCTGAGCTGGGATGGTGCAGTGAGCTAAATAACGGTGATGGATCCAGCCCTGATCTTTGGACAGGGTAAGAGTGGTCTGCTTAATTCAGACACTCTGTTCATCACCACCCCCTTTTCTGTATCGTTTTTGGCCACTATAGGTGTGGCAGGGTATACTCAGACATGAGTCCCTTGCTCACTGCACCATCAGGATTCAAGCAAGCCGTGCCGACGACGGCTGAATGCCAGAAACCGGTCCCCGGAAGCTTGCCTCCTTTCTGGTGAAGAATTGGCTTGGTAGTTTGGTCTGCCCTGTTCCCATGATGCACTGGGCCAGGTACAGACTAATTTGCATACAGCCAGGCTCTGAGCTGGGATGGTGCAGTGAGATAAATAACGGTGATGGATCAAGCCCTGATCTTTGGACTGGGTAAGAGTGGTCTGCTTAATTCAGACACTCTGTTCATCACCACCCCCTTTTCTGTATCGTTTTTGGCCACTATAGGTGTGGCAGGGTATACTCAGACATGAGTCCCTTGCTCACTGCACCATCAGGATTCAACCAAGCCAGGCCGACGATGGCTGAAATGCCAGAAACGGTTCCCCGGAAGCTTGTCTCCTTTCTGGTGAAGAATTGGCTTGGTAGTTTGGTCTGCCCTGTTCCCATGATGCACTGGGCCAGGGACAGACTAATTTGCATATAGCCAGGTTCTGAGCTGGGATTGTGCAGTGAGCTAAATAACGGTGATGGATCAAGCCCTGATCTTTGGACTGGGTAAGAGTGGCCAGATTAATTCAGACACTCTCTTCATCACCACCCCCTTTTCTGTATCGTTTTTGGCCACTATAGGTGTGGCAGGGTATACTCAGACATGAGTCCCTTGCTCACTGCACCATCAGGATTCAAGCAAGCCGGGCCGACGACGGCTGAAATGCCAGAAACCGGTCCCCGGAAGCTTGTCTCCTTTCTGGTGAAGAATTGGCTTGGTAGTTTGGTCTGCCCTGTTCCCATGATGCACTGGGCCAGGGACAGACTAATTTGCATATAGCCAGGTTCTGAGCTGCGATGGTGCAGTGAGCTAAATAACGGTGATGGATCAGGCCCTGATCTTTGGACTGGGTAAGAGTGGTCTGCTTAATTCAGACACTCTCTTCATCACCACCCCCTTTTCTGTATCGTTTTTGGACACTATAGGTGTGGCAGGGTATACTCAGACATGAGTCCCTTGCTCACTGCACCATCAGGATTCAAGCAAGCCGGGCCGACGACGGCTGAAATGCCAGAAACTGGTCCCCGGAAGCTTGTCTCCTTTCTGGTGAAGAATTGGCTTGTTAGTTTGGTCTGCCCTGTTCCCATGATGCACTGGGCCAGGGACAGACTAATTTGCATATAGCCAGGTTCTGAGCTGGGATGGTGCAGTGAGCTAAATAACGGTGATGGATCCAGCCCTGATCTTTGGACAGGGTAAGAGTGGTCTGCTTAATTCAGACACTCTGTTCATCACCACCCCCTTTTCTGTATTGTTTTTGGCCACTATAGGTGTGGCAGGGTATACTCAGACATGAGTCCCTTGCTCACTGCACCATCAGGATTCAAGCAAGCCGTGCCGACGACGGCTGAAATGCCAGAAACCGGTCCCCGGAAGCTTGCCTCCTTTCTGGTGAAGAATTGGCTTGGTAGTTTGGTCTGCCCTGTTCCCATGATGCACTGGGCCAGGTACAGACTAATTTGCATACAGCCAGGCTCTGAGCTGGGATGGTGCAGTGAGATAAATAACGGTGATGGATCAAGCCCTGATCTTTGGACTGGGTAAGAGTGGTCTGCTTAATTCAGACACTCTGTTCATCACCACCCCCTTTTCTGTATCGTTTTTGGCCACTATAGGTGTGGCAGGGTATACTCAGACATGAGTCCCTTGCTCACTGCACCATCAGGATTCAAGCAAGTCAGGCCGACGATGGCTGAAATGCCAGAAACGGGTCCCCGGAAGCTTGTCTCCTTTCTGGTGAAGAATTGGCTTGGTAGTTTGGTCTGCCCTGTTCCCATGATGCACTGGGCCAGGGACAGACTAATTTGCATATAGCCAGGTTCTGAGCTGGGATTGTGCAGTGAGCTAAATAACGGTGATGGATCAAGCCCTGATCTTTGGACTGGGTAAGAGTGGTCTGATTAATTCAGACACTCTCTTTATCACCACCCCCTTTTCTGTATCGTTTTTGGTCACTATAGGTGTGGCAGGGTATACTCAGACATGAGTCCCTTGCTCACTGCACCATCAGGATTCAAGCAGGCCGGGCCGACGACGGCTGAAATGCCAGAAACTGGTCCCCGGAAGCTTGTCTCCTTTCTGGTGAAGAATTGGCTTGGTAGTTTGGTCTGCCCTGTTCCCATGATGCACTGGACCAGGGACAGACTAATTTGCATATAGCCAGGTTCTGAGCTGCGATGCTGCAGTGAGATAAATAACGGTGATGGATCAGGCCCTGATCTTTGGACTGGGTAAGAGTGGTCTGCTTAATTCAGACACTCTCTTCATCACCACCCCCTTTTCTGTATCGTTTTTGGCCACTATAGGTGTGGCAGGGTATACTCAGACATAAGTCCCTTGCTCACTGCACCATCAGGATTCAAGCAAGTCGGGCCGACGACGGCTGAAATGCCAGAAACTGGTCCCCGGAAGCTTGTCTCCTTTCTGGTGAAGAATTGGCTTGGTAGTTTGGTCTGCCCTGTTCCCATGACGCACTGGGCCAGGGACAGACTAATTTGCATATAGCCAGGTTCTGAGCTGGGATGGTGCAGTGAGCTAAATAACGGTGATGGATCCAGCCCTGATCTTTGGACTGGGTAAGAGTGGTCTGCTTAATTCAGACACTCTGTTCATCACCACCCCCTTTTCTGTATCGTTTTTGGCCACTATAGGTGTGGCAGGGTATACTCAGACATGAGTCCCTTGCTCACTGCACCATCAGGATTCAAGCAAGCCGTGCCGACGACGGCTGAAATGCCAGAAACCGGTCCCCGGAAGCTTGTCTCCTTTCTGGTGAAGAATTGGCTTGGTAGTTTGGTCTGCCCTGTTCCCATGATGCACTGGGCCAGGGACAGACTAATTTGCATATAGCCAGGTTCTGAGCTGCGATGGTGCAGTGAGCTAAATAACGGTGATGGATCAGGCCCTGATCTTTGGACTGGGTAAGAGTGGTCTGCTTAATTCAGACACTCTCTTCATCACCACCCCCTTTTCTGTATCGTTTTTGGACACTATAGGTGTGGCAGGGTATACTCAGACATGAGTCCCTTGCTCACTGCACCATCAGGATTCAAGCAAGCCGGGCCGACGACGGCTGAAATGCCAGAAACTGGTCCCCGGAAGCTTGTCTCCTTTCTGGTGAAGAATTGGCTTGTTAGTTTGGTCTGCCCTGTTCCCATGATGCACTGGGCCAGGGACAGACTAATTTGCATATAGCCAGGTTCTGAGCTGGGATGGTGCAGTGAGCTAAATAACGGTGATGGATCCAGCCCTGATCTTTGGACAGGGTAAGAGTGGTCTGCTTAATTCAGACACTCTGTTCATCACCACCCCCTTTTCTGTATCGTTTTTGGCCACTATAGGTGTGGCAGGGTATACTCAGACATGAGTCCCTTGCTCACTGCACCATCAGGATTCAAGCAAGCCGTGCCGACGACGGCTGAATGCCAGAAACCGGTCCCCGGAAGCTTGCCTCCTTTCTGGTGAAGAATTGGCTTGGTAGTTTGGTCTGCCCTGTTCCCATGATGCACTGGGCCAGGTACAGACTAATTTGCATACAGCCAGGCTCTGAGCTGGGATGGTGCAGTGAGATAAATAACGGTGATGGATCAAGCCCTGATCTTTGGACTGGGTAAGAGTGGTCTGCTTAATTCAGACACTCTGTTCATCACCACCCCCTTTTCTGTATCGTTTTTGGCCACTATAGGTGTGGCAGGGTATACTCAGACATGAGTCCCTTGCTCACTGCACCATCAGGATTCAAGCAAGCCAGGCCGACGATGGCTGAAATGCCAGAAACGGTTCCCCGGAAGCTTGTCTCCTTTCTGGTGAAGAATTGGCTTGGTAGTTTGGTCTGCCCTGTTCCCATGATGCACTGGGCCAGGGACAGACTAATTTGCATATAGCCAGGTTCTGAGCTGGGATTGTGCAGTGAGCTAAATAACGGTGATGGATCAAGCCCTGATCTTTGGACTGGGTAAGAGTGGCCAGATTAATTCAGACACTCTCTTCATCACCACCCCCTTTTCTGTATCGTTTTTGGCCACTATAGGTGTGGCAGGGTATACTCAGACATGAGTCCCTTGCTCACTGCACCATCAGGATTCAAGCAAGCCGGGCCGACGACGGCTGAAATGCCAGAAACCGGTCCCCGGAAGCTTGTCTCCTTTCTGGTGAAGAATTGGCTTGGTAGTTTGGTCTGCCCTGTTCCCATGATGCACTGGGCCAGGGACAGACTAATTTGCATATAGCCAGGTTCTGAGCTGCGATGGTGCAGTGAGCTAAATAACGGTGATGGATCAGGCCCTGATCTTTGGACTGGGTAAGAGTGGTCTGCTTAATTCAGACACTCTCTTCATCACCACCCCCTTTTCTGTATCGTTTTTGGACACTATAGGTGTGGCAGGGTATACTCAGACATGAGTCCCTTGCTCACTGCACCATCAGGATTCAAGCAAGCCGGGCCGACGACGGCTGAAATGCCAGAAACTGGTCCCCGGAAGCTTGTCTCCTTTCTGGTGAAGAATTGGCTTGTTAGTTTGGTCTGCCCTGTTCCCATGATGCACTGGGCCAGGGACAGACTAATTTGCATATAGCCAGGTTCTGAGCTGGGATGGTGCAGTGAGCTAAATAACGGTGATGGATCCAGCCCTGATCTTTGGACAGGGTAAGAGTGGTCTGCTTAATTCAGACACTCTGTTCATCACCACCCCCTTTTCTGTATCGTTTTTGGCCACTATAGGTGTGGCAGGGTATACTCAGACATGAGTCCCTTGCTCACTGCACCATCAGGATTCAAGCAAGCCGTGCCGACGACGGCTGAAATGCCAGAAACCGGTCCCCGGAAGCTTGCCTCCTTTCTGGTGAAGAATTGGCTTGGTAGTTTGGTCTGCCCTGTTCCCATGATGCACTGGGCCAGGTACAGACTAATTTGCATACAGCCAGGCTCTGAGCTGGGATGGTGCAGTGAGATAAATAACGGTGATGGATCAAGCCCTGATCTTTGGACTGGGTAAGAGTGGTCTGCTTAATTCAGACACTCTGTTCATCACCACCCCCTTTTCTGTATCGTTTTTGGCCACTATAGGTGTGGCAGGGTATACTCAGACATGAGTCCCTTGCTCACTGCACCATCAGGATTCAAGCAAGTCAGGCCGACGATGGCTGAAATGCCAGAAACGGGTCCCCGGAAGCTTGTCTCCTTTCTGGTGAAGAATTGGCTTGGTAGTTTGGTCTGCCCTGTTCCCATGATGCACTGGGCCAGGGACAGACTAATTTGCATATAGCCAGGTTCTGAGCTGGGATTGTGCAGTGAGCTAAATAACGGTGATGGATCAAGCCCTGATCTTTGGACTGGGTAAGAGTGGTCTGATTAATTCAGACACTCTCTTCATCACCACCCCCTGTTCTGTATCGTTTTTGGCCACTATAGGTGTGGCAGGGTATACTCAGACATGAGTCCCTTGCTCACTGCACGATCAGGATTCAAGCAAGCCGGGCCGATGACGGCTGAAATGCCAGAAACCGGTCCCCGGAAGCTTGTCTCCTTTCTGGCGAAGAATTGGCTTAGTAGTTTGGTCTGCCCTGTTCCCATGATGCACTGGGCCAGGGACAGACTAATTTGCATATAGCCAGGATCTGAGCTGCGATGGTGCAGTGAGCTAAATAACGGTGATGGATCAAGCCCTGATCTTTGGACTGGGTAAGAGTGGTCTGCTTAATTCAGACACTCTGTTCATCACCACCCCCTTTTCTGTATCATTTTTGGCCACTATAGGTGTGGCAGGGTATACTCAGACATGAGTCCCTTGCTCACTGCACCATCAGGATTCAAGCAAGCCGGGCCGACGACGGCTGAAATGCCAGAAACCGGTCCCCGGAAGCTTGTCTCCTTTCTGGTGAAGAATTGGCTTGGTAGTTTGGTCTGCCCTGTTCCCATGATGCACGGGGCCAGGGACAGACTAATTTGCATATAGCCAGGTTCTGAGCTGGGATGGTGCAGTGAGCTAAATAACGGTGATGAATCAAGCCCTGATCTTTGGACTGGGTAAGAGTGGTCTGATTAATTCAGACACTCTCTTCATCACCACCCCCTTTTCTGTATCGTTTTTGGCCACTATAGGTGTGGCAGGGTATACTCAGACATGAGTCCCTTGCTCACTGCACCATCAGGATTCAAGCAAGCCAGGCCGACGACGGCTGAAATGCCAGAAACCGGTCCCCGGAAGCTTGTCTCCTTTCTGGTGAAGAATTGGCTTGGTAGTTTGGTCTGCCCTGTTCCCATGATGCACTGGGCCAGGGACAGACTAATTTGCATATAGCCAGGTTCTGAGCTGCGATGGTGCAGTGAGCTAAATAACGGTGATGGATCAAGCCCTGATCTTTGGACTGGGTAAGAGTGGTCTGCTTAATTCAGACACTCTCTTCGTCACCACCCCCTTTTCTGTATCGTTTTTGGCCACTATAGGTGTGGCAGGGTATACTCAGACATGAGTCCCTTGCTCACTGCACCATCAGGATTCAAGCAAGCCTGGCCGACGACGGCTGAAATGCCAGAAACTGGTCCCCGGAAGCTTGTCTCCTTTCTGGTGAAGAATTGGCTTGGTAGTTTGGTCTGCCCTGTTCCCATGATGCACTGGGCCAGGGACAGACTAATTTGCATATAGCCAGGTTCTGAGCTGGGATGGTGCAGTGAGCTAAATAACGGTGATGGATCCAGCCCTGATCTTTGGACTGGGTAAGAGTGGTCTGCTTAATTCAGACACTCTGTTCATCACCACCCCCTTTTCTGTATCGTTTTTGGCCTCTATAGGTGTGGCAGGGTATACTCAGACATGAGTCCCTTTCTCACTGCACCATCAGGATTCAAGCAAGCCGTGCCGACGACGACTGAAATGCCAAAAACCGGTCCCCGGAAGCTTGTCTCCTTTCTGGTGAAGAATTGGCTTGGTAGTTTGGTCTGCCCTGTTCCCATGATGCACTGGGCCAGGTACAGACTAATTTGCATACAGCCAGGTTCTGAGCTGGGATGGTGCAGTGAGCTAAATAACGGTGATGGATCAAGCCCTGATCTTTGGACTGGGTAAGAGTGGTCTGCTTAATTCAGACACTCTGTTCATCACCACCCCCTTTTCTGTATCGTTTTTGGCCACTATAGGTGTGGCAGGGTATACTCAGACATGAGTCCCTTGCTCACTGCACCATCAGGATTCAAGCAAGTCAGGCCGACGATGGCTGAAATGCCAGAAACGGGTCCCCGGAAGCTTGTCTCCTTTCTGGTGAAGAATTGGCTTGGTAGTTTGGTCTGCCCTGTTCCCATGATGCACTGGGCCAGGGTCAGACTAATTTGCATATAGCCAGGTTCTGAGCTGGGATTGTGCAGTGAGCTAAATAACGGTGATGGATCAAGCCCTGATCTTTGGACTGGGTAAGAGTGGTCTGATTAATTCAGACACTCTCTTCATCACCACCCCCTGTTCTGTATCGTTTTTGGCCACTATAGGTGTGGCAGGTTATACTCAGACATGAGTCCCTTGCTCACTGCACCATCAGGATTCAAGCAAGCCGGGCCGATGACGGCTGAAATGCCAGAAACCGGTCCCTGGAAGCTTGTCTCCTTTCTGGTGAAGAATTGGCTTAGTAGTTTGGTCTGCCCTGTTCCCATGATGCACTGGGCCAGGGACAGACTAATTTGCATATAGCCAGGTTCTGAGCTACGATGGTGCAGTGAGCTAAATAACGGTGATGGATCAAGCCCTGATCTTTGGACTGGGTAAGAGTGGTCTGCTTAATTCAGACACTCTGTTCATCACCACCCCCTTTTCTGTATCGTTTTTGGCCACTATAGGTGTGGCAGGTATACTCAGACATGAGTCCCTTGCTCACTGCACCATCAGGATTCAAGCAAGCCAGGCCGACGATGGCTGAAATGCCAGAAACGGTTCCCCGGAAGCTTGTCTCCTTTCTGGTGAAGAATTGGCTTGGTAGTTTGGTCTGCCCTGTTCCCAAGATGCACTGGGCCAGGGACAGACTAATTTGCATATAGCCAGGTTCTGAGCTGGGATTGTGCAGTGAGCTAAATAACGGTGATGGATCAAGCCCTGATCTTTGGACTGGGTAAGAGTGGCCTGATTAATTCAGACACTCTCTTCATCACCACCCCCTTTTCTGTATCGTTTTTGGCCACTATAGGTGTGGCAGGGTATACTCAGACATGAGTCCCTTGCTCACTGCACCATCAGGATTCAAGCAAGCCGGGCCGACGACGGCTGAAATGCCAGAAACCGGTCCCCGGAAGCTTGTCTCCTTTCTGGTGAAGAATTGGCTTGGTAGTTTGGTCTGCCCTGTTCCCATGATGCACTGGGCCAGGGACAGACTAATTTGCATATAGCCAGGTTCTGAGCTGCGATGGTGCAGTGAGCTAAATAACGGTGATGGATCAGGCCCTGATCTTTGGACTGGGTAAGAGTGGTCTGCTTAATTCAGACACTCTCTTCATCACCACCCCCTTTTCTGTATCGTTTTTGGACACTATAGGTGTGGCAGGGTATACTCAGACATGAGTCCCTTGCTCACTGCACCATCAGGATTCAAGCAAGCCGGGCCGACGACGGCTGAAATGCCAGAAACTGGTCCCCGGAAGCTTGTCTCCTTTCTGGTGAAGAATTGGCTTGTTAGTTTGGTCTGCCCTGTTCCCATGATGCACTGGGCCAGGGACAGACTAATTTGCATATAGCCAGGTTCTGAGCTGGGATGGTGCAGTGAGCTAAATAACGGTGATGGATCAAGCCCTGATCTTTGGACTGGGTAAGAGTGGCCAGATTAATTCAGACACTCTCTTCATCACCACCCCCTTTTCTGTATCGTTTTTGGCCACTATAGGTGTGGCAGGGTATACTCAGACATGAGTCCCTTGCTCACTGCACCATCAGGATTCAAGCAAGCCGGGCCGACGACGGCTGAAATGCCAGAAACCGGTCCCCGGAAGCTTGTCTCCTTTCTGGTGAAGAATTGGCTTGGTAGTTTGGTCTGCCCTGTTCCCATGATGCACTGGGCCAGGGACAGACTAATTTGCATATAGCCAGGTTCTGAGCTGCGATGGTGCAGTGAGCTAAATAACGGTGATGGATCAGGCCCTGATCTTTGGACTGGGTAAGAGTGGTCTGCTTAATTCAGACACTCTCTTCATCACCACCCCCTTTTCTGTATCGTTTTTGGACACTATAGGTGTGGCAGGGTATACTCAGACATGAGTCCCTTGCTCACTGCACCATCAGGATTCAAGCAAGCCGGGCCGACGACGGCTGAAATGCCAGAAACTGGTCCCCGGAAGCTTGTCTCCTTTCTGGTGAAGAATTGGCTTGTTAGTTTGGTCTGCCCTGTTCCCATGATGCACTGGGCCAGGGACAGACTAATTTGCATATAGCCAGGTTCTGAGCTGGGATGGTGCAGTGAGCTAAATAACGGTGATGGATCCAGCCCTGATCTTTGGACAGGGTAAGAGTGGTCTGCTTAATTCAGACACTCTGTTCATCACCACCCCCTTTTCTGTATTGTTTTTGGCCACTATAGGTGTGGCAGGGTATACTCAGACATGAGTCCCTTGCTCACTGCACCATCAGGATTCAAGCAAGCCGTGCCGACGACGGCTGAAATGCCAGAAACCGGTCCCCGGAAGCTTGCCTCCTTTCTGGTGAAGAATTGGCTTGGTAGTTTGGTCTGCCCTGTTCCCATGATGCACTGGGCCAGGTACAGACTAATTTGCATACAGCCAGGCTCTGAGCTGGGATGGTGCAGTGAGATAAATAACGGTGATGGATCAAGCCCTGATCTTTGGACTGGGTAAGAGTGGTCTGCTTAATTCAGACACTCTGTTCATCACCACCCCCTTTTCTGTATCGTTTTTGGCCACTATAGGTGTGGCAGGGTATACTCAGACATGAGTCCCTTGCTCACTGCACCATCAGGATTCAAGCAAGTCAGGCCGACGATGGCTGAAATGCCAGAAACGGGTCCCCGGAAGCTTGTCTCCTTTCTGGTGAAGAATTGGCTTGGTAGTTTGGTCTGCCCTGTTCCCATGATGCACTGGGCCAGGGACAGACTAATTTGCATATAGCCAGGTTCTGAGCTGGGATTGTGCAGTGAGCTAAATAACGGTGATGGATCAAGCCCTGATCTTTGGACTGGGTAAGAGTGGTCTGATTAATTCAGACACTCTCTTTATCACCACCCCCTTTTCTGTATCGTTTTTGGTCACTATAGGTGTGGCAGGGTATACTCAGACATGAGTCCCTTGCTCACTGCACCATCAGGATTCAAGCAGGCCGGGCCGACGACGGCTGAAATGCCAGAAACTGGTCCCCGGAAGCTTGTCTCCTTTCTGGTGAAGAATTGGCTTGGTAGTTTGGTCTGCCCTGTTCCCATGATGCACTGGACCAGGGACAGACTAATTTGCATATAGCCAGGTTCTGAGCTGCGATGCTGCAGTGAGATAAATAACGGTGATGGATCAGGCCCTGATCTTTGGACTGGGTAAGAGTGGTCTGCTTAATTCAGACACTCTCTTCATCACCACCCCCTTTTCTGTATCGTTTTTGGCCACTATAGGTGTGGCAGGGTATACTCAGACATAAGTCCCTTGCTCACTGCACCATCAGGATTCAAGCAAGTCGGGCCGACGACGGCTGAAATGCCAGAAACTGGTCCCCGGAAGCTTGTCTCCTTTCTGGTGAAGAATTGGCTTGGTAGTTTGGTCTGCCCTGTTCCCATGACGCACTGGGCCAGGGACAGACTAATTTGCATATAGCCAGGTTCTGAGCTGGGATGGTGCAGTGAGCTAAATAACGGTGATGGATCCAGCCCTGATCTTTGGACTGGGTAAGAGTGGTCTGCTTAATTCAGACACTCTGTTCATCACCACCCCCTTTTCTGTATCGTTTTTGGCCACTATAGGTGTGGCAGGGTATACTCAGACATGAGTCCCTTGCTCACTGCACCATCAGGATTCAAGCAAGCCGTGCCGACGACGGCTGAAATGCCAGAAACCGGTCCCCGGAAGCTTGTCTCCTTTCTGGTGAAGAATTGGCTTGGTAGTTTGGTCTGCCCTGTTCCCATGATGCACTGGGCCAGGGACAGACTAATTTGCATATAGCCAGGTTCTGAGCTGCGATGGTGCAGTGAGCTAAATAACGGTGATGGATCAGGCCCTGATCTTTGGACTGGGTAAGAGTGGTCTGCTTAATTCAGACACTCTCTTCATCACCACCCCCTTTTCTGTATCGTTTTTGGACACTATAGGTGTGGCAGGGTATACTCAGACATGAGTCCCTTGCTCACTGCACCATCAGGATTCAAGCAAGCCGGGCCGACGACGGCTGAAATGCCAGAAACTGGTCCCCGGAAGCTTGTCTCCTTTCTGGTGAAGAATTGGCTTGTTAGTTTGGTCTGCCCTGTTCCCATGATGCACTGGGCCAGGGACAGACTAATTTGCATATAGCCAGGTTCTGAGCTGGGATGGTGCAGTGAGCTAAATAACGGTGATGGATCCAGCCCTGATCTTTGGACAGGGTAAGAGTGGTCTGCTTAATTCAGACACTCTGTTCATCACCACCCCCTTTTCTGTATCGTTTTTGGCCACTATAGGTGTGGCAGGGTATACTCAGACATGAGTCCCTTGCTCACTGCACCATCAGGATTCAAGCAAGCCGTGCCGACGACGGCTGAATGCCAGAAACCGGTCCCCGGAAGCTTGCCTCCTTTCTGGTGAAGAATTGGCTTGGTAGTTTGGTCTGCCCTGTTCCCATGATGCACTGGGCCAGGTACAGACTAATTTGCATACAGCCAGGCTCTGAGCTGGGATGGTGCAGTGAGATAAATAACGGTGATGGATCAAGCCCTGATCTTTGGACTGGGTAAGAGTGGTCTGCTTAATTCAGACACTCTGTTCATCACCACCCCCTTTTCTGTATCGTTTTTGGCCACTATAGGTGTGGCAGGGTATACTCAGACATGAGTCCCTTGCTCACTGCACCATCAGGATTCAAGCAAGCCAGGCCGACGATGGCTGAAATGCCAGAAACGGTTCCCCGGAAGCTTGTCTCCTTTCTGGTGAAGAATTGGCTTGGTAGTTTGGTCTGCCCTGTTCCCATGATGCACTGGGCCAGGGACAGACTAATTTGCATATAGCCAGGTTCTGAGCTGGGATTGTGCAGTGAGCTAAATAACGGTGATGGATCAAGCCCTGATCTTTGGACTGGGTAAGAGTGGCCAGATTAATTCAGACACTCTCTTCATCACCACCCCCTTTTCTGTATCGTTTTTGGCCACTATAGGTGTGGCAGGGTATACTCAGACATGAGTCCCTTGCTCACTGCACCATCAGGATTCAAGCAAGCCGGGCCGACGACGGCTGAAATGCCAGAAACCGGTCCCCGGAAGCTTGTCTCCTTTCTGGTGAAGAATTGGCTTGGTAGTTTGGTCTGCCCTGTTCCCATGATGCACTGGGCCAGGGACAGACTAATTTGCATATAGCCAGGTTCTGAGCTGCGATGGTGCAGTGAGCTAAATAACGGTGATGGATCAGGCCCTGATCTTTGGACTGGGTAAGAGTGGTCTGCTTAATTCAGACACTCTCTTCATCACCACCCCCTTTTCTGTATCGTTTTTGGACACTATAGGTGTGGCAGGGTATACTCAGACATGAGTCCCTTGCTCACTGCACCATCAGGATTCAAGCAAGCCGGGCCGACGACGGCTGAAATGCCAGAAACTGGTCCCCGGAAGCTTGTCTCCTTTCTGGTGAAGAATTGGCTTGTTAGTTTGGTCTGCCCTGTTCCCATGATGCACTGGGCCAGGGACAGACTAATTTGCATATAGCCAGGTTCTGAGCTGGGATGGTGCAGTGAGCTAAATAACGGTGATGGATCCAGCCCTGATCTTTGGACAGGGTAAGAGTGGTCTGCTTAATTCAGACACTCTGTTCATCACCACCCCCTTTTCTGTATCGTTTTTGGCCACTATAGGTGTGGCAGGGTATACTCAGACATGAGTCCCTTGCTCACTGCACCATCAGGATTCAAGCAAGCCGTGCCGACGACGGCTGAAATGCCAGAAACCGGTCCCCGGAAGCTTGCCTCCTTTCTGGTGAAGAATTGGCTTGGTAGTTTGGTCTGCCCTGTTCCCATGATGCACTGGGCCAGGTACAGACTAATTTGCATACAGCCAGGCTCTGAGCTGGGATGGTGCAGTGAGATAAATAACGGTGATGGATCAAGCCCTGATCTTTGGACTGGGTAAGAGTGGTCTGCTTAATTCAGACACTCTGTTCATCACCACCCCCTTTTCTGTATCGTTTTTGGCCACTATAGGTGTGGCAGGGTATACTCAGACATGAGTCCCTTGCTCACTGCACCATCAGGATTCAAGCAAGTCAGGCCGACGATGGCTGAAATGCCAGAAACGGGTCCCCGGAAGCTTGTCTCCTTTCTGGTGAAGAATTGGCTTGGTAGTTTGGTCTGCCCTGTTCCCATGATGCACTGGGCCAGGGACAGACTAATTTGCATATAGCCAGGTTCTGAGCTGGGATTGTGCAGTGAGCTAAATAACGGTGATGGATCAAGCCCTGATCTTTGGACTGGGTAAGAGTGGTCTGATTAATTCAGACACTCTCTTCATCACCACCCCCTGTTCTGTATCGTTTTTGGCCACTATAGGTGTGGCAGGGTATACTCAGACATGAGTCCCTTGCTCACTGCACGATCAGGATTCAAGCAAGCCGGGCCGATGACGGCTGAAATGCCAGAAACCGGTCCCCGGAAGCTTGTCTCCTTTCTGGCGAAGAATTGGCTTAGTAGTTTGGTCTGCCCTGTTCCCATGATGCACTGGGCCAGGGACAGACTAATTTGCATATAGCCAGGATCTGAGCTGCGATGGTGCAGTGAGCTAAATAACGGTGATGGATCAAGCCCTGATCTTTGGACTGGGTAAGAGTGGTCTGCTTAATTCAGACACTCTGTTCATCACCACCCCCTTTTCTGTATCATTTTTGGCCACTATAGGTGTGGCAGGGTATACTCAGACATGAGTCCCTTGCTCACTGCACCATCAGGATTCAAGCAAGCCGGGCCGACGACGGCTGAAATGCCAGAAACCGGTCCCCGGAAGCTTGTCTCCTTTCTGGTGAAGAATTGGCTTGGTAGTTTGGTCTGCCCTGTTCCCATGATGCACGGGGCCAGGGACAGACTAATTTGCATATAGCCAGGTTCTGAGCTGGGATGGTGCAGTGAGCTAAATAACGGTGATGAATCAAGCCCTGATCTTTGGACTGGGTAAGAGTGGTCTGATTAATTCAGACACTCTCTTCATCACCACCCCCTTTTCTGTATCGTTTTTGGCCACTATAGGTGTGGCAGGGTATACTCAGACATGAGTCCCTTGCTCACTGCACCATCAGGATTCAAGCAAGCCAGGCCGACGACGGCTGAAATGCCAGAAACCGGTCCCCGGAAGCTTGTCTCCTTTCTGGTGAAGAATTGGCTTGGTAGTTTGGTCTGCCCTGTTCCCATGATGCACTGGGCCAGGGACAGACTAATTTGCATATAGCCAGGTTCTGAGCTGCGATGGTGCAGTGAGCTAAATAACGGTGATGGATCAAGCCCTGATCTTTGGACTGGGTAAGAGTGGTCTGCTTAATTCAGACACTCTCTTCGTCACCACCCCCTTTTCTGTATCGTTTTTGGCCACTATAGGTGTGGCAGGGTATACTCAGACATGAGTCCCTTGCTCACTGCACCATCAGGATTCAAGCAAGCCTGGCCGACGACGGCTGAAATGCCAGAAACTGGTCCCCGGAAGCTTGTCTCCTTTCTGGTGAAGAATTGGCTTGGTAGTTTGGTCTGCCCTGTTCCCATGATGCACTGGGCCAGGGACAGACTAATTTGCATATAGCCAGGTTCTGAGCTGGGATGGTGCAGTGAGCTAAATAACGGTGATGGATCCAGCCCTGATCTTTGGACTGGGTAAGAGTGGTCTGCTTAATTCAGACACTCTGTTCATCACCACCCCCTTTTCTGTATCGTTTTTGGCCTCTATAGGTGTGGCAGGGTATACTCAGACATGAGTCCCTTTCTCACTGCACCATCAGGATTCAAGCAAGCCGTGCCGACGACGACTGAAATGCCAAAAACCGGTCCCCGGAAGCTTGTCTCCTTTCTGGTGAAGAATTGGCTTGGTAGTTTGGTCTGCCCTGTTCCCATGATGCACTGGGCCAGGTACAGACTAATTTGCATACAGCCAGGTTCTGAGCTGGGATGGTGCAGTGAGCTAAATAACGGTGATGGATCAAGCCCTGATCTTTGGACTGGGTAAGAGTGGTCTGCTTAATTCAGACACTCTGTTCATCACCACCCCCTTTTCTGTATCGTTTTTGGCCACTATAGGTGTGGCAGGGTATACTCAGACATGAGTCCCTTGCTCACTGCACCATCAGGATTCAAGCAAGTCAGGCCGACGATGGCTGAAATGCCAGAAACGGGTCCCCGGAAGCTTGTCTCCTTTCTGGTGAAGAATTGGCTTGGTAGTTTGGTCTGCCCTGTTCCCATGATGCACTGGGCCAGGGTCAGACTAATTTGCATATAGCCAGGTTCTGAGCTGGGATTGTGCAGTGAGCTAAATAACGGTGATGGATCAAGCCCTGATCTTTGGACTGGGTAAGAGTGGTCTGATTAATTCAGACACTCTCTTCATCACCACCCCCTGTTCTGTATCGTTTTTGGCCACTATAGGTGTGGCAGGTTATACTCAGACATGAGTCCCTTGCTCACTGCACCATCAGGATTCAAGCAAGCCGGGCCGATGACGGCTGAAATGCCAGAAACCGGTCCCTGGAAGCTTGTCTCCTTTCTGGTGAAGAATTGGCTTAGTAGTTTGGTCTGCCCTGTTCCCATGATGCACTGGGCCAGGGACAGACTAATTTGCATATAGCCAGGTTCTGAGCTACGATGGTGCAGTGAGCTAAATAACGGTGATGGATCAAGCCCTGATCTTTGGACTGGGTAAGAGTGGTCTGCTTAATTCAGACACTCTGTTCATCACCACCCCCTTTTCTGTATCGTTTTTGGCCACTATAGGTGTGGCAGGTATACTCAGACATGAGTCCCTTGCTCACTGCACCATCAGGATTCAAGCAAGCCAGGCCGACGATGGCTGAAATGCCAGAAACGGTTCCCCGGAAGCTTGTCTCCTTTCTGGTGAAGAATTGGCTTGGTAGTTTGGTCTGCCCTGTTCCCATGATGCACTGGGCCAGGGACAGACTAATTTGCATATAGCCAGGTTCTGAGCTGGGATTGTGCAGTGAGCTAAATAACGGTGATGGATCAAGCCCTGATCTTTGGACTGGGTAAGAGTGGCCTGATTAATTCAGACACTCTCTTCATCACCACCCCCTTTTCTGTATCGTTTTTGGCCACTATAGGTGTGGCAGGGTATACTCAGACATGAGTCCCTTGCTCACTGCACCATCAGGATTCAAGCAAGCCGGGCCGACGACGGCTGAAATGCCAGAAACCGGTCCCCGGAAGCTTGTCTCCTTTCTGGTGAAGAATTGGCTTGGTAGTTTGGTCTGCCCTGTTCCCATGATGCACTGGGCCAGGGACAGACTAATTTGCATATAGCCAGGTTCTGAGCTGCGATGGTGCAGTGAGCTAAATAACGGTGATGGATCAGGCCCTGATCTTTGGACTGGGTAAGAGTGGTCTGCTTAATTCAGACACTCTCTTCATCACCACCCCCTTTTCTGTATCGTTTTTGGACACTATAGGTGTGGCAGGGTATACTCAGACATGAGTCCCTTGCTCACTGCACCATCAGGATTCAAGCAAGCCGGGCCGACGACGGCTGAAATGCCAGAAACTGGTCCCCGGAAGCTTGTCTCCTTTCTGGTGAAGAATTGGCTTGTTAGTTTGGTCTGCCCTGTTCCCATGATGCACTGGGCCAGGGACAGACTAATTTGCATATAGCCAGGTTCTGAGCTGGGATGGTGCAGTGAGCTAAATAACGGTGATGGATCCAGCCCTGATCTTTGGACAGGGTAAGAGTGGTCTGCTTAATTCAGACACTCTGTTCATCACCACCCCCTTTTCTGTATCGTTTTTGGCCACTATAGGTGTGGCAGGGTATACTCAGACATGAGTCCCTTGCTCACTGCACCATCAGGATTCAAGCAAGCCGTGCCGACGACGGCTGAAATGCCAGAAACCGGTCCCCGGAAGCTTGCCTCCTTTCTGGTGAAGAATTGGCTTGGTAGTTTGGTCTGCCCTGTTCCCATGATGCACTGGGCCAGGTACAGACTAATTTGCATACAGCCAGGCTCTGAGCTGGGATGGTGCAGTGAGATAAATAACGGTGATGGATCAAGCCCTGATCTTTGGACTGGGTAAGAGTGGTCTGCTTAATTCAGACACTCTGTTCATCACCACCCCCTTTTCTGTATCGTTTTTGGCCACTATAGGTGTGGCAGGGTATACTCAGACATGAGTCCCTTGCTCACTGCACCATCAGGATTCAAGCAAGCCAGGCCGACGATGGCTGAAATGCCAGAAACGGTTCCCCGGAAGCTTGTCTCCTTTCTGGTGAAGAATTGGCTTGGTAGTTTGGTCTGCCCTGTTCCCATGATGCACTGGGCCAGGGACAGACTAATTTGCATATAGCCAGGTTCTGAGCTGGGATGGTGCAGTGAGCTAAATAACGGTGATGGATCCAGCCCTGATCTTTGGACAGGGTAAGAGTGGTCTGCTTAATTCAGACACTCTGTTCATCACCACCCCCTTTTCTGTATCGTTTTTGGCCACTATAGGTGTGGCAGGGTATACTCAGACATGAGTCCCTTGCTCACTGCACCATCAGGATTCAAGCAAGCCGGGCCGATGACGGCTGAAATGCCAGAAACCGGTCCCCGGAAGCTTGTCTCCTTTCTGGTGAAGAATTGGCTTGGTAGTTTGGTCTGCCCTGTTCCCATGATGCACTGGGCCAGGGACAGACTAATTTGCATATAGCCAGGTTCTGAGCTGCGATGGTGCAGTGAGCTAAATAACGGTGATGGATCAGGCCCTGATCTTTGGACTGGGTAAGAGTGGTCTGCTTAATTCAGACACTCTCTTCATCACCACCCCCTTTTCTGTATCGTTTTTGGACACTATAGGTGTGGCAGGGTATACTCAGACATGAGTCCCTTGCTCACTGCACCATCAGGATTCAAGCAAGCCGGGCCGACGACGGCTGAAATGCCAGAAACTGGTCCCCGGAAGCTTGTCTCCTTTCTGGTGAAGAA
The DNA here is from genome assembly GCF_964263255.1 of Lissotriton vulgaris. NCBI lineage: Eukaryota > Metazoa > Chordata > Amphibia > Caudata > Salamandridae > Lissotriton > Lissotriton vulgaris. The sequence continues at coordinate 674,824,478 of NC_141687.1, read as the reverse complement.
TTGGCTTGTTAGTTTGGTCTGCCCTGTTCCCATGATGCACTGGGCCAGGGACAGACTAATTTGCATATAGCCAGGTTCTGAGCTGGGATGGTGCAGTGAGCTAAATAACGGTGATGGATCCAGCCCTGATCTTTGGACAGGGTAAGAGTGGTCTGCTTAATTCAGACACTCTGTTCATCACCACCCCCTTTTCTGTATCGTTTTTGGCCACTATAGGTGTGGCAGGGTATACTCAGACATGAGTCCCTTGCTCACTGCACCATCAGGATTCAAGCAAGCCGTGCCGACGACGGCTGAAATGCCAGAAACCGGTCCCCGGAAGCTTGCCTCCTTTCTGGTGAAGAATTGGCTTGGTAGTTTGGTCTGCCCTGTTCCCATGATGCACTGGGCCAGGTACAGACTAATTTGCATACAGCCAGGCTCTGAGCTGGGATGGTGCAGTGAGATAAATAATGGTGATGGATCAAGCCCTGATCTTTGGACTGGGTAAGAGTGGTCTGCTTAATTCAGACACTCTGTTCATCACCACCCCCTTTTCTGTATCGTTTTTGGCCACTATAGGTGTGGCAGGGTATACTCAGACATGAGTCCCTTGCTCACTGCACCATCAGGATTCAAGCAAGTCAGGCCGACGATGGCTGAAATGCCAGAAACGGGTCCCCGGAAGCTTGTCTCCTTTCTGGTGAAGAATTGGCTTGGTAGTTTGGTCTGCCCTGTTCCCATGATGCACTGGGCCAGGGACAGACTAATTTGCATATAGCCAGGTTCTGAGCTGGGATTGTGCAGTGAGCTAAATAACGGTGATGGATCAAGCCCTGATCTTTGGACTGGGTAAGAGTGGTCTGATTAATTCAGACACTCTCCTTATCACCACCCCCTGTTCTGTATCGTTTTTGGCCACTATAGGTGTGGCAGGGTATACTCAGACATGAGTCCCTTGCTCACTGCACGATCAGGATTCAAGCAAGCCGGGCCGATGACGGCTGAAATGCCAGAAACCGGTCCCCGGAAGCTTGTCTCCTTTCTGGCGAAGAATTGGCTTAGTAGTTTGGTCTGCCCTGTTCCCATGATGCACTGGGCCAGGGACAGACTAATTTGCATATAGCCAGGATCTGAGCTGCGATGGTGCAGTGAGCTAAATAACGGTGATGGATCAAGCCCTGATCTTTGGACTGGGTAAGAGTGGTCTGCTTAATTCAGACACTCTGTTCATCACCACCCCCTTTTCTGTATCGTTTTTGGCCACTATAGGTGTGGCAGGGTATACTCAGACATGAGTCCCTTGCTCACTGCACCATCAGGATTCAAGCAAGCCGGGCCGATGACGGCTGAAATGCCAGAAACCGGTCCCCGGAAGCTTGTCTCCTTTCTGGTGAAGAATTGGCTTGGTAGTTTGGTCTGCCCTGTTCCCATGATGCACTGGGCCAGGGACAGACTAATTTGCATATAGCCAGGTTCTGAGCTGGGATGGTGCAGTGAGCTAAATAACGGTGATGAATTAAGCCCTGATCTTTGGACTGGGTAAGAGTGGTCTGCTTAATTCAGACACTCTGTTCATCACTACCCCCTTTTCTGTATCGTTTTTGGCCACTATAGGTGTGGCAGGGTATACTCAGACATGAGTCCCTTGCTCACTGCACCATCAGGATTCAAGCAAGCCGTGCCGACGACGGCTGAAATGCCAGAAACCGGTCCCCGGAAGCTTGTCTCCTTTCTGGTGAAGAATTGGCTTGGTAGTTTGGTCTGCCCTGTTCCCATGATGCACTGGGCCAGGGACAGACTAATTTGCATATAGCCAGGTTCTGAGCTGGGATGGTGCAGTGAGCTAAATAACGGTGATGGATCAAGCCCTGATCTTTGGACTGGGTAAGAGTGGTCTGATTAATTCAGACACTCTCTTCATCACCACCCCCTTTTCTGTATCGTTTTTGGCCACTATAGGTGTGGCAGGGTATACTCAGACATGAGTCCCTTGCTCACTGCACCATCAGGATTCAAGCAAGCCAGGCCGACGACGGCTGAAATGCCAGAAACCGGTCCCCGGAAGCTTGTCTCCTTTCTGGTGAAGAATTGGCTTGGTAGTTTGGTCTGCCCTGTTCCCATGATGCACTGGGCCAGGGACAGACTAATTTGCATATAGCCAGGTTCTGAGCTGCGATGGTGCAGTGAGCTAAATAACGGTGATGGATCAAGCCCTGATCTTTGGACTGGGTAAGAGTGGTCTGCTTAATTCAGACACTCTCTTCATCACCACCCCCTTTTCTGTATCGTTTTTGGCCACTATAGGTGTGGCAGGGTATACTCAGACATGAGTCCCTTGCTCACTGCACCATCAGGATTCAAGCAAGCCGGGCCGACGACGGCTGAAATGCCAGAAACTGGTCCCCGGAAGCTTGTCTCCTTTCTGGTGAAGAATTGGCTTGGTAGTTTGGTCTGCCCTGTTCCCATGATGCACTGGGCCAGGGACAGACTAATTTGCATATAGCCAGGTTCTGAGCTGGGATGGTGCAGTGAGCTAAATAACGGTGATGGATCCAGCCCTGATCTTTGGACTGGGTAAGAGTGGTCTGCTTAATTCAGACACTCTGTTCATCACCACCCCCTTTTCTGTATCGTTTTTGGTCTCTATAGGTGTGGCAGGGTATACTCAGACATGAGTCCCTTTCTCACTGCACCATCAGGATTCAAGCAAGCCGTGCCGACGACGGCTGAAATGCCAAAAACCGGTCCCCGGAAGCTTGTCTCCTTTCTGGTGAAGAATTGGCTTGGTAGTTTGGTCTGCCCTGTTCCCATGATGCACTGGGCCAGGTACAGACTAATTTGCATACAGCCAGGTTCTGAGCTGGGATGGTGCAGTGAGCTAAATAACGGTGATGGATCAAGCCCTGATCTTTGGACTGGGTAAGAGTGGTCTGCTTAATTCAGACACTCTGTTCATCACCACCCCCTTTTCTGTATCGTTTTTGGCCACTATAGGTGTGGCAGGGTATACTCAGACATGAGTCCCTTGCTCACTGCACCATCAGGATTCAAGCAAGTCAGGCCGACGATGGCTGAAATGCCAGAAACGGGTCCCCGGAAGCTTGTCTCCTTTCTGGTGAAGAATTGGCTTGGTAGTTTGGTCTGCCCTGTTCCCATGATGCACTGGGCCAGGGTCAGACTAATTTGCATATAGCCAGGTTCTGAGCTGGGATTGTGCAGTGAGCTAAATAACGGTGATGGATCAAGCCCTGATCTTTGGACTGGGTAAGAGTGGTCTGATTAATTCAGACACTCTCTTCATCACCACCCCCTGTTCTGTATCGTTTTTGGCCACTATAGGTGTGGCAGGGTATACTCAGACATGAGTCCCTTGCTCACTGCACCATCAGGATTCAAGCAAGCCGGGCCGATGACGGCTGAAATGCCAGAAACCGGTCCCTGGAAGCTTGTCTCCTTTCTGGTGAAGAATTGGCTTAGTAGTTTGGTCTGCCCTGTTCCCATGATGCACTGGGCCAGGGACAGACTAATTTGCATATAGCCAGGTTCTGAGCTACGATGGTGCAGTGAGCTAAATAACGGTGATGGATCAAGCCCTGATCTTTGGACTGGGTAAGAGTGGTCTGCTTAATTCAGACACTCTGTTCATCACCACCCCCTTTTCTGTATCGTTTTTGGCCACTATAGGTGTGGCAGGGTATACTCAGACATGAGTCCCTTGCTCACTGCACCATCAGGATTCAAGCAAGCTGGGCCGACGACGGCTGAAATGCCAGAAACCGGTCCCCGGAAGCTTGTCTCCTTTCTGGTGAAGAATTGGCTTGGTAGTTTGGTCTGCCCTGTTCCCATGATGCACTGGGCCAGGGACAGACTAATTTGCATATAGCCAGGTTCTGAGCTGGGATGGTGCAGTGAGCTAAATAACGGTGATGAATCAAGCCCTGATCTTTGGACTGGGTAAGAGTGGTCTGCTTAATTCAGACACTCTGTTCATCACTACCCCCTTTTCTGTATCGTTTTTGGCCACTATAGGTGTGGCAGGGTATACTCAGACATGAGTCCCTTGCTCACTGCCCCATCAGGATTCAAGCAAGCCGTGCCGACGACGGCTGAAATGCCAGAAACCGGTCCCCGGAAGCTGGTCTCCTTTCTGGTGAAGAATTGGCTTGGTAGTTTGGTCTGCCCTGTTCCCATGATGCACTGGGCCAGGGACAGTCTAATTTGCATATAGCCAGGTTCTGAGCTGGGATGGTGCAGTGAGCTAAATAACGGTGATGGATCAAGCCCTGATCTTTGGACTGGGTAAGAGTGGTCTGCTTAATTCAGACACTCTCTTCATCACCACCCCCTTTTCTGTATCGTTTTTGGCCACTATAGGTGTGGCAGGGTATACTCAGACATGAGTCCCTTGCTCACTGCACCATCAGGATTCAAGCAAGCCAGGCCGACGACGGCTGAAATGCCAGAAACCGGTCCCCGGAAGCTTGCCTCCTTTCTGGTGAAGAATTGGCTTGGTAGTTTGGTCTGCCCTGTTCCCATGATGCACTGGGCCAGGGACAGACTAATTTGCATATGGCCAGGTTCTGAGCTGCGATGGTGCAGTGAGCTAAATAACGGTGATGGATCAAGCCCTGATCTTTGGACTGGGTAAGAGTGGTCTGCTTAATTCAGACACTCTCTTCATCACCACCCCCTTTTCTGTATCGTTTTTGGCCACTATAGGTGTGGCAGGGTATACTCAGACATGAGTCCCTTGCTCACTGCACCATCAGGATTCAAGCAAGCCGGGCCGACGACGGCTGAAATGCCAGAAACTGGTCCCCGGAAGCTTGTCTCCTTTCTGGTGAAGAATTGGCTTGGTAGTTTGGTCTGCCCTGTTCCCATGATGCACTGGGCCAGGGACAGACTAATTTGCATATAGCCAGGTTCTGAGCTGGGATGGTGCAGTGAGCTAAATAACGGTGATGGATCCAGCCCTGATCTTTGGACTGGGTAAGAGTGGTCTGCTTAATTCAGACACTCTCTTCATCACCACCCCCTTTTCTGTATCGTTTTTGGCCACTATAGGTGTGGCAGGGTATACTCAGACATGAGTCCCTTGCTCACTGCACCATCAGGATTCAAGCAAGCCAGGCCGACGACGGCTGAAATGCCAGAAACCGGTCCCCGGAAGCTTGTCTCCTTTCTGGTGAAGAATTGGCTTGGTAGTTTGGTCTGCCCTGTTCCCATGATGCACTGGGCCAGGGACAGACTAATTTGCATATAGCCAGGTTCTGAGCTGCGATGGTGCAGTGAGCTAAATAACGGTGATGGATCAAGCCATGATCTTTGGACTGGGTAAGAGTGGTCTGCTTAATTCAGACACTCTGTTCATCACCACCCCCTTTTCTGTATCGTTTTTGGCCACTATAGGTGTGGCAGGGTATACTCAGACATGAGTCCCTTGCTCACTGCACCATCAGGATTCAAGCAAGCCGGGCCGACGACGGCTGAAATGCCAGAAACTGGTCCCCGGAAGCTTGTCTCCTTTCTGGTGAAGAATTGGCTTGGTAGTTTGGTCTGCCCTGTTCCCATGATGCACTGGGCCAGGGACAGACTAATTTGCATATAGCCAGGTTCTGAGCTGGGATGGTGCAGTGAGCTAAATAACGGTGATGGATCCAGCCCTGATCTTTGGACTGGGTAAGAGTGGTCTGCTTAATTCAGACACTCTGTTCATCACCACCCCCTTTTCTGTATCGTTTTTGGCCACTATAGGTGTGGCAGGGTATACTCAGACATGAGTCCCTTGCTCACTGCACCATCAGGATTCAAGCAAGCCAGGCGGACGATGGCTGAAATGCCAGAAACGGGTCCCCGGAAGCTTGTCTCCTTTCTGGTGAAGAATTGGCTTGGTAGTTTGGTCTGCCCTGTTCCCATGATGCACTGGGCCAGGGACAGACTAATTTGCATATAGCCAGGTTCTGAGCTGGGATTGTGCAGTGAGCTAAATAACAGTGATGGATCAAGCCCTGATCTTTGGACTGGGTAAGAGTGGTCTGCTTAATTCAGACACTCTGTTCATCACCACCCCGTTTTCTGTATCGTTTTTGGCCACTATAGGTGTGGCAGGGTATACTCAGACATGAGTCCCTTGCTCAGTGCACCATCAGGATTCAAGCAAGCCAGGCCGACGATGGCTGAAATGCCAGAAACGGGTCCCCGGAAGCTTGTCTCCTTTCTGGTGAAGAATTGGCTTGGTAGTTTGGTCTGCCCTGTTCCCATGATGCACTGGGCCAGGGACAGACTAATTTGCATATAGCCAGGTTCTGAGCTGGGATTGTGCAGTGAGCTAAATAACGGTGATGGATCAAGCCCTGATCTTTGGACTGGGTAAGAGTGGTCTGATTAATTCAGACACTCTCTTCATCACCACCCCCTTTTCTGTATCATTTTTGGCCACTATAGGTGTGGCAGGGTATACTCAGACATGAGTCCCTTGCTCACTGCACCATCAGGATTCAAGCAAGCCGGGCCGACGACGGCTGAAATGCCAGAAACCGGTCCCCGGAAGCTTGTCTCCTTTCTGGTGAAGAATTGGCTTGGTAGTTTGGTCTGCCCTGTTCCCATGATGCACTGGGCCAGGGACAGACTAATTTGCATATAGCCAGGTTCTGAGCTGCGATGGTGCAGTGAGCTAAATAGCGGTGATGGATCAAGCCCTGATCTTTGGACTGGGTAAGAGTGGTCTGCTTAATTCAGACACTCTGTTCATCACCACCCCCTTTTCTGTATCGTTTTTGGCCACTATAGGTGTGGCAGGGTATACTCAGACATGAGTCCCTTGCTCACTGCACCATCAGGATTCAATCAAGCCGGGCCGACGACGGCTGAAATGCCAGAAACCGGTCCCCGGAAGCTTGTCTCCTTTCTGGTGAAGAATTGGCTTGGTAGTTTGGTCTGCCCTGTTCCCATGATGCACTGGGCCAGGGACAGACTAATTTGCATATAGCCAGGTTCTGAGCTGGGATGGTGCAGTGAGCTAAATAACGGTGATGAATCAAGCCCTGATCTTTTGACTGGGTAAGAGTGGTCTGCCTAATTCAGACACTCTGTTCATCACTACCCCCTTTTCTGTATCGTTTTTGGCCACTATAGGTGTGGCAGGGTATACTCAGACATGAGTCCCTTGCTCACTGCACCATCAGGATTCAAGCAAGCCGGGCCGACGACGGCTGAAATGCCAGAAACCGGTCCCCGGAAGCTTGTCTCCTTTCTGGTGAAGAATTGGCTTGGTAGTTTGGTCTGCCCTGTTCCCATGATGCACTCGGCCAGGGACAGACTAATTTGCATATAGCCAGGTTCTCAGCTGGGATGGTGCAGTGAGCTAAATAACGGTGATGGATCAAGCCCTGATCTTTGGACTGGGTAAGAGTGGTCTGCTTAATTCAGACACTCTGTTCATCACCACCCCCTTTTCTGTATCACCTTCTCAATTAGTAGTCTGGAGGCAGCTAATACAGGTCTTTTCTCCCTAATCAGCAACCGGCCATAATTTACCACTTGGAGCCAGCTGCCAGTGCCCATGCCTGGTCTACAGTTGCAACTGACGGAGTTGATCTACGCCTAATCTGCTGTCTCGCAAGCTGGTCACAGAAAAAGGGGCACGAGTTCAAGTGACTCATCATAGGCAGAATAGAAGAGTACCAATCCAAGCTGCATTTTGAACCACAAAAGACCCCTAGACATCAAAAACTCAGATTAAAAACCTGTTGGAATCTGCTTCGAAGCAGGTGATACTGCGGTAGATACAGACTTGAAACAGGTGCTAGCCACCATGCAACATAGTCTAAGTAAAATAGATTTAAAAATTGATGCCCTTGAATATCGCATTGATGGGATGTCGGAGTGTCTCAAACATACAGAACGCCTGGACGTAGTGGAGCAAAGAGTGGCGGAGGCAGAGGATACCCTCAGCGTTGGTGCGCAGGCCCAGACAAAAATGGAGAAACTACTTCGGAGCGTCCGAGCTAAGGCTGAGGATTTGGAGGCATGCTCCAGACGAAATAACCTCCGCTTTGTTGGGGTACCAGAGTCCACAAATATTTTACGAACATGGAACACTACTGTAGGAAGGTGGATATCTGACTATGGTTACCCCCAAACTTTTTGTCTGGTGTTTAGCTGGTTTTTGACTTAGTTGGCCTGGGATCCTGCTATTCAGGGCCCCAGGCTGATTGCTCTCTCCTTAAAATGGACTCCATGTACCTTAGGTGCATAACACAATTGGAATTGGTTCACCTTATAGGCCCCTGTAACAGTGTACCATAGGTACCCAGGGCATAGGTGTAGCCAAGGCCTGCCAGGGGCTGCAGCATGTATTGTGCCACCCCTGGCCTGGCCTCCATATTTGACACAACTGGCTGATCACTCAGCTGGGGTAAGTTGGTGTAATCACCTCTTACTTAGGTACAGTATGTCTGTGCCTAACCCTAAACTGGACACATATGTTCCTATCAGCCACTCCTATGGAAGGCCTCATCAATCCTGGAGGCAGAGTGCTTGGAAATATGTGAGATGGTGCTCTAGCATGAGCTGAGCCTGTCTGCAGCTGTCGGGAACCACTCCCTAAGCTGTTCCGGGATATTGCCATACCATATACTCTTAAGTGCATTATAATCCTCGCGGTTAAATGCTATCTTTGGTTTGGCTTTATCAAAACATGTCGAGTAAGGTGTCATACGAATTGGAATACTATCCCCTCGCCAATTCTGGCGACGGGGATAGCATTCAACCCTTCTAGAGGGACACGACATGTGTGTAGCCTTAACCCCGGTTAAAGTTAAACAGAGCCTCAGCTTCACAAAATGGACGCTGCCACCACAGACACAAGTCTGGCCTCCTGCTGCTGACCGAAACTCGGCAGATGGTGGCCTGGACAAAGGGTTTCCTGCCTTGGGAGGTGCGAGCACCACCCCAGACAGGATTTTGTGTATTGGGTAGGACAGGGCTGAATAGAATCAGACATGCCCGGGGCACACAAGGTGTCCCCGTGCATAGGCCAGTCCAAACCGGTTCTGGGGCCTTCCAGCCCCAGTCCTGGCGCGGAGCTGGACAAAGGAAAGGGGGTGTAACCGCCCCCCTTCCTGGTTCCTCCCAGAGGAGGGACCTAGTAGGTGATCCACCCCCAGTTTGGGAATAAGAGGGGGAGCAGTGCCATTGCACAGCAGATCATCCCGAAATCAACTTTAAACAAGAAGAAGACTGGACTTCGACATTCTGCTGCACAGAAGACTGAAGAGAATCTCCCTTGTGGCCTAGGAGTGGCCACCCTGTGAACACAGGTACCAACCAGCAACTCGACGTCTGCTTTGCCGCCGCCTCCCGCCGGAGACCGAGCCCAGAGCCCGACAAGAACCAGACTCCCAGACCTCTCAGAGCCCGATCCACAGTCCCTGCGAAGAAGGGACCCGTGGAGGCACCAAGTGACGTGGGACCGGACCTCTTGGAAGACACTCGAAAAGCTGACTGCGCAGCTTCTGAGGTATCCTCGACGTTGTGCTTTGGGGATTGAGAACCCCCACCACCGAGCAGCCCTTGCACCGAAGATCAGCCCTCCAGCATCTCCACGATCTGCGTGGGGCCCTTTTGCATTGTGCCACTCGACGCGCCATCCCGGCCACTAGCCACGTGGTCAGCGGCCATCTTGGCGACGAACCCGAAGATTTAAACAGCAGGTCTGGTTGCTCCAGACCTACCCAAGCTCCTGTGAAAAGGAGCACCCGCTCTGACCTTGCTGGTCCGAGTGAACAGCATCTTTCAACTTCTGTGTGGCTTGCATTTGCCAAGGCCTGTTTGCTCCGATCAAGGTCGCCGACACCGCCAACAGCGAGAAGCCTACGTGGGACAGCTCGTGACCGACTCCTGGACGTCCTCGACCCCGGGTATCCACGTGGCTGCCGAAAGAAGCTACCCGACAACGCCTGTTTGCACCCGACATCGCCTGGTTCCAATCTGGTTCCACGGTAGTCACTGGCTAGTGACTTTGAACACTGTCCCCTCTGCTTTCAGGTCTTCACATCTTCTGATCCACCCTTGGATCCACCGGAACTCTTCTCATCGAGCCGCCTGCAGCATCCTCAGCTCCAAGCACCATCGACCAGCGTGACGAAACCCGACACAACTTCGACCCTGTGCACCCGCTTCCTGTGGGTGAGGTAACTCAGCTCCGCCGGTGCTCCTGCACTGGTACACATCCCAAGGGCCTGTGTTTTAAGTTTCAGCTCCGTAGGTCACTCGGAAGGTTCCTAACTTTCTAACTTTGTGCTTTTTACGCACCATAGACTTTGTATTGAGAAGTGCGTGCACTTTGAACACTGCACCCGAGTCCCGTGGGCCTTTCCCGACTTAGTTAACTCCAGTCTCGAATAGCTCCAGCGATTCCCAAGGCCCTAGGCCTCTTCACTTTCCTCTAGGTATCTCTTATACCACTTTCTTAGTATATGGTTTAGGTGGCCCCTAGGGCTCATCCATATTGTGCAACTTTTGTGTATTTTAAACTGTCTTGTGATTTAACGCTTGTGCTTCTGTGCTCATAAAGAGTCCAGGGGATTTTATAGTTAATAAATCAATATATATTTTCAATATATATCTGTGTGGTGTCCCTTTCATTTGGTATTCAAGGGGGTTGTGTATGGTATAACAGCTGGCTTCACATGCCTTTCAGAGTTTAGCCTAAGACTGCTTTGTCCACGTTACCACTAGGATAACTGGTCTACAAGGTTGAATTACAACCATCACCATAAGGGTTGCTTGGCATGGTACAAAGTGATCACTAAGAATTAGTGAGCATTATATACCAGGCCAACTTCTCACATTGGTGAGCAGCGGATTGGGATCTGAGCTTGCTGTTGTTTTACCATTACAATCTTTGAGATTATCATTTGAAAGATCATACAGGTACCTGCTAGGTACATATAAAACAAGACTAGTATACATAAGTTCTACTGAACTTAGTTGTTGTAGAGCAAAGGGAGTAGCACACCCTAGCTACAACTACTAGATAGGTTTAGTAGGTAAACACCAGTGTAGGTAGATTGCAACACATCCACCCACACTAGAGCAATGTCTGGAACAGAGGGGTCCAGTGGACTTACTCCTGTTGAGAGTGACCCTCCAAGGGCACCATCCCAATTTGCTATTTTTCCCTTTAAGGAATTAAGACAGCTTTGTGTCTTAAGGGGTCTGAAGACAGGGCCTTCCCCTACTACAGACCACCTAAGAGAGCTCTTGGATCAGTCTGAGGCTCTAAAGACCTCTAAAGCAAACCCCACAGGGGATGCTGAAGGAGGCCATCCTTCAGAGGATGACACTGTAGACACCCCTGCCCCTATCATCCTGGTAGATGAGGAAGCCTCCACCACTGGAGCTCCTCAGGTAGATGTAGAGGAAGAAGAAGAGGAGGAGGAGGTGGAAAGCAGTGAGTCAGATGATGACAGAGATAGTCAGGTGCTGGTCAGTAGACTGAACCAGGCTAACTTAAGCCAACTTGGGAATGAATCTGGTAACAACCCATTCAGACCCCCAGGTGGGCTTAACCAGGGGCATAGGAGGAGGAGGAATCACTCAGGTGAATCCAATACCTCCCATGTCCCTAGAGGCTCTCATGGTCACTCCAGGAAGGAGATGACTAGCCCTCAGAGAAGGGAACATGAGGCCAAGATGAGAGAGGCTGAGCTTAGGATCCAGAGGCAAGAGTTAGAGGTTGCCCTGGCCAAGGAGAAACTTGCTAGAGCAAGACAGCCTAGAGAGAGTGGATTAGGATCCACTGGTGGCAGCAATATCCAGAAGGATAAAGACAGGTCCTTTGATACAAGAAACCTGAGTAAGATTGTGCCCCCCTACAAAGCTGGGGATGATATCCACAAATGGATGACTGCACTTGAGAGAGCCTGCATGGTACAGCAGATCCCTCAGGAGCAGTGGGCAGCAATCTTGTGGCTCTCCTTTGAAGGTAGAGGCAGAGACAGACTCCTCACAGTTAGTGATGAGGATTCTAGAAACTACATGGTCCTGAAGAGTGCTCTGATTGATGGGTTGGGCTTAACCACTGAACAGTACAGGTTAATGTTCAGAGACACCCAGAAGACACAGACTCAGGACTGGTCTGAATTTGTTGAGTGTGCCACTAAGGCTCTGGAGGGCTGGTTGCTGGGAAGTAAGGTTACTGACTATACAGGATTGTATAATTTAATTATGAGAGAGCAAATCTTAAGTAATTGTCAAAATCAGCTTCTACATCAGCACCTGGTTGACTCTGATCTGACCTCCCCACAAGAATTGGGTAGGAGGGCAGACAAGTGGGTCAGAACCAGGATCAGGCCTAAGAACCAGGGTGGTGACCAAAAGAAAGAGACTACCAAGCCTCAAGAGAAGGGTGGGGATAAAAGTAAGGAAAAGACTTCCCCTAGGCCCCAAAACTCCAAGAATGGGGGTGGGTCCCAAGACACTTCTACATCCCAGAAAAAGCCTTATTGTCATACCTGTAAACAAGTTGGGCATTACAAAACAGACAGCTGTTGTCCCAAGAATGGCAATAAGGAGAATATACCTCCAGGTAAGGCTCCAACACCTCCTGTCACTGTTAGCAGTGGTCCCCCAGGTGGTGGGAGCACCCCCACGAATTTGGGTGGGTTTACTTTTGGAGGACAGGTGGACTCTGGCCTATCCAGGTCCCCTAACACAGATACTCTTGTCTATGAGACTGGCATGGGGTTTGCCAATTTCACTGCTTGCCCAAACACTTTGAGCAAGTATAGACAGGAGCCCCTCATCAATGGCTTGAAAGTTGAGGCCTTCAGAGACACAGGGGCTAGCATCACCATGGTGGCTGAATGTCTAGTCCCCTCAAGGCAACTTTTACCTGATGCCAAATATCAGGTGACAAACATTGATGGCATAGAATCCAATCATCCCATGGCAGTAGTCAATCTTAGCTGGGGAGGTGTCACTGGCCCAAAGAGAGTGGCAGTGTCAGCAAACTTGCCTGTAGATTGCCTACTGGGTAATGATTTGGAAATCTCATCCTGGGCTGAGGTTGAACAGCAAACCCATTCTAGAATGGTAAATCTCCATGGAAAGGTTAGTGGGGCTGTAATGGCTACAGCCCCAATTCAAGATGTCCTTCCTGAGAAGGTTGGGAGGGCTGAGCAAACCTCTGCCCTATCTTTAGATAACTTCCCTCCTGGAAAGAGTAGCAGGGCTGTACTAGTAACAGCCCATACCCAAACTGAGTCTCCTCCTGAAAAGGTTGGTGGGGCTGTGATGGCCACAGCCCAAACTCAAACTGATACATGGGTAGTGAAGCCTGAAATGATGGATCACTCCACCCAAACAGAGAGCATTGAGGAGGAAGAGAAATCTCCCTCCCACCAGACTTTAGGAAAGGATCAGCCTCCTCAGGGAACTGATCTTACCCCTGATGAAGGAACTGTCCCAGAGGTTGTTAGGCCTGGCCTAACAGAGCCTCTGATGGCAGTGGACCCTTCTCAGGTGGGACCCAGTCTGGAGCAGGCAACCTGCCCCTCTCTACCTTGCCTTACTCAGACCAGGGCTGCAGAGGACAAGAAGGACAGTGAGACCCAAAGGGCCCCCTGTCAAATAAAGCACCCCCATCAGCAGATTAGGGGCACCGAAACTAGTAGCCCTAGTGAGGTGCAAGCTTTAAAAACTCCTGAGGGATCCCCCTTAAAAGTAGTTAGGGACCTCCCCCAGATGGATATTGTTGGGCACAGCCAAACCTGGGACCCTAAGGGCCCAAACCTGACCTGTCCCTCCAGTAAGCCAAACAGAGGGACCCAGCCTCCAGCTTTAGGTAGCCAGAGGTTGACCCTGAGAGCACAGTGCAACTCAGTCAGAGAAAGAAAGGCACACATGGTGGAGAGTGATTGGAGGAAGCTGAGCCCTACAGAGGAAACTCACTTCAGTACTCCATCTCAACACCAGCCTTTGACTTTGCAAAGACACACCACAGGTAGAGATTCCCTATGGTGGAGACCCTCCGATACCCTTAGGGTGAGGGATTGCTTAGTGGACCATGAGACAGGGGGTTACCAAGCCAGAGCTGGTACTTCCTTATATGGCCACTTAGGCAATATAGGCTTACCTGGTCAAGGATAGCCTTATCTCCTTTCGTTTGGGGGGGGGTTATGTAGGAAGGTGGATATCTGACTATGGTTACCCCCAAACTTTTTGTCTGGTGTTTAGCTGGTTTTTGACTTAGTTGGCCTGGGATCCTGCTATTCAGGGCCCCAGGCTGATTGCTCTCTCCTTAAAATGGACTCCATGTACCTTAGGTGCATAACACAATTGGAATTGGTTCACCTTATAGGCCCCTGTAACAGTGTACCATAGGTACCCAGGGCATAGGTGTAGCCAAGGCCTGCCAGGGGCTGCAGCATGTATTGTGCCACCCCTGGCCTGGCCTCCATATTTGACACAACTGGCTGATCACTCAGCTGGGGTAAGTTGGCGTAATCACCTCTTACTTAGGTACAGTATGTCTGTGCCTAACCCTAAACTGGACACATATGTTCCTATCAGCCACTCCTATGGAAGGCCTCATCAATCCTGGAGGCAGAGTGCTTGGAAATATGTGAGATGGTGCTCTAGCATGAGCTGAGCCTGTCTGCAGCTGTCGGGAACCACTCCCTAAGCTGTTCCGGGATATTGCCATACCATATACTCTTAAGTGCATTATAATCCTCGCGGTTAAATGCTATCTTTGGTTTGGCTTTATCAAAACATGTCGAGTAAGGTGTCATACGAATTGGAATACTATCCCCTCGCCAATTCTGGCGACGGGGATAGCATTCCACCCTTCTAGAGGGACACGACATGTGTGTAGCCTTAACCCCGGTTAAAGTTAAACAGAGCCTCAGCTTCACAAAATGGACGCTGCCACCACAGACACAAGTCTGGCCTCCTGCTGCTGACCGAAACTCGGCAGATGGTGGCCTGGACAAAGGGTTTCCTGCCTTGGGAGGTGCGAGCACCACCCCAGACAGGATTTTGTGTATTGGGTAGGACAGGGCTGAATAGAATCAGACATGCCCGGGGCACACAAGGTGTCCCCGTGCATAGGCCAGTCCAAACCGGTTCTGGGGCCTTCCAGCCCCAGTCCTGGCGCGGAGCTGGACAAAGGAAAGGGGGTGTAACCGCCCCCCTTCCTGGTTCCTCCCAGAGGAGGGACCTAGTAGGTGATCCACCCCCAGTTTGGGAATAAGAGGGGGAGCAGTGCCATTGCACAGCAGATCATCCCGAAATCAACTTTAAACAAGAAGAAGACTGGACTTCGACATTCTGCTGCACAGAAGACTGAAGAGAATCTCCCTTGTGGCCTAGGAGTGGCCACCCTGTGAACACAGGTCCCAACCAGCAACTCGACGTCTGCTTTGCCGCCGCCTCCCGCCGGAGACCGAGCCCAGAGCCCGACAAGAACCAGACTCCCAGACCTCTCAGAGCCCGATCCACAGTCCCTGCGAAGAAGGGACCCGTGGAGGCACCGAGTGACGTGGGACCGGACCTCTTGGAAGACACTCGAAAAGCTGACTGCGCAGCTTCTGAGGTATCCTCGACGTTGTGCTTTGGGGATTGAGAACCCCCACCACCGAGCAGCCCTTGCACCGAAGATCAGCCCTCCAGCATCTCCACGATCTGCGTGGGGCCCTTTTGCATTGTGCCACTCGACGCGCCATCCCGGCCACTAGCCACGTGGTCAGCGGCCATCTTGGCGACGAACCCGAAGATTTAAACAGCAGGTCTGGTTGCTCCAGACCTACCCAAGCTCCTGTGAAAAGGAGCACCCGCTCTGACCTTGCTGGTCCGAGTGAACAGCATCTTTCAACTTCTGCGTGGCTTGCATTTGCCAAGGCCTGTTTGCTCCGATCAAGGTCGCCGACACCGCCAACAGCGAGAAGCCTACGTGGGACAGCTCGTGACCGACTCCTGGACGTCCTCGACCCCGGGTATCCACGTGGCTGCCGAAAGAAGCTACCCGACAACGCCTGTTTGCACCCGACATCGCCTGGTTCCAATCTGGTTCCACGGTAGTCACTGGCTAGTGACTTTGAACACTGTCCCCTCTGCTTTCAGGTCTTCACATCTTCTGATCCACCCTTGGATCCACCGGAACTCTTCTCATCGAGCCGCCTGCAGCATCTTCAGCTCCAAGCACCATCGACCAGCGTGACGAAACCCGACACAACTTCGACCCTGTGCACCCGCTTCCTGTGGGTGAGGTAACTCAGCTCCGCCGGTGCTCCTGCACTGGTACACATCCCAAGGGCCTGTGTTTTAAGTTTCAGCTCCGTAGGTCACTCGGAAGGTTCCTAACTTTCTAACTTTGTGCTTTTTACGCACCATAGACTTTGTATTGAGAAGTGCGTGCACTTTGAACACTGCACCCGAGTCCCGTGGGCCTTTCCCGACTTAGTTAACTCCAGTCTCGAATAGCTCCAGCGATTCCCAAGGCCCTAGGCCTCTTCACTTTCCTCTAGGTATCTCTTATACCACTTTCTTAGTATATGGTTTAGGTGGCCCCTAGGGCTCATCCATATTGTGCAACTTTTGTGTATTTTAAACTGTCTTGTGATTTAACGCTTGTGCTTCTGTGCTCATAAAGAGTCCAGGGGATTTTATAGTTAATAAATCAATATATATTTTCAATATATATCTGTGTGGTGTCCCTTTCATTTGGTATTCAAGGGGGTTGTGTATGGTATAACAGCTGGCTTCACATGCCTTTCAGAGTTTAGCCTAAGACTGCTTTGTCCACGTTACCACTAGGATAACTGGTCTACAAGGTTGAATTACAACCATCACCATAAGGGTTGCTTGGCATGGTACAAAGTGATCACTAAGAATTAGTGAGCATTATATACCAGGCCAACTTCTCACAACTACGTTGAGCAGTTAATGGCTACTCTGCTGGGCATGGAGAATTTGTCTGCTCTGTTTGCAGTGGAGCGGGCACATAGGTCATTGGCAGCAAGGCCCCAGCATCCTATAATATCAAGGTTCCTAAACTACCAGGATAGGGCGCTCCACAGAGCTAGAGAACTTCAAGGACTTTGGCACGAAGGTATGACTATTTCTATCTACCCTGATTTTACCCAGCAAATGAAAGAGGCCTGTTTGCTCCAGTGAAAAGACGGCTGTGTGAATTGCAATTAGAGTATAATAAGTTGTACCCTGCAAAGCTCCGGGTCACAGTAGATGGGTCCTCACAGGTCTTCCAGACCGTAAGCAGGCACTGCAGTTTCTTAAAAAGCATGAAAGTGCGGCATGGATGACGAAGTCCCCCAGTCAACAAAAAGGGCAAGGAGGCTACTAGGTCGGACCCTGACGAATATGGTATGTTAGTTGGAGAAGGTACGCTGACTTTCACGAACTGAATGCCCATTGGGTCTGGAACACTGGCCTAGGCTCGTATGTGATATAGATCACTACTGTGACACTAAAGGGAGGTCCAGCTTGGTGGCAGTGCTGGAGAATGGTAAACAGATCACATCATGTGTTCAGTGCATTGTCTGCCTTCTGCGGATCTGAAATGGACTGTGAACTTAAGGCAGTCGTTGCTCCATAGAACAGGGATCCACCGTGGGAGTCCAGCCTTCCTGGCTGGGGGGTTGTCTCCTTTTCCATCATTTTATCGGTGGACTGCCAGCTGGTCACAGGGCGTGGGGTGGGTCCTCCACAGGCTGAGTGGGAAGCACTATATAACCTGCATTAAGTGGATTTGCCGGGCGGCGGATGTCCCACTGTCAGCAACATCCTGCCCAGTGTGTGATCCAAAGAGGGAATGTTTTTGTTGGTGATTGATTTGAGAAATATCCTTATTTGGGAGGGGGGGAGATACTCGATTATGCAAAGTTTGGTACTGCATGGCGTGGGAGGTGGGTTGGGGGTGCTGAGTTTTTTGGGGTTAAAGTTAAAGCTAAAGCACAAAACTCAGTCGCAGAATTGCCTTTCCTGAGTCACATGTGGCCACATGGTAATAATCTATTGAAAGTTTGCAGGCATGGAGGGTAAAAAATAAGCAGACAAATAGTATAAGCTTCATTACATGGAATGTTAGAGGGCTAAAGGAGTACAGAACAACCTGGAAGGTGGTGGCATATTTTAAGTGTCATAAACTCGATATTGGGTTGCTGCAGGAGAGCCATCTTTCCCCTATAGAAAAATGACCTCACATAGAATTTTTCATGGTATGATAACTGATGCAGGTTTCACTTCGCATGCCAGGGGAGTGCTGGTATGGCTCAACCCGAAGTCAAGGTTTCCATTGCAGTGCTTGCATAGGGACCCTAACGGTAGGTCCATTATTGCAAAATGTCATAAGGCTGGGAAACAAACCATAGTGGTTAATGTATAAGGCCCCAACTATGACGACCCTCTCTATTTTCAGACACTACCCTCACTGCTATTACGTATGGAAGAGGCGGCAATAGTCTGCGGTGGTGGTTTTAATTGTATATTTAACTCAAGAAACGATAGATCTAACGGCCCTCCTCACCGACAATCAGCAGCTGTTGGTGCTATCACAGAAATAATAGACCAACAAGGACTAGCTGACGCCTGGAGACAGAGATTCTTTAGTAACACAAACCAAACCAATAAGCACATAGAGTGACAGACTAAAATCTCATACAGTTCTCTTGTGGGAGAAATCCCTTTCAGTACTAATACCCTCACCCACCAGATGTGGCATGCTTCATCATCTGGGTATCTTCTCTTAGTGGGAAAACCTAGTTCCACTAAGGGCTACAACCTCTTCTCTAAGATGGAGCTCAAGGGTGGTTTAGGTAACCTTAACCTATAGAGGATACACTAAATCCCATTAATGTGAGATGCTAAAAAAGTGGAGAGTCTCTGGCCTTTCAAATGAGGCTCAAAAGCTGCTGGAAGCAGCATGGGCGGAGAGCGCGAATAAAAGATATAGATCAGCTTGGTCCAGATGGGTCAGTTGGTGTGTTCGGAATGATCAGGATCCCATGGGGTGCGAAGTGGTAGCAGTTATGAACTTCTTGGCATCCTTAGTGGCTCAGGGCACTGGCGTACCTCACAGTTAAATCCTACAGGTCGGCAATTACAGCTGGCCATGAGCCAATCCAGGTTCAATGAGTTGGTAAGCACACAATGGTCTGCAAGTTGATGAGGGTTATCCGCCTCATGCTCCCTCCAGAACCCAGATATTTGTCGCTTTGGGACGTTAAGAAGGTGTTGCACTTGTTCCAATCTTGGCACCCCATTAAGTTCTTGTCCTGTAAGAGCGATTGGTGAAGCTGGCAATGCTTTTGTGCCCGATTTCTTGCCGAAGAGTGTTGAACGTTAGGGCACTGGACATTTCAGGATGAGTTTTCACTCCGCAAGAAGTTACATTCCATATTGTCTGTGGGATTAAGTCAGACTCCCGAGTGATATCCAGCTTTTGATAGTTGCCCCAAGCTGTGTGTGGTCTGATGCCTCAAAGAATACGAGAGTATGACTGAGGAGACCCACCCCCCTGGGGAGCGCCAATTGTTGATTTCCTTAAGGAAGCCCTTCAAAGTGGTTACGCCACCAACTATAGCCCGTTGGATCCGATGGGTGATGCAAAAGGCAGGCATAAACGTATGCAGTTTGGCGCCCATTCGGTTCGAGGAGTCATGGCTTCAAAAAGCTATCTCCCTGTGGGCCAGGTTGGAAGATATTTTGAACGCTGCAGACTGGTTATCAGACTCGATGTTCAAGAGGTTTTACTTTAAACCAGTCGTGGACATGGTGTGGCTGGTGGTAGATAAGCTTTGAACGAGCATAATCCTTGCCTCCGGTTTTGACATAGAATGAAAAATTTCGTATTAAGCATGATTGAAAGTTTCAATTCTATTAAGGACACAGAGGCGAGGATTATTCCCGCCGAGGACTCCAATGTTTTCCATTTCCCATCCATTATTGCTAAAGGAATGTGCCCGTCAGGGTGGAAGCTGGCCGTATGGTATAAGTATATGCTTTAAAGTTGTTTGCAATATAGTTAAAGAATCAGAGTCTGTTATCATTCATATTGAGATGTTCTCACATTATGTTAAAGAGTAAAGTTGAGAATGCTTTTGATGGTACCGAGATCAGAGTCATGGGTTTTTTGTTGATCTATTCCAGGTTCTGAAAGTTCCAAGAATGACTGACAAGACGCGAGGATACAGTGTTCGCAGTCAATATAGAGGAGTTGGCACAGGAAGCACACGCCCTCGGGGATAGTGGGGACTGCCTTTTGGTGGACTGTGCATGTCCTCACTGAAGCCCCATGGGAGTGCTAGCATTTTGTTATAAAAATTAAAGACTGCTGGAAGGAGGAATTAAGAAAGTTACAGCATAATCCTCGCCTCTGTGTCCTTAATTGAATTGAAACTTTCTGTCATGCTTACTAGGACATTTTTCACTCCCAGATACAACTGGATATACCCATTACTCAGCCAGCTATGACATGCACACACGCATTAATTACTGGTTGGTCTACAGATCCATTCTACCACAGGTTAGTATGTGAGAGATACTCCCCAGGACATACTCTGACCATGCTCCAGTCATATTGGAGATTGACATTGGTACTGGTGCGCCGGCGCCCTTTCTTTGGAGATTTCCACCGTTCTCGTTGATGGATCCTGTATTTAAGTCAGAATTGGTCCAGCTCATCAAAACATTTCTTTCAAATAAATGTAGGCTCTGTAGATTGATACGCTACAGTATGGGAGATGTTTAAGGTGTACATTAGAGGTATGACAATAGCTAGGCATGCGGGGTGCTCCAGGCCTTACAAGGCAGGTTGGCAAGAATTGAGATGGAAATGGCTAGTCTCGAACAAACCTACCAAAAAAATAGTGGCACTGCACTATTAGAAGAGATTCATAGGGCCATAGTGGACTTTCATGATACAGCGGACAGGGTGGTTATACATTTAGGTAAATACGCATCAGCCAGAGTATATGGGGACGGGGACCATCCTGGGGCCACACTTGCGAGGCTTACTTGACCCTAGAGGGAGGCTGCAGTGATTTCTGAAATTATAGACAAGAAAGGGCATAAACTCACAACTCCTGCTGAAGTTGCTGACATGTTTCACAGATATTATACGGACTTCTACGTAACTAAATCCACTGCCGACGAGGAGTTGATCAGACACTGTGGCACTTGAGACTATGCGTTCCGGTAGTGGCCCTGGCTCTGACGGCCTCACTGTAACTTTTTATAAGGCTTTCCAGGAAGAGCTTATCCCACACCTGACAACCCTGTGGAAATGGCTGAAAGGGGAGATACCCCTTATATGAGGGAGGCCCTCATCATTACATTGCTGAAACCTGGGAAGACTCCGGACGTCTGCTCCTCATACAGGCCATTGTTCCTTTTAAACGTTGACATGAAGATTTTTGCTAAAATATTGGCAAACCGGTTGGCTCCCTGGATCCTGCTCTTAGTTAAACCAGAGCAGGCAGGATTTGTCCCAGGTCCCGACATTATATACAACCTGCATACCATATTTGGGACAATTCAAAGGTTAATCCCAGAGGTGAAGGCTTTGGTGTTTTTTTAGATGCCGAGAAGCCACTTGACTCGGTAGAGTGGGGTTTCCTGAAGGGAGTTCTGAACAGAGTGGGGGTAGGCGAGGTGTTCCTCCGACTGATCAAGGTATTACATGCAATGCTGCACGCCAGAGTTCGGGTGGGCAACACTGTCTCTAGTATTATGGATATATCGCAGGATACTCAACAGGGTTGCCCACCTTCCGCATTGCTTTATGCCCTCGTGGTGGAACCAAGTCTTTGTGTGCTACGAGAGTATCATGGTCAAACGGCTAAACGCTTCCCTGATTACCCGACTATTTTGTCGGCATCTGCTGATGATACTTTAATCTATGTGCGGGAGTGGGAGAGGAACCTCAGTCCCGTGCTGGCTGAGGTCGAGCTGTTTAGGCAAGTCTCAGGCCTCCGCATAAATTGGTCTAAATCTATTATGTTCCCCCTGACCCCTTGCACCACTCTGGTGCGCCTTGACCTCCCCTTGCAATGGTCCATTGACCCATGTGTTACCTGGGGGGTTCAAATTCATTCTAACCCTGAGATAGATCTCACTGAAAACTATGGTAAGGCCCTTTCTAGGCTTGAGGATGATATCAACAGGTGGGGATTAAGCTGCCCCTCTCACTGTTGGGACTCAATAATGAAAATGGTCATATTGTATACATTTCTTTCTCTGTTCTCAAATATACCCATGATTCTACCAAAGAGTATATATACCACAATAAGGGCCCAATGTAGGTAAGTTCATTTTACCACTTCTTAAATACCGAATCATACCAATTCGGTATTTAAGAAGTGGTACAATGGAGGGGGGGGGGAGATGTAGGTATTTTAGATTCGGTAAATACCGAATCGTTAAGATTCGGTATTTACCGATTCTGTAAATACCGAATCGGTAAAGCCCATTGATTCCTATGGGCATTGAAGCCCAAAGGAATCAATGGTCATTACCGAATCGGTATTTACCGATTCGGTAATTACCGATTTTTGCAAGGGTGCAGGGGGTGTCACTTTGACACCCTCTAGCACCCCAATTCCCGACTTGTGTGCCATGTGGCACACGACATGCCCTAAGGGCATGTCTGTGTGTCACATTGCACAGGTGTGCATGCACAGATGTGCATGCATACCTGTATTCGGTATTTTACCACCCAATTGGATTGGGTGGTAAAATACCGAATCTTAAAGCCCTGTGACACTCTAACATGTGCCAGCTACATCTGCATTTACAGAATCAGTATTTTACCGATTCTGTATTTACCGATTTGGTAATTTTACTGAATCGGTAAATACAGAATCGGTAAAATACCGATTCTGTAAATGCATGCCCTACATCTAAAAACCCTGGCCCACATGCATCAAGCACTTTTTCATTCGCAAACGGTGCGATTCCTTAAAATCGGCCGTTTGCGAATGCAAAAGTGCTTTTTGGGATGCATGAAGCAATTTTAGAATTCGTAACATGTTTGCGAATTCTAAAATTGCGGGTGCTTTTAAGAAGTCGCAGATGTGCGATTTCTTAAAAGCAATGCATCATTATTTTAAAAAGTGAAAATTCGCAAATAGGGTGCCAAACTTACCGAGTGGTTGAACCACTCGGTAAATTTGGAAAAAGTGTTTAAAATGTTGAAAATGCTTTTTTTTCAACATTCATGTTACGGACACACATGTCCTTAGGACATGTGTGTGTGCAACATGATGCAAAAAATACATTTCAGGGGTGCATGGGGGGGTCCTTTGGACCCCCCCCTGCACCCATGAAATTTTCTAAGTGCCACTCGCAATTTGCATTGACTCCTATGGGCCTTTTGGCCCATAGGAATCAATGGGAATTGCGAAAATTAACTTAAGAATTCGGTATTTCTTTGGGATTCGGTAAAAATTGCGATTTTTACCGAATCACAACGAAATACCGAAAAAAATGATGCATAGCATTTTGCACTTCTTAATTTGCGATTCCTTATTTTTCGCAAATTAAGAAATGCAAAATGACACAATGATGCATGTGGGCCCCTATTACTGACCGGTATTAGGGCACCTACATGGGGCACTAAGGCCCTTAATTATCAAGCTTGCATGGGTAGGCAAACAGCCCTTGATAAAATAGGAGACACTGACACTACCCTACTCTTCTGAAGGTCTAAACGCTCCAGATCGAGAACTGCATTGTAGGGTTGCTCAGGCCTCGTATGCATATGTCTGGCTGCATGGACCAGAGGATATTCCACAACGGCACAACAAAAAGGTGGCTGCTGACCCAGCTCCTCTACCCCAACTGATCTTCCACCAGCCCAAGAAGAGATATGGGTCTTGGACTCCATGCAGGCCACAATCCATGCATGGAAATGTTTCCCAGAGAGGCAGGCGGGTGCTCTTGTACTGTCCCTTAATTGCTCTACATTGGTGCGCATGGTTCCAGGCGGGCACTGAGTCTGAAGTCACCAGAGCGCAGCAAAAACTGGGTGTATTACGGCTGGGGGACGTTTTTATTGATGGAGTAGTCAGTAAGTGGGATGACATTCCTAAAGAGGGGATAATTACCACAACTTTGGACCACTTCCAATACCTCAGGGCTAGACATGCTTGGTGCGAACTGCTAGGGGATGATCTTCAGGAACCGGATGAGATACTATCCCTTACATATATTATACTGGCAAGTACTCCCCAAAAGCTGGTGACCAGGATGTATGGGTTGCAGCAGGAACTCAGGAGGTCTTCTTCGCTGAAATCACGTCACGACTGGCAAAAAGATTTAAATTTTGACATTCATGACAACCGTTGGCAATACAGTTACACAGTCACCAAGCATATTTCCTTAAAAAGCAGGCACATGCTCATTCACTTCAAGTTTATAAGTAGAGTGTATAACACACCAGAAAAACTTTGTACACATGGCTTGAGGGACAGACTGGCTTGTCATAGATGCCCTGGGCAGACAGCTGGTTTTATTCATGTTGCATGGTACTGTCTGGAGGTGTTGGGTTTCTGGGAGGCAATATTTTACATGTTGAGTAAGATTACAGGACATTCACTTCCACCTAGTCCCTCACTGGCCCTGCTTGGTCTGGATAAGGAAGTCGATAAGGTCATTAGGAAACTGGTAGCATTTGGTCTCCTGTTGGCTAAAAGGAGCGTTGCCATGAGCTGGGGAAGAGGGCCCATACCCAAGATGATGAATGGGCGGTATATATGCTTTATTGCTGTCCCCAGAGCTGTCCCAGAAGCTTCTTGGGATTGAATCAACACTATTTGGCGAGCAAGGAAACAGAAGGCGAACAAGATCGAGCATGATGATCCTCTATGGTTTTCGGTCTCGACTATTCTCTCCCGCAGGGATGGATAGGCGAGAGTATAGTAGGCAGTTCAAAAACTCTACCAAACTTGCGGATCCCGTACAGTTCATGTGAGTATGCGCGTGCACACCATCGCCAGCCACGTTACACCACCATTTGTCTGTGCCTCGCATCAGACTTCGAAGGCTGCCGCTACTCCGCCCCCCGCGTGCACCTCGCGCACCACCATTTGCCTGCTACTAGCCTTCTTTGCTGCTTTCGCTCTCATGTTCTACCCATTTTTCTGTCTTCTTTCGTCCATCCCACATACCAGCTCTCTCCTGTCATTCCCTCGGTTTCTCTCCTTCGCTACTGCTCTGCCTTTTGCTTTTAGTCTCACTTTTCTCTCTTGAATGTCCCACCCATGTCCCCGGCTCTCTGTTGCTTCTCTTCCCATGTCCGATTCTGCCTCCCCCGTTCGCCCTTTCCTCTCATCCCCTTTGTCTCTGTGCATCTCTCTTCTGTCTCTGTTCCCCTTAGCTCACTCTCTCCCGCTCATGCCTCTCCTTTTAACTGATATCCAAGCAGGAGTTTTCTCTTTTTCTCCTTCTCTGCCCTCTCCCTAGCTCTCTGCCCCCATTGTTCCATCCTCTTAACTCGCCTTCTCCCCGAGTGACTCTCTACCTGTTCCCGCCTCGCCGCCTGCTGCCCCACCCCCTTCTAGCCTCCCCTCCGACTCACGCCTCTGTCCTCCCATTTGCCTGCTATGCACGTTCAATGCACCACATCACTTTCTAGCTCTAGGTCTCATCTGTCACCCACCCCATCAGCACGTCTGTGCACGTCCTATTCTTTTGCCCCTCACCCTATTTCCATCTGTACAGAACCACAATCTTCGATTCCCAGTCTCATTTGGTCTCATCATCTCCGTCCACCCCCCCTTCTTTCTAATCACTCTGCTAATTCGACCCCTCACTTTCCACTTCTGATTGTCTCCCTCCCACCCCACCAGTCCCCCACAGTCAGCTCGCCAATTGAATGACTGTCAAACCCCACTTTAATCTTTTTCTCACCCTCACCTTCTACCCACTTCCCTCATGGTTGTACGGAATGCATGCATAGTGCTTACTACCCCTAACAAGCCCCTAAAGCGAACCGCAGCCCCCCCTCGCCTCACAGTGCAGCAATCCCACCCTGCGGGTGCCACCTCCCTCTACATAAGCCTGGTATTTGTAAACCTCACCCTCACAACCCTCTCACAATTACTCACCCTCAAACCCCCCCTCATCCTTACACACCCTCACCCTCACACACCATTACCCTCACACACCCTCACCCTCACACACCCTCTCCCTCTCACATACAATCTCACCCTCTCACACACCCTCACCTTCTCACACACCCTCACCCTCTCACACACCCTCACCTTCTCACACACCCTCACCACTCTACCACTCTACCACCCTCACTCTACCGCCCTCACTATACTGACATCTCGCCCTCATGCCCTCACTCTACCCCCATCTCGCCCTCACTCTACCACCCTCACTCTACCACTCTACTGCCCTCACACTACCGCCCTCACTCTACCACTCTACCTCCCTCACTCTAACACTCTACCGCCTTCACTCTACTGCCCTCACTCTACCACTCTACCGCCCTCACTCTACCACTCTCACGCTACCAGTCTACTGCCCTCCCTCTACCACTCTACTGCCTTCACTCTACCACTCTACTGCCCTCACTCTACCGCCCTCAATCTACCACTCTACTGCCCTCACTCTACCACTCTACCGACCTCACTCTACCACCCTCACTTTATAGCCCTCACTCTACCACTCTACTGCCCCCCCGCCCTCACTCTACCGCCCACACACCCTCACTCTACCGCCCTCACTCTACCACTCTACCGCCCTCACTCTACCACTCTACCACCCTCACTCTACCACTCTACCGCCCTCATTACACTCTACCGCCCTCACTCGACCACTCTACTGACCTCACTCTACCATTCTACCGCCCTCACTCAACCACCCTCACTCTACCACTGTACCACCCTCACTCTACCACTCTACCGCCCTCACTGTACCACTCTACCCCCCTCATGCCCTAACTCTACCGCCCTCACGCTACCAATCTATCACTGTACCGCCCTCACTCTACCTCCCTCACTCTACCGCCCTCACACCCTCACTCTACCGCCCTCATTCTACCACTCTAACGCCCTCACACCCTCACTCTACCGCCCTCACTCTACCACTCTACCGCCCTCACTCTACAACCCTCACTCTACCACCCTCCCTCTACCACTCTACCGCCCTCACTATACTGACATCTCGCCCTCATGCCCTCACTCTACCGCCATCTCGCCCTCACTCTACCGCCCTCACTCTACCACTCTACTGCCCTCACACTACCGCCCTCACTCTACCACTCTACCTCCCTCACTCTAACACTCTACCGCCTTCACTCTACTGCCCTCACTCTACCACTCTACCGCCCTCACTCTACCACTCTCACGCTACCAGTCTACTGCCCTCCCTCTACCACTCTACTGCCTTCACTCTACCACTCTACTGCCCTCACTCTACCGCCCTCACTCTACCACTCTACTGCCCTCACTCTACCACTCTACCGACCTCACTCTACCACCCTCACTTTATAGCCCTCACTCTACCACTCTACTGCCCCCCCGCCCTCACTCTACCGCCCACACACCCTCACTCTACCGCCCTCACTCTACCACTCTACCGCCCTCACTCTACCACTCTACCACTCTACCGCCCTCACTCTACCACTCTACCGCCCTCATTACACTCTACCGCCCTCACTCGACCACTCTACTGACCTCACTCTACCATTCTACCGCCCTCACTCAACCACCCTCACTCTACCACTGTACCACCCTCACTCTACCACTCTACCGCCCTCACTGTACCACTCTACCCCCCTCATGCCCTAACTCTACCGCCCTCACGCTACCAATCTATCACTGTACCGCCCTCACTCTACCTCCCTCACTCTACCGCCCTCACACCCTCACTCTACCGCCCTCACTCTACCACTCTAACGCCCTCACACCCTCACTCCACCGCCCTCACTCTACCACTCTAACGCCCTCACTCTACAACCCTCACTCTACCACCCTCCCTCTACCACTCTACCGCCCTCATTCTACCGCCCTCCCTCCACCACTCTACTGCCCTCACTCTACCACCCTCACTCTACCGCCCTCACTCTACCGCCCTCACTCTACCACCCTCACTCTACCACTCTACTGCCCTCACTCTACCACCCTCACTCTACTGCCCTCACTCTACTGCCCTCACTCTACCGCCCTCACTCTACCGCCCTCAGTCTACCACTCTACCGCCCTCACTCTACGTCTCTACCGCCCTCACTCTACCACTCTATTGCCCTCACTTTACCGCCTTCACTCTACTGCCCTCACTTTACCACTCTACTGCCCTCACTCTACCACTCTACTGCCCTCACTCTACTGCCCTCACTCTACCACTCTACCACTCTCACTCTACCGCCCTCACTATACCACCCTCCCTTTACCGCTCTCACTCTACCATTCTACAGCCCTCACTCTACCGCCCTCACTCTACCACTCTACCGCCTTCACTCTACCATTCTACCGCCCTCACTCTACCACTCTATTGCCCTCACTTTACCGCCCTCACTCTACTGCCCTCACTCTACCACTCTACCGCCCTCACTCTACCACTCTTCTGCCCTCACTCTACTGCCCTCACTCTACCACTCTACTGCCCTCACTCTACCGCCCTCCCGGCCTCAGTCTACCACCCTCACTATACCACCCTCCCTCAACCACTCTATCGCCTTCACTCTACCACTCTACCGCCCTCACTCTACCACTCTACTGCCCTCACTCTACCGCCCTCACTCTACCACTCTATCAACCTCACTCTACAGCCCTCACTCTACCACTCTACTGCCCTCACTCTACCACTCTACCGCCCTAACACCCTCCCTCGACTGACATCACTCTACCACTCTACTGCCCTCACTCTACCACTCTACTGCCCTCATGCCCTCACTCTACCGCCCTCACTCTACCACTCTACCGCTCTCACTCTACCGCCCTCACTCTACCACTCTACCACCCTCACGCAATCACTCTTCTGCCCTCACTCTATCACTCTACCGCCCTCACTCTACCACCCTCACTCTACCACTCTACCACCCTCAATCTACCGCCCTCACTCTACCGCGCTCAGTCTACCGCCCTCAGTCTACCGCCCTCAGTCTACCGCCCTCAGTCTACCACTCTACCGCCGTCAATCTACCACCCTCACTCTACCACTCTACTGCCCTCACTCTACCACTCTACCGCCCTTACTCTACCGCCCTCACTCTGCCAATCTACCACCCTCACGCCCTCACTCTACCGCCCTCACTCTACCGCCCTCCCTCAACCACTCTACCATGTTTACTCTACCACTCTACTGCCCTCATGCCCTCACTCTACTGCCTTCAGTCTCCCACTCTACCACCCTCACTCTACCGCCCTCACTCTACCACTCTACCGCCCTCACTACCATTCTACCGCCCTCACGCCCTCACTCTACCGCCCTCACTCTACCACCCTCACTCTACTTCCCTCACACCCTCACTCTACCACTCTATCCCCCTATCTCTACCGCCCTCACACCCTCACTCTACTGCCCTCACTCTACCACCCTCACTCTTCCACTCTACTGCCCTCACTCTACCGTCCTCACTCTACCACCCTTACTCTACCGCACTCACTCTACCACTCTACCGCCCTCCCTCTACCACTCTACCGCCCTCCCTCTACCACTCTACCGCCCTCACACTACCGTCCTCACTCTACCGCCCTCACTGTACCGCCCTCACTCTACCGCCCTCACTCTACCACTCTATCGCCCTCACTCTACCGCCCTCTCTACCACTCTACCGCCCTCACTCTACCGCCCTCACTCTACCACTCTACCGCCTTCACTCTACTGCCCTCACTCTACCACCCTCACGCTACCAGTCTACTGCCCTCCCTCTACCACTCTACTGCCTTCACTCTACCACTCTACTGCCCTCACTCTACCGCCCTCACTCTACCACTCTACTGCCCTCACTCTACCACTCTACCGACCCCACTCTACCACCCTCACTTTATGGCCCTCACGCCCTCACTCTACCACTCTACTGCCCCCCCACCCTCACTCTACCGCCCACACACCCTCACTCTACCGCCCTCACTCTACCATTCTACCGCCCTCACTCTACCACTCTACCACTCTACCGCCCTCACTCTACTACTCTACCGCCCTCATTACACTCTACCGCCCTCACTCTACCACTCTACTGACCTCACTCTACCATTCTACCGCCCTCACTCAACCGCCCTCACTCTACCACTGTACCACCCTCACTCTACCACTCTACCGCCCTCATTGTACCACTCTACCCCCCTCATGCCCTCACTCTACCGCCCTCACGCTACCAATCTATCACTGTACCGCCCTCACTCTACCTCCCTCACTCTACTGCCCTCACACCCTCACTCTACCGCCCTCACTCTACCACTCTAACGCCCTCACAACCTCACTCTACCGCCCTCACTCTACCACTCTACCGCCCTCACTCTACCACCCTCACTCTACCACCCTCCCTCTACCACTCTACCGCCCTCATTCTACTGCCCTCCCTCTACCACTCTACTGCCCTCACTCTACCACCCTCACTCTACCGCCCTCACTCTACCGCCCTCACTCTACCACCCTCACTCTACCACTCTACTGCCCTCACTCTACCACCCTCACTCTACTGCCCTCATTCTACTGCCCTCACTCTACCGCCCTCACTCTACCGCCCTCACTCTACCGCCCTCACTCTACGTCTCTACCACCCTCACCCTACCACTCTATTGCCCTCACTTTACCGCCTTCACTCTCCTGCCC
This sequence comes from Lissotriton vulgaris, assembly GCF_964263255.1. Classification (NCBI taxonomy): domain Eukaryota; kingdom Metazoa; phylum Chordata; class Amphibia; order Caudata; family Salamandridae; genus Lissotriton; species Lissotriton vulgaris. The sequence goes on along the minus strand of NC_141687.1, from coordinate 674,793,689 downwards.
TCACTTTACCACTCTACTGCCCTCACTCTACCACTCTACTGCCCTCACTCTACCACTCTACCGCCCTCACTCTACCACCCTCACTCTACCACTCTACCACTCTCACTCTACCGCCCTCATTTTACCGCTCTACCACCCTCACTATACCACCCTCCCTTTACCGCTCTCACTCTACCACTCTACAGCCCTCACTCTACCGCCCTCACTCTACCACTCTACCGCCTTCACTCTACCACTCTACCGCCCTCACTCCACCGCCCTCACTCTACCACTCTATTGCCCTCACTTTACCGCCCTCACTCTACTGCCCTCACTCTACCACTCTACCGCCCTCACTCTACCACTCTTCTGCCCTCACTCTACTGCCCTCACTCTACCACTCTACCGCCCTCACTCTACCGCCCTCCCGGCCTCAGTCTACCACCCTCACTATACCACCCTCCCTCAACCACTCTATCGCCTTCACTCTACCACTCTACCGCCCTCACTCTACCGCCCTCACTCTACCACTCTACTGCCCTCACTCTACCGCCCTCACTCTACCACTCTATCAACCTCACTCTACAGCCCTCACTCTACCACTCTACTGCCTTCACTCTACCACTCTACCGCCCTAACACCCTCCCTCGACTGACATCACTCTACCACTCTACTGCCCTCACTCTACCACTCTACTGCCCTCATGCCCTCACTCTACCGCCCTCACTCTACCACTCTACCGCTCTCACTCTACCGCCCTCACTCTACCACTCTACCACCCTCACGCAATCACTCTTCTGCCCTCACTCTATCACTCTACCGCCCTCACTCTACCACCCTCACTCTACCACTCTACCACCCTCAATCTACCGCCCTCACTCTACCGCGCTCAGTCTACCGCCCTCAGTCTACCACTCTACCGCCGTCAATCTACCACCCTCACTCTACCACTCTACTGCCCTCACTCTACCACTCTACCGCCCTTACTCTACCGCCCTCACTCTGCCAATCTACCACCCTCACGCCCTCACTCTACCGCCCTCACTATACCACCCTACCTCAACCACTCTACCATGTTTACTCTACCACTCTACTGCCCTCATGCCCTCACTCTACTGCCTTCAGTCTCCCACTCTACCACGCTCACTCTACTGCCCTCACTCTACCACTCTACCGCCCTCACTACCATTCTACCGCCCTCATGCCCTCACTCTACCGCCCTCACTCTACCGCCCTCACTCTACCACCCTCACTCTACCTCCCTCACACCCTCACTCTACCACTCTATCCCCCTATCTCTACCGCCCTCACACCCTCACTCTACTGCCCTCACTCTACCACCCTCACTCTTCCACTCTACTGCCCTCACTCTACCGTCCTCACTCTACCACCCTTACTCTACCGCCCTCCCTCTACCACTCTACCGCCCTCCCTCTACCACTCTACCGCCCTCCCTCTACCACTCTACCGCCCTCACACTACCGCCCTCACTCTACTGCCCTCACTCTACCACTCTACCGCTCTCACTCTACTGCCCTCACTCTACCACTCTACCGCCCTCACGCCCTCACTCTACCGCCCTCACTATACCACACTCCCTCAACCACTCTACCGCCCTCACTCTATCACTGTACTGCCCTCATGCCCTCACTCTACTGCCTTCACTCTCCCACTCTACCACCCTCACTCTACCGCCCTCACTCTACCACTCTACCGCCCTCACTCTACCACTCTACTGCCCTCACGCCCTCACTCTACCGCCCTCACTCTACCACCCTCACACCCTCACTCTACCGCCCTCACTCTACCACTCTACCGCCCTCACTCTTCCACTCTACCGCCCTCACTCTACCGTCCTCACTCTACCACCCTCACTCTACAGCCCTCACTCTACCGCCCTCACTCTACCACTCTACCGCCCTCACTCTACCACTCTACTGCCCTCACGCCCTCACTCTACCGCCCTCACTCTACCACCCTCACACCCTCACTCTACCGCCCTCACTCTACCACTCTATCGCCCTATCTCTACCGCCCTCACACCCTCACTCTACCGCCCTCACTCTACCACTCTACCGCCCTCACTCTTCCACTCTACCGCCCTCACTCTACCGTCCTCACTCTACCACCATCACTCTACCACCCTCACTCTACCGCCCTCACTCTACCACTCTACCGCCCTCACTCTACCACTCTACTGCCCTCACGCCCTCACTCTACCGCCCTATCTTTACCGCCCTCACACCCTCACTCTACCGCCCTCACTCTACCACTCTACCGCCCTCACTCTTCCACTCTACCACCCTCACTCTACTGTCCTCACTCTACCACCCTCACTCTACCACCCTCACTCTACCGCCCTCACTCTACCACTCTACCGCCCTCACTCTACCACTCTACTGCCCTCACGCCCTCACTCTACCGCCCTCACTCTACCACCCTCACACCCTCACTCTACCGCCCTCACTCTACCACTCTATCGCCCTATCTCTACCGCCCTCACACCCTCACTCTACCGCCCTCCCTCTACCACTCTACCGCCCTCCCTCTACCACTCTACCGCCCTCACACTACCGCCCTCACTCTACCGCCCTCACTCTACCACTCTACCGCTCTCACTCTACTGCCCTCACTCTACCACTCTACCGCCCTCACGCCCTCACTCTACCGCCCTCACTATACCACACTCCCTCAACCACTCTACCGCCCTCACTCTACCACTGTACTGCCCTCATGCCCTCACTCTACTGCCTTCACTCTCCCACTCTACCACCCTCACTCTACCGCCCTCACTCTACCACTCTACCGCCCTCACTCTACCACTCTACTGCCCTCACGCCCTCACTCTACCGCCCTCACTCTACCACCCTCACACCCTCACTCTACCGCCCTCACTCTACCACTCTATCGCCCTATCTCTACCGCCCTCACACCCTCACTCTACCGCCCTCACTCTACCACTCTACCGCCCTCACTCTTCCACTCTACCGCCCTCACTCTACCGCCCTCACTCTACCGTCCTCACTCTACCAGCCTCACTCTACCGCCCTCACACTACTTCCCTCACTCTACCGCCCTCACTCTTCCACTCTACCGCCCTCACTCTACCGCCCTCTCTACCACTCTACTGCCCTCACTCTACCACTCTACCGCCCCTCACGCAATCACTCTTCCGCCCCTCACTCTACCACTCTACCACCCTCATTTTACCACTCTACCGCACTCACTCTACCACTCTACTGCCCTCACTCTACCACTCTACTGCCCTCACTCTACTGCCCTCACTCTACCGCCCTCACTCTACCACTTTACCGCCCTCACTCTACCGCCCTCACTATACCACCCTCCCTCAACCACTCTACCGCCTTCACTCTACCACTCTACTGCCCTCATGCCCTCACTCTACTGCCTTCACTCTCCCACTCTACCACCCTCACTCTACCACTCTACCGCCCCTCACGCAATCACTCTTCCGCCCCTCACTCTACCACTCTACTGCCCTCACTCTACCAGCCTCATTTTACCACTCTACCACCCTCACTCTACCACTCTACTGCCCTCACTCTACCGCCTTCACTCTCCCACCCTCACTCTACCGCCCTCACTCTACCACTCTACCGCCCTCACGCCCCTCACTCTACCGCCCTCACTCTACCACTCTACTGCTCTCACTCTACCACCCTCACTCTACCACTCTACCGCCCTCACTCCACCGCCCTCACTCTACCACTCTATTGCCCTCACTTTACCGCCCTCACTCTACTGCCCTCACTCTACCACTCTACCGCCCTCACTCTACCACTCTTCTGCCCTCACTCTACTGCCCTCACTCTACCACTCTACCGTCCTCACTCTACCGCCCTCCCGGCCTCAGTCTACCACCCTCACTATACCACCCTCCCTCAACCACTCTATCGCCTTCACTCTACCACTCTACCGCCCTCACTCTACCGCCCTCACTCTACCACTCTACTGCCCTCACTCTACCGCCCTCACTCTACCACTCTATCAACCTCACTCTACAGCCCTCACTCTACCACTCTACTGCCCTCACTCTACCACTCTACCGCCCTAACACCCTCCCTCGACTGACATCACTCTACCACTCTACTGCCCTCACTCTACCACTCTACTGCCCTCATGCCCTCACTCTACCGCCCTCACTCTACCACTCTACCGCTCTCACTCTACCGCCCTCACTCTACCACTCTCACGCAATCACTCTTCTGCCCTCACTCTATCACTCTACCGCCCTCACTCTACCACCCTCACTCTACCACTCTACCACCCTCAATCTACCGCCCTCACTCTACCGCGCTCAGTCTACCGCCCTCAGTCTACCGCCCTCAGTCTACCACTCTACCGCCGTCAATCTACCACCCTCACTCTACCACTCTACTGCCCTCACTCTACCACTCTACCGCCCTTACTCTACCGCCCTCACTCTGCCAATCTACCACCCTCACGCCCTCACTCTACCGCCCTCACTATACCACCCTCCCTCAACCACTCTACCATGTTTACTCTACCACTCTACTGCCCTCATGCCCTCACTCTACTGCCTTCAGTCTCCCACTCTACCACCCTCACTCTACTGCCCTCACTCTACCACTCTACCGCCCTCACTACCATTCTACCGCCCTCACGCCCTCACTCTACCGCCCTCACTCTACCACCCTCACTCTACCTCCCTCACACCCTCACTCTACCACTCTATCCCCCTATCTCTACCGCCCTCACACCCTCACTCTACTGCCCTCACTCTACCACCCTCACTCTTCCACTCTACTGCCCTCACTCTACCGTCCTCACTCTACCACCCTTACTCTACCGCACTCACTCTACCACTCTACCGCCCTCCCTCTACCACTCTACCGCCCTCCCTCTACCACTCTACCGCCCTCACACTACCGCCCTCACTCTACTGCCCTCACTCTACCACTCTACCGCTCTCACTCTACTGCCCTCACTCTACCACTCTACCACTCTACCGCCCTCACGCCCTCACTCTACCGCCCTCACTATACCACACTCCCTCAACCACTCTACCGCCCTCACTCTACCACTGTACTGCCCTCATGCCCTCACTCTACTGCCTTCACTCTCCCACTCTACCACCCTCACTCTACCGCCCTCACTCTACCACTCTACCGCCCTCACTCTACCACTCTACTGCCCTCACGCCCTCACTCTACTGCCCTCACTCTACCACCCTCACACCCTCACTCTACCGCCCTCACTCTACCACTCTACCGCCCTCACTCTTCCACTCTACCGCCCTCACTCTACCGTCCTCACTCTACCACCCTCACTCTACCACCCTCACTCTACCGCCCTCACTCTACCACTCTACCGCCCTCACTCTACCACTCTACTGCCCTCACGCCCTCACTCTACCGCCCTCACTCTACCACCCTCACACCCTCACTCTACCGCCCTCACTCTACCACTCTATCGCCCTATCTCTACCGCCCTCACACCCTCACTCTACCGCCCTCACTCTACCACTCTACCGCCCTCACTCTTCCACTCTACCGCCCTCACTCTACCGTCCTCACTCTACCACCCTCACTCTACCACCCTCACTCTACCCCCCTCACTCTACCACTCTACCGCCCTCACTCTACCACTCTACTGCCCTCACGCCCTCACTCTACCGCCCTATCTCTACCGCCCTCACACCCTCACTCTACCGCCCTCACTCTACCACTCTACCGCCCTCACTCTTCCACTCTACCGCCCTCACTCTACTGTCCTCACTCTACCACCCTCACTCTACCACCCTCACTCTACCGCCCTCACTCTACCACTCTACCGCCCTCACTCTACCACTCTACTGCCCTCACGCCCTCACTCTACCGCCCTCACTCTACCACCCTCACACCCTCACTCTACCGCCCTCACTCTACCACTCTATCGCCCTATCTCTACCGCCCTCACACCCTCACTCTACCGCCCTCCCTCTACCACTCTACCGCCCTCATTCTACTGCCCTCCCTCAACCACTCTACTGCCCTCACTCTACCGCCCTCACTCTACCACTCTACCGCCCTCACTCTACCACTCTACTGCCCTCACGCCCTCACTCTACCGCCCTCACTCTACCACCCTCACACCCTCACTCTACCGCCCTCACTCTACCACTCTATCGCCCTATCTCTACCGCCCTCACACCCTCACTCTACCGCCCTCACTATCCCACACTCCCTCAACCACTCTACCGCCCTCACTCTACCACTGTACTGCCCTCATGCCCTCACTCTACTGCCTTCACTCTCCCACTCTACCACCCTCACTCTACCGCCCTCACTCTACCACTCTACCGCCCTCACTCTACCACTCTACTGCCCTCACGCCCTCACTCTACCGCCCTCACTCTACCACCCTCACACCCTCACTCTACCGCCCTCACTCTACCACTCTATCGCCCTATCTCTACCGCCCTCACACCCTCACTCTACCGCCCTCACTCTACCACTCTACCGCCCTCACTCTTCCACTCTACCGCCCTCACTCTACCGTCCTCACTCTACCAGCCTCACTCTACCGCCCTCACACTACTTCCCTCACTCTACCGCCCTCACTCTTCCACTCTACCGCCCTCACTCTACCGCCCTCTCCACCACTCTACTGCCCTCACTCTACCACTCTACCGCCCCTCACGCAATCACTCTTCCGCCCCTCACTCTACCACTCTACCACCCTCATTTTACCACTCTACCGCACTCACTCTACCACTCTACTGCCCTCACTCTACCACTCTACTGCCCTCACTCTACTGCCCTCACTCTACCGCCCTCACTCTACCACTTTACCGCCCTCACTATACCACCCTCCCTCAACCACTCTACCGCCTTCACTCTACCACTCTACTGCCCTCATGCCCTCACTCTACTGCCTTCACTCTCCCACTCTACCACCCTCACTTTACCGCCCTCACTCTACCACTCCACCGCCCTCACTCTACCACTCTACCACCCTCACGCCCTCACTCTACCAACCTCACTCTACCACTCTCACACCCTCACTCTACCGCCCTCACTCTACCACTCTACCGCCCGCTCTTCCACTCTACCGCCCTCACTCTACCGCCCTCACTCTACCACTCTCACTCTACCGCACTCACTCTATCACTCTACTGCCCTCCCTCTACCACTCTACCGGCCTCATTCTACCGGCCTCACTCTACCGCCCTCACTCTACCGCCCTCACTCTACCGCCCTCACACTACCACTCTACCGCCCGCTCTACCACTCTACCACCCTCACTCTACCACTCTACCGCCCCTCACGCAATCACTCTTCCGCCCCTCACTCTACCACTCTACTGCCCTCACTCTACCAGCCTCATTTTACCACTCTACCACCCTCACTCTACCACTCTACTGCCCTCACTCTACCGCCTTCACTCTCCCACCCTCACTCTACCGCCCTCACTCTACCACTCTACCGCCCTCACGCCCTCACTCTACCGCCCTCACTCTACCACTCTACTGCTCTCACTCTACCACCCTCACTCTACCACTCTACTGCCCTCATTCTACCACTCTCTCTCTACCACTCTACCGCACTCACTCTACCGCACTCACTCTACCACTCAACCGCCCTCACTCTACCACTCAACCGCCCTCACTCTACCACTCAACCGCCCTCACTCTACCACTCTACTGCCCTCACTCTACCGCCCTCACTCTACCACTCTACCGCCCTCACTCTACCGCCCTCACTCTACCGCCCTCACTCTACCACTCTACCGCACTCACACTACTGCCCTCACTCTACTGCCCTCACTCTACCACTCAACCGCCCTCACTCTACCGCCCTCACTCTACCACTCAACTGCCCTCACTCTACCACTCTACCGCCCTCACTCTACCGCCCTCAATCTACCACTCTACCGCGCCCACTCTACCACCCTCACTCTACCACACTCACTCTACCGCCCTCACTCTACCGTCCTCACTCTACCGCCCTAACTCTACCACTCTACTGCCCTCACTCTACTGCCCTCACTCTACCACCCTCACTCTACCGCTCTCACTCTACCACTCTACCGCCCTCACCCCCTCACTCTACCGCCCTCACTCTACCACTCGACTGCCTCACGCCCTCACTCTACCACTCTACCGCCCCTCACGCAATCACTCTTCCGCTCCTCACTCTACCATTCTACCGCCCTCACTCTACCAGCCTCCTTTTACCACTCTACTACCCTCACTCTACCACTCTACCGCCCTCACTCTACCGCCTTCACTCTCCCACCCTCACTCTGCCGCCCTCACTCTACCACTCTACCGCCCTCATGCCCTCACTCTACCGCCCTCACTCTACCACTCTACTGCTCTCACTCTACCACCCTCACTCTACCACTCTACTGCCCTCACTCTACTGCCCTCACTCTACCACTCTCTCTCTACCACTCTACCGCACTCACTCTACCGCCCTTACTCTACCACTCAACTGCCCTCACTCTACCGCCCTCACTCTACCACTCAACCACCCTCACTCTACCACTCTACTGCCCTCACTCTACCACCCTCACTCTACCACTCTACCGCCCCCACTCTACCGCCCTCTCTCTACCACCTTCACTCTACTGCCCTCACTCTACCACTCTACCGCACTCACTCTACTGCCCTCACTCTACCGCCCTCACTCTACCATTCAACCGCCCTCACTCTACCGCCCTCACTCTACCACTCAACTGCCCTCACTCTACCACTCTACCGCCCTCACTCTACCACTTTACCGCGCCCACTCTATCGCCCTCACTCTACCACACTCACTCTACCGCCCTCACTCTACCATGCTACCGCCCTCACTCTACCGTCCTCAGTCTACCGCACTAACTCCACCACTCTACTGCCCTCACTCTACTGCCCTCACTCTACCACCCTCACTTTACCGCTCTCACTCTACCACTCTACCGCCCTCACCACCTCACTCTACCGCCCTCACCCTACCACTCGACTGCCTCACGCCCTCACTCTACTGCCCTCACTCTACCACTCGACCTCCCTCACTCTACCACCCTCACTATACTGTCCTCACTCTACCACTCTACCGCCCTCACTCTACTGCCCTCACTCTACCACCCTCACTTTACCGCTCTCACTCTACCACTCTACTGCCCTCACGCCCTCACTCTACCGCCCTCACTCTACCACCCTCACACCCTCACTCTACCGCCCTCACTCTACCACTCTATCGCCCTATCTCTACCGCCCTCACACCCTCACTCTACCGCCCTCCCTCTACCACTCTACCGCCCTCATTCTACTGCCCTCCCTCAACCACTCTACTGCCCTCACTCTACCGCCCTCACTCTACCACTCTACCGCCCTCACTCTACCACTCTACTGCCCTCACGCCCTCACTCTACCGCCCTCACTCTACCTCCCTCACACCCTCACTCTACCGCCCTCACTCTACCACTCTATCGCCCTATCTCTACCGCCCTCACACCCTCACTCTACCGCCCTCACTATCCCACACTCCCTCAACCACTCTACCGCCCTCACTCTACCACTGTACTGCCCTCATGCCCTCACTCTACTGCCTTCACTCTCCCACTCTACCACCCTCACTCTACCGCCCTCACTCTACCACTCTACCGCCCTCACTCTACCACTCTACTGCCCTCACGCCCTCACTCTACCGCCCTCACTCTACCACCCTCACACCCTCACTCTACCGCCCTCACTCTACCACTCTATCGCCCTATCTCTACCGCCCTCACACCCTCACTCTACCGCCCTCACTCTACCACTCTACCGCCCTCACTCTTCCACTCTACCGCCCTCACTCTACCGTCCTCACTCTACCAGCCTCACTCTACCGCCCTCACACTACTTCCCTCACTCTACCGCCCTCACTCTTCCACTCTACCGCCCTCACTCTACCGCCCTCTCTACCACTCTACTGCCCTCACTCTACCACTCTACCGCCCCTCACGCAATCACTCTTCCGCCCCTCACTCTACCACTCTACCACCCTCATTTTACCACTCTACCGCACTCACTCTACCACTCTACTGCCCTCACTCTACCACTCTACTGCCCTCACTCTACTGCCCTCACTCTACCGCCCTCACTCTACCACTTTACCGCCCTCACTATACCACCCTCCCTCAACCACTCTACCGCCTTCACTCTACCACTCTACTGCCCTCATGCCCTCACTCTACTGCCTTCACTCTCCCACTCTCACTTTACCGCCCTCACTCTACCACTCCACCGCCCTCACTCTACCACTCTACCACCCTCACGCCCTCACTCTACCAACCTCACTCTACCACTCTCACACCCTCACTCTACCGCCCTCACTCTACCACTCTACTGCCCGCTCTTCCACTCTACCGCCCTCACTCTACCGCCCTCACTCTACCACTCTCACTCTACCGCACTCACTCTATCACTCTACTGCCCTCCCTCTACCACTCTACCGGCCTCATTCTACCGGCCTCACTCTACCGCCCTCACTCTACCGCCCTCACTCTACCGCCCTCACACTACCACTCTACCGCCCGCTCTACCACTCTACCACCCTCACTCTACCACTCTACCGCCCCTCACGCAATCACTCTTCCGCCCCTCACTCTACCACTCTACTGCCCTCACTCTACCAGCCTCATTTTACCACTCTACCACCCTCACTCTACCACTCTACTGCCCTCACTCTACCGCCTTCACTCTCCCACCCTCACTCTACCGCCCTCACTCTACCACTCTACCGCCCTCACGCCCTCACTCTACCGCCCTCACTCTACCACTCTACTGCACTCACTCTACCACCCTCACTCTACCACTCTACTGCCCTCATTCTACCACTCTCTCTCTACCACTCTACCGCACTCACTCTACCGCACTCACTCTACCACTCAACCGCCCTCACTCTACCACTCAACCGCCCTCACTCTACCACTCAACCGCCCTCACTCTACCACTCTACTGCCCTCACTCTACCGCCCTCACTCTACCACTCTACCGCCCTCACTCTACCGCCCTCACTCTACCGCCCTCACTCTACCACTCTACCGCACTCACACTACTGCCCTCACTCTACTGCCCTCACTCTACCACTCAACCGCCCTCACTCTACCGCCCTCACTCTACCACTCAACTGCCCTCACTCTACCACTCTACCGCCCTCACTCTACCGCCCTCAATCTACCACTCTACCGCGCCCACTCTACCACCCTCACTCTACCACACTCACTCTACCGCCCTCACTCTACCGTCCTCACTCTACCGCCCTAACTCTACCACTCTACTGCCCTCACTCTACTGCCCTCACTCTACCACCCTCACTCTACCGCTCTCACTCTACCACTCTACCGCCCTCACCCCCTCACTCTACCGCCCTCACTCTACCACTCGACTGCCTCACGCCCTCACTCTACCACTCTACCGCCCCTCACGCAATCACTCTTCCGCTCCTCACTCTACCATTCTACCGCCCTCACTCTACCAGCCTCCTTTTACCACTCTACTACCCTCACTCTACCACTCTACCGCCCTCACTCTACCGCCTTCACTCTCCCACCCTCACTCTGCCGCCCTCACTCTACCACTCTACCGCCCTCATGCCCTCACTCTACCGCCCTCACTCTACCACTCTACTGCTCTCACTCTACCACCCTCACTCTACCACTCTACTGCCCTCACTCTACTGCCCTCACTCTACCACTCTCTCTCTACCACTCTACCGCACTCACTCTACCGCCCTTACTCTACCACTCAACTGCCCTCACTCTACCGCCCTCACTCTACCACTCAACCACCCTCACTCTACCACTCTACTGCCCTCACTCTACCACCCTCACTCTACCACTCTACCGCCCCCACTCTACCGCCCTCTCTCTACCACCTTCACTCTACTGCCCTCACTCTACCACTCTACCGCACTCACTCTACTGCCCTCACTCTACCGCCCTCACTCTACCACTCAACCGCCCTCACTCTACCGCCCTCACTCTACCACTCAACTGCCCTCACTCTACCACTCTACCGCCCTCACTCTACCACTTTACCGCGCCCACTCTATCGCCCTCACTCTACCACACTCACTCTACCGCCCTCACTCTACCATGCTACCGCCCTCACTCTACCGTCCTCAGTCTACCGCCCTAACTCCACCACTCTACTGCCCTCACTCTACTGCCCTCACTCTACCACCCTCACTTTACCGCTCTCACTCTACCACTCTACCGCCCTCACCCCCTCACTCTACCGCCCTCACCCTACCACTCGACTGCCTCACGCCCTCACTCTACTGCCCTCACTCTACCACTCGACCTCCCTCACTCTACCACCCTCACTATACTGTCCTCACTCTACCACTCTACCGCCCTCACTCTACTGCCCTCACTCTACCACCCTCACTTTACCGCTCTCACACTACCACTCTACTGCCCTCACGCCCTCACTCTACCGCCCTCACTCTACCACCCTCACACCCTCACTCTACCGCCCTCACTCTACCACTCTATCGCCCTATCTCTACTGCCCTCACACCCTCACTCTACCGCCCTCCCTCTACCACTCTACCGCCCTCATTCTACTGCCCTCCCTCAACCACTCTACTGCCCTCACTCTACCGCCCTCACTCTACCACTCTACCGCCCTCACTCTACCACTCTACTGCCCTCACGCCCTCACTCTACCGCCCTCACTCTACCACCCTCACACCCTCACTCTACCGCCCTCACTCTACCACTCTACCGCCCTCACTCTTCTACTCTACTGCCCTCACTCTACCGCCCTCACTTTACACCCCCTCACTCTACCACCCTCACTCTAACACACTCACTCTACCGCACTCACTCTACCACCCTCACACTACCGCCCTCACTCTACTGCCCTCACTCTACCGCTCTCACTCTATCGCCCTCACTCTACCACTCTACCGCCCTCACTCTAACGCCCTCTCTACTACTCTACCACCCTCACGCCCTCACTCTACCACCCTCACTCTACCACTCTACCGCCCTCACTTTACTGCCATCACTCTACCATTCTACCGCCCTCACTCTACCACTCTACAGCCCTCACTCCACCGCCCTCACTCTACCACTCTACTGCCCTCACTCTACCACCCTCACTCTACCACTCTACTGCCCTCACTCTACTGCCCTCACTCTACCACTCTCTCTCTACCACTCTACCGCACTCACTCTACCGCCCTCACTCTACCACTCAACCGCCCTCACTCTACCGCCCTCACTCTACCGCCCTCACTCTACCACTCTACCGCACTCACTCTACTGCCCTCACTCTACTGCCCTCACTCTACGACTCAACTGCCCTCACTCTACCACTCTACTGCCCTCACTCTACCACTCTACCGCCCTCACTCTACCGCCCTCACTCTACCACTCTACCGCGCCCACTCTACCGCCCTCACTCTACCACCCTCACTCTACCGCCCTCACTCTACCGCCCTCACTCTACCGCCCTCACTCTACCGCCCTCACTCTACCGCCCTCACTCTACCGCCCTCACTCTACCATGCTACCGCCCTCACTCTACCGTCCTCACTCTACCGCCCTAACTCTACCACTCAACTGCCCTCACTCTACTGCCCTCACTCTACCACCCTCACTCTACCGCTCTCACTCTACCACTCTACCGCCCTCACCCCCTCACTCTACCGCCCTCACTCTACCACTCGACTGCCTCACGTCCTCACTCTACCGCCCTCGCTCTAACGCCCTCACTCTACCACTCTACTGCCCTCACTCTACTGCCCTCACTCTACCGCGCTCACTCTACCACTCTACCGCCCTCACTCTACCACTCTACATCCCTCACTATACCACCCTCCCTCTACCACTCTACCGCCCTCAATCTACCACTCTACCGCCCTGACTCGACCTCCCTCACTCTACCACTCTACCGCCCTCACTATACTGCCCTCACTCTACCACTCTACCGCCCTCACTCTACCGCTCTCACTCTACCACTCTACCGCCCTCACACCCTCACTCTACCGCCCTCACTCTACCAATCGACTGACCTCACGCTCTCACTCTACCGCCCTCACTCTACCACTCAACCTCCCTCACTCTACCACTCTACCGCCCTCACTATACAGCCCTCACTCTACCACTCTACCACCCTCACTCTAACGCCCTCACTCCACCACTCTACTGCCCTCACTCTACCGCCACCACTCTACCACTCTACCTCCCTCACTCTACCGCGCCCACTCTACCGCCCTCACTCTACCACCCTCACTCTACCGCCCTCACTCTACCGCCCTCACTCTACCGCCCTCACTCTACCATGCTACCGCCCTCACTCTACCGTCCTCACTCTACCGCCCTAACTCTACCACTCAACTGCCCTCACTCTACTGCCCTCACTCTACCACCCTCACTCTACCGCTCTCACTCTACCACTCTACCGCCCTCACCCCCTCACTCTACCGCCCTCACTCTACCACTCGACTGCCTCACGTCCTCACTCTACCGCCCTCACTCTACCACTCGACCTCCCTCACTCTACCAATCTCACTATTCCGCCCTCACTCTATCATTCTACCGCCCTCGCTCTAACGCCCTCACTCTACCACTCTACTGCCCTCACTCTACTGCCCTCACTCTACCGCGCTCACTCTACCACTCTACCGCCCTCACTCTACCACTCTACATCCCTCACTATACCACCCTCCCTCTACCACTCTACCGCCCTCAATCTACCACTCTACCGCCCTGACTCGACCTCCCTCACTCTACCACTCTACCGCCCTCACTATACTGCCCTCACTCTACCACTCTACCGCCCTCACTCTACCGCTCTCACTCTACCACTCTACCGCCCTCACACCCTCACTCTACCGCCCTCACTCTACCAATCGACTGACCTCACGCTCTCACTCTACCGCCCTCACTCTACCACTCAACCTCCCTCACTCTACCACTCTACCGCCCTCACTATACAGCCCTCACTCTACCACTCTACCACCTTCACTCTAACGCCCTCACTCCACCACTCTACTGCCCTCACTCTACCGCCACCACTCTACCACTCTACCTCCCTCACTCTACCGCCCTCACTCTACCACTTTACCACCCTCACTCTACCACTCTACCGCCCTCACTATACCACCCTCCCTCTACCACTCTACAGCCCTCAATCTACCACTCTACCGTCCTCACTCGACCTCCCTCACTCTACCGCCCTCACTCTACCGCCCTCACTCTACCACTCCACTGCCCTCACTCTACCGCCCTCACTCTACCACTTTACCTCCCTCACTCTACCGCCCTCACTCTACCACTCTACCGCCCTCACTCACTCTACCACCCTCACTCACTCTACCGCCCTCACTCACTCTACCGCCCTCACTCACTCTATTGCCTTCACTCACTCTATCGCCTTCACTCACTCTATCGCCCTCCCTCACTCTATCTATCACCCTCCTTCTCTTCTCTTCTCCCGTGCTGATCTGCTGTTCTCTTCCACCCTGGCTCCTTCTCTAATTCCCTGTTCTCTTCCTCTGTGCTGATCTGCTGCTCACTTCCAACCCGCCTCCTTCTTTAACTCCCTGTTTTCTTCTCATGTGCTAATCTGCTGTTCTCTTCCACTCGCCTCTTTCTCTAATTCCCTGTTCTCTTCTCCTGGCTGATCTGCTGCTCTCTTCCACCTGCCTCCTTCTTTAACTCCATGTTCTTTTCTGCTGTGCTGTTATGCTGCTCTCTTCCACCCACCTCCATCTCTAACTCCCTGTTCACTTCTCTTCTCCAGAGATGATCTGCTGCTCCCTTCAACCCGCCTCCTTCCCTAACTCCCTGTTCTCTTCTTTTCTCCTTCTGCTAATCTGCTGCTCTCTTTTACCCGCCTCCTTCTTTAACTCCCTGTTCTCTTCTGCTGATCTGCTGCTTTCTTCTACCTCGCCGCCTTCTCTAACTCCCTGTTCTCTTCTCCTGTGCTAATCTGTTGCTCTCTTCCACCTCACCTCCATCTTTAACTCCCTGTTCTCTTCTGCTGTGCTGATCTGCTCCTCTCTTCCACCCACCTCCTTCTCTAACTCCCTGTTCTGTTCTCTTCTCCCGTGCTGCTTTGCTGCTCTCTTCCACTCTGCCTCCTTCTCTAACTCCCTGTTCTCTTCTCTTCTCCTGTGCTGATCTGCTGCTCTCTTCCACCCCGCCTCCTTCTTTAACTCCCCGTTTTCTTCTCCTGTGCTAATCTGCTGTTCCCTTCCACACGCCTCTTTCTCTAACTCCCTGTTCTCTTCTCCTGTGCCGGATCTGCTGTTCTCTTCCACCCTGCCTCCTTCTTGAATTCCCTGTTGTCTTCGCCAGTGCTGATCTGCTCCTCTCTTCCACCCACCTCCTTCTCTAACTCCCTGTTCTGTTCTCTTCTCCTGTGCTGCTTTGCTGCTCTCTTCCACCTGCCTCCTTCTTTAACTCCCTGTTTTCTTCTCCTGTGCTAATCTGCTGTTCTCTTCCACCCGCCTTTTTCTCTAACTCCCTGTTCTCTTCTCCTGTGTCGATCTGCTGTTCTCTTCCACCCCGCCTCCTTTTTAACCTTCTGTTCTTGTCTCCTATGCTGACCTGCTGCTCTCTTCCACCCCACCTCCTTCTTTAACTCCCCGTTTTCTTCTCCTGTGCTAATCTGCTGTTCCCTTCCACACGCCTCTTTCTCTAACTCCCTGTTCTCTTTTCCTGTGCCGGATCTGCTGTTCTCTTTCACCCTGCCTCCTTCTTGAATTCCCTGTTGTCTTCGCCAGTGCTGATCTGCTGCTCTCTTCTACCCATCTCCTTCTTTAATTCCCTATTCTCTTCTCCTGTGCTGATCCGCTGCTCTCTTCCACCTGCTTCCTTCTTTAACTAACTGGTCTCTTCTCCTGTGCTGCTCTGCTGCTCTCTTCCACCCCACCTCCTTTGTTAACTCCCTGTTCTCTTCTCCTGTGCTGATCTGCTGCTCTCTTCCACCCACATCCTTCTTTAACTCATTTTTCTCTTCTGCTGTGCTGCTATGCTGCTCTCTTACACCCACCTCCTTCTCCAACTCTCTGTTCTCTTCTCCCGAGCTGATCTGCTGCTCTCTTCTACCCACCTTCTTCGCTAGCTCCCTGTTCTCTACTCTTCTCCTGTGCTGATGTGCTGCTCTCTTCCACTCCGCCTCCTTCTTCTTCTTTAATTCCCTGTTCTCTTCTCCTGTGCTAATCTGCTGCTCTTTTCCATCCGCCTCCTTCTTTAACTCCCTGTTATCTTCTCATGTCCTAATATGTTGTTCTCTTCCACCTGATTCCTTTCTTAACTCCCTGTTCTCTTCTCATGTGCTGATCTGCTGCTCTCTTCCACCCACCTCCTTCTTTAACTCCCCGCTCTCTTCTCCTGTGCTGACCAGCTGGTCTCTTCCACCCCACCTCCTTCTTTAACTCCCTGTTCTCTTCTCATCTCCTGTGCTGATCTGATACTCTCTTCCACCCGCCTCCTTTTGAAACTCCCTGTTCTGTTCTCCCATGCTGATCTTCTGCTTTCTTCCACCCACCCCCTTCTCTAACTCCCTGTTCTCTTCTCCTGTGCTGATCTGCTCTTCTCTTTCACACCGCCTCATTCTCTAACTCCTTGCTGCCTTTTCCTGTGATAATCTTTTTGCTCTCTTCCATCCGCCTCCTTCTCTAACTCCCTTTTCTCTTCTCCGGTGCTGATCTGATGTTTTTTTTCACCCGCCTCCTTCTCTAACTCCCTGTTCTCTTCTCCTGGACTGATCTGCTGTTCTTTTCCACCGCCTCCTTCTGTAACTCCTGTTTTTCTTCTCCTGTGCCGATCTGCTGTTCTCTTCCACCCCGTCTCCTTCTTTAACTCCCTGTACTCTTCTCCTGTACTGATCTGCTGTTCTTTTCCACCGCCTCCTACTTTAACTCCCTGTTTTCTTCTCTCGTGCTGATCTGCTGTTCTCTTCCACCCCACTTCCTTCTCTTCCTCCCTGTTCTCTTCTCCTGTGCTGTTCTGCTGCTCTCTTCTACCCCACCTCCTCCTTTAAATCCCTGTTCTCTTCTGCTGTGCTAATCTGCTACTCTCTTCCACCTCACCTCCTTCTCTAACTCCCTGTTCTCTTCTCATCTCCTGTGCTGATCTGTTGCTCTCTTCCATCCCGCCTCCTTCTTTAACTCCCTGTTCCCTTCTACTCTGCTGACCTGCTGCTCTCTTCCACCCACCTTCTTTACTAACTCCCTGTTCTCTTCTCTTCTCTCATGCTGATCTGCTGCTCTCTTCCACCCCACCTCCTTCTTTAACTCCCTGTTCTCTTCTGCTGTGCTGATCTGCTCCTCTCTTCCACCCACCTCCTTCTCTAACTCCCTGTTCTCTTCTCTTCTCCTGTGCTGATCTGCTGCTCTCTTCCACTCTGCCTCCTTCTCCAACTCCCTGTTCTCTGCTCTTCTCCTGTGCTGATCTGCTGCTCTCCTCCACCACCTCCATCTTTAACTCCCTGTTTTCTTCTCCTGTGCCGATCTGCTGTTCTCTTCCACCCGCCTCCTTTTTAACTTCCTGTTCTCTTCTCCTGTGCTGACCTGCTGGTCTCTTCCACCCCACCTACTTCTTTAACTCCCTGTTCTCTTCTCCTGTGCTGATCTGCTGCTCTCTTCCACCGCCTCCTTCTTTAACTCCATGTTCTCTTTTGCTATGCTGATCTGCTGCTCTCTTCCACCCGCCTCCTTCTTTAACTCCCTGTTCTCCTTTGCTGTGCTGATTTGCTGCTCTCGTCCATGCCGCCTCCTTCTTTAATTCCCTGTTCTATTCTCCTGTGCTGATCTGCTGCTCTCTTCCACCCGCCTCCTTCTTTAACTCCCTTGTCTCTTCTCCTGTGCTGATCTGCTGCTCTTGTCCACCCCAACTCCTTCTTTAACTCCCTGTTCGCTTCTCTTCTCCTGTGCTGATCTTCTGTTCCCTTCCACCACCTGCTTCTCTAACTCCCTGTTCTGTTCTCACATGCTGATCTGCGGTTATCTTCCTCCCGCCTCATTCTCCAACTCCCTGTTCTCCTCTCCTGTGCTAATCTGCTGCTCTCTTCCACCCGCCTCCTTCTTTAACTCCCTAATCTCTTCTCCTGTGCTGATCTGCTGCTCTCTTCGACCCCACCTCCTTCTTTAACTCCCTGTTCTCTTCTGCTGTGCTGTGATGCTGCTCTCTCCCACCCACCTCCTTCTCCAACTGCTTGTTCTCTTCTCTTCTCCCGAGCTGATCTGCTGCTCTCTTCCACCCGCCTTCTTCTCTAGCTCCATGTTCTCTTCTCTTCTCCTGTGCTGATCTGCTGCTCTCCTCTACCCGCCTCCTTCTTTAATTCCCGGTTCTCTTCTCCGGTGCTGATCTGCTGCTCTCTTCCCCCCGCCTCCTTCTTTAACTCCCTGTTCTCTTTGGCTGTGCTGATCTGCTTCTTTCTTCCACACCGCCTCCTTCTTTAATTCCCTGTTCTCTTCTCCTGTGCTAATCTGCTGATCTCTTCCACACGCCTCCTTCTTTAACTCCCTGTTATCTTCTCATGCCCTAATATGCTGTTTTCCTCCACCCGCTTCCTTCTTTAACTCCCTGTTCTCTTCTCATGTGCTGATCTGCTGCTCTCTTCCACCCGCCTCCTTCTTTAACTCCCTGGTCTCTTCTCCTGTGCTGATCTGCTGCTCTCGTCCACCCACCTCCTTCTTTAACTCCCTGTTCGCTTCTCTTCTCCTGTGCTGATCTGCTGTTCCCTTCCACCACCTCCTTCTTTAACTCCCTGTTCTCTTCTCCTGTGCTGATCTGCTGCTCTCTTCCACCCCACCTCCTTCTTTAACTCCATGTTCTCTTCACCTGTTCTGATCTGCTGCTCTCTTTCACCCACCTCCTTCTTTAATTCCCTTTTCTCTTCTCATGTGCTGATCTGCTTTTCTCTTTCACCTGCCTCCTTCTCTAACTCCCTGTTCTCTTCTCCTTTGCTAATATGCTGTTCTCTTCCACGCGCTTCCTTCCTTAACTCCCTGTTCTCTTCTCCTGTGCTGATCTGCTGCTCTCTTCCACCCGCCTCCTTCTGTAACTCCCTTTTCTCTTCTCATGTGCTGATCTGCTTTTCTCTTTCACCCGCCTCCTTCTCTAACTCCCTGTTCTCTTCTCCTGTGCTAATATGCTGTTCTCTTCCACCCGCTTCCTTCCTTAACTCCCTGTTCTCTTCTCCTGTGCTGATCTGCTGCTCTCTTCCACCCGCCTCCTTCTCTAACTCCCTTTTCTCTTCTCATGTGCTGATCTGCTTTCCTCTTCCACCCGCTTCCTTCCTTAACTCCCTGTTCTCTTCTCCTGTGCTGATCTGCTGCTCTCTTCCACCCCACCTCTTTCTTTAACTCCATGTTCTCTTCACCTGTGCTGATCTGCTGCTCTCTTCCACCGCCTCCCTCTTTAACTCTGTTCTCTTCTCCTGTACTGATCTGTTCTCTTTCACCCGCCTCCTTCTCTAACTCCCTTTTCTCTTCTCCTGTGCTGATCTGCTTTTCTCTTTCACCTGCCTCCTTCTCTAACTCCCTGTTCTCTTCTCCTGTGCTAATATGCTGTTCTCTTCCACCCGCTTCCTTCCTTAACTCCCTGTTCTCTTCTCCTGTGCTGATCTGCTGCTCTCTTCCACCCGCCTCCTTCTCTAACTCCCTTTTCTCTTCCCATGTGCTGATCTGCTTTTCTCTTTCACCGCCTCCTTCTCTAACTCCCTGTTCTCTTCTCCTGTGCTAATATGCTGTTCTCTTCCACCTGCTTCCTTCCTTAACTCCCTGTTCTCTTCTCCTGTGCTGATCTGCTGCTCTCTTCCACCCCGCCTCCTTCTTTAACTCTGTTCTTTTCTCCTGGGCTGATCTGCTGTTTTCTTCCACCCGCCTCCTTCTTTAACTCCCTGTTCTCTTCTCCTGTGCTGATCTGCTGCTCTCTTCCACCCACCTCCCTATTTAACTCCCTGTTCTCTTCCCTTCTCCTGTGCTGATCTGCTACTCTCTTCCACCCGCCTCCTTCTTTAACTCCCTGTTCTCTTCTCCTATGCTGATCTGCTCTTCTCTTCCACCCGCCTCATTCTCTAACTCTTTGTTGCCTTATCCCGTGATAATCTTTCTGCTCTCTTCCTCCCGCCTCCTTCTCTAACTCCCTTTTCTCTTCTCCGGTGCTGATCTGAAGTTCCCTTTCACCAGCCTTCTTCTCGAACTCCCTGTTCTCTTCTCCTGTACTGATCAGCTGTTCTTTTCCACCGCCTCCTTCTGTAAATCCCGGTTCTCTTCTCCTGTGCCGATCTGCCGTTCTCTTCCACCCCGCCTCCTTCTTTAACTCCATGTTCTCTTCTCCTGTACTGATCTGCTGTTCTTTTCCACCGCCACCTTCTTTAAATCCATGTTCTCTTCTCTCGTGCTGATCTGCTGTTCTCTTCCACCCCACTTCTTTCTCTACCTCCCTGTTCTCTTCTGCTGATCTGCTGCTCTTTTCCACCCCACCTCCTTCTTTAACTCCCTGTTCTCTTCTGCTGATCTGCTGCTCTCTTCCAATCTGTCTCCTTCTCTAACTCCCTGTTCTGTTCTCCTGTGCTGATCTGCTGCTCTCTTCCACCCCACCTCCTTCTCTTACTCCCTGTTCTGTTCTCCTGTGCTAATCTGCTGCTCTCTTCCACCGCCTCCTTTAACTCTCTGTTCTCTTTTGCTGTGCTGATCTGCTGCTCTCTTCCATGCCGCCGCCTTCTTTAATTCCCTGTTCTCTTCTCCTGTGCTGACCTGCTGCTCTCTTCCACCTGCCTCCTTCTTTAACTCCCTGGTCTCTTCTTCTGAGCTGATCTGCTGCATTCGTCCACCCCAACTCCTTCTTTAACTCCCTGTTCGCTTCTCTTGTCCTGTGCTGATCTGCTGTTCCCTTCCACCACCTCCTTCTCTAACTCCCTGTTCTCTTCTCACATGCTGATCTGTGGTTCTCTTCCTCCCGCCTCATTCTCTAACTCCCTTTTCTCTTCTCCTGTGCCAATATACTTTTGTCTTCCACCCGCTTTCTTCCTTAACTCCCTGTTCTCTTCTCCTGTGCTGATCTGCTGCTCTCTTCCATCCGCCTCCTTCTTTAACTCCATGTTCTCTTCTGCTGTGCTGATCTGCTGCTCTCTTCCACGCCGCCTCCATCTTTAATTCCCTGTTCTCTTCTCCTGTGCTAATCTGCTGCTCTCCTCCACCTGCCGCCTCCTTTAACTCCCTGTTATCTTCTCATGTCCTAATATGTTGTTCGCTTCCACCCGCTTCCTTCCTTAACTCCCTGTTCTCTTCTCATGTGCTGATCTACTGCTCTCTTCCACCCGCCTCCTTCTTTAACTCCCTGATCTCTTCTCCTGTGCTGATCTGCTGCTCTCGTTCACCCGAACTCCTTTTTTTACTCCCTGTTCGCTTCTCTTCTCCTGTGCTGATCTGCGGTTCCATTCCACCACCTCCTTCTCTAACTCCTTGTTCTCTTCTCACATGCTGAACTGCAGTTCTCTTCCTCCCGCCTCATTCTCCAACTCCCTGTTCTCTTCTCCTGTGCTGATCTGTTGTTCTCTTTCACCCGCCTCCTTCTCTAACTCCCTTTTCTCTTCTCCTGTGCTGATCTGCTTTTCTCTTTCACCCGCCTCCCTCTCTAACTCCCTTTTCTCTTCTCCTGTGCTGATCTGCGTTTCTCTTTCACCCACCTCCTTCTCTAACTCCCTGTTCTCTTCTCCTGTGCCGATCTGCTGCTCTCTTCCACCCCCCTCCTTCTTTAACTCCATGTTCTCTTCACCTGTGCTGATCTGCTGCTCTCTTCCACCCCGCCCACTACTTTAACTCTGTTCTTTTCTCCTGTGCTGATCTGCTGCTCTCTTCCACCCCACCTTCTTCTTTAACTCCCTGTTCTCTTCTCTTCTCCTGTGCTGATCTGCTACTCTCTTCCACCGCCTCATTCTTTAACTCCCTGTTCTGTTCTCCCGTGCTGATCTGCTGCTCTCTTCCACCCGCCCCCTTCTCTAACTCTCTGTTCTCTTCTCCTATGCTGATCTGCTCTTCTCTTCCACCCGCCTCATTCTCTAACTCCTTGTTGCCTTCTCCTGTGATGATCTTTTTGCTCTCTTCCATCCGCCTCCTTCTCTAACTCCCTTTTCTCTTCTCCGGTGTTGATCTGAAGTTCCCTTTCACCTGCCTTCTTCTCTCCCTGTTCTCTTCTCCTGTACTGATCTGCTGTTCTTTTCCACCGCCTCCTTCTGTAACTCCTGGTTCTCTTCTCCTGTGCCGATCTGCTGTTCTCTTCCACCCGCCTCCTTCTTTAACTCCCTGTTCTCTTCTCCTGTACTGATCTGCTGTTCTTTTCCATCGCCTCCTTCTTTAAATCCCTGTTCTCCTCTCTCGTGCTGATGTGCTGTTCTCTTCCAACCCACCTCCTTCTCTACCTCCATGTTCTCTTGTCCTGTGCTGTTCTGCTGCTCTCTTCCACCCCACCTTTTTCTTTAACTTCCTGTTCTCTTCTGCTATGCTGATCTGCTGCTCTCTTCCACCCACCTCCTTCTGTAACTCCTTGTTCTATTCTTTACTCCCTCTGCTTATCTGCTTCTCTCTTCCACCCCGCCTCCTTCTTTAACTCCCTGTTCTCTTCTGCTGATCTGCTGCTCTCTTCCACTCTGCCTCCTTCTCTAACTCCCTGTTCTGTTCTCCTGTGCAGATCTGCTGCTCTCTTCCACCCCACATCCTTCTCTAACTCCCTGTTCTCTTCTCCTGTGCTAATGTGCTGCTCTCTTCCACCCCACCTCCTTCATTAACTCCATGTTCTCTTCTGCTGTGCTGATCTGCTCCTCTCTTCCACCCACCTCCTTCTCAACCTACCTGTTCTCTTCTCTTCTCCTGTGCTGATCTGCTGCTCTCTTCCACTCTGCCTCCTTCTCCAACTCCCTGTTCTCTGCTCTTCTCCTGTGCTGATCTGCTGCTCTCTTCCACCCGCCTCCTTCTTTAACTCCCTGTTTTCTTCTCCTGTGCTAATCTGCTGTTCTCTTCCACCCGCCTCCTTCTCTAACTCCCTGTTCTCTTCTCCTGTGCTGATCTGCTGCTCTCTTCCACATACATCCTTCTCTAACCGCACACACACACACACACACACACATACAACCACACACACAATCTCACACACAACCACACACATACAACCACACATCATCCCACACCCAACCACACACTCAACCACACACACCCAATCACACACAACCACACCCAACCACACACACAACCACAACCACACACAACCACAGATACAACCACACACACAAACACACACAAACACACCCAACCACAGACACACAACCACACACACACATATATCTATCGCCCTCACTCTATCTATCACCCTCACTGCATCTATCTATCTATCGCCCTCACTCTATCTATCGCCCTCACTCTATTTATCTATCGCCCTCACTCTATTTATCTATCGCCCTTCCTCTACCTACCTATCGCCCTCACTCTATCTATCTATCGCACCACCACAGCATCACTCAGGGGCACCACAACATCACTCAGGGGCACCACAACATCACTATGCGCTACCACAGCGTCACTGAACGCCACAGCATCACTCGTCGCCACCACAACATCACTTAGCGCCACCACAGTATCAATCTCTGCAACCATTCAACAACAACTGGTTCAAATATGCTCTCTCAATGTTTCAAGCTTTATTACAAATGTCACAAAAAGATGTTAATATTTCACTTCTGTTCTTGGATTTTCGTCACAATAAAATACACTGAACATAATCTTCACAAAAGTTATTTACAAAAATGTAAGCTATTGCCATTACAAATTTCAATAACTTTTATTTAAGTATTAATTATTTAAAAAAATTAAAAGCCATTGTTATTTGTAATATCAATACATCTAAGTCACATAAATACAAAACATGTTGCATTACAAATGCTATAGGTGTCACATTTGCAAAAGATAAAAGTATTGGCATTGTAAATGACAATGCTATTCTATAGCTATAGCCGGGTCTGGTGGCTCAGTGGACTAATGCGTCCATTGCAGGGGCCTGTGTTCGACCTCATGGTCACAGGTTCAAATCCCGGGGGTTCACTCAGCCTTTCATCCAACTGAGGTCGATAAAATGAGTACCATTGAGTTGGGTAACAATAAACATCTGTTATTCAGCGCCAAGATACCCAAGGGTGAACGTGCGCTTTACAAATACACATGTTATGTTATGTTATTAATTTTGCTATTTTCAAAACCAACATAAATAAAAAATGTGTCATTTACAAGACCAATAGCTCAAACTTTCCTAATGCGAGACCTATTGCATTGCAAATGCTAGTTGTTATGAGTGTTGTGTATGCCCAGATGGAATTTATTTTACTGTATAGTTTATGCTTCCTAGACATCTCAATAGACTATACCCAATTGTTATCTCTTCTTGCTTCTTTTGTAATGGACATGCTAATATTTTCCTAGCCTCTTTCAGACTTTGTGATTATTACTTGTAAGCATGCCCTGATATGTAATCATTGTGCCTGGAAAATATTGCCACGTGTGTGATATATATTTTTATCCTAACTTGCAAATGAGTACTGTTGTGCTGATGTTAAAAGCAATAAAATAAAATAAATAATAATAGGAGACTAAAAAAGAGACGGCTGATCAGGAAGGCGAAGAAGGGCCTTTAAGAGTACTCAGAAGAGAGCCCTGCTTGGCCAAAAAAGGAATTAAGAGAATCCTGAAAGAGGGGCAGAAAGGGGATCCACAGCCTTTGCTGTGCACCATGCCACAAATTTGTTCCATCTACAGGCATATGCCGTTTAAGTGGAGGGGGGCCTGGCTGCCAAGATGACATTACAGACTTTGGGAGGAAGGTCAAAGCTGTCAACTTTCACCGCTCAATCTCCACGTAAGGAGGAGGAGACTGGACAGGTTCGGGTGGAGGACCATCCCCTGCTGCTGCGACAGAAGATCTTCCCTAAGATGCAGTCTGATCTAAGGATCGATGGCCATGCTGAAGAGCTCGGGGTACCAGACGCTTTGTGCCCAGTCCAGAGCCTCAAGAATGACTTGGGCCTGGTCGTGCTTGATTATCTTCAGCATTCTGGGTAGAAGTGGTAACGGAGGAAAGGCATACATGAGGCTGCAATTCCACTCACAACGAAAGGCGTCGCCGATCGAGTGCCACCTTGGAAACTCCAATGCACAGAGCTGCTGACATTGCGTGTTTTCTTCGCTGGTGAATAGATTTAACCAAGAATCTCCCCACTGCTGAAAGAGACCTTGCACCACCTCCGAGTGAAGACGCCAATCATAATCCATCATGTACCGCGGCTGAGTTTGTCTGCCCTGGTGTTCAGGGAACCTGCCAGGTGTTGAACCGCCAGACATATGCCTTGATGTTGAAACATCGGTATCATAGCCTGAATATCCCAGACTCGCTGCTCGGGAAGATCGACCCAAAACTGTGCTGTTTCCAGAACCGCTCTGATGAAAAGGAGCTTCTGAGAGGGAATCAGGTGGGACTTCGGCATGTTGATAGTGAACCCCAGCGAATTTCTGAAGGTCCGCTGTTATCTGGATGTGGGAGACGACAGCCTGGGGCGAGCCCGGCTTCCACAGCCAGTCATTGAGATATGGGAAGACTGGAACCCCTGATCTGTGCAGGTGAGCTGCGACCACTACCATCACTTTCATGAACATCCAAGAGGTGCTGGTGAGGCCAAAGGGGAGCAAGGTAAACTGAAAATGTTCGTGGCCTACCGTGAACCATAGATAATGCCGGTGGGCAGGCAAGACAGGGATGTGAAAGTCCAAATCTACCATCCAGTCTTCAGGGTCGAGGGCAGACAAGACCGGAGCCAAGGTTAACATCTTGAACTGCTCCTTCCGGAGGGAACGGTTGACGTCCCGGAGGAGTAATATGGGATGCAGGCCTTTGTCCTTCTTGGGTACCAAGAAGTAGTGGGAGTAGCAACCACAACTTACTACTGGCACAGTGATGTGTTTGATAGCTCTCTTGGCCAAGAGATTCGTAACTTCCTGGCGGAGAAAGGCCAAATGATCCTCTGAAATACGATGGAGTGTAGGTGGCATGGAGGGAGGAGTAATCTCAAAGGGGAGGGAGTACCCCCTTCGCACTATCTGCAAAACCCACCTGTCCAAAACCCACCTGTCCAACGTGATGTTGTACCAGTGGGGGAGGTGATGGTGAATCCTGCCGCCCACTGGCAACTGGTGGCCTTGAAAGGTCGGACTAGGAAGGCTTGGAGGCTGCTGCAGAGGGGGCATTGGTGGACTAGCCCACCCGCTGGTCCCCAGACCCACAACACTGGGTCCCCTGTCCACGCAGAGGCTGGATAGCTTCTGCTATCCTATGGCTTGGGCGGAACATGGTGGGGCACCCCTTCCATAGCCAAGAAAGGGGCAAAAGGCAGACTGTGGGGGTGAGAAGTGGCTGCGAGGCCCAAGGATCTGACCGTAGCCCTAGAGTCCTTGAAATGCTTAAGCGCATTGTCCACCTTGTCACCAAGCTGGCTTCCCCAGAGAAGACAGACGTTCTCAGCCAGGACATGGAAACTGTTCTACCCAGTAAGTCGGCGGTATCCTGCCCACATTGGATGGTGAATTTTGCTGCGTCTCGACCCTCAGCAAGAGCACGGGTGAGCACGGCCCGGGCCTCCTCTGGGCACTGTGGTAGCACTTGCGCAACCGTATCCCACACCGTGTGTGTATAACTGCTAAAGAGACATGCAGTGTTCACCGACCGCAGTCCTAAGCTGGCGTAAGAAAACATCTTCTTCCCAAGAGGGTCCAGCTTCTTGGATTCCCTATCTGGGGGAGCAGTTGGGAATGCACCTTTTAAAGATGATGCTTGGACCACTAAACTCTCTGGGGTAGGGTGTTGGGAGACGAAAATTGGGTCACCCGGGGTCGAGCGGTGGCTTCAGGCAATCATCCTGTCCTCAGGAACCCCTGTGTTGAGCTTGGACCAAGTTCCCAGAAGGATGTTGTTGAGGGCTTCATTAAAAGGCAGCAGGGGCTCGTATGAGGCTGCTGCTGCCGACTGAAACACCTCAGTCAGGAGGTTAGTCCTGACAGCCACCGTAGGAAGCTTGAGGCCCAAAGCCTCAGCCGCACTATGCAACACCACAGCGTAGGAATCTCTCTCCTCTGTAACCACGGCAGGGGGAGAAAGCATACCAAGGTCTGGGGAGGTATCCAGACCACTGGCATCATCCAACACCATTCGCCAGTCCAGTTCCTCAAGTTGGTCTGCTAGAGGGTCAACAGCAGTCCTCTGGAAGCCACTCAGGGCGATAGGGAACGCCAGGGAGGAACAGAGGAACAAAAGTTCCCTCTAGCGCCAGTACTGGTGTTGGTAGACTTTGGTCCGGCACCATGTCCAAGTCGGGGTGGGGTTGGGGGTCGACGCTGGTTGGGGGCTCAACCGGCAACGAGGGAGTTGTCACTGGAATTGCACTGGGGAAGGTACCATGAGGTCGACCAGCGCCAATCCGGATCCAGGCATAGATCCTCGGGAGCCCACCAGCACCAAAGCCCCTGGCCTTGAAGGCCTACGCCCCCCAGCGGAGTCTGCGGGGCCGGAAAGCGCACTGGCAGAGTCGGGCTGCCCGAAGATGCTGTGAAGCGATTCGTAGAAAGCTCAAAGCTGGGCAGGGGATGCTCTGGCTCCGGGAAAGGGAGGGAAGCGTAGAGTAATTTCAGAAGCGGGAGAAGGCGAAGAGCAACGGTGCTTATTTGCCTACTGGAGGAAGGGTGATGACTCCGTGACCGGTCCCGCGACCTTCCTCTCGGCGGGGACATTTAACATCGGAGAGCGAAATGCCGGGCTTCCAAAAGCCTTCGGGACCACTCGCGCAAAGACTTCGGCCTGGCAGATGGAGAACGACTTCAGATCGTGGTTACGCTTCAGGTACCAAAGGAACACAAGGTTTGGTTTGGTGACTGACATCCACTTGTGACAGGAGTCTAAGGGCTTGAAGAAGCTCCGACGATGGGACACCCCTTGTGCACCAGGAGTCAAAAACTCAAAAAAGACGTGGACAAAAGACGTAAAAGGGTTAGTCAAAAAGTGACTGAGTGGCATGCTCTCTCCAGATCTGCGCTGGCTGGGTTGGAAAAAGAAATAATTTGACATCAGCGTGCAGGGGCAGCATCTAAATAGACACTGCGACCACAAGGCCATCGACGAGTAGACCGACGCGCCAGGGTACTGCTCCAAAAATAATTCTCTGGATCCAGTCTGACGCCTGGGGGTAATTCTAAGGTAAAGAATTTATGACTACGGTCTCTTTCAGATAAAAGGCATTTCGGCCAGAGCCGCCAGAACAGCCTCTGAGAAACCTGAACATGCCAACCAAACTCGACGCATTAGTGCCTGACTCACAGAGTCCAAAGTATCCATGCCACACATTATAGCAAGCTTAGCAGCTTGCTGACCAGCTTTAATCAGGTTGCCTACTTCAGCTTTTGCTGTTCCCGCCGAGATCTGGACCATGTCGGAGAGATTCCCTGATGCTGCGCCCACTTGAACTTCAGGTCCCACTACAAAGCCTGCACATGCCATCGATATGTGTCACTAGCAGGATGGAGGAGGCACTGAGGTCCAGCATCCTCAGTCAGTCTCATCGAAACCCAGTATAGATGGTGAAACATCGGTATCTTAGCCTGAATATCCTGGATATGCCCCTCAGGAGGTTAAGCCCGAAACTGCTGTGTCCAGAACAGCTCCGGTGGAAGGGAGTAACTGAGAGGGAGTCAGGTGTGACTTTGGCATTTTGATAGTGAACCCATGCAAATGTTGGAGGGCCGCAGTAGTTTGATGGTTGTAAATGACAGCCTGGGGTGAGCCTGCCTTCAGCAGCCAGTAATTGAGATAGGGGAAGACTGGCACCCCTGATCTGCACAGATGAGCTGCAACCACCATTCTGAGTAAGTAGTTGAGGGCTCAGAGAACTCGGATTGGACGAAGGCAGTTATCCTTTTTCCGCACCAGAAAGTAGCTGGAATAACAACCACAGCCTACTTCTGGTGCTTGAACTCTCTCTATGGCTTCCTAGTCCAAGAGAGCCATGACATCCTCACAGAGCAGGGACAAAAGGTTCACCATAAGCTGGTAGTAAGATGGAGGAATAGAGGGAGGGGTAGTCGATGTGGAGGGAGTAGACCCTTCTGATGATCTGCAGAACCCACCATCCAATGTTATGGCCTGCCAGTGGTGGAGGTGATGGCGAATCCTGCCACCAACTGGACACCCATGAGCTAGAAGGGCAAGATTAGGAGAGTTTGGAGGCTGCAGCAGCCTGGGTGGGCGCAGTGGCTGGACCAGACCACTGGCTACTTGACCCATGAGGTCAGTAGGAACCATGCCCTTGTCCACGCAGAAGCTGGGAAGGTTGAATGACTCTGTGGTGCGAATAGGGTTGGCATGGTTGAAGCCCCTTCAATGGCCACGAAAGGAGCGAAAGGCAGCTTGGTGATGAGGGGCAGCCGAGAGACCCATGGAATTGTCTTTAGCCCGCAAGTTCTTAAAGTGCACCAGTGCAGTGTCCGCCTGGTCAGGTGCCATCGAAGGGCATGTCCTGAGGGAAGACTGAGTATCCCCCGAAAAGCCAGACGTTTTCAGCCAGGTGTGCGAGTCGGTCGTTTCCAATTTACAGCGTATAGTAAACTTCGCTGCTTCTCTCTCATCTGTAACTGCTTGAGAGAGAATGACCCGGGTTCCTCTGGACTTGTGGCAGCTCTTGTGCAACAGATTCCAACAGCATGTGGGAATAATGGCCCTATAAGCACGATGTGTTAACTGACCGCAATGCAAAGCTGGCAGAAGAAAACATTTTCTTTCCCAAGTAGTCCAGTCTCCTGCTTTCCCTGTCCGAGGGAGAGGCGGGGAAGGTGTCATGGGATGTGAAGGCTTGGACCACCAAGCTCTCCGGTGTAGGGTGCTGAGTGGGAAAATTCTGGTCTCCAGGAGTGGAACGGCAGCAATCATCCTAGTTCCTGTGCTGGGTTTGGGCAAGGTCCCCCAGAAGGATGTTGGTGAGGGCTTTGTAGAACGGGAGGAGGGGTTCAGAGGAGGAGACTCCCGGTTGCAGCACCTCCATCAAGATGTTAGTCTTGACAGCCATCGAGGGCAACTGAAGGTGGAGGATGTCAGCCGCCCTTTGCACCACCAATGCATATGTAGCTCTCTCCTCTGTAGCCATGGTAGGGGGAGAAAGTATGCTGGTATCTTACCTGAGTGCCTGGAAGATTTTGAGCGGGACAAAAAGGACTTGGGACTGCTGGAACAGTCCAGAGAATTTCCTCTTGAGCAGGACTGACTTCAGAGTCACCGCATGCCGGGCCGTTAGCAGTTTCAGGAACCACTCCCTCAAAGCCTTGGGTGCCATGGCACAGCAGTTGGAGCACAACTTGGAGTGGTGATCACGCCCCAGACACTACAAACACACAAGGTGCCGGTCGGTCACAGACACTGCGCGGTAACAGACGCCACAAGGCTTAAAACCATTCTTCCTCATGGACATTCTCTACGCACCAGGAGGAAAATATCGGAAAAAAGGTTGACAATATGTCACAAAAACATTATTAAAAACGGACAGAGGAGTAGTTCTTCTCTCGTCCAGGCACTCAGGTAAGATATCTTCTCTCGGATCAAAACTGGCTGGCGCAGAAAGAAAATAATAGACGTCAGCACACAGAGGTGGCACCTATATAGGTGATGCAGGCGTCACTTCCTTTCTGAACACTACTCTGTATTTTTGAACCTCAATGAAGCATGAGATTGTAAAGCACTAATACACCTAAAAGAGGTTATGGCCTCTATGCTGAAGGTCTGGTTGCAGGAAGGAGTTAGGAAATTCTACGTAGTAGCTTTGGAGACCACTGCTAAGACCCACTTGTCTGGTGTGATTTTATGCCAACAATGAAGGTAATCCTGAAGATGCCATCTACAGGTGTGCGATTCGGGGATAGATCAGGAGAATCAATCTTTCGAGGTGGAGATTTAGTGGAACCTCTCTTCCCCTGCAGTTGCTGTTGTACCTGTAGGGAGCCATGGTGTAACCTATCTCTGCCTGCTGTTGCCTCTAGTAGGAGGTGGTTGAGTCTGGGGAGGCGGTCTTATAACCATCCCTATACTGGGGTCTCCAAAAGGAGCCCCAAGGTGAAGAGACCTGAAGAATTGAGGACACTGCTCAAGTCATGACTAGCACTTGATCAAGCTGAGGACGGAAGAGACGTTCACCATTGAAGTGCGGGTTGAACAGAAGGCGTTTTGGGTTTAAAGCCTGAAATGAAGATCCGTGTGTTGAATGAGGAAGTACACTGGTGTTGACCCCTCGAGAAGCTCTTCTGGCAGTATCAAGGGCACAGCTGACAGTAGCAATGGAAACTTTCCTTCTGCCACTAACTTCTTGCTTCCTGAATTCATCAGGAACATGCTTATCTAACTCCTGCATTTCATCCATCGCACCAATCCAAACCATATCGCAAGAGGAGTCGGCCTACAGAGTTAGCTATGCTCCAGTGGCTCACGGCTCCTACAGCTGCTGCCCTCTTCCCAGTAGCAGACAGCTTTTGCTTCCTGGTCAGATGAGGGTCACTGTCCATGGTCTGAAAATGAGTGCAATTGCACAAGGGAACTGGCAGGTACATAACCCCATGACGTAGGCTGGGTCGTTGGAGTAGTGCTTATATTTTTTCTTCAATTGCTATATTACCACCCTTGCCCAAACAGCTTTCTTTAATTCGTCTTTGAGAGGAATTGTACCAGAACCTCTGACCTGTACAATGTCTCCAATAAGACGTCTTCCTCCTCGTGGAGGACATACACATCCACCTTGTGGCTGCTTTTTCTATGCCATAGTGTTGTCTTACCAGACAGTGATCCAATTCGGGATCTCCCGGGTGATCGACATCAGTTGTCCCCCGGGTCCTCGTGGGCACCAGATTGAAAGGTGTATCTTAAGGGTATGTGGGGTGGAAGGGCCGCCTTCCCTGTAAGAAGAGTATGGGGAGCCCTCTGGAGTATATGTGGGTGAAGATGATCGGGGGTGGTGGTGGTGATGGTGGAGGCACACGTGGGAGGACTCGGGTGCCCATTTCCCATGTCTTTTATGCTTAGGACCTTGGGAGGCTCCAAATAAATCTCTTCCTTTAAGGTCAGCTTTCTTTTCCGAGGCAAAGTCTCTGTTGGGTTTGGAGGCAGATTTGTGGAGATCTGGGAATTTCTGTCTTGCATCCAGCTCCTCCTGAAGCAGCTGGAGGATGGCCTTAACACTGATTGTGTCTTTGATGGCAATGGAATATTCACACCCAAAAGGGTCTGATGCCAATAGTGTTTTTCTGCATCAAAGGCAGCTTTGAAGCTGGGTCTGGTCTAAGTGTCAGCATTGAAAAGGTATTTGGCCTCGAAGGCCTGTGGAGTCTCAGAGCTGCGAGGGGTCAGAGCAGATGGATGGGAGGATAGATTCCCAGGCCTTTGGCTAGTGTCACCCAGAACCAAAGGGAGGGCAACAAGAGTTCGTAAGGTTGTTTTATAATCAATAGGCTTGATGCCCGACCCTGTTGGGTAAGCAGTCATATATCCAAATTGAGGCCTTTTGTATGTCTTGGTACTGGCCGTCCTCATGGTCCTGGTAGAGGTCTTTGTCTGGGACTAGAGGATGTGGAGGCGGGAAGAGCCTTCTTGTCTTCCTGTGGGTTGAAGTCATCTCTGGGCTAAGCAACAGATGGTGGGGTTGGGTGGGGTGGGGTGTGGTAGGATGGGATGGGATGCCCAAAGGACTGGTTTCTTCACTCTCCAACGTGGGGCAAGGGATTTTCCCCAAAGATGTCTGGGGCATCATCGGAGGCTTACCGTTGCATCCTCTCGCACCATACTAAAAAGTTTCTGTCAAGCAGAAGATAAGGCAGGCCTTGCATACAATATCGTAGTGAACTCGGGAAAGGCAGAGGTTACACAACTCGTGTCTGTCAGTCCATGGGAACTTCACATGGCACTGGGGTTAGTTCTGGAAGGGCACCCTTCCCAACACCCAGTTTTTCCACCCGAGTACTAAAGTGGAATTGATCTCTTGGCCCGGAACAAGTGTGAGGAAGACATTGAACTTGGAGCCATGTTAATACTTGTCTAAACCCCAAGGCGGAAAAAGAATCTAAATGAGATTATGTGCCTATTCGCATTGTCAAATAAGATAGTAGTCACCATATACCTCGTGATTTGAAAATACCTTGCTAACGTCCGAGCCCAACACAAGATGGCAGGAGTATGCTGAACATGTGTATCTATAACAACACATGCTATGAAGATATATATGTAGTACTAGTTCATTCAAAATTTCCATAGGAAGAGCATTTGTTTTTCTAATAACTTTGCCGCCTTCTGACGAATCCACATGAAACTTGCAAAAAAAGTTCCTCCACGCCTGCTACTTCCTGGAACGTTTCAGGGCAATCTGTCAAGCAAAGGGACAAAAAAGAGGAGGGTCCCAAAACAAGTTTTCACTTGCAAATTTAAATGGGACATTTTTGAAGCATTTGAAAAAAAAAAGAATGGCTGAACATAATTACACCAGTGTTGGCCCTTTCTGCAGGGTTGTCTCCAAACGTTTTGCCTTCTTCCGCTTTGAAAGCGGAAATTTGTTTTTTTTTTACCTTAGGATTATGTGCATTATCCCAATGCTAACCATTGTTAAATTGCTAGCACTCTACTTAAAACATAGTAACATTGGCCTCTAGCTAATAGGCATATTGAATTTGCTTATAAGTCCATAGTATATGGCACTACATCTTACCATAACCTGACAAATAAATGCTACTAAAGGGCATGCAGCACTTAATAAGTCCTTTAAAAATGTCTCAGGCCTGCCATTAGAGCCTATGTGTGCAGTTTTAAACTACCAATTCAACCCATAAGATAACATTGGAGTTGCCCTACTACATTTTATGAGTGCAATTTTCAAATAGAAAGAGAAGACCAGTTCAGGTTTGTTTAAATTAGAATTTTGAAAATGCCACTTTTGGAACGTTTGAGGTCCAGGGAGGACCTGGCTTGGCAGTTCGGGCTGGACTGTTCCCACAAAGACCAGGGTCAAGACTGATTTCCCTATGGCTGGGTCCAAAGTGGAGTGGTGTGGTGAGCAAAAGAATGATGGATTGAACCCAGATCCTTGTGACTGGAGGGGAATGTTTTCATTGTTCAGCATAACGGCCATCTATTGTTTCTTTTGCATATGTCGCCCTAAGAGGGAAGGCTAAGCCCAGACTTGGGTCCCGTGCTCACTGCACCACTGGATTCAAGCTAGCCTGGGAGATGAAGGGTGATACCCTGAAACCGGTCCAAGGATGCTTGTTTCCGGTCCAGGGAGGACCTGGCTTGGCAGTTCGGGCTGGGCTGGACTGTTCGCACAAAGAACAGGGTAAAGACCGATTTGCATATGGCTGGGTCCAAACTGGGGTGGTGTGGTGAGCAAAATAATGATGGATTAAACCCAGTTCCTTGTGTATTCCTCCTAGAAAGCCACACACAATGGAAGCTTAGGTGTGACAGGATGGGCCATCACTGGTCCGATGGGAGGAATGAGCTAGGCATAGCCCTACTTGCTATCGAACAGGGTATATCCTGCATCCATACAAAGGACATACCCCCTCTAGTTAGTCTGGAGCCAGGACCAGGAAGGCAGGGCATCTGTGCACTTCAAAGGCATGCCCCTAGAAGCAGCTCTCCACTTTAAAGGTACAACTGTGTATAAAAGAAGGACCTCAGACACCACTTCAGTATACTTCTGGACCTGTAGATACTCTGCGTGGAAGAAAGACTGCTTTCCGGAGGACTGCCACTCGGCTGCTCTAAAGGAAAAGCTATTCTGCTGTGCTGACCTACTGCCTGCTGCCCTCTTGTCTGGAAAATAAGAACTGGACCTAGAACTTCATCAGAACCCAGAACCCCAGTGTCTCAAAGGGCTGGCTGCCTGATCTCAGCCTCCGTGACACCAAAGACTCCCCAACCAGCTCCTGGACCCAGCAGTCAATGCGAAACACCAGCCTGCATGTCCGGGACAAGCGGCCTGCTTTTTCTACTACGCCCACTACCACCTGCAACGCTATCCTTGCTCCTTGTTACTCTCTCCAACGCAAACCGAACTCTTGAAACAAAACTTGGGAATGTAAAACTTTAGCTGGACTAATCTGGGACTGTATCCGACCCCCTGGTCACCATGGTCAGCCTAAACTATTGACTCTGCCCATTCCAGGGCGACCAGATGGCCCCTTTCGCGTTTTCGGCTTTAAGGTGCTATTTTACAGTTTTTTCTTTAAACATCTATAATTCCAGTTCTACTGATTGGATTTTTTAAAATAATTTTCCTCTTGCTTTATTACATTTTGGTTTTGCTTAATTACATTTTGCTCTATTTTTACTAACCTGGTATGAGATCATTTTTTGTGTGCTGTTTTCACTGTACTACTGTTGGATGTGTTTCCCAAACACTCTACACACTGCGTCTAAGTTAAGTCTGACTGCTCAATGCCAAGCTACAAGGGGGTTCAGTACAGGTCAAGTTGGGGTTTGGTTGTGCCCCACTCTGACCAGGATTGTGGTTGCTGCACAACTAGGGTTCACACCCCAGTCAACCAACCACCCAATTTCTTACACCAGTCAAACTTCAGTGAAGGGAAATAAATAACATGCATGGAACGTCTAGAGATGTTCTCAACTACCAGTATCAACCAGATTATCTTCTGAGCTTGCTGGACTTGCCAAGTCAGGGGAAAGTAAGGGGTTTAGACCAACCATCCCCCCATGCAGCTGCCAGTGGGAGGGATACTAAACAGCGTTGTAAGAAAAGGCCCCTTTTGCTTGGTCACCCCAGTTTTTGCAGAATTGTATTACTTGTTTTTAGACTCTAAACACTGGGACACTGCTGTTCAGTGCCCTGTATATGTGCTCTGACCCTTAAAACATTGAGAATTGGGCTGATCTCCTTCTGGCGTATTAAACTCTCCTATAAGGCCATAAGATATTGTATTGAAACTGCACTTCTGCAAGGTTTTTTAAAAAAATCGTTTCATTAAACATGTCAGTTGCAGTGTACAATTTCGTTTCGGCTATTATTTGAAGATAAAAACACAGAATGCAACATGTACAACACTTTGATCCCCTGTTCCAACATTTATTCTGGACCTTCTCTCCCTGACTCCGGTAATCATTGACCGCACCTTTCCCTCCTACTGTCTAGTATGTTATCCCCCCTCCCACTTCACAGGCCCCTATACATCTCCCACTGTTGCCATATTTTCTGACATTTGTGTGGGCAGCCCCTGCTCTCGTATACTATCTTCTCTGCTGCACTACACCAATCAAGATCAGCCTTCCATTGGCCCACCTTCGGGGGAAGGGCGGCTCCCAACATCCAGGCGATTTCTCTAGGCCACCATTGTCACCACTAGTAGCCAAAGTTTCTGATATTTCGGCCACGTCTACACCCCTGTTACACATAATACATGCCATATGGCATCTAGTGGGATTTCCTGCCGCAGGACTTCTGACATTACTCGTGGTACCTTTCTCCAATATTGTTGTATAGCTGGGCACTCCTAAATGATGTGGAAAAAGTTACCCATTTGGTCGCAGCCGCGTATGCATTGGTCTGTGTGAGGGCGCCCTAGTTTGTACATAGCTACGCTGGTGGAGTATGATCTATGTAGGATATGTAGCTGTATCAACTGAAATATCGCTCCAACTGCTACCTCTTGGGCTTTGTATGGCCTCTGCCCAATCATCGTCTTCCAATATGCCAATGTCGGCCTCCGATGCCTCTCGCAGATTTTTAAGGGGATCAGAATTATTGATGATCTTCCTATAAGTGAAGGATATTGCTTTTTCTGGGATTGGATCTAATAGGAGTCGGTCCTCCAGTGGGCTGTATTCTGGAATTTGTTTCCCTTCTCCTATGTGCCTACGAAGAGCATGTCTCAGCTGCATGCATTTATATCTTTCCAAGTCAGCTAGTTGATGCTCCTTCTGTAGGTCTTGGAATGAGATTATTGCTGGACCCCTCCCAGATGGGCTGTCTAGCAGCTTACACTTCTTAAAGCCCTGTAAATTGCCTATCTTCTCCAGCATATCGCTGTCCCATAGCAGGGCTTGTTCTGTCAAACTATTGTCCCACCCGAGGAACTTGTTGGCCCTCTTCCACAGTTCTAGCACTGACTTTGTGTGCGAGGGCATACACCTCCTTGACCATCCCAATACAATGTGCTTGGATAACCTCTTAACTCCATCCCCAGGTGGTCTACTCAGAATGCCGGGTCATTACTGTCTGTAAAAACCCAGTCATTGATTGTTAATTGTGATGCCCAAGAATATTTCTTTGAGATCTGGTACAGCGACACCACCCTCATATATGCCTTTCCAGACTTTGACAAGTGCTATTCTAGCCCCTCCTCCATCCTACAACAGTTTCCGCAGCTCCCTCTGTCCACTTCTCTGAAAAACCTGTTAGACACCATGTATGGGGTGTTTTGAAGAACATATAACATATGTGGTAGTGACATCATTTTGAACAGCACAGCT
Source organism: Lissotriton vulgaris (assembly GCF_964263255.1). Classification (NCBI taxonomy): domain Eukaryota; kingdom Metazoa; phylum Chordata; class Amphibia; order Caudata; family Salamandridae; genus Lissotriton; species Lissotriton vulgaris. The sequence goes on along the minus strand of NC_141687.1, from coordinate 674,755,160 downwards.
CTCCCCGACAAGGAGATCGGCAACGTGCTCCAGTTGGAAACATCCCTTCATAGACACTCCAACTGTGGCAACAAGTTTACCTCCAAAAATTCTGTTTCTGTTTTAGCAATATTAATACCCAAGTCTTTGAAACTGTCCTTATACTGGAGCTGTGTCCCTGCAGGGAGAGCCGATGCCTGCCCATCGGAAAGCATGAGCACAAGGGATTTATCCCAGTTGATTTGGTATCCTGAGTAGCCCCTTAATAGGTGGAAGATTTGTAGCAGCCTGCTAAAATGAGGCCTTGTCACGTACAATAAGACATTGTCCACGTATAGGGATATTCACTCTTCCCACTGTCTTCCCAGTGATTCCAGACACCATCGGATCCCCTCTAACCCCCTCCACAAGCGGTTCCAATACCAGCACGAATAGTATGGGAGACAGACAGCATCCTAGTCTCATCCGCCTATGCAGGGTGAAAGAGCGGGAAACAAAGCCACTCAACCGTACCCTAGCCAGTGGACTCCTGTACAACAACTTGATCCAGGACTGGAACCGGGGGCCAAATCGGAATCTTTCCTGAACTGAGCATAAATAGTGCCATTCGATGCTGTTGAACACCATCCATGCGTTGAGTGACAGCAACGTTCTTCCTCCCCCGGGCGGGATTTGGTCAGATGCATCACGCCGTACAGGTGTCTGAGGTGTAGCATTTAGCCTGGTGCACCGGTGCAGCATGAATCCTGACTGGTTGGGGTATAACAGTGTTGTGATCGCCCTGCCAGATAGCTCACCAGGACTTTAGCCAGAATTTTAACTTCCATATTGAATAGGGCTATATGCCTGTAGAAGCTACATTGCTCCTGTGGCTTACCCGCCTTGGTTATTACCAAAACAGTGGAGATTCTTTGGCTAGTGGTAGGCAGCCCCTTTCTCCGGCTTTGTCAAACATTTCCAGGGGATATGGTGCCAGTACGCTCCCCGCAGCTCTTGTATGCCTCCCTCCTGCTATTTCCTTGGTTGTTATGTCTTTCTCCATAACCTCTCTATCCTCATCAGACAGCGTGGGAAGCCGAACATCCACCAAGAATTCCTGCCAATTCGTTTTTGTTCTGGTAGGGTTGGAGGCATATACCCCTTCATAGTAATCTGCAAAGGCCCTCGCTACCTCTGCACCAGTAGTGTGCATTACCCCTTTGGAATCATATTTCGGCCACCCAGTTTCGTTCACTGTCCCTCTTTTCCAACCATGCAATTATTTTATTAGCTTTATCACCTATGTCATTTAGCCTTCTTTGTGTTGCTACGGCTGTTGACCTTGTGGCGCCATCCGCAAGGTCCTTAATTTCTTGTCTTGTAATGTTAAGGCGATGTGTGAGCGGTGGATCAGCATGTTCCCTATCTAATATCCTAGCCTCCAATGAATCTACTTCTGCCTCTAGTGTGTCCTACTGGATCAGTTTTTCTTTTTTTCGACCCCCAATGAGAGCCTGGATATGTCCCCTTATTATGGGCTAAAATGCTTCCCATAGGGTGCATGCCGATTCCACTGAACCCTCATTTTCATGAAAAAAGAGTGCCGACCAAATTAAAGGAAGGACTCATTGGTCCTTATTCCTAAAGACCCATGGATTTATTCTAGGCAGCAATACGGTAGCTCTTATCGGGCCCTGCAAGTTCACCTCGACCGGAGAGTGGTCCGATATTCCCTGTGGTCCAAATACGGGCACTTCAGAACCTTCCATCACTTTCCCCATGCGTTAGCACGTGATTAATACGAGAATAACTACCATGCACTGCTGAATAGAAAGTGTCGCTCTCGGGGGTTATGTAGATGTCATAAATCTGTCAGGCCCACTACCTCTACAAATGCTGGGAGTGGTTCCACACTCTCCCCCTGTTCGCCTTAGTTTCTCTCTCTCTTAATGTCTTAATGTAAAGATGAGGACGCTACAGCTGGTGACTTGTAGTGCATACATGCGCTGAAGAAACGAGACTGCCCTCCTTGAGAGTTTGCAACGATACGGCAAACTGCTTGTGCACCCAAATCGATGAGAAGCATTTAAAAGTTGGCATATGAGGAGTCGAAGCCCCACTTCAACCCACACACGGCCTTTGAAGAGGGTGATGGCCTTGCGAAGGAGCACAGTAGGAAAGCCCGCCAGAAACGGTTGGTAAGGCCGAAAGATACTGCGCCATAACATTCAGCTATCATAGATACAAATCGAAACGCTAAATGCAGAGAGAACCAGGTACTAAAGTGCAAACGCACTTACCGTCACGAGCCAAGGAAGTGCCACATGACCTTCAATTGGGTGAGATGACACACGCTTGGTTGAGGGGCGGATGCGTGCACAGCGTCCGAGGCATTCAGCGCAACAAAAGCCATCGCACTACTGAAATTTTTCAATGGCTGCAGAAGGGAGCACGAAATACACGGCAGCTTGTTCAAGAAACCACTACCGTCATTTGACACCAAGAAGCAGAATATTGGCACTAGGTGGATGGCATGGATCGAAAAGTTCAATGATTTCCTAGACGTGCTGGACAAGGCAGACAAGAATAAAATCATTAGATACTTAAAGAACCTTGCTGGTGATGGGAGTGAAAGTGATTAAGAAATTATCACAAGCTGCTGCAGTATAATATCGTCAAACCAGGGAATCATTGGAAGCAAAGTTCAATCCGATGCCAATGTCAACTAAGAAAGAAAGGTACGTTTTCAATCAATTGTGACAGCGAGATGGTGAAACGATGGAAGGGTTTGTTGAGAGGCTTGAAGTGCTCATCAAACATTACAAGTTTACATTTTAATGACAGAAGCCATACGCCTCAGAGCTAGATGGCTGTCTTCAGAAGACACAAATTGAGATAGATGCTTAGTCTGGAAAAATTATTAATGGCTGCAAGGGCCGATGAAAGAGCGGATAAACACACTGCTGATATGGAAGCTGGAACCGTGAAAAGTGGATCAGCGTTGATCATGAAAGCCAAGCACAAGTACAAAGTAAATGCCAACAAGTAGACCGCTCCAAAAAGGAAAATGTTGTGTTTCCAATCTAGGTTTTTGTTTCCCTATGAAGGTAAATGTCCAGCCATAGGGCAGAGGTGCAAAGATAGTGGAAAAGGAAACCACTTCATAACAGTTTGCAAGGCGAAAGAGACGCATCACAGGGACAAGAGAAAATGGATGCCGGAAGATTCCAGAAGCAGCTTGCAGAGATGGACAAAGACAACATCAAACGAAACAGAATTAATTTAGACACTGCCCCAAGATTACCATAAAAGTAAACTGGTGCACCATAACCTTTACCATAAACAGTGCTGCGTCACTTATCATGTCAGTCAAAAAGATTACCATCCTGTCTCTTGCGTCATGCCTCAACTCGTCAAACACAAAGGCATACACGAGGGCTGCTGCCAAACCGTTGCAGAGTCAAGGGCCGTTCATAGAAACCATGCAACATATGTCAGTTTAAACATCAATTCACTTACTTCAACAAACTTTATCTAGTGGAGGCCTATTCAGCTTTGGAACTGCTGGAGACATGGATCCGATATCACTCAATTATAACCTCCAGACTCGATCTACAATTGTGAGTCAGTTCCTGTTGTTTCATGGCCTGGGAAGGCTTAGGAAACTAAAAGTGCAACTTCTTATCAATGAAGAGATTTGTCCTGCTGTCCAGCAGCACTGCAGAATTGCTTTTCACTTGCAAGAAGCTACTGAGAAAGAACTGGAAATGCTGTTGAAGAATGGAATCGTTGAGATCTTCAGCCGTCCTATGCCCTGGGTTTCGCTCATAGTGGTAGTGCCAAAAAAAAGGACAGTGGGGGTGTGGTGCGAATCTGTGTTAATATGCACCAAGGCCAACAAAGCAATTGAGAGAGAAAGACATCCCGGTCCCCACATAGCAGACATAATCATGCAGCTGAATTTGAGCCAAAGTCTTCTCCCATATTGACCTTAACAAAGGGTACAATCAACTTGAGGTGGAAGAGAACCGTAGATACATTACAACCTTTTTGACTCATGTTGGTTTGTTTAGGTACAAGAGGTTGCGTTTTGGGATGTTCTCAGCTGCAGAGATATTTCTAGATATTATACATTGAATAATTAAACCTGTTACACATGCTTTTAACTACACTTTGGGCATACTGGTATATGGGAGAACACCAAAGGAGCATGACAAGGCCCTTACACAAGTGTGCCAGCTACTTGCAGGTCTCATGCTGAATGCAGCAAAGTTAGTCTCATGAGACCAAAATTAAGTTCTTTGGGTACATATTCTCTGATGGGGGAGTGACTGACCTAGATACGGTACAAGCACAGTCAGCTACTTCCCTCCCCTCTCCCCCCACAAGATGTCAACATTTTGTGATCGTTCTTAGGCATGGCCATCTATTGTTCAGGGTACATTCACAACTTTGCTACTGTGAGTGTCCCATTGAGACTTGACAAAACAAAATGCCCCTTTCCAGTGGTCCCATGAATGTGATCAATGTTTCAAAAGAATAAAACATGATTGAGAAAGCAACCAAGATGGCCTATTTTGTCCCCATGTTACATATCGAGATCACGGTCGATGCGAGCCTGGTGGGGCTGGGTGCAATACTTGCTCAACATTATGGTCATTCGATTGCTCAGAGACACATTGTGACCTATGACAGTCGAAGCCTGTCTGAAACAGAACATGGCTGTTCTCAGCCGGAAAATAATAATCTGGCTGTAGAGGAGGCCTGCGAACATTTTCATGTGTTTCTATACAGAAAACGTTTCACTATTGTTACAGACCACCAAGTGTTGCTAACTACTTCTTGGAAATCCTTGACCATAGATGCCCCCTCGCATTGAGAGGTGGGGATTGGGACTATGCGATTGTGCACAAGCCAAGTAAAGATCAGAATCATGCTGATTACTTTTTACGAGTACAGCTACATCGCCACACTTCAACATTCAAAACAGGTGAGGAGTACATCAACTTCATTGTGAGGTCCAGTCTGCCAGCGGCCCTATCCAGTGGCGACCCATGACCCCACCAGGTAGGTCGGTCCCCCTCCGCACAGCACCGTCTGTGCCTCCCTGCCCCAGCTGCCGCTGCTGAGGACGTTTGAGGCCCTCCACCACCAGCAGGCTGCCACCTGCGCCTCATCCCTGGTGGCCAGTGGTAGGCCGTACGTAGGTTTGTTCATCCTCCGCTTTTCTGCTTTTATTGTATTGCTTGTATTTTCATTGTTGTGTCTGTGACTGCTGTTGTCTGTCTTCCCCCGCTGCCTGTACGTGGTCCGTGCCCCTTTGTCTTCCCTCTGTTCCCCTCGCTGTTCTAGTGCAGTCTCACCGACCTGTTTACCCTTCTGTTTCCCTCGCTGCCCCGTGCCTCTCTGCCCGTTCTGCCCTCTGTACCACTCATTTTTCCCTCGTTTTTTGTGCCTCTCTGCCCTCTGTTCCACTCGTTTTCCCTAGTTTTTTGTGCCTTTCTGCCCTTTTTGCCACTCGTTTTTCCCTCATTTTTTGTGCCTTTCTTCCCTCTGTGCCACTCGTTTTTGGTGCATTTCTGCCCTCTGTTCCACTCGTTTTTCCTCTTTTTTGTGCCCTTGTGCCCTCTATTCCACATTTTTTTTGTGCCTTTCTGCCCTTTGTTCCACTCGTTTTTCCCTCGTTTTTTGTGCCTTTCTGCCCTCTGTTACAGTTGTTTTTCCCTAGTTGTGTGCCTTTCGGCCCTCTGTTACACTGGTTTATTCCCTAGTTTGTTGTGCCTTTCTGCCCGCTGTTCCACTCATTTTTCCCTCATTTTTTGTGCCTTTCTGCCCTCTGTTCCACTCGTTTTTCCCTCTTTTTTGTGCCTTTTTGCCCTCTATTCCACATGTTTTTTTGTGCCTTTCTGCCCTTTGTTCCACTCGCTTTTCCCTCGTTTTGGGCCTTTCTGCCCTCTGTTCCACTCGTTTTTCCCTCTTTTTTGTGCCTTTCTGCCCTCTGTTACACTTGTTTGTTCCCTATTTTTTTGTGCCTTTTTGCCCTCTGTTCCACTTGTTTTTCCCTTGTTTTTTTGTGCCTTTCTGCCCTCTGTTCCGCTCATTTTTCCCTCACTTTTTGTGCCTTTCTGCCCTCTGTGCCACTCACTTTTCCCTCATTTTTTGTGCCTTTCTGCCCTCTGTTCCACTCATTTTTCCCTCACTTTTTGTGCATTTCTGCCCTCAGTGCCACTCGCTTTTCCCTCATTTTTTGTGCCCTTTTAGCCTTCTGTTACACTCGTTTTTTGTGCCCTTTTGCCTTCTGTGCCACTCGTTTTACCCTCGATTTTTGTGCCCCTTTTTCCTCCCGTTACGCTTGTTGTCCCTCACCGCCCTCGCCACTGTTTCCCCTACCGCCCATCCCCCTGACTGCCCCTTCGCTGCCCCCGCCTCCCGCCTCCGAGCTGCTCCTCTCTCCCACCTCCCCATATATGCCAGCCACTGCGCGGCCGCGCCGCTGGCGCGCAGAAGGCGCGCCTAAGGTGAACCAGTCTGCACCCACCCGTGCCTGGACCGCGCCCAGCGCCTGAACCACTGGCCCGCACCCGCCACGACGACCACCGGCACTACGACACCAGCACTCTGCACGCTCTCAACTACGGACGGAGCCACACCTGCTTCAAGGCGGCCCTTCACCTGCCGGAACTGCAGCTACACCAGCCTCAGAGCCGATGAACCACCCGCCAAGAAAGATCCCAACCACCTCTGGTGCATACTACTGAACACCCGCTCCGCACGAAAGCATGCAGTCGAGCTCTGGGACCTGCTCGACACATCTTTCTGACAGAGACCTGGTTTAACGACTCCTCCACACCCGACATCGCCATAGCCAACCCAGACGGCTACAAGATCACTCGCAGAGACCACACCAACGGAGTCGAAGGAGGAATCGCCATCGTCCACAAGAACAGCATCAGGGTCTCGACTAGCACCGACGACACGCTCAGCACCGCTTAACACATGCATTTCCAGATCCACACAGACCCTAATTCCACCCTCAGAGGCAACCTTGTCTACCAACCCCCGGACCCTGCCCCCGGTTCAGAGACTCCATCGTCGACTTGACCAGCACGCACGCCCTGACCTCCACCGACTACATCCTCCTCGGAGACCTGAACTTTCACCTTGAGAACAACAATGACAACAACTCCACAACCCTGATCGATAACTTCGGACTGAAGCAACTCGTCACAACGCCCACCCACTCTGCCAGCCACGTGCTCAGCCCAGTCTTCTCCTCAAGCCCGCACTTCTCAATCAGCCACACCACCGAACTCCTCTAGACCGACCACCGCTGCATCAACTTCACCTTCCAAAAACCCACCACACACCACCACACCCAATAGATCCCCCGCGGCTACTGGAGCAAAATCACAGAAGACCAACTACAGGCAAACCTCGCTCTCAGCCCACCCACCGAACCCTCCAACACCGACGACGCTGCCCACAGCCTCAGACGTGGGATCGAGGACTGCGCCAACACCCTCGCCCCGCTGAAGAAATCCCCCCCACAGAGACACCAGCAAGAGGGCCAGCTGGTTCACCCCAGAACTCCTAGCCTCCAAGCAAGCCTGCCGGAAACTAAAGAAGAAATGGCACAGTGAACAAACTCCGGACAGCCATGCAGCACACAAGGACGCCATCCGCAACCACCACCACCACATCAGGGCGGCCAAGAAGACCGCCTTCAAAGACCGCCTCTACAACAACGCATACAATAGCAAGGAGCTCTTCTACATCGTGAAGTAACTCTCCAACCCCAACGACATCCTGCCGTCGCAAACCCTGTGCGAATCCCTCGCCACCTTCTTCCACTGCAAGATAGTAGACATCCACGACAGCTTCAACACCCAGACAGTCCCAACAGACAGCAACACAACAGACCCTCTGTGCACCATCGACCATAACCCCCTGCTAGCCTGGGCCAGCGTGAGCATCGATGACACCATCAAGACCATGCACTAAATCCACTCCGGCTCTTCGTCTGACCCATTCCCGCACCACGTCTTCAACAAAGCAAGCAGCACCATCGCACCCCACCTGCGCAACGTCATCAATGTCTCCCTTGAGACCGTGACCTTCCCAGAGATCTGGAAACACGCCAAGATCAACGCCCTACTCAAAAAACATAATGCAGACCCAAGAGACCTCAAGAACTTCCGCCCCATCTCTCTGCTCCCCTTCCCAGCCAAGGTCATCGAGAAAACCGTCAGACAGCTAACCAGATACCTCAAAGAAAACCGAATCCTGGACCCTTCCCAGTCAGGGTTCCGCAGCAACCACAGCACCAAGACTGCCCTCATCGCCGACACAGATGACATCAGGACCCTGATGAACAACGGCGAGACCACAGCACTCATCCTCCTAGACCACTCTTCCGCTTTCGACACCGTCTGCCACCGCACACTACAAGTACGCCTCCACGCCGCAGGGATCCGAGACAAGCCTCTGGATTGGACTACCTCCTTCCTCTCCGGCAGAACACAGAGCGTCCGCCTCCCCCCATTCCGTTCCAAAGCCTCTGAGATCATCTGCGGCGTACCCCAGAGATCCTCCCTCAACCCGACACTGTGCAACATTTACGTGGCCCGCTCGCACACGTAGGTGGGCAGCACGACCTCAGCAATCTCCTACGCCGACGACACTCAGCTGATCCTCTCCCTCACCAAGGACCCCATCACATCCAAAGCCAACCTCCACGAAGGAATGAAGGCCGTCGCCGACTGGATGAAGACCAGCCGTCTGAACTCGGCAAGAAGGAGGTCCTCATCCTCGGCTCCAACCCTTTAGCCTGGGACGACTCCTGGTGGCCGACGGCACGTGGGGCAACCCCGACAACCACCCACCATGCATGCAACCTGGGAATCATCCTCGACTCAACGCTCTCAATGACCAAGCAAGTCAACGCGTCTCCTCCTCCTGCTGCTTCAACACCCTCTGCAAGATCTACAGATGGATCCCGACAGATAGAAGAAAGACAGTCACCCAGGCTCTCGTCAGCAGCAGACTCGACTATGGAAACACCCTCTACGTGGGAGCCCCAACCAAGCTCAAACTACTACAACGCATCCAAAACGCCTCGGCACGACTGATCCTCGACGTACCATGCCATGGCCACGGCCACATAACCCCCCACCTGAGAAACTTGCACTGGCTCCCCATCAATAAGAGGATATCCTTCAAGCTCCTCACCCACACCCACACACACAAGGCACTCCACAAGACTGGCCCAGCCTACCTCAACAGACGGCTCTCCTTCTACATCCTCAACACCAGCTATGCTCCGACGACCTCTCACTAGCCACCGTCCTGCGCATCCGAAGAACAACCACCGGTGGGAGATCCTTCTCTCACTTCGCCGCCAAGACATCGAACACCCTTCCACTGAGCCTACGACAGACCCAAGACCTGCTGACCTTCAGGAGGATACTCAAGACCTGGCTATTTGATCAGTAGCACCCCCCCTCCAGCGCCTTGAGACCCTCGCGGGAAAGTAGTACGCTTTACAAATGATTGATTGATCCGTTGAACAAATTACTGTTCTAACTAATGAACACGTTACTTACCTTCGGTAACAATATATCTGTAAGAAACTTTAGTTAGTTATAGATTCCTTACCTCAGAATTACCCCCAGGAGTCAGACTGGATCTGGAAAGTTTTTTGTCAGCATGGCCTCTGCGCGTCGGAAGGTGGCGTCGGTCGGCTCTACGTCCATCGTTGGCGTTGTGTCGCCGGAATGACATTGCGGTAGCTAGTTACACGCACACTCACGCGCTGATGTCAGTTCTGTACATGACTTTCCACGCCAGAAACCCAGAGCCATGCAAGACACTGACCATTGGTGCACAAAACTAGGGTCGTGAAAGGATATCCTTACCCTAGAAATCAGTTCGCAGAACGGGGAGGCTGTGTGGGGCAGTAAGGAATCTAAAAACAAATTAATGTTTCTTACAAGTATATTAGTACCAAAGGTAAGTAACTTGTTCATCTGAAAGAAACACGTTAGTTACAGACACAAAAACCCCTCTTGGCGCCGGATCCGGCATCGGTCCGGCTCAGGGTCCACGTCAGAATGGAGGCCAGGGTTGACGCCGGCCAGGGGGCCGACCGGCGTCGAATGCGGTAATGGTGCCTGAGGAAGCAGCGCGGGTGGAGGTGTAATGAGGTCAACCAGCGCCAATCCGGATCCAGGCCTGGATCCAAGGGGGCCCATGGCAGCAGGGCCAGAGCTGGTGGCGGCCTAGGCCCCCCAATCGGTTCCACAAGGCCCGATGGTTGGTCGGGCCGCTCAAAGATGGCATGCATCGCAGAACGTACGAAGCTGGGCGGGAGTCACTCCTGGCCCCAGAAAGGGAAGACGTCATTACAGCGACACACCGCCAAAGACAGAAGCAGAGCTGTCTGACGCCACCTTCCTACAAGCAGAGGTAATGCGGACAAAAAAACGTTCCGGATCCAGTCTGACGCCTACTTTTCTAAGGTAAGGAATCTATAACCAACATGTTTCTTTTTGATGCAGACAACAACATGCTTGTCCTCAAAGAAATCATTTTAACCCATTTGTGGAAAAAGAGTTCTCAACCTTTTGCAGGCCATGTTGAATTTAAAAAATGTACAAGATGGGCGGTCCTTTAACAAGGAAGGTGTTGTATTGAGATGCTTGAGAATCATCATACATGAGCGTCTCAGACAACAGGTCATTGAACAAGCCCATGATGGACATCGTGGCGTTGTAGCCACTAAAAGAGCCCTAAGAGTATGGTTCCCACATATAGTTGAGCAAATTAAGAGGGAACAAAAAAAGCGGCATCATTACAACTGCCTCTCCCCCATTGACCATGTCAGAGCATCCTGCACATGCATGGAAAAGAGTTGCAGTTGATTTCTTTGGGCCCTTAGGAAACTGACATCTCATGGTAGGTATTGATCACTATCTACATTTTCCTTTAATAGAGGAATGATCGTCATCCCATGACAAGGTCATCAGGCTGCAAAACGCCATTCTCAAATCGGACAATGATCTGCAATTCAATAGCAAAGAATTCAAGGTGTCTAGGGAAACGGCGTCGAATGCGGTAATGGTGCAAGAGGAAGCAGCGCCGGTGGAGGTGTAATGAGGTCAACCAGCACCGATCCGGATCCAGGCCTGGATCCAAGGGGGTTTAGGCCCCCAACTGGTTCCGCAGGCCGCCCAAAGATGCCATGCATCGCAGAACGTACAAAGCTGGGCGGGATCGTTCCAGGTCCCGGAAAGGGAGGAAAACGTGGAGCCGACTATTCAGGCTCCGTACTCAGAGCCCCGAGAGAGGCACCACCTGCATCCTTCGTTGGATCAGCCAACCGACGAGGAGAAGTGCAAGAGCTAAAGTGCTTCTTGGACTTCTTCTCATGCTTCGTTTTACCCTACCCCGAGTGCAAAGACTTAGATGACTTGGACGAATGGTGGTGGCTCCGCGACCAGTCACTCGACCTCTCTCATGACCGGGACCTCAAACCGCGCCGAACAGACTGCCGGCGCTCAAGCAGTTTTCGGGACCGCTCCCTCAAAGCCTTCGGCGCTATCGACCGGCAGTCAGAGCACAACTTGGGGTCGTGGTCGCGCTCCAGGCAAAAGAGGCACACGCGGTGAAAATCCGTCACTGACAGTCGGTGACAGGAAATGCATGCCTTTAAGCCGGGCATCCCTCATGCACCAGGAGTCAAAGACTCAAAAAAAGTCGACAAAAGTTGAGAAAAAGTCCGTCAAAAAGTGACTGGAGCTACCGCTCTTCCCGAATCTGTGCTGGCTGGCGCGTAAAAAGAAAGAATTGACGTCCACGCACAAGGACGGCATCTAAGTAGCTGCTGCAACGTCATCCCAGCGACAACGTCAACGACGGACGCAGAGCAGACTGACACCACCTTCCGACATGCAGAGGTACTGCGATGGAAAAAAATTTGGGATCCAGTCTGACGCCTGGTAGTAATTCCAAGGTAAGGAACCTATAACTAACGTGTTTCTTTCAGATGCGGACAACAACAAGCTTACCCCAAAAGACATCATTTTAACCCATTTGTGAAAAAAGACTTCTCAACCTTTTGAAGACCATGTTGAGTTTCAAAAATGTTCAAGATGGGCTGTCCTTTACCAAGGAAGGAGTTGTATTGAGATGCTTGAGAATCATCATACATGAGCGTCTCGGACAACAGGTCATTAAACAAGCCCATGATGGACATTGTGGCGTTGCACCAAAAGAGCGCTAAGAGACAGAATATGATTCCCACATATAGTTGAGCAAATCGAGAGGGAGCAAAAAAAGTGGCATCATTACAACTGCCTCTTCCCCATTGGAAAAAGTTGCAGTTGATTTCTTTGGGCCCATAGGAAACTGACATTTCATGGTAGTCATTGATCACTATTCACATTTTCCTTTAGTAGAGGAATGACAAGGTCAATAGGTGGCTAAACGCCATTCTCAAATCAGACAACGGTACGCCGTTCAATAGCAAAGAATTCAAGGTGTCTAGTGAAACTCCATGCCAAGCATCAAAAGAGTACACCTCTGTCGCACCAAGTCAATCGTGTTGTGGAACGATTCATGGTACCCTCAAAAGGGTAGTTCAACGAGCATCGATGGAGGGAATAGAGTTAAATGAGGCCCGGTGTCAAGCCCTCCACACTTATCGTTTGACTCCTCACTTCACAACTGGTGAGTGTCTTACCACCTTGCTATTTGGGAGCGTCATCAGGACCAAACTGCCACAAGGGACAGCTGATTGAACCATGAATGCTGATAAGGTACATGTCAGAAACGTCTCACAAGTGCAAAACAAAAATATATGCCAATGTGCGTGGACCAGCTCAGGAAACAGCCTTCAATGAAGGTGACGTGGTCCTGGTCAAGCAGAAACAAAAGCAGAAAATAGACACTCTGTCTGCTGTCAATCCACTGTGAGTTGTGACATGCAAAGTACATATGGTGACGGTGCATAGTCCCGTAAAATTCCTCACACAGGACTTGTCACACTTTAAGCACCTACCTCGATGTAGTCGGCTACTGCAATCCTGAATGAGGTGACGCCACCGGATAGTTCAGATCAAGCATCAGAACATGCACCATTGGTGCCCAATTAGAGTGCACCTCAATTACCTCATACAGCTAGATCTGGCAGATTAGCGCCTCAATGACTTACTGAAGGACTATGATGTAACTGTTGTTTATACTTTTTATTTAACAAAGGGGGATATGTAGTGTCAAGAGACTAGGTCCGCTAGGGCTCCTTTGGTTCCGGGCAGGTTCAACAGAGGAACATATCGTTTCTTACCTATTGGTGTAGTTTTGCAGCTTGAAGACTTTTCTTGATGCACAAGTTACTACTTGTGTAACGATATATCTGTAAGAGACATAAGTTAGTGATAGATTCCTTACCTTAGAATATCCCCAGGCGTCAGACTGGATCTGGAAATTTTTGCGTAGCAATACCCCTGCGCGTCAGTAGGTGTCGTCCACGGCTCCGCGTCCGTCGTCGGTGTCGTTAGCGCCGGAATGACGTCGGAGTACTTAGATGCCGCCCATGCCCGCTGACGTCAGTTCTGATACACAGCTTTTCCGCGCCAGATACGCAGAGCTATGATAGAACCAACACTGGTGCCAAGAAACTAGGGCCCTGAAAGGGGATGACCTTAACTCTAGATATCGGTTCGCAGAACGGGAAGGATGGGTGGGTCGGTAAGGAATCTGTCACTAGCTAATGTCTCTTACAGATATATCGTTACACAAGTAGTAACTTGTGCATCTGAAAGAGACATGTTAGTGATAGATTCCTTACCTTAGAATAGATACCCCAGCAATACCAACCCCGGTGGTTGGTCTGCGAACCAATAATCACACCAGAAAATCCTGGAGGACGGAACAGCCAAAGAAGCCATCAATCTGGACATGGCTGTCCAGGTAGTAGTGTCTTGCAAACGTGTGCAGGGAGGTCCACGTAGCTGCCTGGCAAATGTCCTGCAAGGGCACACCTCGGCCCAGGGCAGTTGTAGCCGTGGCTCGAGTGGAATGAGCCCGCATTCCAGCAGGGGGCTCCTTTTTGGCCATGGAGTAACATGCTTGGATACACAAGATGATCCACCGCGAGATGGTCCTCTTGTGTACCGCCTTTCCCTTCTTAACGCCCACGTAACCAACAAAGAGTTGGTCATCCACCCGGAACTGGCGTGTGCGTTCTAGATAATAAGAGCGCACGTTTTGGGTCCAGACGATGGAGCCTCTCTTCCTCTTTCGAGGGATGCGGAGGCGGAAAGAAGGTGGGCAAGGTAATGGACTGCCCGATGTGGAAGGCTGTGACAACCTTGGGCAGAAAGGAAGGTCTTTTCCGCAACACAACCTTGTCCGGATGAACAGAGAGGAAAGGAGGTGTAGAAGAAAGAGCCTGGAGCTCACTCACTCTCCTGGCAGAGGTGATGGCAACCAGGAAAGCAGTCTTCAGAGTAAGAAGACAGAGAGGACAGTAATGGAGCGGCTCAAAGGGAGCACACATTAGGTAAGTAAGTACAAGATTCAAGTCCCACTGGGGAATCACGAAGGGAACAGGAGGGAACATGTGTGTGATGCCCTTCAGAAACCTATTTACAATGGGGGACTTGAATAAGGAAGGCTGATCAGGTAGCCGTAAGAAGGCGGAAAGAGCAGAAAGGCACCTCTTGAGAGTGCCCATAGCAGAGCCCTGCTGGGCAAAGGAAAGAAGAAAGAGGAGAACCTCAGAAAGGGGTGAAGAGAGTTGGTCCACAGCCTTTGATGTGCACCATGCCACAAATCTGTTCCACCTGCAGGCGTATACCGACTTTGTGGAGGGACGCCTGGCTGCCAGAATGATATCACAGACTTCGGGAGGCAAGCGAAATGGCCTCGACTGCAGCCGCTCAACCTCCAAGCATATAGGTGGAGACTGGACAGGTTCGGGTGCAGAATCGTCCCCTGCTGCTGCGACAGAAGGTCCTCCCGAAGAGGCAGACAAATCGGAGGATCGACTGACCTGCTGAGTAGCTCGGGATACCAGTATCTTCGTGCCCAGTCCGGAGCCACAAGGATAACACAGGCCCGGTCGCACCTGATCTTCTTCAGCACTCTGGGCAGAAGTGGTATAGGCGGAAAGGCGTACAACAGACCGCAACTCCACTCGCAACGAAAAGCGTCTCCAAGCGAGTGCCGCCTTGGAAATTCTAACGCGCAGAACTGATGACATTGCGCGTGCTCTTCTGTGGCGAATTGTTAGAATTGGGGGTCTCTGGTTGGCGCAAGTATGCACTTGTGACAAGCAGGGACCCTCTCCTCTAAGTCAGGGCGAAGGATGACCCCTTTAGAATGACCCTTACTCACCCTCTAGGTGCGTGGCGTGAGCAGACAAGGCTATTCTCAAGGCGTTGTTTAGTTAAGCATTTGTAATCACCCACACAGTAAAATACACCAATCCCCCCACAAATGGACATCAGGCTGTGAGTATATAAAAATACGCTTCTTTATGTAAAATATATATATCTCTATGCAGTTCAGACTTGGTACAAGACCAAATAACGTTTGTGTAGCACCACAGATTGTAAATAGGCAAGCTTCTCTTTCAAATGTTCCACCAACAGTTCTTTGTTGTAGGTTAAATTGCACTTTCAGTCTTTAAAACGGATGTTTCTGTTAAAATTCCTTCTTGGCAAGTTTCTCTGTCCCAAATTACTTTGCTCTCGCTTCCTGGGCCGGTTCCAGGGACCTTAGGCCAGTCTTAGGCCCTCTGTGCGCTTCGCAGCGCTTCTGTGCACTCTACACGGGAGAAATCACGTCACCCTACCAAGTCTCACGCATCTGGCGTGGGGCGCGATCGGCCAGGCCGGGTCTCGTGGAGCGGATGGCCCCCCCTGGTCTGCGGGACCCACACGGGGGGACACACCGACCTCAGAGCTGTCCAGGAGGAGGGAAGGCCCAAGAACCCAGCGCAGCCCCAGTCACTCGGGCAGGGGCTCAGATTGCAGCCTCGGCTTCCCGACAGTTAAAGGATTCCAGCGGGAGGGGCTGGAGCGCTCTCGCAGCACGGAGCTGCAGGCAGGCACACAGAGAGCGGTGCGAGTCAGCTGGAAAGGGCGCTCGCACCACAGCTGATTCCAGGACCTGGGGCACTCGCAGGCAGGGACGGCCAAAGGGGAAAACAAACGTTGCGGGCCCCTAGCCCGGGGGGACTTCAAAAGCACACGATCACTTCTTCTTTGATGGGGTTGGGCCGAGTCGGCACAGGCAGCGCGACTCGGTCCGGTTAGCACTTTGGGATCCCGTCTGACAGCGGAGGATCTCCGGGGGTGACACGCAGCACAGGGGGCCTCAGTACCGACGGTACAGCGAGGGGGCTCCCTTCTCAGTGCAGCGCGGCCTCTCCTGGGGGCAGAGCACAGCGGGGCGGCCGGGTGCAAAGGCAATGCACGGGCGGCCGTCCAGGCTACAGATGGCTCACGTCCTCAGGATTCCGGCGGGAGGGGTCAAAATCACGCTCAGGCGCTCCGTTAAGACAGGCAGGGGTAGAGGAGCGGCCGGCCTTAGCCCTGGGGCAGAGAGCGACTCCGGTCGGAGCGAGGCTCTCAAGGGCAAGAGGGCAGGCTGGCTCCCGAGTACCACGGCCCTAGGAGGGGGCGAGAGGGGGCAGATTTCACCTCCGGCGGGAGGAAATACTCGGCCTCAGGCAGGGGACGAGCCAAAGCACAGGAGAACCCACTGGTCCTGGGGTTCAGTTCAGGGGGCAAGCTCAATCAAGCCCTTGGAGAATGTTTAGAGCACAAAGCAGCAAGGTCTTTAAAGCAAGTCTTCTCCTCTCCTTCCTCAGCAAGGCAAGCAGCAGGCCAGTCCTTCCAGCGTCTCTTCTCCTTCTAGTCGGGTAGAGGTCCTTTGTGATAAAACAGGATTCTGATTCACAAGGAGCAGGGCTCCTACTTTTATACACAGTTTCTTTTGTTCTCACAGGCCAGGGGGGCCTTTGCATAACTGCTCTCAGCCTCTGAGCACTTGTTGGGGGTACTTCTGGCTTCTGCATTCAGTGTGAGGGCAGGCACATCAGACGCTCCACAGGAGGTGGAGCCAGCATTGTGTGGACAGGGGCAGCCAGGAGTACCTTGATGATGGGGCTTCGCCCTTCCTGGGCCAGGCGCAGGCTGAGTCATCAGTCGCTCCCCAGGGGGGCGGAGCCAGTATTGTGGTGGCAGAGCACAGCCAGATTAAGAGTCAAGGGGCACTCCTACCTCCCACTAAGGTGTAATCCTTGCATTCACCACCTGTCATCCCCCAGCCCTGTCACTCACACAACCCAGACAGTCAGATACCCATACTGCAGAGGCGGGCTGAAATGGTTAGGCAAGCAAATGCTAACTTTCTAAAAGTAGCATTTGCAAACACAGGATATTAAAATAAACTTTACTAAAAGAAATATTTTATTATTCTGAGTTCAGACATACTAAACATTAATTTCTACCATGTTCCCTGAGTCTGCTGGGATTATAGAATGTAATAATTCCAGCAGCCCATCTGGCCTAAAGGGGACAGGTAGCCTTTCAATAGTGAAAAACGAATTTGGTTGTAATTCACTATTAGGACATGCCACACACATCAGGGCTTGTCCTACCTTACACTTACAATGCACCCTGCCCTAGGGCCTACCATAGGGGTGACTAATATGAAGTTAAGGGAAGGTTTAGGGGCTGGCAAGTGTGTGCACTTGCCCAGCCAGCATGACAGTACCAGACTGCACGCAGGTTCTGCCATGGCAGACCCTAGACACATTTTAAGGCTGCTTCTGTGGGTGGCGCAACCAGCGCTGCAGGCCCACTAGCAGTATTGGCATTTACAAGCCCTGGCACTCCTGGTGCACTTTACTGGGGACTGATAGTAAATCCAATGAACCAATCAGGTATACCAAACACAGTTATACTTTATACAGGGAGAGCATATGCACTTTAGCACTGGTCAGCAGTGGTAAAGTGCCCAGAGTCATTAAACCAACAAAAACAGGTCAGAGAGAGTATTGGAGGAAGGCAAAAAGTTTAGGGATGACCCTGCCAAGAGGCCCAGGTCCAACACGAATAGATCTAACCAAGGCTCTCCCCATTGCTGAAAGAGGCCTTGCGCCACGTCCAAGTTCAGACGCCATTCGTGATCCATCATGCACCAACGGCTGAGTTCCTCTGCCCTGGCATTCAGAGAGCCTGCCAGGTGTTGAACCACCAGGGTCACGCCCTGATGTTCCAGCCACTGTCAGAGGCGCAGAGCCTCCTGGCATAGGGTCCACGACCCCACCCTGTTTGTTGCAGTACCACATGGCAGTGGTGTTGTCCGTGAACACCTGCACTACACTCCCCCGGACAGAGGGGAGGAATGCCTGCAGTGCTAGACGAATCGCCCGCAGCTCCAAAAGGTTGATATGGAGCCGGGACTCCGCCGGAGACCAGAGGCCTCTGATCTCCGCCTCTCCCATGTGGCCTCCCCAGCCCTAGCGTCCGTCACAACCACGTGCTCGGGGTGGGGTAGGGAGAGGGACCTGCCACTGACTCAATTGCGGTCTGTGAGACACCACTGCAGTTGTCTCGCAGTGCCCTCCGAGATCAAGACCTGATCAGACAAGTTGCCCTGATGCTGGGCCCACTGAAACTTCAGGTCCCACTGCAGAGCCCGCATCCGCCACCGGGCGTGATGCACCAGAAGGATGCAGGAGGCCATCAGCCCCAGAAGCCGCAGCGTCAACCTGACCGAGACTCGGGATAAAGGCTGAAAGATGGGAATCAGGGCCTGTATATCCCGAGCCTGCTGTTCGGGAGGGTAAACCCGAAACTGCGCCGAGTCGAGAACCGCTCCGATGAAGAGGAGCTTCTGAGAGGGACACAGGTGCGACTTCGGCACGTTGATGGAGAACCCCAGCAAGTGCAGGAGGTCGGCCGTAGTCTGGAGGTGGCTGACGACTGTCTGGGGCGAGCCAGCCTTCAACAACCAGTCGTCTAGGTAGGGGAAGACTGACAGACCTAACCTGCGCAAATGAGCTGCGACCACCGCCATCACCTTCGTGAACACCCGTGGGGTGCTTGTAAGGCCAAAGGGGAGCACGATAAACTGAAAGTGCTCTTGGCCTACCGTGAACCGCAGGTAACGCCGGTGGGCCGGCAGGACGGGGATGTGAAAATAAGCGTCCTGCAAGTCCAACGCTACCAGCCAGTCTCCAGGGTCCAGGGCAGCTAAGACCTGAGCCAAAGTCAGCATCTTGAACTTCTACTTCCGGAGGAAGCCGTTGACGTTCCGTAGGTCCAAGATAGGGCGTAGGCCCCCTTTGCCCTTCTTGGGTACCAGAAAGTAGTGGGAGTAACAACCACACCCTACTTCTGGCCCAGGAACGCACTCTATGGCCCCCTTGGCCAAGAGGGCCGTGACTTCCTCTTGCAGAAGTTGCAAGTGATCCCCCGACACGCTCGGAATTGCAGTGGCATGATTGGAGGGGTCGCCTCGAAGGGGAGGGAGTATCCCCTTCGGACGATCTACAGCACCCACCTGTCCGACGTGATAGTGCGCCAGTGGGAGAGGTGATGGCGAACCCTGCCTCCCACAGGCGTCACATGGGCCTGAAAACTGGGACTAGGAAGGTTTTGAGGCAGGTGTGTGGAGGGAGGTGTGGACTGGCCTCACTGTTGTCCCAGACCCCCACCACGGCGGTTTCCACGGCCGCCACCTCGCTGTTGAACATTCTGCGGCGCGTGGCTGGCAGCACCTGTGGGGGCGCCCCTTCTGTGGCCACAAAAGAAACGAAAGGCACCCGATTGCTGGCATGTGGCCGAGAGGCCCAAGGACTTGGCGGTAGCCCTGGAGTCCTAAAAACGTTCCAGCGCATGATCTGCCTTGTCGCCAAAGAGGCGACGGCCTTCGAACGGCATGTCCAGAAGTGTGGCCTGGACATCGGCCGAAAAGTTGGCGGACCTCAATCAGGCGTGGCATCGAACCGCCACCGTTGTTGCCATTGCCCTGCGAGTCCGTGGTATCCAGCCCACACCGGATGGAATATCGCGCTGCATCTCGGCCCTCCGCAAGGGTTTGGGCGAGTTTAGCCCAGACCTCCTCCGGACATTGTGGCAGCACGTCCGCAACCGCGTCCCACAGTGTGTGGGTGTATAGGCCCAAGAGAAAGGCGGTATTGACAGACCGCAGCCCTAAGCTTAGGGACGAGAACCCCTTCCCGAACTGTTCATATCTCTTGGATTCCCGGTCGGGCAGGGACGACGGGAACGCGGTCTGGGAAGTGGAGGCCTGGATAACCAGGCTCTCGGGGTGGGATGGGTGGACAAAAAGCAAGGGTCGCCCGGGGTCGGCCGGTAGCGTCTGGCCACGTTCCTATCCACAGGCGAACCTGTGGCGGGCTTGGACCAAGTGCCCACAAGAACGTCACATAAGGCCTCATAGAACGGCAGCAGAGGCTCGCTGGAGCTTGTCTGCGGTTTGAGGACCTCAGTGAGGAGGTTAGTCCTCACGGCCGCGACAGGAAGCTCAAGGTTTAAGGCCTTGGCCGCCCTCGTCAACACTACACTATATGTAGACCCCTCCTCCGAAGCCACGGTCGGAGGGGAGACAAATCCAGTGTCTGGCGAAGTGTCAATACCACTGGCCTCCCCAAGCTCATATGTCCAGTCCTGTTGAGACTGGCACTCCAGTGCCAGAGGGTCCTCAGACCCCTCCCAATCTTCCTCGTCACCCGTTTCCTGTAAAACAGGATTAACAGACGGGGCCTTCTCATGGAAATAAAAATCTCCAAAGGCCATCTGAAGCGGCGCCCAGCGGCGCCGTTCCGGCGCCAGAGTCGGACCGAAGGGAACATTGGGGACGGCGTCCACAGCGGGCGACACCCGTGGGGTCGGCACCGGCGAGGTCGACCGGCGACGACCCGGATCCGGAAGTGGATTCGGTGAGGACCTGCGGCGCTGGGACCGAAGTCGCCGGTGGCGCCAGTGCCAAAGCACCCGACGGCGTCGGGGCCGAAGCACCCGACCCGCTAGGGCCTCCAGCCAGGACCGTTGGGCCCGGAGGCGCCACGGAACCCGGCTGAGGAGGGAGGGACCTCATGGCCATGAGATACCGCTCGATCTCCTCCGGCATCGTGCCTTGCCCACGGACCCGAAGGTGTAGGGCAGGCGGCGACGCTTGCGACTCCCTCGGAGCCACGTGGGCGATGTCGCCCGAGCCCCCGGCCGCATCGTGCGAGTGTTGGGGTGGGTCGGAGGAACGATGACGTCTCTCCGACCTCTCGTGGCTCTTACCTGAGGACTTGGATCCTGACGACCGATATCCACTCCCGGAGCTGCGATGACTCTGACCCCGCGACCGGTCCCTCGACCTCCCGTGGGACCGGGCCCTGGAACGGCGCGGGGCCGACTGACGGAGCTCGCGTCGCTTGCGGGACCGCTCCTGCCTTGCTTTAGACATCAGGGCTCGGCAGTCGAAGCAGGTGCGGTCGTCGTGGTCGAGGCCTAAACACTTCAGGCACCGGCGATGGGGGTCCCTTACCAGATTCAGTCAGTCGCACTTCGAACAGGGTTTGAACCCGGGCATCCCTACCGGCACCGATAGAGGCGAAGACTCGAGGAAAGAAATTATCAAAAAGATCAAAAAGTTTAGTAAAAAAATGACTAGGGGTAGAGCTTCTCCGGATCTGCGCTAGCTGGCGCGGAAAAAAGAAGAACTGACATCAGCGCGCATGGGCGGCGTCTAAGTACTCCGACGACGTCATTCTTGTGCTAACGACACCGACGACGGACTCGGAGCCGCGGACGACGCCTACCGACGTGCAGGGGTATTGCTACGCAAAAAATTTCCAGATCCAGTCTGATGCCTGGGGATATTCTAAGGTAAGGAATCTATCACTAACGTGTCTCTTTCAGATTCACTATGCTATGCATTATCCGCCATCTAGTGGTTGGGTCTGGAATCGTAGTATTTCTTCACTTTTTTTTCGTGGCCTGGTGGGAGTCAACATACCACCATTTGGTGTCCTTCTGTGACATCGATGTGCTTGCTCTGGAAGCTTCCACCTTTGGTCGCCATACGTTTCGGAGCTTGAATATTTTCTGGATTCACTATGCTGTGTATAGACTTTGTAGCGGTTTGCAGTGGTGGCTGGAAGATGAACACTGGTTTGTGAATATATGTTGTAAGACCTTCTGTCCCACTTGTTCTGCTTTGTTCATCTGAATGTCCACACAGTAGTGCTTTGTGAACGTGTGCACTGAAGACCATGTTGCTGCTTGGCAAATGTCCCGAATTGGTGCGTTTGCTAGGAAAGCCACTGTTGCTCCTTTTTTCCTTGTTGAGTGAGCGTGCGTTGCCCCTTGCAAGGTTTGACCTGACTGTTTGCGGCACAACTGTATGGCTTTTGCAATTTATCTTACAATGGTATTTTTTGCGACTGGTTGTCCCAGAAAACTGTCTGCAAATGAAACCAAGAATTGCTTTGTCTTTCTGCATTCCTTGTTCTCTCAATGTAGTACATGAGCGCCCTTCTGGCGTCTAGGGTGTGTAATGCTCTTTCTGCTTGTGTCTGTTTTTTGGAAAAAGCTTGGTATTTATATTGTTTGGTTAATATGGAACTTAGAGACTTGGGGGGAGGAGCTACGCTGCGAACCAAGATGGCCGCATAAGCTCCCGGCTCCGCCGACCTCCGCCGGCGGCCCGTCTATCCTGTTGTCTATCCTCTACCCACGCCCTGAGCCTGGATGTATGAAGGTTGCCTGATGCCAACAGTGCTTTCCCGGATTTCCTACCTACTTCAGCGACGAAGTTATGTCGTGTCCCATTTTTGGCCTACTCCCGGGCTGCCGCCGGGACCTCGATTTTTGAAACACCTGAGAGGGTCCTGATCAACATCGGCTGCGGGACCGCGATTGTGGCCGGTCTTCCAGGTTTGAATAATTCTTTCCGCCTTTGAGTCCCTTGTCCTCGTTGATGGATGGTGCCGGAGTAGAGACACTGTGACGTGCTGCGATCCTCCTGCACCGTGGCTGTGGGTTGTGTGCCTGACCCTCGTTTCCCGGTCCTGGGGCTGACGGGCTGCACCCACGGCCGGTGTCTGTGCTAAGTGTGCCAGTTCGGGGCGCCCTTGTTGTTGCGACCGCCAAATGTGTGCCCGGAGCCCGGCGTTGTGGGCTGGAGATTGTGTCCCCCTCCGTCCTCTGGACCCCGGGATGGAGGGGGTGGATGGCGCACATTCATTGAGATCCGTAATGGCGGCGATTGGGGCGCTCCGCTCGCAATTCACCGGCGCATGTGTCTCCCTGGCGGCGAAACTGGATGATGTCTGCTCGCGACCGGCCACGGACGCTGCAGCGCCTGCACAGAAGTCTGCGGTCCAGTCGAGCGATTTGACCCGCCATCTTAAGGGGCCCGATACAGAAAGGGGGTGGTGATGAACAGAGTGTCTGAATTAAGCAGACCACTCTTACCCAGTCCAAAGATCAGGGCTTGATCCATCACCGTTATTTATCTCACTGCCCCATCCCAGCTCAGAACCTGGCTATATGCAAATTAGTCTGTCCCTGGCCCAGTGCATCATGGGAACAGGGCAGACCAAACTACCAAGCCAATTCTTCACCAGAAAGGAGACAAGCTACCGGGGACCGGTTTCTGGCATTTCAGCCTCTTCGGCCCGGCTTGCTTGAATCCTGATGGAGCAGTGAGAAAGGGACTCATGTCTGAGTATACCCTGCCACACCTATAGTGGCCAAAAACGATACAGAAAGGGGGTGGTGATGAACAGAGTGTCTGAATTAAGCAGACCACTCTTACCCAGTCCAAAGATCAGGGCTTGATCCATCACCGTTATTTATCTCACTGCCCCATCCCAGCTCAGAACCTGGCTATATGCAAATTAGTCTGTCCCTGGCCCAGTGCATCATGGGAACAGGGCAGACCAAACTACCAAGCCAATTCTTCACCAGAAAGGAGACAAGCTACCGGGGACCGGTTTCTGGCATTTCAGCCTCTTCGGCCCGGCTTGCTTGAATCCTGATGGAGCAGTGAGAAAGGGACTCATGTCTGAGTATACCCTGCCACACCTATAGTGGCCAAAAACGATACAGAAAGGGGGTGGTGATGAACAGAGTGTCTGAATTAAGCAGACCACTCTTACCCAGTCCAAAGATCAGGGCTTGATCCATCACCGTTATTTATCTCACTGCCCCATCCCAGCTCAGAACCTGGCTATATGCAAATTAGTCTGTCCCTGGCCCAGTGCATCATGGGAACAGGGCAGACCAAACTACCAAGCCAATTCTTCACCAGAAAGGAGACAAGCTACCGGGGACCGGTTTCTGGCATTTCAGCCTCTTCGGCCCGGCTTGCTTGAATCCTGATGGAGCAGTGAGAAAGGGACTCATGTCTGAGTATACCCTGCCACACCTATAGTGGCCAAAAACGATACAGAAAGGGGGTGGTGATGAACAGAGTGTCTGAATTAAGCAGACCACTCTTACCCAGTCCAAAGATCAGGGCTTGATCCATCACCGTTATTTATCTCACTGCCCCATCCCAGCTCAGAACCTGGCTATATGCAAATTAGTCTGTCCCTGGCCCAGTGCATCATGGGAACAGGGCAGACCAAACTACCAAGCCAATTCTTCACCAGAAAGGAGACAAGCTACCGGGGACCGGTTTCTGGCATTTCAGCCTCTTCGGCCGGCTTGCTTGAATCCTGATGGAGCAGTGAGAAAGGGACTCATGTCTGAGTATACCCTGCCACACCTATAGTGGCCAAAAACGATACAGAAAGGGGGTGGTGATGAACAGAGTGTCTGAATTAAGCAGACCACTCTTACCCAGTCCAAAGATCAGGGCTTGATCCATCACCGTTATTTATCTCACTGCCCCATCCCAGCTCAGAACCTGGCTATATGCAAATTAGTCTGTCACTGGCCCAGTGCATCATGGGAACAGGGCAGACCAAACTACCAAGCCAATTCTTCACCAGAAAGGAGACAAGCTACCGGGGACCGGTTTCTGGCATTTCAGCCTCTTCGGCCCGGCTTGCTTGAATCCTGATGGAGCAGTGAGAAAGGGACTCATGTCTGAGTATACCCTGCCACACCTATAGTGGCCAAAAACGATACAGAAAGGGGGTGGTGATGAACAGAGTGTCTGAATTAAGCAGACCACTCTTACCCAGTCCAAAGATCAGGGCTTGATCCATCACCGTTATTTATCTCACTGCCCCATCCCAGCTCAGAACCTGGCTATATGCAAATTAGTCTGTCCCTGGCCCAGTGCATCATGGGAACAGGGCAGACCAAACTACCAAGCCAATTCTTCACCAGAAAGGAGACAAGCTACCGGGGACCGGTTTCTGGCATTTCAGCCTCTTCGGCCCGGCTTGCTTGAATCCTGATGGAGCAGTGAGAAAGGGACTCATGTCTGAGTATACCCTGCCACACCTATAGTGGCCAAAAACGATACAGAAAGGGGGTGGTGATGAACAGAGTGTCTGAATTAAGCAGACCACTCTTACCCAGTCCAAAGATCAGGGCTTGATCCATCACCGTTATTTATCTCACTGCCCCATCCCAGCTCAGAACCTGGCTATATGCAAATTAGTCTGTCCCTGGCCCAGTGCATCATGGGAACAGGGCAGACCAAACTACCAAGCCAATTCTTCACCAGAACGGAGACAAGCTACCGGGGACCGGTTTCTGGCATTTCAGCCTCTTCGGCCCGGCTTGCTTGAATCCTGATGGAGCAGTGAGAAAGGGACTCATGTCTGAGTATACCCTGCCACACCTATAGTGGCCAAAAACGATACAGAAAGGGGGTGGTGATGAACAGAGTGTCTGAATTAAGCAGACCACTCTTACCCAGTCCAAAGATCAGGGCTTGATCCATCACCGTTATTTATCTCACTGCCCCATCCCAGCTCAGAACCCGGCTATATGAAAATTAGTCTGTCCCTGGCCCAGTGCATCATGGGAACAGGGCAGACCAAACTACCAAGCCAATTCTTCACCAGAAAGGAGACAAGCTACCGGGGACCGGTTTCTGGCATTTCAGCCTCTTCGGCCCGGCTTGCTTGAATCCTGATGGAGCAGTGAGAAAGGGACTCATGTCTGAGTATACCCTGCCACACCTATAGTGGCCAAAAACGATACAGAAAGGGGGTGGTGATGAACAGAGTGTCTGAATTAAGCAGACCACTCTTACCCAGTCCAAAGATCAGGGCTTGATCCATCACCGTTATTTATCTCACTGCCCCATCCCAGCTCAGAACCTGGCTATATGCAAATTAGTCTGTCCCTGGCCCAGTGCATCATGGGAACAGGGCAGACCAAACTACCAAGCCAATTCTTCACCAGAAAGGAGACAAGCTACCGGGGACCGGTTTCTGGCATTTCAGCCTCTTCGGCCCGGCTTGCTTGAATCCTGATGGAGCAGTGAGAAAGGGACTCATGTCTGAGTATACCCTGCCACACCTATAGTGGCCAAAAACGATACAGAAAGGGGGTGGTGATGAACAGAGTGTCTGAATTAAGCAGACCACTCTTACCCAGTCCAAAGATCAGGGCTTGATCCATCACCGTTATTTATCTCACTGCCCCATCCCAGCTCAGAACCTGGCTATATGCAAATTAGTCTGTCCCTGGCCCAGTGCATCATGGGAACAGGGCAGACCAAACTACCAAGCCAATTCTTCACCAGAAAGGAGACAAGCTACCGGGGACCGGTTTCTGGCATTTCAGCCTCTTCGGCCCGGCTTGCTTGAATCCTGATGGAGCAGTGAGAAAGGGACTCATGTCTGAGTATACCCTGCCACACCTATAGTGGCCAAAAACGATACAGAAAGGGGGTGGTGATGAACAGAGTGTCTGAATTAAGCAGACCACTCTTACCCAGTCCAAAGATCAGGGCTTGATCCATCACCGTTATTTATCTCACTGCCCCATCCCAGCTCAGAACCTGGCTATATGCAAATTAGTCTGTCCCTGGCCCAGTGCATCATGGGAACAGGGCAGACCAAACTACCAAGCCAATTCTTCACCAGAAAGGAGACAAGCTACCGGGGACCGGTTTCTGGCATTTCAGCCTCTTCGGCCCGGCTTGCTTGAATCCTGATGGAGCAGTGAGAAAGGGACTCATGTCTGAGTATACCCTGCCACACCTATAGTGGCCAAAAACGATACAGAAAGGGGGTGGTGATGAACAGAGTGTCTGAATTAAGCAGACCACTCTTACCCAGTCCAAAGATCAGGGCTTGATCCATCACCGTTATTTATCTCACTGCCCCATCCCAGCTCAGAACCTGGCTATATGCAAATTAGTCTGTCCCTGGCCCAGTGCATCATGGGAACAGGGCAGACCAAACTACCAAGCCAATTCTTCACCAGAAAGGAGACAAGCTACCGGGGACCGGTTTCTGGCATTTCAGCCTCTTCGGCCCGGCTTGCTTGAATCCTGATGGAGCAGTGAGAAAGGGACTCATGTCTGAGTATACCCTGCCACACCTATAGTGGCCAAAAACGATACAGAAAGGGGGTGGTGATGAACAGAGTGTCTGAATTAAGCAGACCACTCTTACCCAGTCCAAAGATCAGGGCTTGATCCATCACCGTTATTTATCTCACTGCCCCATCCCAGCTCAGAACCTGGCTATATGCAAATTAGTCTGTCCCTGGCCCAGTGCATCATGGGAACAGGGCAGACCAAACTACCAAGCCAATTCTTCACCAGAAAGGAGACAAGCTACCGGGGACCGGTTTCTGGCATTTCAGCCTCTTCGGCCCGGCTTGCTTGAATCCTGATGGAGCAGTGAGAAAGGGACTCATGTCTGAGTATACCCTGCCACACCTATAGTGGCCAAAAACGATACAGAAAGGGGGTGGTGATGAACAGAGTGTCTGAATTAAGCAGACCACTCTTACCCAGTCCAAAGATCAGGGCTTGATCCATCACCGTTATTTATCTCACTGCCCCATCCCAGCTCAGAACCTGGCTATATGCAAATTAGTCTGTCCCTGGCCCAGTGCATCATGGGAACAGGGCAGACCAAACTACCAAGCCAATTCTTCACCAGAAAGGAGACAAGCTACCGGGGACCGGTTTCTGGCATTTCAGCCTCTTCGGCCCGGCTTGCTTGAATCCTGATGGAGCAGTGAGAAAGGGACTCATGTCTGAGTATACCCTGCCACACCTATAGTGGCCAAAAACGATACAGAAAGGGGGTGGTGATGAACAGAGTGTCTGAATTAAGCAGACCACTCTTACCCAGTCCAAAGATCAGGGCTTGATCCATCACCGTTATTTATCTCACTGCCCCATCCCAGCTCAGAACCTGGCTATATGCAAATTAGTCTGTCCCTGGCCCAGTGCATCATGGGAACAGGGCAGACCAAACTACCAAGCCAATTCTTCACCAGAAAGGAGACAAGCTACCGGGGACCGGTTTCTGGCATTTCAGCCTCTTCGGCCCGGCTTGCTTGAATCCTGATGGAGCAGTGAGAAAGGGACTCATGTCTGAGTATACCCTGCCACACCTATAGTGGCCAAAAACGATACAGAAAGGGGGTGGTGATGAACAGAGTGTCTGAATTAAGCAGACCACTCTTACCCAGTCCAAAGATCAGGGCTTGATCCATCACCGTTATTTATCTCACTGCCCCATCCCAGCTCAGAACCTGGCTATATGCAAATTAGTCTGTCCCTGGCCCAGTGCATCATGGGAACAGGGCAGACCAAACTACCAAGCCAATTCTTCACCAGAAAGGAGACAAGCTACCGGGGACCGGTTTCTGGCATTTCAGCCTCTTCGGCCCGGCTTGCTTGAATCCTGATGGAGCAGTGAGAAAGGGACTCATGTCTGAGTATACCCTGCCACACCTATAGTGGCCAAAAACGATACAGAAAGGGGGTGGTGATGAACAGAGTGTCTGAATTAAGCAGACCACTCTTACCCAGTCCAAAGATCAGGGCTTGATCCATCACCGTTATTTATCTCACTGCCCCATCCCAGCTCAGAACCTGGCTATATGCAAATTAGTCTGTCCCTGGCCCAGTGCATCATGGGAACAGGGCAGACCAAACTACCAAGCCAATTCTTCACCAGAAAGGAGACAAGCTACCGGGGACCGGTTTCTGGCATTTCAGCCTCTTCGGCCCGGCTTGCTTGAATCCTGATGGAGCAGTGAGAAAGGGACTCATGTCTGAGTATACCCTGCCACACCTATAGTGGCCAAAAACGATACAGAAAGGGGGTGGTGATGAACAGAGTGTCTGAATTAAGCAGACCACTCTTACCCAGTCCAAAGATCAGGGCTTGATCCATCACCGTTATTTATCTCACTGCCCCATCCCAGCTCAGAACCTGGCTATATGCAAATTAGTCTGTCCCTGGCCCAGTGCATCATGGGAACAGGGCAGACCAAACTACCAAGCCAATTCTTCACCAGAAAGGAGACAAGCTACCGGGGACCGGTTTCTGGCATTTCAGCCTCTTCGGCCCGGCTTGCTTGAATCCTGATGGAGCAGTGAGAAAGGGACTCATGTCTGAGTATACCCTGCCACACCTATAGTGGCCAAAAACGATACAGAAAGGGGGTGGTGATGAACAGAGTGTCTGAATTAAGCAGACCACTCTTACCCAGTCCAAAGATCAGGGCTTGATCCATCACCGTTATTTATCTCACTGCCCCATCCCAGCTCAGAACCTGGCTATATGCAAATTAGTCTGTCCCTGGCCCAGTGCATCATGGGAACAGGGCAGACCAAACTACCAAGCCAATTCTTCACCAGAAAGGAGACAAGCTACCGGGGACCGGTTTCTGGCATTTCAGCCTCTTCGGCCCGGCTTGCTTGAATCCTGATGGAGCAGTGAGAAAGGGACTCATGTCTGAGTATACCCTGCCACACCTATAGTGGCCAAAAACGATACAGAAAGGGGGTGGTGATGAACAGAGTGTCTGAATTAAGCAGACCACTCTTACCCAGTCCAAAGATCAGGGCTTGATCCATCACCGTTATTTATCTCACTGCCCCATCCCAGCTCAGAACCTGGCTATATGCAAATTAGTCTGTCCCTGGCCCAGTGCATCATGGGAACAGGGCAGACCAAACTACCAAGCCAATTCTTCACCAGAAAGGAGACAAGCTACCGGGGACCGGTTTCTGGCATTTCAGCCTCTTCGGCCCGGCTTGCTTGAATCCTGATGGAGCAGTGAGAAAGGGACTCATGTCTGAGTATACCCTGCCACACCTATAGTGGCCAAAAACGATACAGAAAGGGGGTGGTGATGAACAGAGTGTCTGAATTAAGCAGACCACTCTTACCCAGTCCAAAGATCAGGGCTTGATCCATCACCGTTATTTATCTCACTGCCCCATCCCAGCTCAGAACGTGGCTATATGCAAATTAGTCTGTCCCTGGCCCAGTGCATCATGGGAACAGGGCAGACCAAACTACCAAGCCAATTCTTCACCAGAAAGGAGACAAGCTACCGGGGACCGGTTTCTGGCATTTCAGCCTCTTCGGCCCGGCTTGCTTGAATCCTGATGGAGCAGTGAGAAAGGGACTCATGTCTGAGTATACCCTGCCACACCTATAGTGGCCAAAAACGATACAGAAAGGGGGTGGTGATGAACAGAGTGTCTGAATTAAGCAGACCACTCTTACCCAGTCCAAAGATCAGGGCTTGATCCATCACCGTTATTTATCTCACTGCCCCATCCCAGCTCAGAACCTGGCTATATGCAAATTAGTCTGTCCCTGGCCCAGTGCATCATGGGAACAGGGCAGACCAAACTACCAAGCCAATTCTTCACCAGAAAGGAGACAAGCTACCGGGGACCGGTTTCTGGCATTTCAGCCTCTTCGGCCCGGCTTGCTTGAATCCTGATGGAGCAGTGAGAAAGGGACTCATGTCTGAGTATACCCTGCCACACCTATAGTGGCCAAAAACGATACAGAAAGGGGGTGGTGATGAACAGAGTGTCTGAATTAAGCAGACCACTCTTACCCAGTCCAAAGATCAGGGCTTGATCCATCACCGTTATTTATCTCACTGCCCCATCCCAGCTCAGAACCTGGCTATATGCAAATTAGTCTGTCCCTGGCCCAGTGCATCATGGGAACAGGGCAGACCAAACTACCAAGCCAATTCTTCACCAGAAAGGAGACAAGCTACCGGGGACCGGTTTCTGGCATTTCAGCCTCTTCGGCCCGGCTTGCTTGAATCCTGATGGAGCAGTGAGAAAGGGACTCATGTCTGAGTATACCCTGCCACACCTATAGTGGCCAAAAACGATACAGAAAGGGGGTGGTGATGAACAGAGTGTCTGAATTAAGCAGACCACTCTTACCCAGTCCAAAGATCAGGGCTTGATCCATCACCGTTATTTATCTCACTGCCCCATCCCAGCTCAGAACCTGGCTATATGCAAATTAGTCTGTCCCTGGCCCAGTGCATCATGGGAACAGGGCAGACCAAACTACCAAGCCAATTCTTCACCAGAAAGGAGACAAGCTACCGGGGACCGGTTTCTGGCATTTCAGCCTCTTCGGCCCGGCTTGCTTGAATCCTGATGGAGCAGTGAGAAAGGGACTCATGTCTGAGTATACCCTGCCACACCTATAGTGGCCAAAAACGATACAGAAAGGGGGTGGTGATGAACAGAGTGTCTGAATTAAGCAGACCACTCTTACCCAGTCCAAAGATCAGGGCTTGATCCATCACCGTTATTTATCTCACTGCCCCATCCCAGCTCAGAACCTGGCTATATGCAAATTAGTCTGTCCCTGGCCCAGTGCATCATGGGAACAGGGCAGACCAAACTACCAAGCCAATTCTTCACCAGAAAGGAGACAAGCTACCGGGGACCGGTTTCTGGCATTTCAGCCTCTTCGGCCCGGCTTGCTTGAATCCTGATGGAGCAGTGAGAAAGGGACTCATGTCTGAGTATACCCTGCCACACCTATAGTGGCCAAAAACGATACAGAAAGGGGGTGGTGATGAACAGAGTGTCTGAATTAAGCAGACCACTCTTACCCAGTCCAAAGATCAGGGCTTGATCCATCACCGTTATTTATCTCACTGCCCCATCCCAGCTCAGAACCTGGCTATATGCAAATTAGTCTGTCCCTGGCCCAGTGCATCATGGGAACAGGGCAGACCAAACTACCAAGCCAATTCTTCACCAGAAAGGAGACAAGCTACCGGGGACCGGTTTCTGGCATTTCAGCCTCTTCGGCCCGGCTTGCTTGAATCCTGATGGAGCAGTGAGAAAGGGACTCATGTCTGAGTATACCCTGCCACACCTATAGTGGCCAAAAACGATACAGAAAGGGGGTGGTGATGAACAGAGTGTCTGAATTAAGCAGACCACTCTTACCCAGTCCAAAGATCAGGGCTTGATCCATCACCGTTATTTATCTCACTGCCCCATCCCAGCTCAGAACCTGGCTATATGCAAATTAGTCTGTCCCTGGCCCAGTGCATCATGGGAACAGGGCAGACCAAACTACCAAGCCAATTCTTCACCAGAAAGGAGACAAGCTACCGGGGACCGGTTTCTGGCATTTCAGCCTCTTCGGCCCGGCTTGCTTGAATCCTGATGGAGCAGTGAGAAAGGGACTCATGTCTGAGTATACCCTTGCTCATTGCACCATCAGGATTCAAGCAAACCGGGCCGAAGACGGCTGTAATGCCAGAAACCGGTCCCCGGGAGCTTGTTTCCTTCCCAGTGTAAGAATTGGCTTTTGTAGTTTGGTTTGCCCTGTTCCCATCATGCACTGGGACAGGAACAGACTAATTTGCATACAGCCAGGTTCTGAAACTGGGATGGTGCAGTGAGCTAAAAAACGGTGTTGGATCTAGCCCTGATCTCTTGACTGGGTGAGAGCTTTCTGCTTAATTCAGAGACTCTGTCCCTCACCACCCCTTGTTGTAAATATTTTTGTCCACCCTAAGCGTGGAAGGGTATTCTCAGATGTGAGACCCTTGCTCATTGCACCATCAGGATTCAAGCAAACCGGGCCGAAGACGGCTGTAATGCCAGAAACCGGTCCCCGGGAGCTTGTTTCCTTCCCAGTGTAAGAATTGGCTTTTGTAGTTTGGTTTGCCCTGTTCCCATCATGCACTGGGACAGGAACAGACTAATTTGCATACAGCCAGGTTCTGAAACTGGGATGGTGCAGTGAGCTAAAAAACGGTGTTGGATCTAGCCCTGATCTCTTGACTGGGTGAGAGCTTTCTGCTTAATTCAGAGACTCTGTCCCTCACCACCCCTTGTTGTAAATATCTTAAGGGGCCCGAGCGGCAGCCCGTCTTTGCTCCTTTGAGAGTCGGCCTCACTTTTCCTTCATCTGCTACAGTACATGGTCTTCCCTCTGCGTCTCCTATCCGATGGTGTATCGTCGCTGGATGTCCTGTTCTTCATTGCCGAGTCTCAGGGTCCCGTCGAAGGGGATCGCCATTTTCCTTTGTTCCGGCCCGTCTGCATAACGGATGCCGCCATTTTGTGACCGGACTTTGCTCCATCTTCAATGCCCTGGTCTGCCATGGATGCTTTGGCTGCCTCTGGTTGGATGTGGCTTGGTTGGGATGTGCTCTGGAACGGATTTGCACTGGTCAGGGCAGACTTAGACTTTGAGGTTTTCTCGCTCCTCGCCACTGCTTTGGACCATCTGAGACGCTCCCTTTGTTTGCAACTGATATGACTTTGGTGATGGATCTCCGTGTGAGGCTTGCAGGGTTGACTTCTATTTCCCTGGGGTTGCTCCGTTTACTTTTGCCGGGACTGCACTGAATTCCTCACCGGGCCGGGGGTAGGATGGGGGGGGGGTTTCCTGGTGACTGTCCTCCCCGTGATATTGCTGACTGTTTAGTTTTGCTTGATGATGATTGTGCTATGGGGGGGTCACCGCCGGTGGGGGGTACCAGGTGTCCGGGGGCTTGTTTGTTTTTCTCCTCCTCCACTTCTTCTTATATTTTCCCTTCTGTGGGGCAGTTCCGGGGCGACAGGCACGCTGTTAGTGGGTTAGGCCGTAGCCATTACAGGGGTGCAGGGTGGCGGGTGCGGGGGGGGGTTTGTTATTTTAGTTTGTTTTGTTCTATGGTCCCTATCGCTCTTTTCTGGCTTTGGGAGGGTTCTTTCCTCTTTAGTAGGGTTGGCTGTCTCTTGGTCTCGCACCTTTCTTTCTTTTTCCGGCTTTTCGATAAGCCTCTGTTTTTCTGTTCTTTGGGGGTAGGCTCTCTGGGGTGATTTTTAGAAATGTGGCTTACTGTAATGTGCTTTATTGTCCAGTATTATCGCCGTGGCTGCCCAGATTGCATAGTTGCTTTAGTCATAGCCTATCTCCGACTGTAATTGGGGTAAGTCCCAATCGTCTCCTTTGTGCTTCTATCCTTTAAGGTGTGATGTCCTTGTTGTTGCAGCCCCTACTCCTTTTCTAAAATTTAAAAATGAAAACTTCATATCCTGTTTGCGAGCCCCACAACCACATCTGATGTACTTTGATATATCCTGTTTACTGATTGGCTCCAGTTTCTCCGTTTTTCATTGACTGTCTTTGCGGCCGGCCATGATGGTTGTGGGCCTGCGCATGTATCTCCTTTTTTTGAATAAAGGTTTTAAAAAAAAAAAAAATATGGAACTTAGAAATCACCTTTGGCATAAAGTGTGGACCTGTTCTCATGCCGATTCTGTCATTATGTATTTGGAAGTAGGGCTCTTGTAGTGTTAGAGCTTGCAACTCACTTACTCTACGTAGTGATCTTATTGCCACTAAAAACGCTGTCTTTAGTGTGAACATGTGTAAAGTTGCCTTGTGTATTGGTTCGAATAGCGCCTTCATCAGTTGAGCGAGTACCACGTTGAAATTCCATGTGGGTGCTGGCATCTTCTTTTGAGGTGCTATCCGTGAATCATACGGTGTTGGTGCGGCGACTGCCGAAAGTGGGAATTGGGGAGTCGGCCTTGGCCCTCCTCTTCTTTCTTAGAGGACAGGAAACAGAGTTTGAGTTGGGACGGTCTACAAAAGAGTGGGAAAGCTAGTAATACTTGAATTGCTTTCTCTTTTGAGAAAAACATGATGGGAAGTTGAAGAAATCGGAACCAGTCATGAAGGTATGAAAGCTAGTTTCAGAGCATTGCGCATATAAAATAGAGCAGCATTATGCTTATGACGGGGTAGATGGTGCTTGTTGCATTTGATAATAGAGACAGTTAATTTAGGAGGGAAGACGAAGGTTGGTAGAGGCTCCTTCAGGCTACATTGTTTGCAGCGTTCAATTAAGTTTATAGAGGGAAAACGCTGTGCAGGGTCAGCTGAAAAACATGGAAATGGTTTCTTGTATGATTTTAACATTGCTTACGAAGAAGTGGAGACTTTTAAATTCACACAATCTAATGGCACTGTTCTTTTATTTGTAGTAAACCCTTGACGAAGGGTCACTAAAGGCTTGAAATGCATTGGGTACAACATAATTTACGTCTGAGGATGTTTGATGGATTCTAGCGTGCCCAAGAAACTGTGTTGAAAACATCAGCATCTTACGTGTGTTTTGACAAGAAGAATAAACAAGTGACTGAAATTCTTTTGGACTAGTTGGAATAATTATTTTCGAAATTAAAAACGGAAAATATTCACGTGCGAAAATCACACAACACGATGTGCGCTTGGAAAAGGAGTGTAACTTCGCTTCATTTATAGTTGTATTCACGAATGAGTGACACAAGGGTGGATCACGTCTTCCAGGCTGCACGCAAGCAGTTCACATTTTCAAATCCGATCAGCTATGGAAAGAAGGATGACATTGGTGTGCACTGTATTGCTTTTTTTACTCAAGTAATAATTCTGCTTTACCCATAGGTAGCACATATTGGATTAACAGCAAAACAGATTACATGGAGACCACACTGGTAGGATGGCACATCCCGGCAACAGATTTTAAAGAATTGTGTTGGACTATTTTTGAGGTCATGGACATATCAACTCTGAGTGACAAACTGTTCTTCTCTTTTTTTGTTTGTGTTGTATTTCATGCATAGAACACCTGATCATTCAATGGTAATACATAAGCACTAGCTTCACATTTATCATCAAGAGGGAGGGCGGGGTATCTAGATGTAGTTATTTGGGGTGAGTATTCTAATGCAATGTGGGTATTAATAACCAATTGAAATCATGCAACAGCAGGCCCGTGTGTAGATGAAATTTTCAGTAGTGCATTGTGGGGTTTGAAGTGATGAAGGACGATCTTTGAACAGATGGTCCGTTGGCATAGGTGAAGTACGAGGGGTGTAGTCTAATTGCACTTATTAAAAGAGGGGGGAAAGCTAGTAATACGTGAATTGCTTTCTCTGTTGAGAAAAACATGATGGGAAGTTGAGGAAATCGGAACCAGTCATGAAGGTATGAAGGCTAGTTTCAGTCATTTTTAAATAGACATTGTGCTTTTAAAATGGAGCACCATTATGCTTATGACGGGGAAGATCGTGCTTGTTGCATTTGATAATAGAGACAGTTAATTTAGGAGGGGAGACGAAGGTTGGTAGAGGCTCCTTCAGACTACATTGTTTGCAACGTTCAAATAAGTTTATCGAGGGAAAACGCTGTGCAGGGTCAGCTGAAAAACATGGAAATGGTTTCTTGTATGATTTTAACATTGCTTACGAAGATGTGGAGACTTTTTAAATTCACACAATCTAATGGCACGATTCTTTTATTTGTAGTAAATTCCTGACGAAGGGCAACTAAAGGCTTGAAATGCATTGGGTATTACAGCATTTATGTCTAAGGATGTTTGATGGATTCTAGCGTGCCCAGAAAAAGGCCCGTATAGGCATATCTGACGCATGAGAAACAGTGTTGAAAACATCAGCATCTTACGTGTGTTTTTGAGGGAATAATAAACAAGTGACTGAAATTCTTTTGGAGTAGTTGGAATCATTATTTTTTAAATTAAAAACTGAAAATATTCACCTGCCAAAATCACACAACATGCTGTGCGCTTGGAAAAGGAGTGTAACTGCTTCATTTATAGTTGTATTCACGAATTCTTGAGACCAGGGTGGATCACGTCTTACAGGCTGCACGCAAGCAGTTCAAATTTTCAAATCCGATCAGCTATGGAAAGAAGGATGAAATTGGTGTGCACGGTGTCGCTTTTTAAATTTTTTTTACGGTCTACAATCTAACAGTTTGTCTGCCCTGTCTCTGTCCCCGATGTTGTTCAAAGTCTATGTGACGCCACTGGCGTAATGTGACGCCAACATGGTTTCACATTTGTGTCCTCCGCTCACGACTCACAATTGGTGATATCCCTGTCGGACAAGCCCGAGATCACAGCTGCCAGCTTTTATGCCCGTCTAAAGGATATCATGAACTAGATGAGCATAAGTTTTGTGAAGATCAATACAGAAAAAAAGTGATAGAGTTTGGCAATGGGAAGTCATTGTGGAATAATTCCTGGTGGCCCCCGGAGGCGGGTGAAAGTCCCCGTCCAGTCGGGAAGGTCAGGAATCTTGGAGTCATCTTTGATGACAAGCTTAGTTTGTCGATGCAGGTTAATAGTCTAACGTCTGCCAGTTTCTTTCTGTTAAAGGCCCTTCGAAAGATCTTCGCTTTTATCCCTCTCAAACTACAGAAGACTGTAATGACTGCCATCTTTCTGTCCAAACTGGATTACTGTAACACGCTGTTCTTGGGCATTGATAAAACCCAGATAAAAAATTTGCAATAGTTACAGAATGCTCCGGCACGTATACTCTTAAATCTTCCCAAGGGCCGTTCTACATCCCAGGGCATTACACTGGCTCCCCATTCAGCAGCAAATAGAATTTAAGAAGCTCTGTTTGGTGAACAAGGCACGTTATGGAGGGGGTTCAGATGACAGCCAGGAAATGTTCAGGCTCTACAACCCCCTCACGAATCCTCCGATCGGCCAGCCTTGGCCTGATCTGTACCCCCAAGTTTCGAAGAGCTAGATGGGGGGGTGGGGTGGGAGGTCCTTGTCCAGTTGCACAGCAAAACTGTGGAACAAATTGCCAGTGGCTCTGAGTCTGCAATCCAATCTATTACTTTTTAGGAAAGCTCGGAAAACTTGGTTGTTCACACCAGAGTAGACCAAGCTTAGTCTCAGCTCTTCGCGTACACACACCAGCGCCAAGACGCCTCGACATTCAAGCGCTTAATAACCCCAATATCATCATCATCATCATTTGCTCCTTCAAGGAATCTCTTGACCACTTGTGATGTGAAGAAACTTCGTCCCCGTTTCTCCTCTCATGTAAGCTACGATTGCTGCCAAGTGTACCCTTATAGATGCGTAGCTTAGTTTCTCCTGCACCAAATATATCAAATATTTTAGTACTATTGACTCCATTGTGATCTTCCTTGAAAGTTTTTCCCTATGGCACCAAAGTGAAAAGAGTTTCCATTTTGCTTTGTAACTCCTCCTTGTTGTAGGCCTTCTTGCGTCTCTGAGTACTGCCATTGTGCTCTCTGGTAGTTTGAGGTGAGAAAATTTCAAGTCCTCAGGAGCCATGGCGCTAGGCTTAGGCTTTCTGGTTCTGGATGTAGCACCTTTCCGTTTTGCAGAGTTAGAAGGTCCTTCCTGTTGGGGAACTTGTGCGTTGTGCCTTGCGATATTTCCATTATCAGTGAGAACCAGGTTTGCCTGGCCCACAGTGGTGCTATGAGAATTAGTGTCATGCGGCAGGTCCTGCATTTGATTAGTACCCTGTGTAGCAGTGGTCCCTGACCAGTCTATTCAAAGTGCATTCCCTAGGGACTGTGCGTATGGTTGCGAAGTGTTGACATTTTGGGGTCTTGCAAATAGGTTGATATGCAGAGTCCCCCATTTTTTGAAAACTTTTAGAATTTGATGGATTCATCTGATTCGTGGGATGCTGCTGTTTGTCTGCTCAGTCTGTCTGCCTCTACATTGTCCTTACCTGGAGATGGATTGCTAATAGGTCTATGTTCCTTGGGATAGCCCATCTCCATAGCTCCTGGACTAGGGTTGACAGTGTTAATGATTGGGTTCCTCCTTGTTAGTTGATGTTAAACATTGTGGTTGTATTGTCTGTTTGAATCAGCACCTTTTTTTCTGTAAAGCTCCTTCTGAAAGGCCTTCAAGGATAGGAACACATTTTTTTAACTATAGGAAGTTGTGCTTTATCGCATCCTGCTGTGTCCTTAGACCCCTCACCTTGAGGTTGTTCAGGTGGGCTCCCCACCCCAGTTGGAAAGCCTCTGTATTATGTTCTTCATGTTCCACCATGTCATCTCCTTAGTAACTGTTTGTGTGAAAACTACTAGATCCTCCCAATTTCCTGTTGCCGAATCCATTCCTGGAATGGTCTCCTGTGCAGTCGCATGTTTGGGACTACATGAATGCATGAAGCCATTGTCCCTAGTAGTGTGCTCACTGTCAGAGCTTATCCCTTGTGGCATGTCTCCTTCACAATTGCTACTGTCCTCTGAGCTTGGGAACACCTTCCGTACTCTCGTGTTGATTTCTGCCCCTAAGAAAATCTTCACTTGATCTGGTGTTATTGATGATTTCTCCCAATGTATTGAGAAACCTAGTTCAAAAGAGGTCCTTATGACCCCTTTTATGTGCTGTTTGCAAAGGTTTTATGTGCTTGTCCTTACTAACCAGTCGTCTAGGTACGGGTAAACGCGAGTTCTATGCCTTCTTAGGTGGGCTGCTACCGCTGCTAGGCATTTTGTGAACACTCTTGGGGCTGACATGAGTCCGAACTGTAGCACTGTGAATTGACAGTGCACTTTGTTGATTACGAATCTGAGTAGGTTCTTGTGTCTGTTGTTCATGGGGATGTACAAGTAAGCGTCCTTTAGGTCTATAGTTGCCATGTAGAATTTTCACGAACTGGTTTAGGAACCTTAAATCTAGTATAGGTCTTATTGTTCAGTTCACCTTTTGTATGAGGAAGTATGTTAAGTACAACCCCTTGTTCCTTTCCTTGTAAGGCACCCTTGTTTAGATGTTCTTGTGCCTCTTCCAGCAAACGAGACAGTTCTCTCATTGAATGAACTTTGTTCTTTGTTTTATTGGATGGTGGTGGTTTTGCCGGTTTTATGCAGTATCGTATTGAATTACATTTAATATCCATTTGTCGGTTGTAATTTTCTCCCACTTGTGGAAGAAGTTTCCTATTCTGCTTTCCACTGGTTTTGCATGTCGTTTGTGAATTGATGTTTTTGAATGTTTATTGGTGGTTGTGCCCTCTGTGGTCTTTTTAGAGTGTTGCCCCAAGTTGTAGAGGGGTCACTTAGAGGTGAAATGCTGTCCCCCTTTCTGTTGTTGGCCTCTTCCTTGAGTGCATCCTCAAAAGGATTGCCTCCCCTGTTGGTATTGCCAACTTTGCTGTTGTTGACCCCGTTGCTGACCCTAGTTGCCTTCTTGGTAACCTTGCTGAAAGGTCTAGTGTGAGGTTACTGGCTGGTGGTTACCCCGGTCTGCTGCTCTCCGCGATGGTATGCCCCTACTCATACCTCTGAATTGTAGAGCCCCCATGGACCTTGCAGTTTCGTTTTCTTTCTTCCGCGGAGTTAGCTTGTCGTCCACAGCTATTCCGAACAGTTGTTCTCCATTGAATGGAGTGTTCAAGATGTTACTTTGAACCTCTGGTTTGAACCCTAAGATTCGTAGCCAGGCGTGTCTTCTTTCCGTAACTCCGATCATCATTTGCCTGCTTGCTGTCTCCACAACATCTAGGGCAGATTTTAAACATGTAGTGGCCATGTTTTTCCCCTCTTCCACCAAGTGGCTTGCCCTTCTCTGGAACTGTTCTAGCAGGTTTTTGAGCAGTTCGCCTACCTCCTCCCAGTGCTGGTATGCATGCCTATTGATCAAAGCGTTAGAGTTGGCTATGCACCACTGAATCGCTGCACTTCATTCCATTTGCGTTCCTGTGAGATTTATTCTCTTGCTCTCCTTGTCTGGTGGTGGGCCCACATTAGTGGGTACATTATCCCTCTTTCTGGCTGTGGAAGCTATTATTGAGTCAGCAGGCACTAAACCCCTGATATACATTGGGTCCTTGGAGGAGTGCTTGTATTTTTTCTCTCCGTTTGGTCTTACTGCCTTGCATGTGGCAGGTTCCTTGAAAGCTTCTTTTTCTCTGGTCCAGTACACTTGGGAGCATGGGTGGGAATTGGCTTCTTGTTTGTGTGGGCAGCAAGGTTCCTAGAAGGAAGCATGACTCTGGCTTCTCCTCCTCTAGCTGTACTCCATAGGTATCAGCAGCCTTCTTTATAACAGGATTGCACATACCGATGTCGTCGGGGGTGATGGCCTCGAAGGGTATGTGTCTACCCCTTCTTCTGACGAGTCGGCATCAAGATCTTGCCACAGGGTGTCTTGTGTCTCAGAGGTTGCTGAACCGTGATAGATTTGGTCCTCATCCTCTCCCTCTGCTTCGAAGTAGTACTCTTCTTGCTCCTCTTCGTCAGCCGGTTCTGGGGTTGTAGGAACCTGTAGTTCCTAGAGGTCTCTCTCGGGAAGTGTCGAGATTTTCTGTGGGACCTTGAATTGCTTCATTGTGTTGTCGAAAACTTTCTTGCGCAGCAAGATGCTTGCCATTTTGGCTTCAAGTCTTCTTTTCATCTCGAGCTCCGATGCTTGTGCTTCGGCATCGAGATCTTCTGGCTTTCTCTTGGCGCTTGACGACGTTGAAGTCGAAGACTGCTTCACCCTTTCTTTCTTCGACGTCGTGAAGGATAAAACTGGACTTCTTTCTCAGTTATTGGTATTAGACCTAATTATATAGTTGTTAGCATGATGTACCTATATATTTTCCGATATAGGTCATATACGTGTATCGTTCTAGATGCTTTCTATGCAAACACAAGTATTTTAGTGTGATAGTACATTGGGCCTAGGATCCGTGCAGACACCATTTTGTTGGCCCTGTTCTATGTTGAGCCAAAGTCACGTGTTCCCTTTGCTACCAACAGGACCCTTTTCTCTCTGAGTTATAGAGTAGCAGCTGAAGGTGGACTGTCTCTCCCTCTGTCTGAAGGCCCAAGGTTACATCTGGGTTTGAATGTGATAAAGCACATTCCTGAAGGCGCCGTGCCTGTACTCCCGTGTGCTGGGGCGAGGGGAGTCAACCTCTCTGACCTTAATATAATGAATAGAGTTATTCTGAGCCAATTCTGTGTGCCTAATATGGTCTTTCCTTGAGGCCACTAGAAGCCTCCTGTAATTTTCCATTTAGGGTGATTGTATGTGTATTCGAAAAGTATTTATGATCTGTATTGACTGTAAGCCAGCAGTCTTCTCTGTGCACCTCGAGGAATGAGGTCGGGAGAGGCTCCTCTATATAGAGCATTCTGTTTATTAAACGATTGAACTTTCTTCACTGCCAACTGACTGATTATTTAATCGATGATACATTAGACGAGCTGGGGTAAGTACAGCTCTATAGGTGATTTATATTGCAATACTTCAGTTGGCAACTCTGGTGGGACTCCGTGTTGGGGTCGTCCTCCCGGAACCGAGGAACATAGGACAACGAAAAATGGCGTCTTTGGTCGAGGGGGTGGACTGACCGGAGATTTGGAGTTACTCCGCTCTTGCGATCAGAGAGCTTCTGGTGCTAGTGGCCCCTCGCTAGAGTCCTACAGGCGTAACCCAGGAAGCTGACCGTGTTGGTCGGCGGAAGTTGGTAGTGGAGAAATCACAAAAATACCTGAGCACGCCAGGTGAGTGAATCGTCTTGTTTTTGTTTGGATCAGTAAACTTTTTTTTGGATTTGGTGGTCGGAGAACTTTCAGAGGTCTGACGGGGCAGCATTGCGGCTGCACGGGTGGATGCTCCCTGGACTTGTTTGGTGAATAATAGAGATTTTGACTGGATGTCTTAGTGTGGCCTGCGTGGTACGCACTCGGCCGGGCTGCTCTCGGAAACGCCTGTAGTCACACCTGGGTAGCCCCTGGACATATCTGGAGCGATGCCAAGGCAGCGGGCTTAGTCAGAATAGTCCAAGGGGTGAACCAGGGGGGCTGCAGGATGGTCCGTAGGTCGGTCTGTGGTTAAATCCTGTGCGGGGATCTCTTGGTAGTCTTTGGACTGCCTGACTTTGGTATCTGTTGGTCAGAAAATCGGAATTGATTGAAGTTCTCAATG
Source organism: Lissotriton vulgaris (assembly GCF_964263255.1). Lineage (NCBI taxonomy): Eukaryota > Metazoa > Chordata > Amphibia > Caudata > Salamandridae > Lissotriton > Lissotriton vulgaris. The sequence goes on along the minus strand of NC_141687.1, from coordinate 674,712,003 downwards.
AACGGGAGTTGACGGGCTCTGTTCTTTTGGTTTGGAAAAGACATGTCAATTTGAAAATATTTTGTTGTATGTTTTTCGTTTGTATTGCCTTGTATTGTCTTGTTTGTACCGTTGAATGAATTGGACCGAAAGTATGAACATGGCCATGTTTGAGTGAGGGTTTTTCCTGAATGAAATTTGATGGTGAGCGAGTACGACAAAAATGCCATGTTTCAGTAAATTGTGCTTTGGATGTGGCTGCCTGAAAAGGCACGCGATTGGATGAAAGTCAGCCTGCACCTCCAGAGGGAAGTCCGAGTCATGATATGTATTGTAAGCATGGTATTACACCCCTTTTGTTTAATACATTGTGGCATAGGTATACCAAAGATAATGTGGAATTACAATGGCCTCTAACAGGGTCTTGTGATGAGAAAAAGATACAGTATTTGCAGGATCAATTGTTTCTAAACGTAGCCGTCAGGCGATGTTCGACACCCTAAACATGTGGCAGAAGGAAGAAAAGTGTAGACGCATTAGGGAAGAAAAATTAAGTTAGGCCAAAGCAGGACAAACTATTACGCAGAAAGCCAAAGCATACGATAAAAGTCAGACCGAACAGAATATTGATTGCGCAAACAGGCAGTTTAGGCTACAAGTAGATAAAAGTTACGTTACTCGGAAAGAGCTGGAGGATGAATTAGAAGATTTGCTCAACACTAGGCTCCCTCCTCCGTATGCCCCTCAGTGCGTGTATCCTGCTATCCCTTTAATTTCAGACGCAGTTCCGTTGGCCCGAGCTTCTGCAGTAACTCTTCCCTCCGCCCCCACAGGAACTTCTTTCGTCACATCTACCTCAGCGGGAGAAACAGCTACTCTGTTTCCTGATGCATTATCCCCACCTACCAGGTCCTCTGTTATCTTATCCCCTCCGACTCCAGTTCTAACTTCTCAATCTGCAAGTACAATGCCTGCTTCGACAGAATGGACTCCTGTACGAGCTCCAGGGGATCTTGGCACCCGGAAATTATATACACGGGCATCCGGGGGGTATGGAGAGAAATAAATGGTTGTGAATCTGGCGTCCCAGTGGATGCGGAATCCTATATATACGGTTATTGATATATGGAGTACTATGAGAGACTATGAGCCTGTGATGCAGCAATATACATTAGAACATATGTCTAATCGACTTATTTCTCTGTGGGAACAATGTTTCCCGAATGGAAGAGCCCCTCAGGTGATATATGATATTTTAGATTGGGCTCATAAGTTTGAACTAAGCCCGGAGGATGTGTATAGGAATGTTGAGACTTTAGTGAAATATCGAGGGCGAATGTTTTTGAAATGTCCAAATTGGGATTCCCAGCATCCAATGCGGGAAGTACATCCCATATATCATCCCGAAATACCCGAAATGCGAGATGCTCAGAATGTGGTTACAAGAGCTCGTGTGGAAGCACGATTCCAGGAACAGTGGGTCTACACCCCATGGAAAAGAAGTGAGGTTCTTTCCTTAAAATCACAGTATCCCGATCCTCAGAAAAATCCTACAGCTTATTATAAAGAACTGAGGGAGGCTGCTTCTTCAGCCATCATGACCCTAGCCAATATAGAATTGTTTTTTGGGCTTCTAGTTCCGATAGATATGTGGCGTCAAGTGCATGACCAGGATCATGCTGCTGAGTTGGGAGGGACTTGGGAACAGTTCAAGGATTGGGACAAGGACCGAAAACCGGGTGATAAACCCTGAGCTGAAATAACATCTGCCGGCTAAAATAATTACTTACATGCATTCTCTGATGCTGCCTCGGAAAGTAGATTGGGATAAGTTGACGGCATGTAAGCAGAAAAAGGAAGAGAGTGTTTGAGATTTTTTTACTAGATTTGAAGGTGTATTTATCGACTTCAGTGGTCAGGATCTATCAACAGAAGGCGGCATTCGATTGTTTGTCAATCAGTTTGTGACTAATGTATTGCCTGAGGTCTCAGCCAGATTGCAGGCTGCCGAAAGCACTTGGATTACCCCCCCGCCTTCGGTCAAATGGAGCATGGCTCAGTATTATGAGCATAGGGAAAATGAGAGTAAGGACAAAATAGAGAAGAAAGCTAAAGATCTAAAAACAAGAGTACTGATGCAGCAAGTCATTAGAGGACGAGGGGGAGAGAGAGGCGGTAGAGGATTCACCCCAAGGGGGGTGGGAAGTAGACGGGGCGGAGGTCTGGCTGTTACTTTAGGAATAAACCAATGCGCTTATTGTAAAAAGGAAGGACATTGGCGGGCTCAGTGTCCACTGTTATTGGCTCAGAATGGGGCTGTAAGGGGGAGGGAAGAGGTCGAGGTGGAAGAGGTCGAGGTGGAACAGATCGTAGCGAAATGTGAAGGGAAGAAGTGGCCCGTAGTAATTGAGAAAAATTGTTTCGACAACCAAAAAGGTAGGCAATATTACAACAAAGACTGTATATTTGGGGGAACAGATGGGTATGCCAAGGACAGAGTGGGGACCAAGTGTCTGTACTAGTCGATCAGCAAGGACCTTATGTGAAGGGGCATTTGATGGGAACTTCTTGATTGATACGGGTGCGATGAATAGTTCCATTGCTCATTCACTGGTCCCAGGGGCTGCTCTGTCTGGGCAAAATCATTTTTCAGTAGGATTCACTGGAGTCCCGGTGGTGAGCCCCATTTCGAAACCTATCCAGTTTACTATAGGTCCAATCACAGTGGACTCTCCGTTTCTGCTAACCTCGCAGTGCGGGGAGAATTTATTAGGACTGGACCTGTTGAAAAGATTGAATGCTAAGATCCATTGTTCTCCTGATGGTGTCTATTTAACTATACACTCTCATGACAAGAGTCAACAGTGTTTTGCTAAAAACGAACCACTCCCTCCGGAGTTGGCCGCTGTTCCTTTATTTTTATTTATTTATTTTCTTATATAGCGCCTGAATCAATCCCGGCAGGGATATCTCTGCGCTTGCGCTCCTAGTAGAAAGGCTCAGATATGATCATGTACTGTTAGCAAAGAATTGTTAAGACTGAGTGAATAAGTAAGTTTTAAGATGATTCCTAAAGGATTCCAGATTGGTAATTTGCTTCAGTGTGGAGGGGAGTGAATTCCATAGAACTGGGCCTTTATATGATAAGGCACGACCACCTTGTCTTGTTCTTCTAAATCTTGGGACCTGAAGTAATTGGTGACTGCTGGAGCGTAAAGAGCGTCCTGGAATGTATGGTAAAAACTTTTCCTTCAAATATCTGGGTCCCGAGCCAAACAAACATTTATGTATTATACAACACGTCTTAAATTCGATACGTTGCCTAATTGGCAACCAGTGAAGCTGGTGTAGAAGAGGACGAGATGGGGTTCTGGGTTGAGCATTGAGGACCAGCCTCGCCGCAGTATTCTGGACTACTTGCAATTTTTTTAGTTGTTCCTCATTGGCTGCAATTATCAAGCCATTGCAGTAGTCCATCCTACTAATTACTAACGTCTGGACTAATGTTTTCCTATAGTTATCGGGCAAGAATGGAAAACACGCCGTAACATGCCGATAACACGGAAACATGCTCCTGTAACTTGATTGATGTGTTCTTTGAACAGGAGTGTTTGATCCAGACGTACTCCAAGATTTTTGACAATTTGTTTCGGGCTGGGGACAGGTCCGAACTCCAAGGGCCAACAATCTGGGGACCATAGGAGAGTAGCCCCACCAAACAACATGACTTCCGTCTTGGTCACATTGCATTGGAGGCAATTTTGTGCCATCCAATCTGACACTGCTCTCATCCCATCTGCAAAAGATTGTTGAATTGCGGGGGTGAGGCTCTGGAAGGGGAATAGGAGTTGGGTGTCGTCGGCGTATGACACAGGGGTGAACCCGTATTTTTTTACAATGTCCGCCAATGGGGCCACGTACACGTTAAAGAGCGTGGGGCTTAGACATGAGCCCTGTGGCACTCCCTTGGTGAGCTCCCTTAGGATGGATTTATGGGAGCCCAACTTGACTCCTTGTAGGCGACCCGAAAGATAGCTTTCCAACCAGGACAGAGCTGTGCCTCCTATGCCCACCTCCCTCAAACGACCGAGAAGTATTTCATGTGACACCGTGTCGAAGGCCGCGGATAAATCTAATAGCACCAGAATCGTTGATCCCCCTCCATCCAGTGACATCCTGATGTTATCGGTCACTGAGATGAGGGCCGACTCGGTGCTGTGATTGGGCCTGAAGCCAGATTGAGAGTGGTCCAGGCCCTCAGCTGCCTCGATGTAATTTGACAAATGGGTGTTCACATGTCTCTCGGTCATTTTGCTAAGGTATGGCAGGAGGGAGATGGGTCGGAGGTTAGAAAAGTCCGTCCATGGAAGTGCTGCATTCTTCCGGATAGGGTTCACCACCACTTTTTTCCATTCCCCGGGTACGTGTCCTTCCCTGAGAGAGTGGTTAATGATATCTTGGATTTGTGGTCCAAGAAGAGTACTCAGGGGGACCATCATTTTTGCTGGTAGGAAGTAGTCAGGAGATCCTGAATTTATGTGGCTGATGAGGGATGGAAGGTCTGATTCACCAACTAAAGGGAAAGTTGTCAGAGAGACATTTCTATGTGTTGATGAAGAGACGGGAGTGCAAATATTGCTATGATTGCTGGGAGCCTTCGTGATTTTCTCATATATCAGATTGATTTTCGAAAAACAGAGAGATGTTGTCGCATAAAGATTGGGAGAAGTCATCTGGGCTGTCACAGGCTGTCGGTTTTACAAATGCTTGTAATATTTTATATGGTTCCTTAGAGGAATTGCCTGTCTCTGCAAGTTGCTGTGTGAGACTATTCTTCCGCGCCATCTTTATATATTTGTAATAGTTAGACTGGGCTGCACGATGTACTCTGCCGTTTTCTTCTGTGCGATCTTACCTCCATTTTTCTCTAACTTCTTACAGCCCTGCTTCCCTACTCTCAATGCTTCAGTGTACCATTTTTCCTGTTTGCTCACAGGAAATTGTTTATGCAGCTTTAAGGGGGCCAGTTTATCTATTGCTGCAGTCATGGAGTCATTAAATTTAGCTAGAGCTCCTTCCACATCGTCTGTGGGCATAAGGTTAGGCCTTATCCAGACCCTCTGTAGGTCCTCCGCCGTTACACTGTGCCACTGTCGACGCCAAACTGGTGGAAGAGTGTTCTTTTTAGGATGTTTATCCTCTTCCGACAGACAGAATTTCAGCAAGAAATGATCAGACCAGTCTAGCTGGATGGTGGATTGGCACAGAATTTTGGTGCCGTTTGAGAAAAGCAGGTCTAAGGAGTGGCCCCCTATATGTGTGGGTCCATGATTCTGCAACTCCAGACCTAGGGTGGATAGGTCAGCCAATAAGGACTTAGTTTCAGGAAGCTCTAAATTATCTATGTGAGAATTAAAATCGCCAAGAAGCAAACAATCTTCATTGGCTCTAAGGTGGGGGGCTAAAAGCTCAAGAAGAGAGAGTAAAACCTGAACTAGATCTAGGTGGGCGATAAACTAACGCTCCTTTCCAGGATGCTCTTGTAGTGATAACTCTAAAAACAAATATTTCAAATTGTGGAAAACATTTTTGTTCTAAAACTGTAACTTTTAAATTTTCTTTGTATACAATGGCTATTCCACCGCCTACTTTCTCTGGGCGGTCCATATTTAGAAACTTATACCCTTGGGGGATCCCTAAGGCTATGGCAGGTATTGTGTGGGGTTTGAGCCAAGTCTAAAAAAAAAAACAAATCTGTTTGCGAAGAATGTAACAGATCCCATATTTGTAACTGATGTTTGGGCAAAGAGCGAACGTTTAAAAGTAAGCACTTTATCCCTTTTGTAGGTACATTAGTTACGATGTTTGCCTTGCTAGTAATGTTAAAACAGGATGTTTGGAAATGGCATTTGTGACAGGAAAAAGGGCCCTCAGGATATGGCCATTTATCAGTGACACAATCCGGCAGTGAAGGTTGTCTAAGGTTTAGCAAGTTTAAGGCAGAATACCCGATTGTGGATTTCTCCATAGAGGAGCAGTCAGGGCCCGTGGCCCCTAGTCCCGTTCTGTCGCGGACGGGCGCAGACGGGCTACTCTTTGGCTCCTCTTTGGCTCCTCTTAGGCGATCTCTTAGGGGATCCACTGCGCGCGACCGCTGCGCGCTCGAAACTAAAGAAGGGCTTTATGGCTCTCGCCCTTGTGTTAACTAGAGCGCTAACCGCTCGCACACCGGAAGCGAGTCTGGCTCTCGCCTGTCCGCCCTCCGTTCAACGGTGCTAGTCACCGAGTCGGAACGAGGCGTGCAGGCAGATGATCGAGCTCAGGCACCTTGGGGAGTATCAGTGCTAATCAGGTATTTAAAATTGCAATTAAACAAAGTAGTAGCGTTATACTTTTTAAAATCTATCAGTTTAAAAATATGTCACAATAATGCTGGCAATAAATGTAATCATGCAGCATGCTCATAGCCGTAGCGCTAGCCAGTTCGAAAAAGCGGAAGGAGAGACTCTGCCACCGTCCCTACCTTTACCGCAAGCGCCCGCTGCTTCTTCCTGCATTTATGGCTCTCACCCTTGTGTTAACTAGAGCGCTAACCGCTCGCACACCGGAAGTGAGTCTGGCTCTCGCCTATCCGCCCTCCGCTCACCGAGTCGGAACGAGGCGTGCAGGCAGATGATCGAGCTCAGGCACCTTCCACGTTATGGGCAACTGGGGATGCAGATGTTGGTCTTTTGAATATTACACCTGTTTCCATTACCTTGAAACAACATGCAAAGTTGCCCCGGATACCACAGTATAAAATTTCACCGGCTGGTGAACAAGCTTTACTTTCTATCATACAAGATTTGATTGACAAGGGTGTAGTAGAGAAAACTGTTGCCAATGTTTGTAATAGCCCCATTTTACCGATTTAAAAAAAGGCTTACGCCGCAAATGATTCGGAGGATATCGATAAATATTGTTTTGTGATTGACCTGCGGGAGGTCAACACGATTGTAGTCCTCCAGTACCCTCTCGTGTCAGATATTACTACTATACTCACAAAGATTCCCCTAACTGCAAAGTATTTCTCAGTTATCGATTTAAAGAATGCTTTCTTCAGCATTCCTATTCATCCAGATAGCAGACAAATATTCGGCTTCTCGTTATCTGGTCGCAGCATCAGATTTTGCCGCGCCCCTCAAGGATATACAGAGAGTCCTAGTATACACAGTCAAGCTCTTAAAGCTGTATTAGATGAATTAACTTTGCCCCCAGGAAATGTCCTCTGCAATATGTTGATGATCTATTGGTGGCTTCTGACACTGAGGAAGGTTGCAAGGAAGCCACCGTAAAACTGTTGTGCCATTTGGCAGCTAATGGCAATAAAGTATCCCTCTCCAAATTCCAATATTGTCGACAGGAGGTGACATATCTTGGTCATCTACTGTCGAAAGCGGGGAGGAGATTAACACCTGAGCGTGTTACTACCATTTCTAACATGTCTGTACCTCGTACTCAACGTGATGTTAGAGCTTTTCTTGGCATAACCTCGTACTGTCGCCAATGGATTCCTAATTACGCTCTTCTCGCTAAATCTGTTGCATTTAACTACTAAAGATGTGCATGAACCCCTCCCTTGGACTGATGAATGTCAGCAAGCTTTCGATTCTTTGAAATCTGTGCTTTGTTCTGCACCCGTCTTGGGTACGCGTGACTACCGAAAGCCTTTTGTGCTCTAGGTACACAAGGTGGACGGTTGTTCGCTGTCTGTTAACACAAGGATTTGGAGGTAAGCACAGACCTTGTGCTTATTTTTCAGCAGTATCGGATAATGTTGCACGAGCACTTCCTAGCTGTCTGAGGGCCACGGCTGCGGTAGCGGAGGCTATCCGACAATCGGAAGGGCTGGTTCTAAATTCTGACCTCACAGTGATGGTACCGCACGCTGTGGATGTGTTATTACATAAGACGAAGACCCAGCACCTTACAAGTGCACGTCTTACTGGATCCAAATTGACTTTGTTTGCTCCCCATATTACAATTAAACGTTGTGCCACTCTGAACCCTGCCACGTTACTACCCCTCCCTTCTGACGAAGAAAATAATGCTGTACATGATTGCATATGTCTGACTGAAGAAGAGACGAAGGGACGGGTGGACCTCACAGACATTCCTCTATCTGACCCCCAAGGTGAATTGTATGTGGATGGCTCTTGTTTCAAGTTAGAAGATGGCACCACACAGCTGCATATGCCATTACAACCCTTCGCACAGTAGTTGAGACTTCCCGAGGGCCCTATCAATCAGCCCAGGCTGCTGAGTTAGTGGCACTATTACGGGCCTGTGAATTGAGTCAAGGATTGAGGGTAAACATTTACACAGACATCCAATACAATAAGTCTTTGGCGTGGCCCATAGTTTTGGGCGGCTGTGGGCAGAAAGAGGTTTCCTTACTTCCCGTGGGCAATGAATACAACATGGCCCTTTGATCTTGCGATTGCTGACCGCCTTAACATTACCCAAGATGGTGGCAGTGGTGAAGTGTAGCGCTCATAAAGCGGTGGTAGATTAATTCTGTGAGGGCAACGCCTTTGCCGATCAGATAGCTAAAGAAACAGCCCAGTCCAAAATGACCCCGATGTTTGTGACTACATCTGCTAGGTGGGTGGTGGACTCAGAAATGTTTGATAACACTATGGAAAGTGTCCGGGAAATACAGAAAGAAGCTACCCCTGCTGAGCTGGCCTATTGGGAAAAGGAAGTGGGAAGGTTGGATGAGAATAACTGTTGGGTTGATTTGACTGACAAGCAAAGATGTTTGTTACCCAATGCATTAGTGAATGCTGTAGCGACTATGGCCCATGGCCAAGCGCACATTGGTGCAAAGGGGATCTGTGCAATACTAGATCCCGTGTGGAATAACCTGAATATAGCAAAGACAGCTGCACATTTGGTCCGATATTGCAGGATCCGTTTACAGCATAATCCGGGAGGCAGGGAACCTGTTCTTAGTGGGAATTTTGCACCATCTACCCTCCCTTTTGAAGTTCTCCAGATGGATTACATACATATGGAGCGTGTTAATAATTTGAAGTATGTTTTGGTTGTGGTAGGTGCTTTTAGTAAATTGGTGGAAGCCTATCCGACCAAGGAAAACACTGCCCTGGCCACAGCAAAGGCTCTAATCAGGGAATTTTTCCCACGCTATGGATTGCCTCGGGTGATCTGGACAGATACCGGGGGGCATTTTAATGCAGAACTCGTAAAACATGTCTGTAATGGGCTGCAGATTAAACAGAAATTCCATGCAGCTCGACATCCACAATCTGCAGGGTTAGTGGAAAAGTACATTGGAATACTGAAACTGAAAATGGCTAAAATACAGGAAACAACAAAACTAAAGTGGCCGAACACTTTGCCCTTAGCTCTGATATCAGTAAGAGTTACCTCTCATTCCCGATCAGGACTGTCACCTTATGAGGTTGTCTTTGGACGACCCGCAAATGTCTGGGGGGTGCCAAGACCTAGGTCATTTAGAGACATTGAGTATCCTATGTTAACAGATTATTTGAATGAGCCACCTGCTTTGTTCCTTTTTCCGACGCCCAGGAAACTGAAGAAGGGCTAGAAAGAGGAGTTCCACAAGTAGACGGGGTATAGCCAACTGCCTCTGCAATTGCCCCGATATCTGTTTCTGCAAGTGGTCAACAAGCTCTTGATATTCCAGAGGTGGCAGATGCATCTTCCCCTGTTTTGTTTTCTGATCAGGAAACACCTGGCCATGTTCACTACAACCTGCGGCCCAGAAAACGACACGGTACCCCAGATGAAGCTGGTAGGAGATAGGGAAAGACTTGAGTAATAGGGTCTGTTAGAACACTCACTGGGGTACTGAGCGAGACACTGGACTGAACTAGTTGAGAAGTGGGAATATTGGTATTGCTCCGTTCAGAAAGAAAGACTCAGAAGCAGTTAAGAGGCCCAGGTTGTATTTTTCTTCAAGGGTTGAGCATGGACATAACCCCAACGGGAGGATCTGTTTGGATTACTTTGAGATGAACGATAGGAGCCTGCCTGTGAGGCTCTAGACGGACACAGGAAAGAAGCACCCTCTGGCAGGTTGGACTGCATTGCCAGAGTTTAGTTTTGGACTTTTAGCAAGTATGTATCCCTTTGCTCGTTTTGTCCCTGAAGAATAACAACCTTTTGTACCCAGTCATTACCCTGCTTATATACCAGTTTTCTCTAGTTGGACCACCCGTGTATAAATTGCTTTTGTGATTACTATTACGATTTTTTTTATAATAATCATGAGTGTTTTTGTGTATTTAGAATTTCGTCACCCAATGCATACTGTATTAGGAACTACTCCCTCACCTCCAGAACATATGTTTTTCACTTTGGCATTCACAAAGAATGACATCGTCAAACCTATACGAAGAATGTATTTGTTGAAATGCTTCACCAAACTCATAGAGCAACCAACACTACAAATTGTTGGGTATGTGGTATTTTACCATCAGTAATGCATAAGCATGAATTGTTTATATCAGTACCTTTGTCCTATTTAGGAAGTTGTGAGGCCTGGTTCAAGTTATTGTCGGCTATGTATATGCATTATACCATTTACCCCAACTGATATTCTGAAAAAGATTATACTATGATTTTAGCATATATAGAGAAACATCAATGTTTTGACCCAGAGGGTGGGGAGGGAGAAGGATCACTAGACCTTAATGCTTGTACGAATTTGTATACTACCTACGAGAATATTACTTGGCTCCAGAACGAAATTCTTGATGTTGTTGAGTTTAACCATACCCAGTATTTTCAGCAATTTATTGAAAGAAATGTTACTGATGATAGAACATTGCCTATACCTATTTTGAATAGCACCTCTGCGTTTTGTGTGCAGAGAGCAGGACATGTCCCGGTAGGAGAAAGTAAGTGTAATTGCACTTATTGTCTGAAAACATTTAGTAGCCCCCCACTTTTGACTCCCCCTAATGTATATTTTGTGTGCAGAGAAAATGCGTATACGTGGCTCCCACGTGGATGGTCAGGACAATGTTATTTGTCATTTCTGTATCCCCCGTATATATTGCTCCCTCTAATTACCATAAAGATCATTGTTTAGATGATCCAAGTCAGTCGATTATCAGAAATAGGAGACAAATAGATACTTCTGATATAGATCAAACATACTTCCCTGATACTGCAAAGGGAATATTTCCTATATGGGGTCCAATCCTAACGAGTAGAGAAGTACGACAGTTGTCTAGAGTAGTTGAGCGAGTCATTAATATCACTACAGATATCTTCACTAACATGACAGTGGACCTTCAGGCGACGAGACTTGTCTCGCTTCAAAATAGAATGGTATTAGATGTTATCTTGGCCGATCGAGGAGGAGCCTGTCGCGTGATCAGCAGATCCTGCTGTGTGTATATTCCTGATTTGGACCCCCACTGTCCATTTGGCCATGCAGAAATTGCATAGTTTGGTTTCAGAAATTCATGCAGAAAATGGCACCTGGCCTCTTTCTGGGTGGTTCTGGGGATTGCGGTCCACCTGGGGTTGGAAGCTATTAGTGATTCTTGTAGGGATAATTGGGGTTATATTTATTTGTCGTCTTTGCATACACTGTGGGCCAGTTTGCTGTGCCTTTTGTGCCACTAGGCTCTAGTCTGCAATAGTTCCTTCTCATTCTGTGGTAAATAAACAGATGGTTCAGCAAGACGAACGACCTAATTTTTAGGGACTAACAGATAGGTACATCATGCTAAAAGGGTGGATTTGAAGGATAAAACTCGACTTTTCTCAGTTATCGGTAGTAGACCTAATTATATAGTAGTTAGCATGATGTACCTATATATTTTTCGATATATGTCATATACGTGTATCTTTCTAGATGCTTTCTATGCAAACACGAGTATTTTAGTGTGATAGTACATTAGGCCTAGGATCAGTGCAGACGCCATTTTGTTGGCCCTGTTCTGTGTTGAGCCAAAGACACGTGTTCCCTTTGCTACCAACAGGACCCTTTTCTCTCCGAGTTATAGAGTAGCAGCTGAAGGTGGACTGTCTCTCCCTCTGTCTGAAGGCCCAAGGTTACATCTGGGTTTGAATGCGATAAAGCACATTCCTTAAGGCGCCGTGCCTGTACTCCTGTGTGCTAGGCCGAGGGGTGTCAACCTCTTTGACCTTACTATAATGAATAGTTATTCTGAGCCAATTCTGTGTGCCTAATATGGTCTGTCCTTGAGGCCACTAGAAGCCTCCTGTAATTTTCCATTTAGGGTGATTGTATGTGTATTCGAAAAGTATTTATGATCTGTATTGACTAAGCCAGCTATCTTCTCTGTGCACCTCGAGGAATGAGGTTGGGAGAGGCTCCTCTATACAGAGCATTCTGTTTATTAAACGATTGAACTTTCTTCACTGCCAACTGACTGATTATTTAATCGATAATACATTAGACGAGCTGGGGTAAGTACAGCTCTATAGGTGATTTATTTTGCAATACGTCAGTCAAGGATTCTTTCTCGTGACTGTTCTTCAACGACAGTCTTATCACGGGTTTTCGCCATATGGGAGTTCTTGTCAAAGGAACTGACGGACTGTCTGTCCTTGGATGAGCTCAGGATCGTCGAAATGTTTGACGCCGGTGCTATTTTTGGGGACTGAAATCGACCGAGCCCCGGAGTGACTGTCTTGGGTCGCTGTCTCTTACCTCCTTCGGAGCTCTTTTTTCAACGTCGACAGGAGAGTCCTCGTTGCCCTCGGGCCCTCCGGCAACGTTGTCCTCTTCCTCGCTGGAGAGGCCCAGGTCTCGAAGCGATGGTGGTGGTCCTTGACCCTGCATGTTGTGATTCGCCCTCTTTTGCCTTTCCCTCACACTCAAGGTCTACGGGGTGAAGGCCGAGCAGGCGCTGCAGTCTTCGGAGCGGTGGTCGAGCGGAATGCAAAGTTTACAGAACGGGTGCTGGTCCTTCTGCGTATACTTGTGGTGGCAATTGTCACAGACTTGAATGGTGTTCTATCCATTACAGCACCCAGGGAGCCCCATGTGTGCGCATTCTCTGTTGGACGTCGAAGTTTTGCTGTTTTACATCTATACATCCCAGTTCGAAGTTCGGTGTGTCAAACATCGTTTTCTTGCTCTTCTAGTAAATTTTTGTGGATTCTTCTCTCCAAAGTTTTGCAGCTCCTCTGGTCTCGATCCAGACCCAATGACGGAAAAAAATAATCTGAAGATGGCGACTAAAGGTGGGAGCACGTGGGCGTCACAGAAGGACACCAAATGATTGCATGTCGACGCCCACAAGGCCACGAAAATTTTAAAAAAAAGAAGAAATACTACAATTCCGTACCCAACCACTAGATGGCGATATAATGTACAGCAGAGTGAATCCAGAAAAGATTCATGCTGCAAAATTACATAACTTGTTGGGAGGTTTTAAGGTGTTATTAAAGAACATGGCCTAATGAGAGGGCAGTATGTGATCATATGCGGAGGAATAAAGACCTCTATTACAGAGCTCCGTGTGTGGCATATTCATGTGCATGCTTATGTGCTGGGGAGGGCAATACAGTGGTTTTAAAAGATCAACATCTTACTAAGCCTACATTAAAGCCATGAGGGATGAATGAGGGGAAACAAGGATGTTCCTACTGCAAACTTCAAAGCATCTAATGGACTTGGGAGTTACTATGTGTTCTCCATCACATGGTTGGGACCAAGCATAACTAGCATTGGCATAGCCAATAGGTCTCGCCCTTGGGGACCTTATAAGTGTTTAGCCATGCAACGGATGTTGTTGCACCAAGGATATTGTGCCGCATAACTAAATACTTATAAGGTCCCAAAAGCGAGACCTAATGCTTGTCATGGACCCTTCTGCAAGCAAGGAACGGGCCCCTTCTACTGCTGTTGTCAGCATTCAATGTGCCACTTAGGGCCCTGGTGCCCCTGCACCACTGCCAGCCACGCTCCTGGTTCAGGCACCCATTGGCCAGACCATAGAACATATAATACAACGAACTGCGGAGATTCAGTTCGCCTTTGAAATATAGATGGTACAGGTGGAAAAATGATGTTTCTAGAACACAAATCACATGCTGTCCTCTGTGAAGAAAATGAGTCAAACACCAGTTCCAGTAATTTGAGTTACCAATTTAGTCCCAGCTTTACTTTCGCTTCTGCCAGAGGCTGTATGACAGAAATTTGCTACCACTTTTCTTAAAGGTGAAATATGTTTGCGCATTTCTGTCTGATATTCGACCCATTGCACTTCTTGCGGGGAGGTATGTGTGTCCCTGTAAACACCTGTTTTTCACAGATGTACCCCCGGTGGAGGTTTGTATTCACGTGCAGCCTCGGTCTTGTTATAGCGCCTCCTGCGGCAGTGCGACTTTCTCAGTGACTATGAAAGGGTCATTAATACGTTCAGATTTCATTCCCTTACACTCCTTGGCCGCTCTGCAGGGACTGCCCAGAGCGACGGGGACATGTGTCAATACAAATTAAAATTTTATAAGAAAGTGACTGGAGTAGGTACACAGACGTCAAATAATTGACAGCCCCCGGGGTAAAGTAATTACAGCATTTACAGGGGAAGGTCTGTGTGTTAGGGAGTTAAGAGAGGATACTCCGGTGGAGGGAGGGAAGGGAAATGATGTGCGGACAGAGACTGCAAAGAGACCGGAATAAAAGAAGTGTGAGCGATATCAAGATGAAAGGATAACAAAACAAGAGTGAGTGCGGTTGCCACATAGTTCATTCCAATGTAAAGTGAAAGGGAGGGGGACTACAAGATGTGGTGAAGGTTACCTGGCCTCAGTTCCCAGACGCACCCCCAATGACCTACACCCTGAACATCCTTCTTTCCTGCGGCAGGGGGCGTAGACTAATCTCTGCTATATACGGCTATGAAACAGGACTCTACTCCACCTGTTGCCGCCATCCTAGGTGGCATGGGAGGCGGATCTTGGTGCTACACTGTAACAGGGACAGCGGAAGCGAATAGGGTCCCTCACGCGCAAGATATCGTGCAATGCACGCTTCAAATTGATACACTTTAATTTCCTGCACCGCACCTATCTGACTCTGATATCGTTGAAGCGTATCTCTGGGAACAGCTGCCCCAGATGTAGTGCAAGGGGAGCAGGCTTCCTGCATTAGGCCTGGGACTGCCCTTCGATCAGGAGTTTCTGGGCAGGGGTGGTGGTTCGCATAGTCACCACTACAGACCTTCAGATAACAATGAATCCCTTACATTGTTTACTGGCGTTAGTACCTAAGCCCAAGAAAAGGAAGCTTTCCTATAAACTATTGCAATTAATGTTGGTACTTGCCAGGCGTAGAGTGGCGATTACTTAGATGGGACATAAATGGCATGAATGGAGCAGTAGGATAGGAGTGAGGGACTCTTAAATTGAAGGCCAGAGGACCCATGGGACCCGAAGGTGCGCCTGAGGGGTACCACGCCCTTGTAAAGACACCATACATGGAGTTTAAAAACGCTGATGGGTCCTGGCCTGGGGCTGGGAAAGGTGGTTGAAAACCCTCAGGCTGATCTTGTGGAGTGTTTGGAGTCGGCTCTTCGACAGGCGCAGATTCCACATCCACATGAACTTCTTCCTCATCTTGGACCGGGGACGGCACCGGAGACTGATTCGAAGCCGGCGACAGAACCCGCGACTCCGAAGGCGAGGCCTCACCTTCATGATCCGAGACATCAAGCGTAACCACCTAGGAACATACCTTCTTCGGTGACCTTGACTCCTTACCGGAATGACGTCGGGACTCATGTTTCTTCTTCTTATGTCTCCTTCTCGACTTCGAAGCATGGTCTGAAGCCGACCTCGAAGAAGACTCCTCTCGAGACCTTGATCTTGACTTCGATCTCGACCTCACCCTTCGAGAGAGAGAGACCTCGAAGATTTTCCCTTGCCAGCCTTCAGCTTCGCTACCAGGTGTTTGGTCTCTCTTTCTCTCAGGGCCTTCAGATTCATCTTACGACAAGATGAACATCCATCCACATCGTGATCAGAGCTCAAACACCAAATGCAGTCCTCGTCCGGGTCAGTAATGGACATCATTTTCCCGCACTCCCTGCAGGGCTTGAAGCCGGTCTTCTTTGTCAACATCGTGAAGAAACGAGAAACAGAAGCAGAAAGTGAATAATAAGGTAACAAAGTCACCAGTTGGCTACTGAGATTCCCGAAACCGTTAGCGTCGACGACGCGGAAAAAAGGTAACTGATGTCATCACGCCGGCGTGGGCCTATTATGGGCGTCGGTGACATCAGCGGAGTCGCGTGCGATGTCGTGTCTCTATGGCTTCCAAGTCCACGTCGGCGCGATGCTATGAAAAGAATTTCCGAATGTTGCTGACGCAAGGGGATATTCACAAGGTGAGGAATCCACTGGCAGATGTATCTATCACAAAGAGGGCCCCAGAGGTGCCCACCTAGCTTAAAGATGTGAAAGAATGGTCCCTGGCCGAGGAAACTCATATGCAACTCACTCAGAGAGACGAGAAACTGCAAGACGATTTACTCGCCTGGCGCATTATGTGTGCCTCGGGACTGGCGGAGAGGGGGTGGTCTTCCCAAAGATAGTCTGATGGGGCAAGTGACGAATTGTTCTCGCCAGTGGGGTCCGGGTCTGATGAAGAGGGGGGGTTGGGACGACAGCTAGAGCTTATTTATTACAGGGAGATGGGCGGTGCTCGGCTGCTTCCTCATGATGTTATTTGTCTGCTATTCTGTTAACCCCCGTGTGTCCTGCCTATCTAGGTGATACCAGTGTCCTCAAGTGCCGTAATGAGGTTGTCGAGCTGTGTACATGTGTTGTAACAATGCCAATTGAGGGGGTTCTTGTATATGTTACTTAACTGAAAAATAATGTAAGAAAAATTAAAAATTAAAAAATAAAAAAAAGTGAAAGGGAGGGTATTTGTACATCAAGCAATGCAAGTTTGATATCCAAGACAAAGTTTGTTTGTTCACAACAGGGGGGCAGACGTTGTTATTGTTAAAACAGCTAAATAGTACTTGCACGTGTATAACAAAGCCAAACCCAAATAATTGTGCGAGATGTCCTAGTCTGCAGGAAGATGAACCACCATGAGTGGCGGCTGCCTGGTCTCTGACAGCACAGTATACCTGCCCTGCCTGTGACCAAGTTATACCTGACTTCGGGTGTCGATGTGACAGCTCGGCATTGCTGGGACTGCAATGTTTTGGTCACCGCCCCCGGCAATTTCTGTAAACATACTTTATGTCCCAGCTCACAGAGAGGGTTGACTTCAGAACTGCGAAACAAGGTCCGAGTCTCGGCGTCGCTTCAACATCCTATAATTCTAGGCAAATCACTTAATTTCCCCGTATTTACCAAAAAAATAAAAATACAATAATAAACGAAATATCCTTCTGTAATGTAAATGGAGCTCATTATAATAGCCTGCAAGAACAATACACAGGATGCAGTTTTAATAAACAACCCCCCTTATTATCAATTTCTGCCACACCTCTCAAAAATGCGTGACGGAAAAAGCATTTAAAAAACTTCTTAAATCCACACGACATTCTGCTGGTGCAAATCGACCTTCGTGATTCCTCGGGAAAGGGCACACGTCGCATGGTAACAATAACATGCTATTTCCAGTTCATGTCAGAAATGTTATGATAATGAAATTGCGGTATGTTTTCCTGTTTCAGTTCTCGTGAAACAGAGACCCCGCCTCATTCGCTGTTGTCAGGCCAGCAGTTAATTGCATGACCGGGGCACCCGCGCTTTACTTTTAATGTTAAAGGTAAAGCGGAGTGCCACGATTATAGCAAAAGTAAATCAAAATATGATTTCTTCTATTTCTTAACTTTTAGTATAATCGCAGCACCCGCGCTTTACTTATAACATTAAAAGTAAATCGTGGGTGCCGCGATTATACCAAAAGTAAAGAAAAAAAAGATTTCTTGTCTTTATGGGGCCATGTGTTTGAAACACATGGCCCCATAAAGATAGGAAAGCTTTTGCGACCAACGTAAATCATTCGAGCCCGTCCAAGTGGGCAGTCTGAAAAAGAGAAAAGAATACGTCACCAACAGCTCTTTCCCAATGGCTGGCCACTGTTTAGCATAAACAGTGACACCGGCCAATGGGAAAGAGGGGCGGGGCTTAGAGCCCGATACTCCAAGCTCCTGAAAAACATAGAATCTCGCCAGCGAGACTGCGCGTGTGCGCAGCCCATCCAGCCGAGACCTAAAAAGTTGAGGGGCAGTCCAGCAACTGATCCCAATACTCCACCAAGTGAAGCTGTAGTGAAAATGATTGAGATCTCTGGATATTCTGAAAGTTTCCCTTATGAAGGCTAAAACGCCTTTGGCCAGGATGGAATTCACTATTGCCATAATGAACTGAATCCTCTTGGAGGACACCAAAAAGGATTAGAGTTAATCCATGGATAGCCAAGACCGATTAGGCACTGAGAGGGGGTTGGGCTAGAATGGACCATATAGATACACTTCCTGCTGCCATAACAAGCCAGTTGTCCAAGGAGTGGAAGAAGAGTACTTACTGTAGCTTGATAAAAGTTTCCATGAGGCTAGGATACTTATAGTGGGGTGGATATGATGAGATCAGTGGTGTACATCTTGTGCTAATTTTCTACCATAAAACTGAAGTACTTATTGTGTACCAGTAGGACGATTATCTATAAGGAAACTTCCCGAAGGTCCATACAGCCCAGCAAAGCCAATATGGACGGCTGTCAGGAACTGTTACAAACTCAAAATCTGAAATCCCTGTTGGGGAAGGCAACGATTTGAATAAAAATGCCACAATAGGGGCACACTATAATTACAAGAAAATAGTGGGCGCAACATCCAAGCAACCAGTCAGAATTCAAAACCATTTATTCCTCCTAAAAAGAGGAAACTCAAAGCAATCCAGAAAGACACTGGATGCAAACTGGGCTACAGGTGGTCTAATTGGGGTAGCTGGGGAAAGTACAGTGCATACGCATTCTAAACCAGAAAGCTTTTCCCTTCACATAAAGCTGCAAATAACCTTTCGAGAATTGAACAGAAATCGACAGTGGAAATACAGTGAAGTAATGTGGGGTATTGGTTTACCTACTGGAATTTCCCCATTATGTGCTAGGACCACCTCCCCATTATGTGCTAGGACCACCGACACTTACTCTCCATAATATCTACAAAGTGAATGTAAAAATAAGCATAATCAAAAAGGTTGTCAATACTGAGTTTGTCCTGAAATTTACACAATTTCTTAGATGTATTAGTGTTTTTACCAAGACAAAACCAAGCGCCAAAAAACTAATCAGCTTTTTCTTAATGCTGTTCCAATAAGGGCAGGTTTAGCAACATCGAAACAGTCAATTTCATAATGTAGTGTTTCATTATTATCTAATAAGCCATGACCTGTAAAGCTAGAAGTCCATTCCAAAGGCAAAAATTGACTTAGTTAAAGATTTAGCTGGCTGAAATTTGTAAAGCAGCCACTTGCAAATCTGTTCACACACTTACAAAGGTACTATTGCCTTGATTCAGACAAAATAGCACACTGTATAGTTGGTCAAGTTACCTTCGACAATATGTTTTCTCACAGCTCAATATACAGGTCTTAAGTAGCCTTGCAAAATTGCTGTCTTATCCCTTGTGGCTAAGACCTGCAGATTTTAGTGATTTGCTTTCTACTCTAGTGCAACATTTATGACCATCAAGGAAGATCATAAATTGGAGACGAAATAAATGTCGCCCTGGTTCTGAATCGCAGTGATCTTATCAGAAGTCATAAATGACACTCCTTCCTCCTCAAACTTTTTTTCCTCGACCATTGCGATTAAATGTCAGGCCAGTAAGCTCTTTTTAAAAAAAATGTTTAACTGTCAAAAAAGACTGTCTCTGAGGTAACTGTACATACACCACATACTGTGATATAAAGGATCTAGACTTATTAAAAGGCACAGGTCTTCTGTTCTTATTTTTTTAATGTAATGCCTATTAGACCTATTTCTACTCAGATTACATACACATTTTAGCAGTAGTTTTGAATTAGGGTGCTGCAATGCATGGAGGAGGGGACATTTAAACACTTATGACTATCCTTTGACACAGATGCAATATGACATACAGGTAAATTCTAGTTGTTCTTGTAAAGTTGTAAAGAAAATGTGGTCATTACTGGTTAACTAGTAAGTGCATAAACGTGTGTCATTTTACAAGCCTTTTAATCTGACAACACAAATTCTGGGTAAGTAAGAATGAAAATGCGGACAGGTTTGCTGCAATATATATTTTATTTCAAAGTGAATCTTGACAATAATACACCATAAATTGTTTTGACACTCACCAAAATAGTCACCTGGAAAACCCGCTTTTTGTGACAAAGTACAGAAGGCTTGGTCACATTTAAATCACTGAGAACTAGAGAAATACTATCGCAAACTTTAAGAGACATACATCCATGAAATTATTCCCAGTCCTCATATTGTAATATTGCACAGTGCAATTGCTACATGGCAAACTAGTGTAGCACAAAATCAAAAGCCAAAATAAACAAAAATAAAAGCCACAAAAGTCTACAAATTGTATAACAGTAACAGTTCAAACTTAGTAATCAAGTCTACTCTTTCAGCAAATCATTCTACAACTTGTAGTTTGATTTTCTAATAACACAAGCCAAGTTAAACTACTTGTAAAAATATAACAAAAATTACTTAAAAACAAAAATGAGTTAATACAGTAGCATACTTGATTAATAAGACACCCTGAATTAAAATTAAAAACGGAATACAAGGATTTCATATAAAAATAATTTGCAAATTAAAAATAGTATGCAAGTATGCCGTTCTAGATTCATGCAGTGCTTAATTTTTAAAAAGGCATCAAACCATAAGCTTTATCTCAGTTTTATCTCATGGGAGGAATTTCTTTAGATATTTTTCAGTATATATTTTTGGTATGGCTCTCATGTTTCAGCACACTGAATTTTAGTTAGGGGAGACTCTCATACATACACTTCTCCCAAATTCAAAAACATTTCCAGGAATTTTAATATCTAGAAAGCAGCAGACCTGTAACTTGGAGAACATTCATATCATAAGCTTTTCGTTTTAAAGGTTATGCATGGGTAAATAGATAGATTCTGTTAAACAAGCCATTAGGTGAACTCTCAAACACAGTAAAAAGTACTCACACTAATATCAAAGAACTAGAGATAACATGGCCCCCAAATTAGGAAAACAGTCATTTGTGGTGTCAATACAGAAATGTTAATAGAAATAGGGAATCTGTTGGACCTACAATGCCAACGCTCACCGAGTCTATACATGACATGTTTTATCGGATGTTTTCTTTACTCCATACATCTATTTTAACACCCATGGGCCAACTCAATTTCAATGTAACTAGATAGCACTTTTTAAATGTACATTTACAATTTTCTTTTTTTATAAAATGCATAGTGTTGATTACTAAAAACACTGAAACGTGTCGGAAAATTTTGGATCCTTCATTTCCAGTGTGACTAAAAAATGTACTGCTGGTATTTCTGTTTTATGACCTAATACTGTTGTATTTTTTTTTAATAAAATAAGTTTTTCAAATGTAGGCACAGTAGTTTTACACATACATTAAATAAAACACTGCTTGTGTTAATGGAGTAAAGAAAAACCTGTCTGGTCATTAGCTTATTGACAGTGCTGTGCTAGTGGTATGAAGTTCATTGAACAAATAAACATTGGTATTCCAAAACATTTGGGGAGTTAAAACTGAAATCAATTACATTACTTATTCCAGTCAACGCTGCAAAGACTGTATTCCAGAACTTAAAATAAAACATGAAGTCAAGCCTGAAACATAGCTTTTTAACAACCTACACACAACGCCAAAAATGAAATAACAAAAATTAAGTTACATTGAAACATTCACTTATAAGCAGTAACTAGCTCAGAGTTAATGAAGATAAAATACTGATGCATATAACACACCCCAAAATAACATATACAATTTAAAGTCCATCATTTACAATACAGCAGTTACATTGACACTCCAAATATGAAAGCAAAGTAAAAATCAAAACTCCCACTTCTATTTCATGTAAATAGACAACCAGAAATCAGAAGGCTATGTAGGGACTACTAAATCACCTAATTTCACAGCTATCCAAAGTGGCAATCATTATATAGCAGCTTATCTATGATACATTCAAGATAAATGATACATTTATTACTTGCCCATAAGCTTAAACATAGCCCCTGTTTAATAACTTTTCTTCAAACCCATTTCTAAACTACAGTATACTTAAGGTCTATGCTAAAAATAGCCACCTTTTTATAGGAAATGGATAATTAAAGTCTTTGGTGCTGTAAAAAGCAACTTTATTTGAACAAACAAAAACAATATACTTCCTAAATAAAAATGAAAAGCATGAAATTTATGTCCCTGTCGGAATGTATTAAATAAGCATTGAACAGCAACAATCTAAAACAAACACTATAATGTAAAAAGGCTAAAACCTGTTACATGCATAAATGAAAAAATGCACACACCTCACATCTTGTCAAGCTTTCAACAGTAAATATTTCTGATAATTATAAAATACTGCATGGTTTGCTCAAGCCACTATGAAACCATATCGCAAGTCCAATGAATGCCAATTGCAATATCTTCCACAAGCAACAATCATGCCAATGGCATGTCTGTCAAACCTAAATATTTTGAAAATAAACCACTAGATATTTAATTTCGAATAAACAGTACAAATACTGTTTAGAAGGTCTTGCTCGTTACATCTTTACAACAAACAAAGAAGCTGTACTGCGGTCTTTTGTTGGAGCCAAATAGTTCTGATAAAAACAGAATTTGGTTACAGCAAACATGCTGTCCTCCTGATAAGGAATACACCAGCTACTAAAATCATACCACACAAAACTCAAAAAAATCTACCCTATAAAATCGGATCTGAATTTTAAGTGCTGCAGTCCTCAACATGAATATACAAGTAGTAACATTAACAACCTCAATATTTAAGGCACTATGTGTGGAAACGGTATACAATGCAGCTGAGATTATTAGGACAACAACATTGAAGAGCAAAGTCTAGGCAACCTTCTCGATTTGCCCATGCAAAAGACACATGCAATGTAAAGTACAACTTTCTTGTTAGATACAGTAAGTGACTCAACATTGAAAACACCAAGACACAGGTAATACAAACATATTACTTGTACACTGTACTGTAGACATATGTGCACCTGTTGCTCTATATCTGTACACTGAATGGCTTCCCAAATGTCGACGTGTCTTGCACTTGTTAAAAGGCAATTTTATAAAAAAATAGCAGGAGCAAAAACTAAGCTTCTACTCCTGTAAGTCACCTGTCTACAGTTACTATATAAGATAACATGACCAAAGACAAGTTATACCAAATGTGCAAAACACATTAAAGTGAACGTTTTTTAAAGCTCAAAGTTGTTTACATTGCACCCAAGTCTACATGATTCAAAAATAATTTTCTTGTTGTGCCATGGCTAATATTTATTAAATACCATGTTCGTTTTTCTTCAATTTAAATGTCTGTATCATTGAGCTTCTCCAGCATACCACAATTCAAGTTCTCACATATATGGATACTGGTTAAGTTTTGTTGGACTCAATGGAAATCCTGTGAAAGAAGGAGAAGCTGCAATGTAAGAATGTGATGGAAAAAACTGTTTGTATTGAGTTTGATGAACGGATGGAGAAGGTAATAGACGGTGGTTTATGCCCACGGCGACTTGGTGAATTATGCCACTTGGGTGAGAGATACTGTAGGTTGGATGCTGCAGAATAGGTCTTGAACTACATGGAGAGGCTAGGATGTGGGCTACAGGTGGAGCAGTGCTGAGGGGTGCAGAGGGACCATAAGAAATGATAGCCGGCTGTCCTCCCAAATGAGCGTTTCCAGCTAAATGTGCGTGAACGGTTGTGTGATTAGGACTTCCGTGTTGAAGGTTGAAAGGGTGGCTAGCGACATTTGCTGGGATGAAGGTCTGTTGTCTTCGATGACCATAGTTTCCATTCCACTCTGGGTGTCCAGATCCTAAGAGCTGAACCTTAAAAGCATAAAGAAAAAAAATACCTGTGAGATTTTTCACATTAAACACCCGATTGACAGATTAGGAAGTTGTTAATTTTTTTGGGCTGTTCATAGCACATGCACCACAAGCTATCTTCTCCGAAATGTTATATGAAGCTGCAGTTACCATCTACAGTAATACAAACATGTCAAACGCAGGGAAATTGTTAACATTGCGATATAGTGTGCAAATAGATATAAAGTTCAGTCACTACAAACGTTCACTGTATGCTAAAATGACAGAATAGGATAGGAGCTGTGCTCATTTTTCATTTCTTAGTTTTTTTGTCTGTCTTGTGACGCCATCAGCGTATATATTTTAGATTTTGCAGAGTACATAAACTGTAGCTTAGCAACATGACTTACCAGAAGTCCTACAATACCAACAAGCATTGGCAGTTAGTAGTTCTCACCTTCTCAACCTATTGGCTTTGCTAATGATGTTTGGGGATGCTGTGCAGCACTTGCAACAAAAAGAAATGTTAGGTCTGGAAAAGCGCTTATTTTGTAGCAGAAGCCCAGCAGCCAATGGCTGAAAGTGCCCCCGTAAAAAGTATAACAAAAATAATAATAATTAAATGCTGGCAAGTGAATAATACCTGAGCAGGTAGGGATGGGTGCGCGTTTATGTGTTGTGGGGTAGCAATGGAGAGGGAGAAAATAAAAAGAAATACACAAAGGAGTTAGAAAACAACTCTCAGATACTGAAATAAAAGACAAGGAATCTGTTACAGTGTAACCAGCTGTTTGGAGCATTTAGTGCTGGAGATTCGCATATGTGCATACTCATGCCAACTATGGTAGACTAGAACATTTAAAAGTTGTTATTCTTTCAAGAAGTCTTGACAGAGTAGATGTGCTTCCTTAATGGAGAATGAGCATTTACACCGTATTAGGCTGTCTTTCACTCAGCTTGAAAGAATATCTATGGAGTATCAGGATATCGTAACATGGTGCACTATGCACAGTGTTCACCAGTTAATATAAAAGATCTGCATTCGATAGACCTTTGAGGTGAAGGGTGGGCATGTGAATCTAACGCATTGCAAGCTACAAACCCTACAAATAGGGTAACAATTTCCATTTGTAGCATGTGGCTGTAGATGCACATGCTCTGCATAGACTACAAAGCAGTATTCTGGAAAAGCAGTGGTGGCTAGTGTGTGCCTAATGCAGATGTCTGCAACAAAGTCCTTAAGATTGTTTGGCCGACTTTAATCTATTGGCAGGCTAGGAGTCCACACAATAGTGATTCGTAAATGTTGCCTATGAAAGCAAGTATATGAAATGCAGTTAAAACATATGGTTCACCAGTATTGACCAGTCATAGTTAATCAAGAAACAATAACATGTGCCCTAAAGTAACTATAACATATAATTATAATTCTTATATATTATTTTTTTTTTCACTGAAAAAACAAAAGGTTACAGGGATGTCATAGTTAGGTTCAGGTTTCACTTGTGTAAAACCAGTGAAATTCAGCAGTTATAGCTTTCTGATCTAACTAATCTGGCTTTTTTGGGCCTGGGCGTCCTCGTGGAACCCCTCAAGAGGTGTTTCTACCCTGTCCCCTATTCTTTTTGTTTTCCATTTTTTGTGGGACTCGGCTTAACGGAGTCCCAAGATGGTTGGCAACACTTTCTGGTTGAAGTGTTGGCAGCCAATTAAACTTAAATATTGCTAAAACTACTGAACGGATTTACACAAAATCCCAAAAAGCATGCTTTCTAGACCAACATCTAGCTTACTGCCAAATTTGGTGTAATTCCATTCAGCGGTTCATGCTGTAGTCCTGTTAAAAAAATGGAAAATCCCAATAGACATAACATGGGGTAAACACATTTTGGGACCCTCTTTTTTCTCTGCCCTCACTTAACAAATCACCCTGAAAGGCGTGAGGTCAGGAAAGCGTGGCAGCCAGCGAGTAGAAGGTCGCGGGTGGGCTCCCGGAACATCCGTGAATTTTAGTGTGGAATTTAATATGGGATCGTAGCTTCGAGTTTGACCCTAGAAAGAAAAAAGATGTCTCCCAACGTCTGTTAAAATATATGCCAATTTCTACCTTGTTGGTTTTGTGCTCGGGTCTCCTGGCTCCCGTGTGGTTGGAGGGGCTGGCCTCAGTTAACCGTGAAAAGAAGGTGGAGTGAGGGCTCAGTGGGAGCTCAGCGAGTGAGGAAGAGTTTTCTCCGGCTACCACGGCTCCAGGGCGGGTGTGACGCAGAGCGGCCCTGGAGCTCCGTAAGGGGAGAGGAGCCGCGCCGAAAATCTCCTACCGGGGGAGGGGGGGAGGAAGGGGGGCTGGAGGTGAACGTTCACGCAGTATAGAGGGAAACTTCTCAAAGGACTATGAACTGAGGAGAGCGTTCGGCGAAGTGAAAGATACAGCGCCCCCGCAGTCCAGCTGTACTGAGAAGGTAATCAAAAGAGGTAGGAGGAAAGGGGCATTTGGAGGCACGACAGCAGAAGGGATAACTAGGTATGTCCTGCGTAGTTCAATAGAAACGCTGGGCTAAGGAGACAAAAAGGACGTCTGGGAGTCAGGTGAACCTCAGAAAGATAGAGAGGTTGTTGACAAGCTAGATACGAGGCAAAAGAGTGAGAAAAGTGGGAAGGGAGAGAAGGGGAATGAGTGCGGGTGTCTGCACGGTGGAACATTGGGAGGGGTTGTAAGAAGTTCTATGCCGAAGGCACGGTGGGCTACTGCTAAAAACCCACTGATCTGATTCGATTTCCTCACCAAATAGAGAGGAAATAATGTATTATGACAAGACCGGAGGTTAGCATTATACATAAAGCCTTTCTTTTATTCACCACTTCAGAGCAGGAACCTTAGATGTTCCAACAGAAGAACTCAAAACTGCATCACAAATAAAACAGAATACTCAAGTGCATATAGGTCCCACAAGGTTCCATGTTCTTTCTCTTTTGTTTGCTGCTTCTGAGCACATACGTATTATTTGAGTGCCTCTTGTAAACTATTATTAATTTAATTGTTTTTAGAAATTGCTTAAACATGTCATGTTTACAACTTAATAATGGTGTTTGCATTGGCACGTATTTTATTTGTGTAAAACCCAATTTATGGGTTTGAAAGTAGGTCAATATTGATTAATCTTGATCTGTATAAGTTGCCTTTCAGTTTAAGGTGAGAGATTTGGTAGGAAAAGCATAATTTATTAATGTAATAGAAAGCCTCTCTTAAAATATAAAAATACTGTCAAGTTGAACTGCTTGACACGTGCAGCATTTGGTTACTTTCAAAGCATTTCTTCAGTTGTTCATCTCAAGTGACAAGAATTGTGTATATGTTTCAGTGACAGTTGCTCTTGAAGGTAAATTGAATTGAAATTAAGGAAAATATATATTTTGTGAGTTCAAAAGGTTATTTTGGGGAAAAATATAATTTTGGGAACTGTGCCATCACTTCGGAAGAGTTTGTTGATAATCTTAACCATGTATTTTTTTTAATTATTTATGTATTCTATTCCGTGTATGTACATATTTTATCTGTGCTTTTATGGTCTATGACCACAATAAAGTTATCAAAGTAAAGTAAAAAAAAAGATAATCTGTTATGTTGTGTTGAGGTATTTGGGGCAATATGTCTTTGTAAGGAGATTGAGCCTTCTCAGGAGAAGATAATGAAAATAATTACATAGTAAGTGCAGCAGACAGTGAGATATTCTATAAAAGAGGCTCTACAGAGCAGGAAACAGAATCAAGAAGAGGAAGAGTATTTCTCAATTTTTGATGAAGAGATTATTAGGGTCCAGGAGGTAAATGTATGCACAAGAGAATACATGCTACAGGCGAGAGAGGAGTCCAAAGCGGCTCAAAGAGATCTTTTGTCCAAATTGTTTAGCGCAATGGGCAGTTTAACACTGCAATGGGAAAGGACAAGCTGGATGAGCTTGAACAAGAGGATGGACGTAAAAGTTATGACGAGTATGTGCTAGATTTAGATTATAAAGATGATGACTGGAATGTATAAAGATGATGACTGGAATGATGGATTGAGAAAGAAAGGAAAAGATCTATGGTTTTAGGTCCTCTGGGGGAGAAATAATTTGACCAGACAGAGTCAAGCATCTCAGAAGCAAAGGTTGGTGGGCTTTGGACTGTAGCAGAATGCATTAAAATGTGACTGCTTAAACCACTGGAAAAGAAGGAGAGAAATGTACTAAGGGCACAGTTTTCACACCCTCATAATAATAGCATTTGTACAGCGCAACAGCTACCTCAAGGAGAGATGTTCCGGGGATTAGCAGTACATGCAGTTTGAGAGTCTGGCCAAACAGCTAACCAGGACTAAAAATCCAGGTCTTCAAGGTCTTCCTGTACTCGTGTTCTGACTCAATCAAGTGCATCCAGAGGGCTAAGAGTTCCATAGCCTAGCAGTCCTAACCGTGAAGGACCTACCTGCCATTCGGGACTTTGCATAACGAGGTACACAAAGCAGGGGCTGAGAGTTAGATCTCAATGTGGGTTTTTGTTGAAATGGACGGAGCCAGACTTGCAACTCAGGCTTTCGGCCAGTGAATCCTGCAGTGATAGAGGTAGAAAATCAGAGAAGGTGCCATTGAAATGTGTGCTCCACCGCCCTAACCCCATCTGGGAACAAGGAATACACTTTCTGAAATTTTCCCTCATAGAAGTCAGCTACATTCATGCACAGGAAGGGCGGCTGTATAATTACCTCCAGCACTGATGGATTGGTGAAAGATCTAACAATCTTAAAAATTCCCTTTCCAGAGTTCTCTGCTCTCTATGCGCTTGACAAAATATTTCCTTCTCGATTCTCATATTGATAAAAAAGTAACTATGACCCCCAACATTAATAACATATTTAAGTTAGACAAAGACCCTAGGAAAGGTTTGGAAAAATCATTGAATCTTGGCAAGAGAAGGTTCTGGACATCCTTGAACAAGTGGCGAGAATTTTTGATCAGATTGAAGAAGCCTATATAAGGGGGACAGATTATAATATATATCTTCTGTGCGGCTGGTGCCATAGGGCAATTTTGTTTCATGTGCAATTCCAATGTGGGACTATTGGCTGAAAGGCAAAATACCACCCTGATGAAGCTAAGTCCCAAACTGCCGGATTTCAGTGTCAAACCGCATCGGACGATGGCAAAAGGTCTCCTTTTCAGAGAATGGATGGTGAAGAATATCCGGAAATACATCCAGACCTTCACAATCTGGACAAAGCGTAATCAGCAATGAGAGGAGTGTTCTCTGGGAACAGTTTTTATGGGAGAGCAGAGCAATCTCACAGCTGAGGATTTTTAATGTCCCATTATTCCGGAGCAGAAGGTGCTGCCATCAAGGAGGCAGTTATTACAGGCAGCCTTCCGGTTTCTATTCCCAGAAAGGTAGAGAACCAATAAATAGATCTTCTAGAGCCAAATTTCAAGGCTCAACATCAAATCATGGGGAGTATGAGGACATATATTGGTTCTACTCAAGGAGGGGTTGGAGGAAGGTTGAAATTATTCCTTGAAGAGTGAGAAAAATTAACAGACGACCCAGGGTTTTTTTCTGTAGTAAAAGGATACTTTATCGAACTGGAGAAGAAGCCCATTCAGGCAAAAGAGCCAAGAGAATTGTGTTTTCACAAGGAGTGAGAAGAGGAGGTATACAGAGAGGTGAATCAGATGAGAGAAAAGAATGCTATAGTGAAAGTGGACAACAACATGAGAGGTTTTGTTGGTCTTTTTTCCCTACAAGAAATATCGTACTAAGGGTGGAGACTGGTCAAAAATCTAAGGATGTTAAATCAGTTTATTATCATCATTTCAAAAAGGATGGTATCTATCTATTAAGAGATATGGTGCTAGAGGGGATAAGTTGATCAAGTTGGATCTCAAGGACGCATATTTTACAATACTATTAATTTAGAGAGTCAGAAACTATTGCAGTTCATATGGAAAAGTAAACTGTACCAGTTTAAATGTTTACCATTCTGCCTTTCATCGTACCCATGGTGTTTCGTGAAGGTGTTGAGGCCGGTGGTCGGTTACTTGAGAAAAAGAGGTGTAAGACTCATCCTATATCTTGATAATATATTAATAATGAATCAGAGCAAGGAAGAATTGAAGGACCATCTGAGATTGGTAACGGGCCTTTTGGAATCTCTCAGGTTCATAGTCAATGCAGAGAAGTTGGTCAGACCATGGAGTTTCTAGGTTTTGTGGTAGACACGTTTTAGAGTTAATTGCAGCTATCACAGAGTAAGATAAAGAAAATAAGAGAAGAGATACAGAAAGTTTTAAGAGATTTGGCACGTGTAATAGGGCTTCTGTCATCTTCAATTCATGCAATTTTTCCAGGTCCGTTGCATTACATGGCTCTTGCAAAGGTTGGCGATAACTGCCTTGGCACAAGGGATATGGTATAGGGACACTGTGGTACTGTCTATGGAGACAAAGATCGAGTTACGTTGGTGAATGAAGAATTTGGAAGCATGAAATGGACATGCAATTATCTAAGTTCAACCAGATTTTGTATTTGAAACAGATGCCTGTTTATCTGGTTGAGGAGCGACTTGCTCAGAACAACAGGTGAATCTTGGAACCTTAGAGAGGAAGGATC
The DNA here is from genome assembly GCF_964263255.1 of Lissotriton vulgaris. Taxonomy (NCBI): domain Eukaryota; kingdom Metazoa; phylum Chordata; class Amphibia; order Caudata; family Salamandridae; genus Lissotriton; species Lissotriton vulgaris. Next base: position 674,681,300 of record NC_141687.1, on the reverse strand, counting down.
ATATCAATTGTCTGGAGGAGGAGGCGGGGATTTTTGCTCTGCGCAGCTTCAAACAGCTTAAAGGGTCCTCTGTCTTATTTAATATGTAAAACACAACTTATGTGAGACAGCAACAAGCTAGGAGGGTGCAGGCCAAAGAAGTTTACAGAGTTAGCCTTAGAAATGTGGGATTCTGCCTAGAGCCAAGATTGGTTTGAGAGCAGAGTATTTCCCAGGGATGTCCAATGAGATGGCAGGCTGGTATTAAAGTAACCGGACAGACTTCAGCGATTGGAAGTTGGACATTTCTGTCTTCAAGAGTATCAAGGACTTTCTGGGTCCTCTGTAGGTAGACCTGTTCGCATCCAGATTGACCAATCAGTTAACCAAATCCAGGGCTATGACACTGGATGCATTAATGTCGGATTGGGGGATGTATGTTCATACATCGCACACAATTGCAACGCATGCTTTTACCACATGTGCAATACATCGCAAACACAGTTACACCAGTAATGTTCACAACTCACGGCGGTGCAACGCACATACAGTGATTCCTATGGGCAAGTTCACGACATCGCACACTGGAAAATCGCAAGTCAATACAACGCATAAAGTCTGTAAACCCGTTCTTTGTGCGTTGTCCGTCCTACCACAGTTCTGATTTTGAAATGTAGGGCGGCAGGTAGCCGGGCTTGTCTTGTTTTATTTCTACGTGGGACAAGACAATTGTGAACTGAAAACGGCATTGATACTTATTAGCAAAATTAAAATATTTCATAAGCCTCCATTAGATGGCAGCACTGTCCAAGGATGCAATCTGGGTAGAAAACTGCTGTACCAGCACTGTCTCCTGGGTTGGTGTCCGAATGAAGTACTCCAACTGCTTAGCACTGGAGCACGCGTGCACTTGTTTTATTAGGCTGGGGAGTGATAACACCAATGTGTGCAGTGTTATATTATAACAGTGTTTCCTCTTTTATGTCCCACAAATACGAAAATCAGGAACGCCACTGCCCCTTCACTTCTGTTGCTTATAATGATCTCGTTGGGATGCTAAACTTGGAATAAAGTGCATCACTTTAAACCAAGTACTGAACGTAAAATACCACATATGCTTATTTTTTTAACGAAATCATTCTGCAGGCAGACCTATGTATTCTGAGCAAGTTACCAAGCCATCGTTTTTATTGACTCTGATGTCTGCCTGTGTGCTGCAATTGCTTACGTCATTTGTTTCCTTGTACAGGTTTCAACTGGTCCAAATATCGAATTTGCCACGAACAATCCGTGATAATCGAGGCGTTGCTGATCGCTGACCCTTTCATCTTTGTTAGGGGACTGGATCGAGCACTGATTGTTATGTGGTATTTTTGGTGCAGTGTTCACCAGTTGCCTGTCCTCTTGGCGATTATGCAGATGTTGGCCTGCTTGCCTTTAAAAAGGCTCATGGCTACAGCTCACGTCACCAACTTCCACTCGCCCACTTTGGCATCATTTTATGCATTCAGAAGTATCTCTGCCTTATGCAAGTTCTTCGGATATGAATTGCTGAGCCTTCTCGATTACCCTAGTTTTTGTGGTGTCTGCCGCCTCCGCACCGCGCTGCCCCTCTGTGTTGGTGATCAGTGCCGGTCCTAGGCCTTCTGAGGCCCTGGGCGAAAGGGAAGATGTGAGGACCCTCTATGTGACATCACAGAAAGTGACTTCGCAAATTAATTGGTGAGAATGTACGGCAAATCACCAACTACCACTCAATTAACTATACTCTCGGCTCTCAGCATACATGCTTCACAAAGCAACATTTCAGTACAGTATAGCTCAGGTGCGAGCTTTATAAAACGCTTTGCGTCATGAAATGCAACCCGCGTGTGCTATTGCATATAAATCACTGTGCCAAACAGCTAGCAATTACTGTGCCAAGTAGCTAGCATTGGAAAATAAATGGTCCTTTTGCCAGTAAAGAACTGGATAGAATCTGTATATCCCTGCCCAAGTCATGCACTTTTCCAAAGATTACCAGCACATAAACGTACACTGATCCCTGCATTTAAGCCCATGGACCAACAGATTGTGAGAGTCTGTTTTCCACTTTTGAAAGGGCACATGAGTTCCCCGGGAGGCTCTGGCACCAGAATACATATGTCTATCAAAAAAAAACCTCAAACATTTTAATTATCATGATAAAGAAACTAAGAATTGACAAACCAAGTAGACTTGCATATTGGAACATGCACACATAAAGCACGCAAATATTGGCACATGCACACATAAAACATGAAAAATATTGGCACAAGCACACATAAAGCATGCAGTTATTGGCACATGCACACATAAAGCACACACATATGCACAGACACACCAAAACACACACACACAGAACTTTTCTCAAGAGCCTAAAGACACACATTCACTAATGCACACACCCCAACAGTCACACATAACACTATACAGCTGAAGGCTCAGGGTGATGTGCCTCAGGGTGGTACTGAGTGATGCAACTCAGGCCACCACTAATTGATACGCCTCCATAGGACACTCGCTGCTGTGCATCTGGGAAGCAGGATAATGTACATTTGAGGGATAAAAGGCTATTTGGCTAAGGAGGGCCTACAATGATACGAACCAGAGGGCAAAGAGTTATGTAAAGTAGTGGCCTATGGAAATGTACTATAAGGGCACACTGATGTAAGAAGCAGGTGGGTTCATGTTGGTGTCAGAGTCCTCCCATGTCAGGGAAGAACAGCTCCTCCAAACGTCTTTTAGGTGAGACACCGCGAAACCCTTTTGTTTGTGACAAATGACACAGAGAGGGCTTTTGGTTCAGCCTTCTTCGGATATTGGTTGCTTTGGACCTTTTTTTAAGACAGTGTCATTCACATCTTGGTGGTTTTGGACTGATCGGGACTGTGCATGATTTTCATTTGCACCTAAATTGGATACCACACTTCTGCATCTTTTGTGTCTAAACGTGCTTCTGTTCCTAGAAGTGATTTTTGCTCCTAATTGTGCTTTCCCCCTAAATATTACAGCACGATTCTGCTAATTTTGCATGCACATATGTCTGAGGACCTGTATTGATTTTTTACTCCTGTATATGTTTTTGTACCTTAAAGTGTCCCCACATTCTAGTTGATGAAGTACCAAAGGTGACTAGTCTCCTAACTCTGTTTTTTGCACCTAAATGCATTTTTGCACTTAATGTCTCCAGGTTCCTGCTAATGTTGTGCCAAAGGTGACTAAGCATCTTGAATTGTATGTCTGAAACATTCTAAGTATTATAATATAAATATGAAGCAGGTCTCTTACCTTAACTGCTCAATGACGACTCAACGAGGAGGCCGGGGCCTGACCGACTCCTGCCTGCAGCCCTGCCCACGCGGCCCGATCCGAGTAGTGACTGACTGCTCACGAATGGCGTGTGCGCATGCTGAGTGCGTCACACTGAGCGGGGGCTGGCCATAAAATCATGTCCAGGGCCGTCATTGGTAGCACTTTCACGCGCTACCAGATTGACGGCCCTGGGACCCACTGTCACCCGCATCATGAGCAAGACCGGCGTCACGTCACCACCACTAAGGCACCACCACCAAGCTAGGTGGTGGGGTGCGTGCGTCACGTTGCGTGCAGAGCTTACGCAGACAGTGTTTAGTTCCCGGCCTCCTTTCCTGCCTTACTTTTACTGCCTGCGGCCCGACCCCTTGCGCGAGCGCGACGAGAGTGCTGTGCGCACTGCGCAGCGCTTTTCCCATGATTATAATTTATTTATTCCCGCTGCCCGCAACTGCGGCGGGGCCCCCCTGAGCGCGAGCCCTGGGCAGCTGCCCATACCGCCCATGGCTAGGACCGGCCCTGTTGGTGATGAGAAGCCGCCTTTATGATTTAGCCCAGCAGCCTCGGCCCCAACAGGGCCACTTACAGCACACCACCACGGTTGATACTGGCCCCTTCCTTCTGCTTCTAGCAAAATAGAAACCATGAAACATAGCACAGGAGCTGCAGAGGAGATTCGAACCAGCAGCTAATTACAGTTGTAGCTTGTGCTTTTATATCCAACGCGTAACATAAAAGCATCCTTCCCTAACATCACTTACACACAACATCGAAACAAGCCCAACAAAGGATCGCAATAAATACAGTTCTCTGTCAACCAAGCTAGCCCACGGTGTGGTGATACCCGTCAAAGACAGTGCATTTGCATCCCAATGAGAATTGGCACAGTCTTTTTATGGTCTGTCTCCACAGGTCCCAAGACAATTGTGTGCATTACTGCAGAAGGGCTTTGGCTCCGCCCATATGATATTGTTTTGATTAGGAAGACGTGTGCTTCCTCAAAAAGTGCTGTTCAGCGATGTGCGTATATTCGTTAATAAAATAAATGCGTATCACAATAACACTGTTGTATCCATTAATAAAATAAATGTGCATCACAATAACACTGTCCATCAACAAACCGCGATGTAACAGCATGCGCAATGGAAAATCCCTGCAATGTGGAAACCTGCGATTTAGAGCATGCGCGATTTAAAAGCATGCCTTGTAAAGTTCCCACAATGTAAAATGTGCGTTGTAATGCGCCCGCGATGTTCTCTCATCGGTGTAATGGGTGTTCGCCGGATTGGTAGGGAATGAGAGCGTATGCTCACTTGATTTCTTGAAGATTTAGCGAGTTGTGCTTTAAGGAGGCAGAGGTGTTGGATAGTTTTAGTGATGCTTTTTGGAAGACGCAGGCTCTGTTTGCCACGGTTTCAAGATGACAATGACCCTATTTAATAGAGTGCCGGAAGAGTTTGTTAAGAGGGATAGACGGGAACCAGCATCAGTTAGCGCTTTTGGGTTTGCTCAACTTTCTTGTTTGGAACATATCAGGGATTGAGGAAGAAACACAAAACTTTCCGAATCAGTTTCAGCTCTACTTGATGAATCCTGGGCTCCAGGTACAAAGAAAAAATATAGAGGAGCATGGAGAGTATGGCTTTGTTGGAGCTTGGAGAGGGACTTGGATCCCATGGAGGCGGATGAGGTGGAAGTAGCTAATTTTTATGCAGACTTATTTGATAAAGGATTGGCTAACGGGACAGTTAATTGCTACTGCTCTATAGCTACTGTGGGACACTATTTAATTAATGAAGTTTCAGTGGGCAAAGCCCCCTTAAACTGTAGAGTGATAAAACAAATTAGTTTGAAGAGAAGTCCTAAACCCAGATATGAGACTCTGTGGGATGTACATTTAGTAGTGACGCTGTCAGAATTGGCTTAGTAATAAATACTTAGAAACAAAAGAGTTGTCTTGGAAGGTAGCAACCTTGTGTGTAATAGCTTTCAGTAGGGTATCAGATGTAGGAGCTTTGGAAAGAACAAGCAGGTATTACCAAACAATGGGAGTGTTTAACATTTTGAAAAGGACAAAAACTATGTTTAAGTCTATCTTTTATCCAAGTTTGGATGATTTGCCAAAGTTGTGTGGTGAGATGTGAGAAGGAATAAGAGTCTCGTATTTTGGAGAAAATGAGTGCTGCGTTGGACCAGTTATTAACATATGTTTAACCTTATCAGGCTGTGACAAATGCTACCACTGCAAGATGGGTGAGGTCCGCTATGGGCGAAGTGGGTATTGATTTGTCAAAATTCAACACACTCTGTGAGTGTTGCCATAGCTTGTAAGATCTTTGTGAGGAAAAGTTGGATGAGATTATGAAAGCAGATTGGTCTAATGCAGATACATTTAGGAGGTTCTATTTTAGACCATTTGATCATGTTTCACGCTGCGCATTGAGAAGCTTTGAACATGTATAATGCTAGCCTGCTGTCTTGGCATAAAATGTCGATTCCTATAGGTTTACTGAATAAAGAACGATTATTTTATCACAAGGACGCTAGCCTCCATCCAGGTAACTAACTGGGGGAAGATTCATAAAAATAACTTATTTAGAAATGGATGAACTGTATTGATATGGATGTTACTTAATATTTTGAGAAGGATATATGTGTAGCGGTTGTTTCTTACAGATCAGTGACAGGTTAGACTAGCGAGGAAAAAGAGGACGAGGATAAGTCAAGAGAACAAACAAAAGAGTAAGAACATAGCACCTTGAGGGACCTTTATAGACTTGAGTGTTCTGTTAAGTTGTTATGTAGTTGTGTTCTACAGTTGGACCTTTTAAGGCTGATGCTTGAAGTGGTGAATTAACTGTTTTATGCATGCTAGCCTCCTTGTCTTTAATAAAAACACGATTCTTTATTCAGTAAACCTATGAGAATCAACATTCTTCCCCTCTAACCCCTCCCTCCTCCACTCACAAGCCCCTCAAGACAGCCTATGTGTTGGGTTCGGTGGAGGCAGGGCAAATCACAGTTTGGAGATAGAAACTCCTCAACAGGAACCACCTCTGCCCTCACCTCCGTTGTTACCCCCATATGCACTCCTGGTATAGACCCTTACCGCTGCTAATGGAAGGTCTGCTGCGGTCACTGGTAGAACAGTGGCCGAAAGGGAAGGAGGCAAGCCCTCTTCACCCTAGGTTGCAGTCTAGAAAATAAACTTCTACCAGTTGGAATTTGAAGAGCACCCATGTAGTTTGCATGACCATGTCCTTTTATATTTTCTCAAGCATCTTGTCAACTTATGGGCCAAATAGAGCTCCACCGCACATGAGGTTGAGGACATGCTGCTGGACCTTTGATTTGAAACCAGAGATATAAAGCCATGTGTGTCATCCGAGGACAACACTGGTGTTCATGCCTCTGGAGGCTGTATTCTTGGCATTGATAACACAAAGAATGTTAGTTTTTTAAATAGCTTTGCCTCTGACACTATTACACCCCCCCCCAGAGGAGTACAGGAAGTGAGGGGGGAGTTTCCCTAATTCTTGCATCTCCACCCACTGGGTCCTATCATATTTACAGAGGCGCTGAAAGAAACTGGATAGGAGCCAGTGGGTTACAGCACCTACTGCTACTCTTTTGCCCTCAATTTTCTTGCTTTATTGGGTACAATGATGTTGCGTATGGCTTAGGGTGGGTCCCACTTAGATGCAATGTGGACCACAAAGGAGTCCAGAAGAATTTGGCTTCTGATGTATAGGGGGACACAAGGTGAGGGTTTATATTTTTTCTTGATCCATGGTGACCTAAGACTGGCTGCTATGCGTTATATGGGGGCAGATGCAAGCATACCATTGAACATAGGAAGGAATAGCAGTCTGCTTATATATGGTGAATGTTTCCACAAGGAGATACTTTTCCTTCTGTATAACATACATGGTAACCTTGTGGAAAGCTGTGGTCCTCTTTAGGACCTCAAGGTAGACTTGGCATTGCTATAATGGTCCAAGTCTGGATTGTCTGGTGGGTTGAAGTTACAATCATTCCAGCGGTCCTTAGTGGCCAGAGCTGCCCAGGTATGGAAAGGTACATGGGGACTCAGGTGACAAGTGAAGACGAGGGGGGGATGGGTACATAAGCATGGTGGCGGTGAAGTTGGTGGCAGAGGTGGGGAGAGTAGAGTAGTGTAGGTGGCACATAAGGGGAAGGGTGCCCCTGCCTTTGTGTTTTTCAGTGATGGTTCTGAACTGGCCTCTGAGGAGGACTCTCCCTTAAGAGAGAGTCTCTGATGGCTTCACTTTAAAGAGATCTTTTGGGTGACATGGTAAATTAAAATATGCTTCTGTCTGGAATAAATTGCCTCATAGAATGTCTCAAGACTGGAGCCATAAACGCCTCTGATCCCACTGTTGCTGGAGCTTTTGGCATGGATGGGACCTCAAAGAATCGATGATTGGTTTGAGTTGACACCCTTGGGTAGAGCTTTGACCTTCTCTATGTAACAACCAGAGTTTCAAGGTGGCGTGGGTTCTACAGGAGGCAGTCTCTGGAGCCAAAGGATGTAGGGAGGCTCCTGGCATCCAAGGTCTCAAGCTTATTTCATTAGTCATCCGTGCTGGTCATCACATTTTATTTTTGAGATCAGCATGGTATGATGTACAACGAGGTTTCCAAGGGCAACTTGGGATGTATGTGCGATATGTGTCTCCGTGAGTGGTGTGCGTACCTACGGATTGCTGCTTGGCAGAACGACATCCAAGTTTTACTGCCAAGCACTACAGGCAGGGGACGCTCCGGCTCCTGGAAAGGGAGGCAAGCGCTGAGTCGTCCCAGAAGCAAGCTCTGAAGGCGGAGCTGGGGAGCGATGACGCTCCGGGTGCTGCATCGCACAATAAAAGGGGAGAAGGCGAAGAGAGAGAACGCTTCTTCGCCTTCTACTTGGGCTTCACTTACCCAATGATAGCGAAGTCTTCGATGAAGAGAGGTGATGGCTCCGCTATATAAATGCCAATACATACATACATACATACATGGGTCCTTTCGCTTACAGCCTGCGAGTTCCTCACTCCTATCCTCCGGCTCCTTTTATGCCTTACATGCCGGCTCCGACGCCGCATTGGCAGTTCCCGGCTCTGCCGAAGTCGCCGATTCCAGCGTCGCCTGCTCTAGATCGTCCTCGAGGGCATTCTTCGGAGCCGCAGGTGGATCCGGCTGCGAGGCGTGTAAAGGAGAGATCCAGAAGGGAAGCTCAACGCCTTTTGGAAGAGCAGAGGTACATGGATTCACAATCTGATGTTGAAGAAGGTGAATTGGAGGAGAGCTGTTTTGAGGAATTGGCGCATTCAGGGCTTGGTCAGGGGGGCGGGCATTTCCACTGGCTGGAGAGGCCCTGGCTAGCATTACAGAGGGCAGGAAGCCTTTGAGGCTTACAGCCCTGAATGCTGATCGTTCTTTGGGGGTTTTTTCCTGACCCACAAGAGCACAAGGGCTCTCACCTCAGGGGGTCAGAAACATGTCTGAGTGTGACAGGCAGGTGCAGACCAGTCGGCTGCACACTAGTAGATTGTTTTTTTTCTGGGAACATCTCTAAGAAGCCCTCTGAGCACATTTTGCAATAAATCCAATACTGGCATCAGTATGGGATTATTGTGATGAAAACGTTGATACCAAATTGCTTAGCATTCAGTAAAGCAATCATGGAGCTGTGGAGCTCGTAATGACAAACTCCCAGTTCATGAACTCAATATGGCTTCACTGCACTAATAATGTCTAAGAATGGACTTAGGCACTGTAGGAGCATATTGCTTGTGCAGCTATGCCCTCATCTGTGGTATAGTGCACCCATTCTTAGAGCTGTGAGGCCTGCTAGAGGAATGACTTACCTCTGCTACAGGCAGTGGTAGACATGGCACACAGTGATGTGTACCATGTTAACTTCAGTTTTAGCTGCATTTAAACACACAGTCTGCAACGGTAGTGTGTATGTGTTAGGTGAAGGATCTATTAGGGTGGCATAATACATGGGGCAGCCCTTAGAGACCCTCTCTGGTTACAATGCCCTTGGTATAAGGGGGTACCTTTTACAAGGTGAGCCAGAGGTGTGCCAATTGTGGACACAATGGTACAGTTTAGGAAAAAGAACACAGGTAGTGGGGCCTGGATATCAGTGATCCAGTACACGCCTAAAGTTGCATTAGATACCAGGCGAAAAGTGGAAGGCACTGCAACAGAAATGCCATTTTTCTACAGACCGTGTGGTTGAAGTACAAATATGCTGACTAATATATGACTGACCAACTTTCTTATTTGATACTGGCACTCCTTGCTGTAATGGATATTCTTCATGAAAGTTACACGTAAAATCTTAATACATTTATTTAAAAAACAAAATATCTAAGGCTTGATCAGGCTGCTGTCAATTAAATCAGAAATGTACAAAAGTATACCGGAAACCAATCATCAAAGAAGATAGATCTAATAAAACCATTCACTGAAGCCTATTCAAGTTGAATAACACAAACTGAGTATTAAGAAATACCTGGCTGAAGTTCAAATGCTGCTGTTGGAATGCAGATGCCAATTTATGCTGTCGATGACCCATAGTTGGTGGATGGTTGATTCTTCCAGGGGCAGACCTGAATTTTATCAGTGGCTGGAATACGGGTTCTGAAATAGTTTTAAAAAAAAACAAACAGATGCTGGTTCAGATTCAACAACAGACCTGTCTTAGAGAAGCAAATGCACAGAGCATGGGAACACAAAATCCAGCTTTTGGAAGATCCCACATTTGAAAGGCAAAAGTTCCACATGGCATATCGGGGCATCACATTTAAATTAAAGTATAACTACATAGACTGCGGCTTGTGGTTTTCCATATATATTTTTTAAACTTGCATGCACAAGGGAAGTTACAGATACCCATGTGACTAAGCAATTCTGCACTGTTCTTGCTAGAAATTCAGGCCACTTTGAGTAGGGAAGAGCCCCTTTTTGACATGGTCACCCCCACTTTTGCCTGGTATTCAATGCAATTTTGTCTGGAAGTGCACTGGGTTCCTGTTATCCAGGCCCCTAGTGTTAGATCCTTCCCAAAACTGTAAGCATGTTTCCCCAATAGGCAATACCTTCGGCACACTTGTAAGCCCCTAGTACATGGTACCCCAGGAATCTAGGGCATGGGTACCAAATAGGGTCCCTAAAGGCTGCAGCATGTTTTGATGCAACACTAAGGAATCCCTCACCTAACTCATGCAGACTACCATTGCAGGATGCATGCCATGGTGCAGACAAAATCAAAAACACAACATGGTACACACCCCTGTGTGCCATGCCTACAGACACTGCATGCACGTCCGTACTAGTGACGAGGGAAGCCATTTAAGTACATGTGCTGCACACTGGTGAAAACGAGCTCCCCAGCTACATGATGGTCTCACTGAAACCAAAGATGTCTGATATCAAACATCTTATATTAATGAACCCACACCGATTCCAGTGATGGATTTAATACATATGCCCAAATTGCACCTTTTGAGATGCCCCCTGAAAATCTACCAACCACTGGCTGACTGGTCCGGACTAGCCTGCCACCACAGACAAGTTCCTGACCCTAGTGGTGAGGGCCAACACTCTCAGGAGTTCAGGAACTAAGCCTGCTTCGGCAGATGTGTATTTTACAGCACCTTCCAGCAGGATGACCTGTAAATTTGCATTCCAAGGCAGGGAGCTTCAAAGAGCCTGCTGCCTTAGAATCAAATCTAGCTTTCCTCAGAGGAAAGTCGTCCCACCTGACCAGGGATCATTTGGCATCTGGATAGATAAGAAAATTAGTAGACCTAGAGGCGGGTTCTCCTCAGGCTAGTTCCACCCGAAGGCAGGCTACCTGATGTGGCCACAACATTTCAGAGTTTTTCAAATTTATGGTGGCATAATTAAGTATTCTTGGACAGTGTTATGCCCACAACCCACAGAAAGCAGTCAAATAGGGGTCGTAGGGATCCCAAGGGTGAGTAGCCCATTGGATATTACCTTACACTTCCCTAATACTGCTAAATTTAGTATTTAATATTTATCCCCTGGCAGCAGGAAATCAGATCCTGCCAACTTGAAAGAAGACGGCCGAGTCGCAAGAACCAATAACAGAAGACCAGCAACTGACTTGGTGCCAACCCTGCTGGTCTGTCTGCTGTCCTCGACAATTACGCCAAAGAAGAGTTGTCCTGCTGATGCCTGTGCCTCCAAAATCCTGGGAGGACTTCCAGACTTCAACTAAGACCCAAGAACTCCCATGGAGTAGTGAAGCTGCTCCCCTGCAACCAGCAGGCCACCAAAAGAGCTCGAGGACTCCAGACCGCCCAAAATACTACACCGAAAAACACCACTACACCCGTGGCCCTGGCCCAAGTGGAAGTGCGCCAATTGTGCCAGTATGGTCCCCAGACCCTCCAGACTCGAAACCCACCTTTGGTTTCCCAGCTGTGGACTTCCTGACACCGCCTGCAACCTCTTCTGTGAGTATCTCTAGTGACAGAAACCAGACACCTCAGGACATTGCAGCACCGGCCCGCAGAGTCCAGAGACAAAGAGTACCAACGTCATGAACACTGAGACTTGAGCCCCCTGGTTGGTTCAGCCCGACTGGCATCCCACACTTTGATTTGATTGAAAAATTTGTAAAGCGCATGAATGCCCTGAGGCGTCTTGGCGCTAGGTCAGATGCATAGAATCTAGGACTGCCCAGATGGAAATCGGTATAAGCTGAGAGGAGCCACAACCACTACCAACCTGCAGTTTCTTTGTTACCAAAAAGATCCCCACGGACTTCAACAACACTGAATTGCACCTTTTTGCCCCAGTGCCACCACACTTGACCAGTTGGTGCTGGCTTGGACCTTGCCCCACTCTCAACTTAGGTCCAGGAGATTGGTCTCTTAAGTCACTGTAAAGAACTTGTATGATATATATATACATATCCACGCTCCTGAACACCAGCAACACGAGTCACTCAAGCAGCAGGTGCTGTTTCCGTGGCGGTGCCCCGCAATAACAATGTCTGCTCCAAATTCCTCAGCAGTACCCACCCGGGTTAGAAGAATAGAGCACTCTCGGGGTTTCAGTTCTCAGCACAGGTTTATTACAAGAACAAACGCGTTTCGGGAGAAACGCCCTTCGTCACTGACGAAGGGAGTTGCTGCCGAAACGCTCTTGTAATAAACCTGTGCTGAGAACTGTATTCTTCTAAGACGGCTGGGTATTGCTGAGGAATTTGGAATGAATATATATATCTATCTATCTATCTATATATCTATATATATCTATCCACCAAGAACAAGCTCTACAAAAAACGCTGCACGGCCCACACCTTCACTTGAACAGGTCTCTTTATTCAAAAGATTTAGCGGCAGACGCGTTTCGAGTCCAGCGACTTTCTCACATGCCTTTTGCTGCTATGCCTGTGGGTTCGTTAGAAATATAAAAAGTAGCTTCTTAGACATTGATATATATATAAAAAACAAGGGCATTCTGCTCAAAAAGAGTCGTGTTGTGCGGTTGAAAATAAATAAAAAATTAACTTGCAACTTGCCTGACGTCCTGGGGGGTCTGAACCTCCTTCTTTGCCGCCATGTGTGTTGATATATATATATATATATATACACACACACACACACACACACACACACACCTATTTCAATATCCTCTTGGAGCCAGCGACCAGAGCGTTGCAACGTTTTGACTTGGAATGTATTTATATATATATATATATATATATATATACACATATACACACGTTATTGTAAATTGGTGTGGATCTCCTTATTGAGCCATTCTTACCCTTTATTGACTGTGTAAGTACTGCAGATGTCCAACACTAGTCTCTGATAAGCCCAAGGGTGCTCGGCCACACTACTCTCTAAGAAAGCACCTTGGAATTGCTAGAATACCGCCGCCCACTTATAAGGGATACCTGGACTCTGAACAGTATACCTCTTTGTGGTATACTATATAAAGAGCCAGTTAACTACACTATGTCCCCCCCAGTATTATCTTGATTTTAGACAAAGCTTTGGAGTCTGTTTTGAAGTTATGTAATCACTGGATAAAAAATAAAAAGGCAGGGTGAGGACTTTCACTTGTACATATCATTTCTCTTCCCCCGAAAGAGTGCTAAATGTAATACAGACACTGTTCACACAATGAAACTAAGTGGCGGTAATTGATGGTGTTTTAGAAAAATAATGTAATGGGTAACTAGAGGAAGGAAAAGCAAAATTGGTACCAAATATTTAACACAGTACCCTAGACTCTAAATAAATATGAACATGTAAAAAAGTATTACAATTTTAAAAAACACAATAGCCTTACATAAAACAAGTGCATCAAGCATGCACTGAAAGAGTGTAGGTCAATGTATAATGCAATCTTGGAAACTTATGGTATATAAAATACCATTAGATACATTTTGTACTTCTGTCGGATTATGTTAATTTACAAGTGAAAACGTGTGTATTAAAAAAAATGGCCATTTGCATAAAGCATGCAGAAGAGCATAGAATATGCCATACTTTGAAGAAATGCTTACCTGAATTGGAGAGAGGATTGGAATTCAATCTGTTATTTTCTATTGTCATTGGGGGTACCACCACAGTGCATATAGCTGGTTTGGTTTTTATGTTATCTGAGGCTTGCGTTTCTGTATTTTGATTAGTATCTCCAGTAAAATTGCCTTCTTCAAATGGGCTGTCATGTCCTGACGAATCTGATGTTGGAGAGCCATCGACCGTTTCACATCCACTCTCAGGATCATCATCTGACATGCTAGAATACAAAATCCTTAATTATAGGTTATGTTGAATAACACCGAGAGATGTGCAAATTCTGTGCACCTATAATTCATAGGTAATTCATAAATAATTTTCAATCTCAGAGCAATATATTTTAACAGGTACTTGCAAAATTGAATATCAAAAAGTGTAAGGCAAAAAATAAAATAAAAAAAGCCTTGGCATTGCCAACAGGTCTCGCCTTTGGGTCCTTAGAAGTATTTAGCCAGGGTTATTGCCTTTGGCATAGTTTCTAAGCTATTTTAGCCGATGTTGGAACGGGAAAGTTCCATGCATAGACTACAATTGCCTTCCCGTACCGAGTGTAAGGTGTACAGAAGCACCAGTGAGGCAAGCATGTCCCACAGTAATATATTGCCAAAAGGAAATTGTGCAGCCTGATGTGTATGTGCGGATGCAACAGCAAATGTGTAATAAAAATTATCCTTCCTGCTTTGCTCTTCAAAACACACCCAAGATAAATAATGTTAATCCGCTGCTGGAAGCAAAGGGAGATATATCTGTTGTCAAGAGTCTTTTCCAGCTACATCATGCATTTACTGTAAAGACAGACGATTGGTCAGCAACCCAGCCCTGACCTTCAGGCCGCTGTGGATGAACACATGGTTAAACTTATCATCTCACAGAATTTGTGTTATTTGTGTCACACAGCAGAGCCAAGGCAGAACTAAGGCGGAGTCCAGCTCCCTCTGAAGCGGGCAGTTACGCTCACAGGTTTTGAAAGTAACATGTCCCCTGTGCACTCTGGTACATGTAGTCATCAAATGAGTAGTTGTACCGTTAACACAGTGATTGTGGATAATACAAACCCAGCAGGAGGCCAGCTCTGTGAATCGATAGGCAATTAGGACATTACAGTTATTGGGTTGTGTTCTAAGCTGTTTGAGATGGTTGGAGGGGGCCCTGCCAGGACAAAGCTGCAGGGGCATTGGAGGAAGGCACCCATGGGCAAGAAGCACTCCAGGTGGAGGGGCTTCCCTTGCATGACTGTTAGATCACAAGCGGCATGACCAGGTGTCACGGATTTGTCAGGCCAGTCCTGGATTTTTACCAGGACTCTCTTGGCAAATCCAGTAGGTAAACTGGATTAATGTCGCGGTTGTCAGAAAGGTCTGACTGAACTCAGAAGTTTTCATATGTCCCAGTGCAGGATCAGTTCGTACCCTTATGGCAAGCTGTTTAATTAACACAAATGACGCTGTGTATAAAAGTTTAATCGAATTACCCTTATTATGTCATAATTTCATCGTTGCATGTGTTGTATATGTTGGCGAGTGCTGCCAAATGTTTAATTCCTATACATTTTTAAATCTCAAAGTGGGACGTTTTGAAACAGAAAATCAAGGGATGCATTTTTTACCATTCACATATTTTGACGGAGAAGGAGCTTAAGTGGGAGGCAGCTAAAATAAAGCAATTATTTTACTTTAAAATTGTGGATCTACAAATAGGTTCCAAGTTAAAAGTTTTCATATAATGCCATCTGTACAGCATTACAAACTACCTTACATTTAGTAATGGTTTTCTGTAATGATAGCGCTGACCGGACCAAAGCACTTTTCCCGGCGGTTAAACTGTCAACTTGCAGAGATGATGATTTTCTCGGACAGTGAAGAAGTACGACTTACTTACCTTCAGTAACAACAGATCTGGTAGAGACTATTCTAGCTGCAGATTCCTTAAAGTAGAATTATCCCCAGGCGTGAGACTGGATCCAGAAAACTTTTTGCCACAGCATCCCTGCGCGCTGGCACCACGTGACTCTGCCCTGACGTCGTCAGCGAGAATACATAAGTCCCACCCCGGCGCACCTACGTCAGTTTTCTTCAGAGAACTTTTCCGCACCACAACGCGGAGCCATCACTAACAAAAACTGTATGCGAAAAAGCTAAACAGAAAGGAAAAACACAATGGTGAGGAACAGAACCATCCAGAATAGAGCCAGGTACTGAGGCACCAAGATCTGGATTGAAAGAATATGGCACCGCTACTGGAAAGCAATCCTGCAAACAAATACAACAGCCTCCCCAGGGCAGAAGCATGTGAAAAATAGACAGCAGACCAAGAAGTCTGCAGCCACCGCCTGGAACAGAAAGGGACACCAAGGTCAGAACGGAGAGCAATTACCATTCAACCTCAGACAACACCAGCAGGGAGAAAGTCTCCTAAAAGCCAAAGTCAAGACCAGCCAAGGCATCTCAACCCCAAGGATTGCCAAAGACAGAAGTGCAAGCAACAAAGGAAAGAAGAAGCACGAGCGAACCCCACACTGGAGATCAGGGTGTAGGGGCGCAGAAATGCCTATAAAGTCAAGAATGGAACAACAACAAGGCGAGCATCCCCCGAAGGAAAGAGTAAGAAAGACACTCGCAAAAGGCAACTACCAGGAGGCAGTCGAGTGCAGAAGACCCAGAGTGCGCCTCGCAGAACGGGGAGGAAGGGCGCGTCATGAAGGAATCTGCGGCTATAATCGTCTCTACCAGATACACCGTTACCGAAGGTAACTTGTACATCTGATCGAGACTACTAGCCGCAGATTCCTTAACGTAGAATAGATGCCATAGCCAAGAGGAAGGAGGGTCTGCGAGAGGACCTCCCCAGCTCAGGCGAACCCAAGATGCAGACAGGGGACAATCGCTGGGACAGGGAAATAACCCAGTCCTCCCCAACAGGGGATGAACCACAGGGACAGGGGAAAGAGCCCAGTTCCACCCCCCCCAAGCAGACTAGAACCTCAGTGTCGTGGAGAAACCGCCCCACATGGGGATGTGTCAAAACGACAAGCGGCAGGCCCGCCCTCACCAAGCAGGAGAAGGAAGGGCAATACGAAAGGAGGCAATCAACCAATGTACCAGGGACCTTCACCGGTAGTCCAAGGTACAGGCAATACGAAAGAAGACCAACAGTCAATGTACCAGGGACCTCACCCGAAAGCCCCAGGTACAGGCAACGCAGGGGAGTACCAAGGAAGAAGAGCAACCCAGAGACTCCAAGGAGAAGAGCAGAAACGAGGGAAAGCGCCCTCCACCAGGAACACACACAGTGAAGAGGGCGGCCAAACTCATCACAGATGGACGTCAACAGGCTAGACAGAACAGCGCATCAGTAATAAGGCAGGTGGAAGAGAAGGACAAGTTACTTTCCTTCGGTAACAATATATCTGTAAGAACATTAGTTAATGTTAGATTCCTTACCTTAGAATATCCCCAGGCGTCAGACTGGATCCTTAAAGTTTGTCAGCAGTACCCCTGCGCGTCGCTAGGAGTCGTCGGCGGCTCCGTGTCCATCGTAGGCGTCGTGATCGCCGGGATGACAGAGTACTTAGACGCCGTCCTCGCGTGCGGACGTCAGTTCTGTACATAGCTTTCCGCACCAGTAACGCAGAACCATGATAGAAACAGACACTGGTGCCATGAAACTAGTGCCCTGAAAGGGATGTCCTTAACCCTAGATATCGGTTCGCAGGTAAGGAATCTAACACCAACTAATTTTTCTTACAGATATATCGTTACTGAAGGTAAGTAACTTGTGCATCTGAAAGAAACAAATTATATAAATAATTGCACTTACTGCCATGCTCACACCATTGATTTGCCAACAGTACACACACAAAGTGAGCGACAGAGAATATTTGGCCAGTACGAGTTATGGAGTGTACCGTTAACCATAATTGGTGAATTTCAGCGATTTTTCACTGTGCTTTTCTTCAGTAAATATATTGCAGACCGCCAGTACTGCCACAGTACCAAACTTCAGCACTGCATGATAATGATTGCAGTCAGGATGATAGGCAATATGCTCAAACTGAAATTTAACAAGGCAGAAGATTTTCTGCTGAACGGTCATCTGACCACTTTTTTGGTGGCCTCCTACCTTTCACCAGTTACAATTCCAAAGCTGACAATCTTGGGATCTTATTTGATGATTCACTAGCTTTCATCCTTCAAATCAACAGATACCTCAACATTGTTCTGAATGCTTTATTGTCCAGGCTATCAAGTCTTCCTGCCTGGACCATGGCGGTACTCTGGCACAGGATCTCCAAAATATCTTCTGGGAAAGCTGAAAATTATCCTTAACACTGCGAGTTGTCTTCTTTGCTTTGTTTCCCAGTTCTCTGCTAATCCTCATCTTATCAAAGAGTACTAGCTTCCAATGGAGAAAAGCGTTCACATAACAATTTGCCTAATGCACAAGTTACTTACCTTCGGTAACGATATATCTGTAAGAAACAGTAGTACGTGTTAGATTCCTTACCTTAGAATATCCCCAGGCGTCAGGCTGGATCCAGAAAGTTTTCGTGAGCAGTACCCTTGCGCGTTGGTAGGCGTCGTCTGCGGCTCCGCGTCCGGCGTCATGATTGCTGGAATGACGGAGTACTTAGACGCCGCCCTCGCGCGCTGACATCAGCTCTGTACATAGCTTTCCGTGCCAGGAACGCAGAGCCATGATAGAAACCAACACTGGTGCCATGAAACTAGGGCCCTCAAAGGGAGATACCTTAACCCTAGACATCGGTTTGCAGAACGGGGAGGATGGATCGGGCGGTAAGGAATCTAACATTAACTACTATTTCTTACAGACATATCGTTACCGAAGGTAAGTAACTTGTGCATTTGAAAGAAACCGGTTAGTGTTAAGATTCCTTACCTTAGAATAGATACCCCAGCAATACCAACCTCGATGGTGGGTCTGCGAACCAAGATCACACCAGAAAGTCCTGGAGAACAGAACGGCCAAAAAAGCCATCTCTCCGGACTTGGCAGTCCAGGTAGTAGTGCTTAGCAATCATGTGCAGCGAGGCCCATGTAGCTGCCTGACAGATGTCCTGCAAGGGGACTCCCCGACCCAGGCAGTAGTAGCCGCCGTGGCCCGAGTGGAATAGGCGCGCAGCCCAACAGGAGGCTCCTTTTTCGCCAAGGAGTAGCAAACCTTGATGCACAAGAATACCCACGAGAGATGGTCCGCTTGTGCACCGCCCGTCCCTTCTTAGCGCCCACGTAACCAACAAAGAGCTGGTCGTCCACCCGGAACTGGCATGTGCGATCTAGATAGAAGGAGAGCCCCCGTTTTGGGTCAAGACGGTGGAGCCGCTCTTCCTCCTTAGAAGGATGCCGAGGCGGAAAGAAGGTGGGCAAGCTGATGGACTGCCCGATGTGAAAGGCTGTGACTACCTTGGACAGGAAAGAAGGACTAGTCCTCAGAACAACTTTGTCCGGATGGACAGAGAGGAAAGGAGGTTTCGAAAATAGAGCCTGGAGCTCACTCACTCTCCTGGCAGAGGTGAAGACAACCAGGCTGGGCAAGAGAAAGAAGTAAGAGGAGAACCTCTGAAAGGGGGGCAGAGAGTGGATCCACAGCCTTTGCTGTGCACCATGCCACAAATTTGTTCCACCTGCAGGCGTATACCGTTTTTGTGGTGGGACGTCTGGCTGCCAGAATCACATCACAGACTTCAGGAGGCAAGTCAAATGGCCTCAACTGTCGCCACTCAATCTCCACGCATGTAGGTGGAGACTGGACAGGTTCGGGTGGAGGACAATCCCCTGCTGCTGAGACACAAGGTCCTACTCAAGAGGCAGACAAATCGGGGTATCGACTGACCTGCTGAGTAGCTCGGGATACCAGTATCTTCGCGCCCAGTCCGGAGTCACAAGGATGACTTGGGCCCGGTCTCGCCTGATCTTCAGCACTCTGGGCAGAAGTAGTATAGGCGGAAAGGCGTACAACAGACCGCAGCTCCACTCGCGATGAAAAGCGTTGCAGAGCGAGTGCCGCCTTGGAAATTCCAAAGCACAGAACTGATTACATTGCGCGTTCTCTACGGTGGCAAATAGAACTAACCAAGGCTTTCCCCACAGCTGAAAGATCTTGCGCCAAGTCAGAGTTCAGACGCCATTCGTGATCCATCATGCACTGGCGGCTGAGTTCATCCGCCCTGGCGTTCAGGGAACCTGCCAGGTGTTGAACCACCAGGGGGAGGGCCTGGAGTTTCAGCCATTGCCAGAGGCGCAGAGCCTCATGACAAAGGGTCCACGACCCCACCCCGCCCTGTTTGTTGCAGTACCACATGGCGGTGGTGTGGTCTGTGAACATCTGCACTACACTTCCCCGGACCGAGGGAAGGAATGCCTTCAGTGCAAGTCGGATCGCCACTGCTCCTGAAGGTTGATATGGGCCGGGACTCTGCCAGACCAGAGGCCTCTGATCTCCCCCTCTCCCATGTGGCCCCCCCATCCCAGGAGGGACACATCCGTCTCTACTACGTGCTCCGGTTGGGGTAGGGAGAGGGATTTGCCGTTGACCCAATCCCGGTCCGTGACACACCACTGCAACTGACTCGCAGTGCCCTCCAAGATCAGGGCGTGGTTGGACAGGTTGTCCTGATGCTGTGCCCACTGAAACTTCAGGTCCCACTGCAGAGCCCGCATCCGGCACCTGGCGTGATGCACAAGAAGGATGCAGAAGGCCATCAGCCCCAGGAGCCGAAGCATCAATCTGACGGAAACTCGGGATAAAGGCTGAAAGATTGGAATCTGAGCCTGAATATCCCGAACCCGCTGTTCGGGGGGGGGGGGGGGGATAACCCCAAAACTGCGCAGAGTCCAGAACCGCTGCGATGAAAAGGAGCTTCTGAGAGGGAAACACGTGTGACTTCGGCACGTTGATGGAGAACCCCAGCGAGTGCAGTAGGTCTGCTGTAGTCTGGAGGTGGGAGAAGACTGTTTGTTTGGGGCAAGCCCGCCTTCAACAACCAATGTTAGAGATAGGGGAAGACTGAAACCCCTGATCTGCGCAGATGAGCTGGGACCACCGTCATCACTTTCGTGAACACCCGAGGGGTTGCTGGGAAGGCCGAAGGGGAGCACGGTAAACTGAAAGTGCTCCTGGCCTACCGTGAACCGCATGTAGCGCCGGTGGGACGGCAGGACGGGGATGTGGAAATATGCGTCCTGCAAGTCCAACGCTACCATCCAGTCTCCCGAGTCCAGGGCAGCTAAGACATGAGCCAATGTCCGCATCTTGAACTTCTCCTTCCGGAGGAAGCCGTTGACGCTCCGGAGGTCCAAGATAGGGCGTAGGTCTCCTTTGCCCTTCTTGGGCACCAGAAAGTAGTGGGAATAGCAACCACGTCCTACATCTGGCCCAGGAATGCGCTTGATGGCCCCCTTGGCCAAGAGGACCACAACTTCCTCCTGCAGAAGTAGAAAGTGATCCCCGACATGCAGTGGTATCGTGGTGGCTTGGCTGGAGGAGTCTCCTCGAAGGGAAGGGAGTAGCCCCTTCGGCCGATTTGCAGCACCCACCTGTCCGACGTGATGGTACGTCAGTGGAGGAGGTGATGGCGAACCCTGCACCCCACTGGCGTCGAATGGGCCTGAAATGCCGGACTCGGAAGGCTTAGAGGCAGATGCTGCGGGTGGATGTGGACTGACCCTGCCGTTGTCTCCCGGTAACGCCACGGCGGTAACCACGTCCGCGTTGAGACTGGTTCTGCGGCCTGTGGCTGGCTGGACGTGTGGGGGCGCCCCTTCCTTGGCCACAAAAGGGGAGAAAAGCAGAAGTTTGCTGGCGCTGGCCCAGGCCCAAGGACTTGGCCGTAGCCATCAAGTCCTTAAAACGCTCTAGCGCACTATCCGCTTTGTCCCCAAAGAGGCGACGGCCATCGAAGGGCATGTCCATGAGCGTGGTCTGGACATCCCCCAAAAAGTTGGCAGGCCACAGCCAGGCATGGCGACGAACCGCCACCATCGTGGAAATCGCTCTGCCCAGCGGTGTAAAGTCCACATCTAATCTAGTACCGTGCTGCATCCCGCCCCTTCGCCAGGGATTGGGCAAGCCGTGTCCGGGCTTCCTCCGGACACTGTGCCAGCACCTCTGCATCTATATACCACAGAGAGTGGGTGTAATGGTCCAAACGGCAGGCGGTGCTGACAGACCGCAGCCCCAAACTCAG
Organism: Lissotriton vulgaris; assembly: GCF_964263255.1. NCBI lineage: Eukaryota > Metazoa > Chordata > Amphibia > Caudata > Salamandridae > Lissotriton > Lissotriton vulgaris. The sequence goes on along the minus strand of NC_141687.1, from coordinate 674,659,199 downwards.
AGAGGAGAACAGTTTCTTCCCAAACTGATCATACCTTTTGGATTCCCGATCCGGAGGAGCGGTCGGGAATGCAGTCTGGGACGTAGAGGCCTGAATCACCAGGCTCTCGTGTATGGGGTGAACGGACAGAAAGCAGGGGTCGCCCGGAGCCAGGCGGTCGCGCCGGGCCACGTTCCGATCCACTGGGAGGCCAGTAGAGGGCTTGGACCAGGTGCCCATCAGAACGTTGGTGAGGGCTTCGTTAAACGGCAGTGAAGGCACCGAGGAGCTTGCCTGCGGTTTGAGCACCTCAGTGAAGAGGTTAGTTCTCACAGCCGTGACAGGGAGCTCACGAGCCAAGGCCATTGGCCGCCCTGTTCAACACCACGCTATAAGTAGCCACCTCCTAGTAAGCCACGGAGGGAGGAGAGATGAATCCAGTGTCAGGCTAAGTGTCTAGACCACTGGCCTCCCCCAGCTCATCTGCCCAGTCCTGGCTTAACTGGTAATGCTGTGCCAGAGGGTCCCCAGACCCCTTCCAGTCCTCCTAGTCATCCATCTCCTGGAAACCAGGCAAAAATGGAGCCGGGTCGTAGGTTAATTTGTAACCCATCGCCGCCAGAGACGGCTCTGCTCCAGCGTCGCACCCGGACCGGGGCTCAAACCTGGGACGGTGTCGTTCGAAGACGGCACTGGGAGCGAAACCCTCGGGGTGGGCACCAGCAGAGGAGTCGTGAGGTCGACTTGCGACAACCTGGATCCAGGCCTGGATCCTGCGGGTCCCTGCGGTGTCGGGACCTAAGTCGACAACGGCACCGGGGCCGAAGCACCCAACGGCGCCGGGGCCCGCTGGCCCTCAAGGGCTCCCAGTCGGACCCGCAGGTTCCGACGGAGGGAAGTGAGTCCTCATGGCCACGAGGAAGTCACAAATCTCCTCCGGCGTCACGTGCAGCCCAGGGACCGGCGGGTGTGGAGCTGGACGCTGCACCTGCGGCGGAGCCGCGCTGGCGGTGTCGCCTGAACCCCCGGCCGCGTGGGGGAAGTCGGAAGAGCAATAACGCCTCTTCAACTTCTTTTTTGAATTTCTCGACTTACCGGAGGACTTGGAGCGGCGATGACTGCGGCTCCGCGACCGGTCCCTCTACTTCCTCCTCGACCGGGACCTCAAGCGGCATGGAGCCAACTGCCGGAGCTCGAGAAGCTTACGGGACCGCTCCCGTCTAGCCTTCGAGGTCAAGACCCGGCAGTCGGGGCGCGACATGTCATCGTGGTCAGCCCCGAGGCAGTAAAGGCACTGATTGTGGGGGTCAGTCACTGACATCAAAGTGGTGACAGGCGTCGCAAGGTTTAAAACCAGACATCCATAACGGCACCGCAAGTCGAAATCGGCTCGAAAAGTGATCAAAAGATATCAAAAGAGATCAAAAGTGTTACTCAAAAAATGACTAGAGTTCTGCTCTTCCCGGATCTGCGCTTGCTGGCGTGGAAAAAAGAAGATATGACGTCAGCGCGCGAGGGCGGCGTCTAAGTACCTCGACGACGTCATCCCGGCGATCACGACGCCGACCATAGACGCGGAGCCGCAGACGATGCCTACCGACGTGCAAGGGTACTGCTGACGAAAACTTTCAGGATCCAGCTTGACGCCTGTGGATATTCTAAGGTAAGGAATCTAACACTAACCTGTTTCTTTCAGATACATCAGACTATCCAGTGCACTGTGGCCCCCTCCATCTGTAGAGGGACATATGACCAACTGGGTTTCTGGATTAGTCTCACTGGGCCGCTTGTGCCTTAATTCCACTGTGCTGGACATGAAGGATGTTCTATTTAAGGTAATAGCAACAATGCTATGAAATTCTCATCCTCCTGCTATGGGTTTCATTTCCAGCCACCAAGATTGAAAAGTCACTTGTTCATTCAAGCTTTATCCAAGCATCTATCCCATTGATACCCTTGCCCACCACCAAGGAGGAACAGCCGAAAAACCATGGTCTAAACCACGAGTGTTCCGACTCTGCAAGTCCTACATCTCATGCCTTAACCATGCATTTGCCTTGCGCAGTAGGGCTTGGAGACGGATGGAAGCAGGGAGAATTCCGTGGTACGGTAAGTGGGACTGGAGGATGGGTGGAGGTACTTTTGTGGGCTGGGGGGTCGGGTGTTATGTGGGCAGGTCCGGAAGGTTTTGAGGGCTGGGAAGTGGGTCGGGAATTTTTTGTGGGCTGGGGCGTCGGGGGCAGTCTAGCTTCGGATGGACGGAAGCAGGAACCAATCCTCGGTGAGGTGAGTGGGGGTGCGTCGGGTAGTTTTGTGGGCTGGGATGGTGGGACGGGGTTAGTTTTTTGGGCTGGGATGGTGGGTCTGGGTAGTTTTATGGGCTGGGATGGTGGATCTGGAGTAGTTTTCTGGGCTGGGGGGGAAATCTTGACTAGTTTTCAAATTTGGGGTTTGGAGGTAATTTTCAGGGCTGGGGGGATTGCGGCTAGTTTACAGGGCTCGGGGGTTTAGGGTTAGTTTTCAGGGCTGGTGAGTCGGGGTAGTTTTCTGGGCTGGGGGAGTGATGGGGTAGTTTTTAATTAGGGGTTAGGGTATTAGGCCTCAGGGCAGTGGGAGGGTAATAGGTATCCGGGGTAGTTTTTAGGGCTAAGGGGAGAGTGCGGCAGTTTCTAGGGCTTGTTAAGGGACAGGGGCATTAGGGCAGGGGACGGACACAACGTGGGGTTTAGGAGGGGGTAGGGGTATTTGCACTTCAGGTTGGGGGGGAGTTTGTACCTTAGAGTGGTGGTGACCTTCGCCATGCATACTCCTTTACCATGCATGCCTTTACCACAAAAAATTGTGGTAAAGTAATGCGTAGTTACGGGTTGTTATTCAGACCAAATTGTTGAAGTATGCGGGATTGAGGAAATCATTTCGTCATACAACCCCACCAAAGCATCTTGGGGGAGCAGTGCAACAAGCTTACTATTAATCCTTTCATGTCAATAAATACTGTTCTTCTGGTCTACCTTTCAATTTAATTTCTGCCATTTTTCCCAATTTGCCCCCTCTGGAGAGCAGGAGTTCCTTTTGTTTAAGCGGTCGGCTGCCCCTATACACAACCAATGGCAGAACTAATCTTGCAAACGGGCAGCTCCTTCTGCTGCATTAAGCCAATGACAATGTCCCACTACTTACTGCCTTACTGACAGTCTTTATTTACTTAAGGGACTAAAAATAATAGAACAACGATTGTATATTCAAATACTTTAATTATTTTGTAGTTATATTCAATATTTAGTATTTCACTTCGTTTTTGTGAGAAAATAGTAAAATGAAAATAGTAAAATGGCACACATTTTACCTGTTGGATCTCTTGCAGGGAGATGGGCTAGACTGTTCTGACGAGCTGGTGCTCAAAGTACTGTCAGGGCTGCTTAAAGAGCACACGCGATCAATATTCAAAGTACTCTGACAGGCCTCACAGTCCATGCTGCCCTTACACCTGTAGCAAACAAAGTAAACACAATTTCAATCTACATTGATTTCTTTGCCTTGTTTCACATCACTCCTTCAGCATTCTACATTTTTCCTCACCTCTTTCTTTTAATCGTAAGATCTCTACAGAGAGGACAGCACTCTGACCAAACAGGGTAGAATAACTAGAGTAACACTTGCTACACACATGGAATAACATGACAACATGAAGTAATCTTAACTTGGATGGAGTTAGTCAAAATCTTTAAAAATATGGTGGTAAATGATGTATTTCTTTCAAGTAAGATGAACAGGAATACTGCCTAAACAGTAAAGAAATATTCAAACTGTATAGTGCTCTCAACATAGTTTATCAATATAACCAAGAGTCATATAACCACTTCCAAAGCAGAACAGGCAGTTAAGTTACTTGATTCTGGATCTAATCTAACACCGTTCTAAAATCTATATTGGAGTCATTTCAAATTGTTCAAGCCAAAGACTTTACACTGCAACATGAAACATCAACCACACCTCCTCGTCAGCCAGCCTATCCACCTTTTGCACTAGGGGAAGCTGGCTTTGTATATACTATAGCAAAGTGAGGTATACTGTGTACAGAGACCAGTGGATCCCAAAAGGTAGGCAGAGGTAAATGTAGTGTTTTCGACCAGTAAGGCTGTATCAGAGGGTAGTGTTAAGCATTTGTTGTACACAAAAAAACTGAACTTCAGACCCATTGGTTTTGTATAAAAATATTAATAGTTTTTATTTTCTAGAACCAAGCAAGCCTGGCACTGGTAAGCAATAAATACTTTACAGTAGTAATGCAGTTTTTAAACAGGTTGAATTACAATTGGACATGAACTTTGATTTGGTTACAGTAGAGCTACTAGTAATGCAATGCTTTTGATATACTGTACATATACTTAGTATTGGCTTTTTAGTAGAATGTCAAGTAAATTACTTCACAGATTACTTTTCTTACACAGTGCATTATACCTGGATACTGCACTGAGACATTTACTGTAAACAGGTAAGTAAAAGCGTTTTGGTTATTAAGTTACACTAGGGTGGCCGGGTGCAGAGTGCTGAGGCGCAATGTTATCCAATAGCCGATAGGGGGCCTCCGGTTGGTGGCGACTGACGAGCAGGCCACAAGGTTGTGAGAGCAAAGCTCCTGGACTTAAGCTCAGGGCAAATGGGGGTTCAAGGCAGCACAGAAGATGCACCCTCAGCGGCACTGGGGCGGCTGGGTGCAGAGTGATGTTTTGGCATCGGGCGCCGTGTAGTTTTCAATGGGGAATCTCTGGTTTGCAAACACACTGCAGACTCGGGGACGAAGGTCTTCCGAGTGTGACCACCACTTGGAGAGGTAAGTTGGGATGCTGGGGGTTGGTTAGGCACAGTTGGTTGGGCCACTCAAGCTTGTGGGGCGTCGGTTGCAGGGGTTGGATCTTCTTACCAGCTGCTACTCGGGGTTAGGGGAATCTTCCTGGTTAAGGCTGCAGGTGTCTGCTGGAGGCAGGTCAGGGGTCATCAGAGATCGGGACAGGATCACCGGGGATCGCTCCTTTTGGTGTTGGGCCACTCGAACTTAGACCCTGGGCATTGGGTGTAGAGTTGCGGATCCTGCCAGAGCTGGAGTCTGATAGTGAATAAATCCCGTATTCATGGGAGACCGCCTTCTTTTGAAGAAGGGCAGGTCCTCTGGGTTCTTGAGGCTGCTGGCTGCAGGACACACCGGGGTTTCGCTTCTGCAGGTTCGAGGTGGGGACAGGTCTGTAGGGCTGGGGCCAAATCAGTAGGCGCCCTCCTCTTGTTAGCTTTGGCACAGCTGTTAGGTCCTTCTTTTCTTCGGTGTTCTTGCCTGAGGAAGCAAGGTTTAGATGTGCCCCTAAATACTAGATTCAGGGGCGTTACATGTAGGTAAAAGGCAGAGACCAATGGGTCCCTTCCCTGAGGTGGGTACATTCCCAATTATGCCTCCCTCCATTGGAAGGGGGGTATATGTCTCACCCTGGTTAATTGGGTCCCCCCATCTGCAAGATTGTGGAGTTGAGAGTTGTGCTTCACCTCGCCTCCCCCACCTGAGGGGTGGAGTTGGCAGAGGTGGGTGGAGTTGGCAGAGGTGGGCACACCTCTTCCTCACTTGTTTTTCCCGTCTATTCTCCTGCCCAAAGTGGGGGTCAGAACCAGTGGGGACCGGTTGCTGAAAGCAGCAATTGGCCTGGGGAAGCTCGCAAAGGCGGCAAAGCCTTTGAAGTTTTCCCTTCTTGGACCCTGCCCATCATGGGGGAGGAGGCTTGGCACCTCGTCGCAGGATACGCATTGTTTCAGGCCCCGGAGAGCAGCAGGCTCTCGACCCGGGGATCCAGAAACATGTCTGGTGATGGCAGCTGAAAGCAGCCACTAAGCCTGGACACTAATGGTAGGTCGTTTCTAAGGGGGCATCTCACAGATGCCCTCTGTGCATTTTTCATTAAATCCCACCCTGGCATCAGTGTGGGTTTAATATGCTGAGAAGTTTGATACCAAACTTCTCAGTTTTCAGCATAGCCATTATGGTGCTGTGGAGTTTGGAATGACAAACTCCCAGCACAATATACTCTTAATGGCAGCACTGCACTTACAATGTCTAAGAATGGACTTAGACACTGAAGGGGTACAGGGCTCATGCACCTGTACCCACACCACTGATATAGTGCACCCAGCTAGGGGGTGGCTGATCTATGCCAGAGCAGTGAGTTGTAGGCATGGCACACAGGGATGTGTGCCATGTCGACTCTTCACCTTGTTGTGCACCAAAACATGCAGCCTGCAAAGGCAGTGTGTGCGTCTAAAGGTACAGAACCTCTAACGGTGGCACAATAAGTGCTGCAGCCCTTAGAGGCCTTCCCTGGTCACAGTGCCAATTGGGTTTTGTTTTAATGCAGGTTTTAGGGAAAGAACATAGGCCCTGGGTACTTGAGTGGCAGAAGCCCAGGGCACACTCAGTCAAAGCACATTGCAGTTCAGCAAAAAGTGGGGGCCACCATGCCGAAAGAGGGCACTTTCTCAAACTGATAGTCTCTCCTCTGAAGGGTACACTTTTGCGGACTGTCGAGTGTGGACCCCCAGGTAGTGAAAATTTTCTACTGGGCATGCTGTAAACTTTTGAAAATTGATACGAAGACTCAGATTGGAGAGTGTCTCGACACAGATGTGAAAATGTTCCTTTGTCTGCGATGGTGAGGAACTCCTAACCAGCCAGTCGTCAAAGTAAGGATACACAAAGATTTTCTATTTTATTAAGAATGCTGCTTCTATGGCCATGTGTTTTCAAAGGGTTTGTGGGGCTGATTTGAAGCCGAATTGTAGTACTTTGTACAGACAATGTCGAGATCCCACTTTAAAACAGAGATATTTCCAATGCTTTACCAACATTTATATGTGGAAATATGCATCTTTAAGGTCTAGCGTACACATCCAATCTCCTTGATGCAGCTGTGGATAGATCTGGTGAAGGGCCAGCATTCTGAACCTTTCAAATCGTATCCATCTGTTGAGCACTCTCCGGTCTAAGATGGTTCTCAACTGGTTTCAGACCTTTTTTTAACTCGAAAATAACCGCAATCCATTTGATGACACGGACCATCCTTTATCCTTTTGTTTTTGCATTAGAGTTTTGACTTCCAACTCAGGGCTGTGGAATTTATTTAAATATCTACGGGGCAGGTTGCTTCATAAATCTACTTGGCCTGTAACAAAATCAACTTGTCCCTTTGGTGCCAATGTAGTGCGGCGACCAATTATGTCAGTAATCTCATTATATAAGAGCTCTTATATAGCCTCTCTGATTAAGCCAGGAATCATATAGTAGCGTTTCTGCAGATCTACATACTGGGACTGAAGGTAGTGGTAAGCAATAGTTCTAAGGTTGGAATGCCCTGGAGTCTGTGCAAACCTACTAACTTGCATGTTGAGGGTTTTCAACAACTCTTCTCTAATCTTTTCCCATACTGAGAAATGTTGGAAATTTACTCCAGACAATGGCAGACATAAACCTTCTTCCTGAGTTAGGAAAAAAGTGGTTGGAGGAAAAATGGACTTGCAAACACATTTCGCATGAGCAAATCTACACATGCATATTTGCTCATGCTAAAATGCAGTTCACAAATATTTTTTAGGAGTACTATTTCTTGCCCTACTTCTGTAAAATCTTATGAATTCACTAAAGCCATATAGCTGCTCCTAATGCAAGGACATATACCAAGGGTGTACTTTTGAGACTTTTAAAAAAAAATTGGGCCCCTAATTTGGTCTGGCGTTAACCAGGACCTTTTGTGTTTATTAAAACTCTCGCTCTCTCTGCGTATCGGTGGGCTTCACTGTGAGTGACAGCAGTCTGCTCTTTCACAAGGGCATATCGGCACACAAAGTGACAGTAACTAATGTGGCAGTGTGTGCTTTTTTGAAACCAAAAACTATTTTTGCTTTTGCCAATGTTTGTTATAACAGTGAGAGCCCGGCATCTCTCACATCAATAAGGTTTTACAAAAACCATGCCAAATCAAGTCACGCATTTGCCAAAACTAAAAAAGCTGACCACCAATTTCAGACTACTGGCTTTGCCAGTACTTGTTTAATTTATGTTTCACATAATCGTATTGAAATTGGTTACACAAATTTTCCAATATGAATATCTTTGGGAAATACTAGTATGCTTCAAAACATTTTACTAAATGATGCTGCAAAGAAATGGTGACTGAAATTTTACAGTATTAGCATAATGTTATTTTTCCTACTTTCATTTGTTTAGGAACATTTTACATTGAAAGCAAAGAAGAAAACAAGTTACTCTGCAGATCTCCCGGATAGGAACTTTGGCAAAGAGGGCTGTCTAAGAAGAAATCACCCTCGTGGAATGAGCACAGACCCGACCTTCCAGGGACTTACCTGCTGCTCTGTGACAATCCTGGATAGCGCTGGTAAACCAACGAGCATTCCCCTGCTTGGAAAGGGGAAACCCCTTACGAGGGTCACCAAAGGATACAAATAGTTGAGAAGACTTCCTGACATCCTTAGTACGATGGAGATAGAATTCTAAGCACCTCTGAATGTCCAGTGAGTGGAATGCCTTTTCTGCCGGAGTAGCCGGGTGAGGGAAAAAAGCTTTGAGTATAACCAGCTCATTCAAATGAAAGTCTGAAGGCACTTTCGGTTGGCAATCAGTATCACGGTACCTTTTTTGAACTGGAGAAAGGGTCCCTTAATGGTGAGAGCCTGCAATTCACCCACTCTTCAAGGCGAGCAGAAGAGCCACCTTCCAGGAGAGGAATTTCAACTCCGCCCAGTAAATAGGTTCGAAGGGAGGCTTCATGAGTTGGGCGAGAACAAAGTTAAGATGCCAAAGAGGAGGAGGAGGAGGCTTGACTGGAGGGAAAACTCAGAAAAGACCCTTGAGAAACTGTTTAATTATCCTTGCCGACCTGAAGAAGTGCGTATGAAGCAAGCGATGGCGGCAAGATGCACCTTGATGGAAGAGTGAGCCAGTCCTGATTTAGCTAATGAAAGAATATATGGAAGAACTTCATGCAGCTCAGAAGAAAAAACAAAAAGTATGGACACCCTTTTCCTGGCAAAAAATGCAGAAACGCTTCCACTTAAACTTGTATGTCTTGTTGGTACTCGAGGCTCATGCCTGAGAGAGAAGAAAACAAGTTACTTACCTGTAACTACGGTTATCCAATATTGGTATCTTTCATAGATTGACATGCCTGAATCATTCCCCGTCATCGAGGCGGGAGTCCCACGGTAAAAATATATACAATAGCAGTGCCTAAAAACTTTCTTGTAGTAGGCTGGAAAAGCCTAAAGGCCTAGCTAGGCCCAAAACTTAGCAGCCTATCTACCTCATTTTGTAAAAAGACCTGAAATAGTAGCCTCAGCCAATCAGCTGTCCTCACCCTCTAGAACCTTCCCAGCTCAGGCAGTTCTCCTCAGATTTTCCCAGCACAAGTGAGAATAAGTATCCATAAAACAGAACTGCCCTGTCGGGGAGGAGGGTGGGTGCATGTGAATCTATGAAAGATACCAATACTGGATAACCGTAGTTACAGTTAAGTAACTTGTTTTCTTATCCAGTATTGGGGTATTTTTCATAGATTCACATGCCTGAATCAGAGTAGCAAGCAGTGACATCATGTCTGTCGTTAGAGGAAGGTGGGAGACAAAATAAATAGTATACACCCCCACACAACCTGCAAGGTTATAGAGCACAAACTTGCTTACATAACATATGCATCAAAAAACCTTCATAAAGAACATTAAAGAATAGGACAGCAATTGAAAAGATTAAAACATCCTAATGAAATACATATGCTTAAAACAGTCAAAAGAAGGATAAGAGACAATAAAGAGTCTAACCTTAGTGAAGAAGATGCTGCAACACTACTTCCCCAACTGCGGTATCATCCAGATTTGCAGACTGCAGACAGTAGTGCTTCGTAAAAGTGTGCACACTTTTCCACGTAGCAGCTCGGCAAACGTTCTCCAGTGTCACTCCAGCGAAAAGGGCTGTCGACGCTGACATTGTTCTGGTGGAATGCGCTTTAACCTTTCTTGCTAAAGGTTTGTTTGCTTTGTCATGACAGAAGAGAATCGTAGAGGACAACCATCTAGCTATAGTTGCCTTTGTTACAGCCTGACCCATGGTGGCTTGACCATAAGCAACAAAAAGCTGATTAGATTTGCGTATGTCCTTTGTTTTTTGAAGATAAAACTTTAGACACCGTTTCACATCTAGGGAATGTAAAACTTTCTCCGCCGGAGTTTTAGGATCCGGGAAAAAAGTCTTGAGCTTGACAGGCTGATTGATGTGAAATTGGGTCGGCACCTTTGGGATGAATCTTGGGTTGGTTCTAAGCATCACAAAGTCTTTAGAGAATTGCAAGAAAGGGTGTGCAATCGTGAAGGCCTGTATCTCACTGACTCTGCGGGCTGAGGTGAGAACCAGTAAAATCGCCACTTTCCAAGTTAGAAACTTCGCCTCCGCTAAATGAATAGGTTCAAAGGGCTTTTTCAGAAGTTGGGACAAAACAATATTGAGATCCCATTCAGGAGGAGGAGGCTGAACTGGAGGAAAAGCTCGGAATAGCCCTTTAAGGAATTGCTTGATCAAAGATGATTAACAAAGATAGTTTGTTGGAACTCTTTCTGAATCTGGATATTGCCACCAGATGTACCTTAATGGACGAGAAAGCCAGTCCTGCCCTAGCTAAGGACAGCAGATAAGGAAGGATGTCCTCAGGTGGAGCTTGGAGTGGATGAACATTATTTTCTCCACAGCAGGAACAGAACCGTTTCCACTTAAAACAATATGTCTTGATGGTACTTTGCGCACGGGCCTGTGATAAGATCGCCCTGCAGTCTGAGGAGATGTTAAGATCCTTGAACTCTAAGAAGTCAGGAGCCAGGCGTGCAAGTGCAGTGACTGAGGATCCGGATGTTGGATCTGGCCCCCTTCTATTGTTAACATTGACACTGTCGGTTTGAGACGAAGTGGGAGCTGCTGAGAGAGTAGAAGTTCCTGAAACCAATACTGCCTTGGCAAACGGGGAGCAATGAAGATGAGAGTGCAATGCTCGCTCTTCATTTTATTTTATTTTTTTAAATTTTTGAAAACCTTTATTGTGCATGTTACAGAAAAACAAATACGGGCCTACAACCATCCGGCCGGCCACAGTACTTTTGAGCACGAGTGCTAGCAATATGGTCCCCCAACGGCAGCAGGTGATATAGCAACAATTAATAGCATTTACGCTGGAAAAGACATGTCGCCAGGGAGAAGGAGCAGTAAAGGTTAAATTTTAAAAGTTTTTTCGATTAAATAGAAGTCAATGAAGGATGGGTGCAAAGGAGATCCGAGTCCGTACATTAGTTCCACATGAGTAGGCAGCAGGAATAATAGCAGCGATTACGTGAAGCACCCCTTCAGAGTGGCAATACAATAGAAAAACAAAGCGGACAACAGGAACCACGCTCGTGCCACTCCCAGCACCGCCCACTCCCAACCATCCTCTATCACAGACCCAGAAAGGAAAACAGTATGAGAAAGCGCAGGAAAGTAAGAAAAAGGCCCATAGAAACTAAAAAGGAAAATAAAATCTACCCACCCACCCTACACCAATGCGGAGGCTACGGCCTACCCCCCCCCCGACAATGTGCCTGTCGCCCCATAAAGAACCCGAAATGCAGTTCAAGGAAAGAAAGAAGAAAGGAAAAAAGAAGAAAAATAATAAAAATTACTTTGAAATATAGAGAGTGAGAATAGGCCATTCTAATCTGCGACTCTCAAAAACTACAAATGAAGCGGGAGGAGGAGCCATTCCAAACATTCCCAGCCCCCCCGTCAGAAACACAATCCCCACACAATGTGCGATTATTGAGAATCAGATATTAATACAAAAACAGTCAGGGAAGGACATTATAACGTGTGCGACTTAAACAAATATGTACCACCTCCAATCCCGGACCAACTAGCTAAGCAACCGGCAGCATAAGAAGAACCTAGCCCTGACCCGACCTCTGACAGATCTCAAAATGAAGCGCATGAAGAAGGCCCGCCCCCATCAAGACAAAGAACCAACATGGCCGCATGTCGAAGGAGAGTAAACCAGTCACACAAAGCGGCAATTGAACGTCACCAGTCAATCCCTTGTCCTTCTCAATGAAGTTCCGCGGGCCATCGGGGAAATGTGGGGTCTCCGGAGCGCAGAATGAAGGCAACAATGAGAAATTCACCGAGGGGGTCAGCTGTTGCGAGTCCCGGGCATGAGGCAGTAACACTGTTGCAAGCGGCAGAGTAACAAGTCCCGGAGACAAGGGAAACAAAGTCTCACAGGCTAATACACTGGTCGGCCTGTGGCAGGCGTCCGTGGAGGCAGAGGCGATCACGTCTTCCCCGCCAGGAAAGAAAGGCACTGCTTCCCCCGTAGGTTCAGATGAGGATAGACCCAGAATTGGCTGGCCCTCCACAGTACGATCCCTCCGTAGATCAGACGCCATTGTGTCGAGGCACTCACCCAGCGCTCGAAAACCCACACGCATTTCCGTCCTAAAGTCAGTGAGGACGGCCAGGATAGTTCCGTAGGAGAGCGGTGGTTGGAGCCTCTCGCAGTCATGGTCCCGGAAAGGAATGAGCAAACTGGCCCCCAGTGCTCGTCGGGCGACGTATCCAGTAACACGTTCAACAACAAGTGGGGAGGGTCTAAGGGCAAGTTTACCGACCAACCAGATATAAGCCCCTTAACTAATATCACAACAAAAAATACCTGGGGGTCAAAGAAAAAGGAAGGTTTGACAGTAAGAACCACTGGACCCAATGCACACAGAACAGTGTCAGTGAGAGGTGATAGTTAGCAAATGGTCAAGTCAAGACTCAAGAGTACAAGGAGAAAAATATTGTTCCCATCAGAAGCCACACTGTACCGCCCTTGTTGTCATCATGTGGGATCTCCTTACCCAGGAGACAAGACGGCCGGTAAGCATTACCGTGACCGAAATGTGATATAAGAGCAGAACAGCAGAATGTAGTAGTGGCTAATGAATAAAGCAGTGTATGGTGTTTTGGAGTGAAAAAAGTGAAGGGTACTAAAATTAGGTGAATGGGTGGAAAAAAGAAACTGACATCCTAGTATCGTTCGATGTTGAATCGTTATACACATCGATTCCACAAACTGAGACCCTAGAAGTAGTGGGGGCACTTTTGGAGCAGAGTGACCATCAATCGATCACACCAATACCCTTTATAATGCAATTGGCGGAAATGGCTATGAAGGAGAATTACTTTCGCTTTGAAGACACATTGTACCTGCAAACGTCCGGGACCAGTATGGGCAGTGTTTTCGCGCCGAGCCTGGCGAATCTGTACGTTCACCATTTTGAACAACAGAACGTACTAACCATCACCAACCCATACCTTTCATCAATACATGTGTGGAAACGCTATATTGATGACATTTTGGTGGTGTGGCGTGGCACTGAAGAAGAACTAACATCGTTTCATGGTTGGTTGAACAGTAAGAACCCGTACCTAAGGTTCACCATCGAGCATAGTAGAACATCATTGGCGTTCCTTGATTTGAGACTGCACGCGACTCCAACCGGCATCGAGTCTGAGCTATATCGAAAACCTATGGCCAGAAACGCATTGCTGCGATACGACAGTTGCCATCCACGGGCCCTGAGGGACAATCTACCTTTTGGCCAGTTCCTCAGGGTACAAAGAAACTGCTCTAAGAAAGAATCTTTTGAAGCACACTCCAAAAATTTGGAGGAACAACTAAAGGAGAAACAGTACCCCAAGAAAATCATTCGTAGATCTAAAAAGAGGGCCTCAAACAACAATAGGGATGCCCTACTTGCAATCAACCCTCCAAAAGAAAAAACGGATCGGATTGCCTTTGTTAACACCTTCAACAGCCGATCCAACCAGTTACAGAAAATTATAAAGAAACACTGGTCCATTCTTAAGACCGGAGGTGATGACATCCCACAGCCCATGTTCGCATATAAGCGAGGACCGAACTTGAAGGATCAACTGGTTCAGACACGCCCACGCAGCAAAGAAGGGAGACAAGTGGGTACCCTCTGGGATTTACCAGCTGTGGTTGGACACCACCCATGTGGAAATTGTACCGTCTGTCCCCAGACTAACAAATCTACTGAAGTTGACATTGGCACTAATCGCCCATGGACACAAAACAAGTTTACGAATTGCAATAGTAGTAACTTGATATATATGATCAAATGTCCTTGTGAACTACGGTATGTCGGTATGACAACCAGAAAGGTCCGCACACGTATCCAGGAACATAAGAGCACAGTGCGATGCCGCAAGCAAGCCACCAGACTGACTGCACATTTCTTGGAGAAGGGCCACGGTCCTGAAGATTTCTACTGGACAGTCCTTGAACAGCCGCACATTCCTGACGCATGTGCAGATACCAGCCGGTTCTTGTTCAAGATAGAACAGAAATGGGTATATCGCCTTAACAGTGACAAAGAGGGCCTTAATGAGCCCATACCCTGGATGTCTCTCTGATTGGTTGCAAACATTATGTCCCTTCCAATGACGCATTTGCACTGCCTATAAATATGAGTTGAAATTAATATCTACTGGTAATTCACCACATACTAGTGAACATACACTATATAATTGGGGCTTTTGGTATTCTGTCTATCGACTTGTGTAGGATATATGCCCTGGCACATCACACGACCGAGCCCCCTCACTGGGTAGCGTAATTCTCTGAATTGTGTTCCTTCCAATTGCTCGGCGTATTAATATTATAAAATTTTCGTCTGTTAATATTAATTTTATCTACAATTCAGTGCACGTCTTAAATACAGTATACAACTGGTTTTTTTACCAAAGACACACCCGGCACAGTAATCCATCTGATTAAATCTAAACTTTACTTAGTACTGAACTACAACTCCCAGAAGTCTTGCCGTCACGTGATCGCTTACATCACGGCTGGCTTGGGAAGCATACAAAATACTACCTCATTCGGCAGTCGGCGCCCCCCCGAGCAGTACTGAAGATTGCCTGGAGACGCCGACGGTTAGGTGAGTGCACGCATTAGGCGTGTCTTCGTTTTGCCTCGCTTTGTGCGCACACGCCGCTAGAGGCCACTCCGCTACCACTTACTCGGAGTTCATCTCATGCGCGTTTTCTAACTTTGTGCTGACAGCCGGTAGAGGCTATCTCGCCACTACCCACACGAAGCGCCATTAACCACACGAGGTACATTCCGTGTACCTCGCCTTTTTGTGTGCCAACACGCCGCTAGAGGCCACCCAGCCTTCCACAACAGGAAGCGGTCCATTTCCTTAAACGTAACTGACACGGATCGGCTTCCATGCACTAAGTGTCCCCACTGGTCTGCCACTGTCTCTGAGTCATGACGGATCACGGCATTTATGCCCAGCCCGGTTATAAGAGGCTCAGATAACCATTGTTCTCGAAGTATACTTTCATTAATTGTATTAATTGGGTTAGTGTCATATCACTAGCGGCTCTGTAAACTTTATGTGATTTCTCACAGAGCGGCGCTCCTTTTACCTGAGCTGCAGCCAGGTGGGGTGAAGCTCCTCAGCCTACACGCAAGGGTGAGTGCATACCCGAAATAATTATCAGGTATGAGTGAACATATTGCAATGCCACTATGAATACAAACATTAACGATGTGAATAACTTTATGTGTTCTATTTGTTTGTTTGTTCGTTTGTTTTACATGTTGGATCCACTACCATTGCACTGACAGTATACGGTTGAGCACGCCTGGATGTCCAGGTGATATCTTCATACTTTATTTATTTTTTTGAAAGCAGTAGTGTATTATGTATAGGTCCTGAGGAATGCATCAAGAAAATCTTATGATATGCTGAAACATGTCGACCACTAAGAAGTGCGGTTATTATTTAAAACCTGCACCCACACCTGCCTTTTAACCTTAGGGTTTGGGGGTTACCAATAAAATTTCTTTTTTCCACCCATTCACCTAATTTTAGTACCCTTCACTTTTTTCACTCCAAAACACCATACACTGCTTTATTCATTAGCCACTACTACATTCTGCTGTTCTGCTCTTATATCACATTTCGGTCACGGTAATGCTTACCGGCCGTCTTGTCTCCTGGGTAAGGAGATCCCACATGATGACAACAAGGGCGGTACAGTGTGGCTTCTGATGGGAACAATATTTTTCTCCTTGTACTCTTGAGTCTTGACTTGACCATTTGCTAACTATCACCTCTCACTGACACTGTTCTGTGTGCATTGGGTCCAGTGGTTCATACTGTCAAACCTTCCTTATTCTTTGACCCCCAGGTATTTTTTGTTGTGACGTATCCAGTAGACAGGGACGGGTGCTCTCCCCCAGTCTCTGAGGCAATAGACCCCATCCTGATGATCGAGACACAGGGCAAGTTGCAAGGCGAGTGCAGCGCGACCTGTCCACAGCACAGGGCTGCAAGCCCGTAAAATCGATAAAGGTTGTGCCGTCTAAACTGAGGACTGCAGCGCTACAAGCCGTCACACCGAGCCATGGGAGCAGGCATCCAACGTATTCCCAACATGGCCGTGCGTTCCTTCTTTCTCGCCACCCGCCTCAAACAAAGACGCGTTGCTTGCAAAGCGTCTTGAGGGGTAATGGATCACAGGGCGCCGTTCACGGCGTTCCACAGCAGGCAGCACTGCCAGGAGTCCGACTCGAGGGGAAATTGCCACCCTCTCAGTGTCAGCGGATCGCGGGCAAGACGGCCGCCCCTCAGCCTCCCAGACTCGGGGACGGTCGGTGGCGTAGTCCCGGGGCCAGGGCTCAAAGTCGTCGGTCACTTATCTCCGGCTGCCGGGTGAACTGAGAGGCGCGGGAAAGATGAAACAAGTCAGCACAACGTAGCGCTCATTCCGCCGCCAAAGAGAACAGGATAGGATTCAGGATATCGGTGCGGAGGAAAGGTAGCTGCCGGAGCCGGGCGCCTACACGTCTTCACCAGTCGCCATCTTGGCTCCTCCCTCGCTCTTCATTTTTTGAAGTACTTTCGGTATGAGCGGGATCGGAGGAAAAGCGTATGCAAATATCCCGGACCATCTCATCAAAAGGGCATTTCCCCTTGATCCCTGTTGAGGAAACCGGTTGGTATAAAATAGGCATTTGCTGTTCTGTTGAGTGGCGAACAGATCCAGAGTTGGTGTTTCCCATGTTTGAAAGATCCTCTCTACTTGCTGTTGCTCGAGTTCCCATTCGTGAGAGCCTGTGAAAGCCCTGCTGAGGTTGTCGGCTAGAGAGTTCTGAATACCTTGTACATGTTCTGCTCTGAGGGATATGCCATGGAGTATGGCCCATTCCCACATTTCTTGAGCTTCCAACGACAGGGTGAGAGATTTTGTTCCCCCTTGTTTGTTTATATAATACATGCTGGTGGTATTGTCCGTGCGCACCAGCACTGATGAGTCCGCAATCCTTGGAAGGAAGGCTTGTAGGGATAGAAAAATGGCTCTCAGCTCCAGGCTGTTGATGTGTTTCTTTCGGTACTGACGAGACCATCGCCCTTGAATCTGAAGGTCCTGGAGGTGACCTCCCCAGCCTTCCATGGAAGTGTCTGTTGTAAGAATGAACTCTGGTATGTCGTGGAGAAATGTGAGGCCGGGCGACAAATTGTGCGCCTTCAACCACCAAAGAAGAGCTTGCTTCATCTTGGATGATACTTTGATGCGATCGTTGAACGATCCGTCGACTTGCCTCCACTGTCGAAGCAATTCCTCCTGCAGAGGCCTCATTCTGAGTCTCCCCATAGGGATGAGGCTGATTGCAGACGAGCACATCCCTAGAAGGGAAGCAAATGTTCGAACCGAAAGTGACCTTGCAAATATTTGTTTTGCCAGCTTTAACAGTTTGTTTTGCCGCTCCTGAGTCAAGAACGCTTTGCACTGGCATGTGTCCAACATCGCTCCCAGAAAGGTCAACTCCTGGCGAGGTTGAAGCTGAGATTTGCTGGAATTGAGGGTCAGTCCCAGATTTGAGACTAGGGAGAGGGAACTCTTGACCGCCTCCATCATGGATTTTCTTGATGGTCCTTTTAGTAGCCAGTCGTCGAGGTATGGGAAAACTTGTATTCCCTGTGACCTCAGCATGGCTGCCACCGAGGCCAAACATTTGGTAAATATTCTTGGCGCCGATTTCAGGCCGAATGGAAGCACTTTGAATTGAAAGTGGAAGCCTGCCACTGCAAATCTTAGGTATTTGCGATGTTTTGGGTGAATAGGAATGTGGAAGTAGGCGTCTTCCAAATCCAGAGAAGCCATAAAGTCCCCTTTGTTGAGACAAAGCAGAATGTCTGTTAGCGTTACCATGCGAAAACTCTGTTTCTTCAGATATTTGTTGAGTTTGCGCAGATCTAATATTGGACGCCACTCTCCTGAATTTTTCTCTACGAGGATGAAGCGAGAATAAAATCCTTTCCCTTTCCGAGAGGCAGGAACTCGTTCTATCGCATTCTTGTGTAGCATCTTTAAGGCCTCTTTGAATAGTAAGTGAAGACGAGGGGGAGGGGGACCCCTGGGCGGCGCTGTTGGTGGTTTCTATAAAAACTCCAGAGTGTGTCCATTCCTGACAAGATCTAGGACCCACTGATCCGAAGTTATTTTCCGCCACTGTTGGTAAAAAGCGGAAATGTTGGCGCCCACGGGAAGGGGAGGATAAATGACTGGCGTCCGGCAAAGCTCATTGGCGCTTGTTGGAATCACGCCCTTGATAGTTTGAGCGCCGTTTCCCTCCCTGACGAGAGAAACTACCAGAGGCAGGTTGTCTGTAGGACGACTGATAGTACGGTTGTTTGTACTGGGACTGGTACTGTCGATTTTGCTGGTTGGAATAGTTCCCTCTGGAAGAGTAACCACGGTCTCTTGCTCCTCTAAAGGACCCCCTCTTGTATTGTAGGGTACCTAGAGATTTGGCAGTGTCCGTATCCGTTTTTATTGCCAGTAAAGCGTCATCGATGTGTTTTCCAAAAAGTGAATCCCCATCGTACGCCATGTCTAAGATCTTTGTTTGGACCTCAGGTCTGAAGGTGGTAGCCTTAGGCCAACCTTGGCGCCAAAGGACTGCTGCTCCCGCTAATTGCCTAAAGTTGGTGTTGGAAATATCAAGAGCACAATCAATGATTTCCGATGCAGCCCTTTCTCCCTCAAGTACGATTCTGCGTACCTCCTGTTGACGATCCTCAGGGATCAGATCAAGGAACTCAAGACAGATCTGACCACATCTGTCTATCATAACGGGCCAGAATTGCTAGTGAATTAGCTGCCTTAATGGAGGCCGCTTCATTAGCAAAGAACTTCTTCCCAATTGCATCCAGTCTCCTGCCTTCCTTGTCAGGTGGCATCGAAATAGGAGTTGAAGGGTTCTTGGACCTCTGTTGTGCTGCCTGTGATATGACCGAGTCCGGTCGAGGGTGCCCAATAAAGCAAGATGCATCAGGTGGAGCTCGATACTTCTTCTCAATTCTTGGAAGGACTGCCGGAATGGAAGCAGGTGTTTTCATGATGTTAAGGCCCTCCTTCCATATGTAATCGATAATAGGTATAGCTCTGGTGACTCTGCGATACCCCTCTTTAAAGTCATGCAAAAAGTAGTCAGACTGCTCAACTGTGACAGACAATTCAAATCTACTAGCAGCACGGTGCATAAGATTGTGAGATCGGCCAATATCCTTAGGCGGAGAATCCAACGGGCGTGGAACAGGCGGTGAAGGCATGGGAATGACAATCATCCCACGGATCCGTAGGTGTATGATCCGGCAACTCGCCCTCTTCCCTGCTCTCATCATCATCCTGAGAAGAGGTAGTCAGCTTGGGGTGTAGGGCCAGTGTTCTGCCTTGGTGACAATGAAGCTTGCAGTGAAGGAGGCCTTGGTATATCAACTGGGCCAGGCTGCACAGAAGGTGTAACTGGAGCTGGAGGAAATCTCTGGCGATAGTCTGCCAGCATAGCTTGTAAATCTTGGATCAAAGTAGGTGGGAGATGACTTGTGTCCTCTGAACGAGAGGGTCTGGTATGGGGCGAATGGTATGGCATTGACAACAACTCATTCGCATAATGCTCCTGGTCATAGTCCTCATCATCCTCCTGATATTTGATGTTCAATTGTGAAGGGTGAAGGGGCAACCCCAAAAGGTCCCTCATCCTCTTCGCCGTCATCCGATTCTTCGTCCATATAAGTCTCCAAAAAATGTGAAGGAACGAGTGGAGAAATGTGAGAGTAGTGTCTCTGATAAGTTTTCATCTGAAAATGAGTATATTGCATCCTCTTTGGAGGTGTGCTGTGCAGCAAATGAGCTGTCAATGCCCTCATATAATTCGATGCCGACGAACCTGTCGAGATTGGAATTGCAGATGACATTTCCGTAGACGGACTGACGTCGACGGTATTGATGTTGCCGTCGACGAGACAGTCGATGGTGTCTTCGTCGACGAGTCCTTTGTCGACGAGGCCGTTGATTGTGTCTTAGTCGACGAGCCCTTTGTCGACGAGGCCGTAGATGGTGTCTTCGTCGACGACACCTTCGTCGACAAGGCCGCTGATGACTTAGTCGACGGAACTGTCGTCGACGGGCCTGTAGATTTAGTCGACGGGGCCTTAGTCGACATGGCTGAAGGGATCTTCGTCGACGGAGCCGTTGACGACGGGACAGTCGACGATGATTTTGGCGGCAAAATTTTAGCAGACACCATGTGAGAAGTAATAGCCGAAGTGGTGACCGTAACAGAAGAAATTGAAGAGGTAGACGTCAAAGTAGTAGTACTCACGGTGGACGGTCGGTCCTGAAGGAGATGATGCACTCTTTGAGGGTTCTGAGACTCTGAGAGGATTTAAGTTTTTTCTTCCTCTCAGGGGAAGAGCTCTCTCTGGATCTGGCTCACCCTTGACTCCCTATCCCTGATAGTTTTTGAAGGGAAGGTACGGCAAATCCTACAATCCTACACAACATGTGAGGGTGCAGACAAATGCAGTCAGAGTGCTGGTCGTCCACATGGACCCTCTTAAAGCAAGTTCCACAAGCCTTGAAAAGAGCCTTCTTTTCAGACATTTTGAACAGAAAAAAGTCAAAAACTGAGTAGGCACTCAGGGAGACTCCCTTACACACGAAGTGCGGTGAAAATCTGCGGAGAACTGCCTGAGCTGGGAAGGTTCTAGAGGGTGAGAACAGCTGATTGGCTGAGGCTACTATTTCAGGTCTTTTTACATAATGAGGTAGATAGGCTGCTAAGTTTTGGGCCTAGCTAGGCCTTTAGGTTTTTCCAGCCTACTACAAGAAAGTTTTTAGGCACTGCTATTGTATATATTTTTACCGTGGGAGTCCCACCTCGACGACTGGGAATGATTCAGGCATGTGAATCTATGAAAGATACCCCAATACTGGATAACCTCTCTACATTCTGCTGAAAGGGTCAAACCAAGAAATTCTCACTGCTCAGGAGCCATGCCGACAGCTGCAAAGATTAAGGATCAGGATGCCAGACCTGGCCTTGGGACATAGTCAGCAGCGAAGGAATCGGCTGCAATGGAAGTGGAAGCTCTGTGAACCAAAACTGTTTGGGCCATGCAGGAGCTATCAAAATCATCTTACAAGGTTCCGCTTTGAGCTTCTTGAGAAGCCTGGGGATCAGAGGAATGGAGGGAAAATCGCAAACAAATGCGCCCGACCAGGCCATCAAAGCATTCCCCAAAGATCCCAGATGGTGAAGCCTGCTTGGGTAATATTGCCATTTCATTCTCCGGGTTGGCAAAGAAATCTATGGAAGCCCTGCCCCATCTGCGAATAACCTTCTGCAGAGCGGATTGGTCTAGTTCCCATTTGTGGCCGACTGGAAAAATGAACTCACTATTGCCCCCCACCCCCACTCCCTTTTAGGAAAGATTATTTTTTTGTTGTAAAGGCCGGGCCCAGGAGAATGAGGTCCATGGGGCCAAAATTGACACAGAAAAAGGGGGTCAGGTGTCCCCTTTCCCGAATAAATAAAATAAAATAAAAAAAGAAAGGCTTTGCAAATTCCAGGTACGCTGTTGGTTGGGAGATGAAGTCCCCCTGGATGCGGAGGATCCTTGGGGGGCCAAAAAGACCTCCTGGTACCTCCAGTAAATCCAACAATAAATGATTGCTAAAAGCTTGTCAGAGGCCCCCACCCCCTTTCTCCTACACTGTGAAAAAGAGACTACTAGTTAAAAAAACCTTGGGAATTCACTGAAAAATTCAAAGGTTACATGGGCGTTTTGATAGCAAACGGAAAAAAACCTTAGAAATGTGAGGTCATAAGCAGTGCACTACGGGGTCACGAATTCTAGTTAGCTTAGCTAAGTAGAACTGCTGAATTTCACTGGCTTTGTATGAGGGAAGCCTGACTAATTGTAAAGTACCTGTAACCTTTGCTTTTTTTCGTGTGTGTGTGTGTGTATATATATATATATATATATATATATATATATATATATATATATATATATATATATCCAACTCTCTTCGTCCGACGCCAACATGTCTCAGCCCCAATCTCCGGACTTTTACAAGGACGAACAAGCCAAACCCAGGTATAATGCAAAAAATCTGTGCTTTATTCCATAGAAAAGGATAACACCCAGCAAGCCCGCATGACGCGTTTCGCCTCTAGCCAGAGGCTTGATCACATGATATGCTGCTGCAAGTGAAGAGGGAACTTATAGAGCTGGAAATAGAGGGTGGCGCTTCCGATGTATACAGCCTACCCATTTAACCTTTTGTTTGCATGTGACCTGGGGTGGCTAATTAATCTGTTGTCCTTCACACAATTGTTGACATAGTGTCATAATTCAGTAATAATATGACAATATTAACAACCACCAGAGCAGAACTGTGCAAATTACGCAATACGTAAATTAAATTAGACATACTACATATATTGTAACAATATCTTATACAAGAGGATATTTTTTGTTAAAAACTTATTGTTTACAATGATTGACAGTGTCTCAATTGATAAAAAGGCTACAACGGGCTACAACGCCTAGCAGCAAATATTTATGCAAACTAAGCAATATAAATAAAGTTCATTTAAAACTTCATTATTTTTAGGTACAAAATCCCTTCATCCATGTAGTACAGTTAAAAAACAATTATTTACTATATATATATATATATATATATATATATATATATATATATATATATATATATATATATATATATATAATATTATAAGAAATCCTCCAGGGTCTCCGCACGTGGGCAGGACTATTCCTTGCACATGACTATTGGTTAGGATTCCCCTGGAACAGAAAAATGGAGACACTGGATTTACCCATGTCAACGGAGGTTATATTTACTCCTAATAACTCCATGCAGTTGTATATACTCCTAATAACTCCATGCAGTTGGGGAAATCTCTTGGCCCCAGCTAATGCTGGGAATTGAACGTAACGCCATTGCTGGCTAAATTTAAATAGCAGCTGACAGCTTGGGGTAAGCTCCTGCTCCTAATCATAGAAAGGGTGACCATTTACAAAATGATTTCTCTTCCAGAATTGCTTATTATCTTACATAAGTATTTCCTTTGCCCTCTCCATTTAACAACTAGTAGTGTAGGCGTGTTTCTTATTTGTGTGGGGGCAGGGTTACCACATGTTGCATTTGCTAAATGTGTCCTGTCATCATGGGATGGGGATTGAGAGTACCAAATCTCCAACTATATTACTGGACTGTGAAGGTGCACACCATCAAAGACTGGTTGTTTGGTGAGAGACAATCCTGCTATTAGACTTGAACTGAAATGGTTGGAGATAGTTGATGCTTTAGACAAACTACTAGAGCATCGCCTGCCAATCTCATAGCTACCTATTGAACGATTGTTTAAGACCTTCAAATGGATTGCAATGATGAAAAGCTAAATTGACCCCCCTGTGTAGTGAGCATAGATGTCCTAAGTCTCATGGCTTAACCCCTTCCATGCTGATGACGGCCCCCATCCGTCATGCATTACAGTGCTCGTGTGCTGATGACGGCTGGGGGCCGTCATGAAGCCATTGATTCTTTAAAAGCCTAGCACACGAGGAAAATCGGCCCAGCATGGAAGGGGTTAAAGGATTTAAGCTCTGGGACAGAACTGACATTTTGACTTTAGGAGATAGCTGGGGTTCTTCGCTAATGAAGGAATTTGGGGCAGAGTATAACCTACATAAAACACAACTTTTTCATTTCCTTCAGATAAGAAATACACTTGAGTTGTACAAAGAGCCCCTTAATCCCATCCTAGACTATAACCCACTTGAGGGCAAATTAGTTTATCGAATGCGTCCCTCCCCCCCCTCTCCCCCTCACCCACCCACTCTCCCCCCACCAGAGTTCCCCTCAAGAGGCCTGCACTGGTGTCAACTCGGTTGGGTATGGCTTAGGAATGTCCACAAATTTGACTGTTTCAATCCCAGGTCCATGTCATTTTATGAGTGCTTGGTTACCTCAAATGTATTACCTGACCTCCGAAAAGCCCTTTTGGGTGTTCACCAGGTATGGGATGGGTCAAGTGGATAGATTGCGGTTTCATTATGGTTGCTTAGATGCCAGGAAGAATATTGCTAAACAATAGTGAAAACCTGCAGAGTGGCTACCAAGGACGAACTACTGGCCCTGGCGGAAAACACTATTTATAGAATTTGAGGCTGCAAAGACCAGCTTAAGATGCTATCTTCTAAATGGCTGCACCACTCACAGGATTTATTGCCAAAGACCTCGATAGTGCATTTCGAGAAGCGAGCTGTAATGCCCGGATGCAATTTTTCATTTTTACGGGGGAGCTGCGTTGTTCATTATGGTGCACAGTCAGTGATGCTACTCATCATTATGCTACTCATCATTATGCTGTCAACTTATTTTGTTACTAGCAGCCCGTCCCGACCTTGTCCGGGAGCAATCAGGCTTCCCTGACCCCCGCCCGCCCCGACATTGTCCAGAAGCCCGGGCCCCCGCCCGGCCCGTCCCCCGCCTGCCTTGACATTGTCCGTGGGTCCCCTTACCGCAGCCGCCGCTCCTCCCCCGCGCTCCTCAGTTTACCGGTCCACCGCTCCTCACTGCCGCTGGTCACCGCTCCTCCGGCCTGTCCGCTGCTCCTCACGTCACCGCTCCTCCCCGCGCCATGCCCGCCACCTCACCGCTCCTCCCGCCTGTCCGCTGCTTGTCACCTCACCGCTGCTGGTCACCGCTCCTCCGGCCTGTCCACTGCTCCTCACGTCACCGCTCCTCCCCCGCGCCATGTCCGCCACTCCTCGTCGCGCTCCTGGACGCCGCTCCTCCCTGTGCTCCTGACGTGAGCACGCACGTCGCGGACGGCGCTACTTCGGAGGGACTACTTTTTTTTATGTACATTTTTTAAATAACATTTTTTTTTTGAATTTATATAGCCTATAACCATCTGCACACCTTGACGATTCCAACCGTGTATCGGGTGTGTGGATTGGCGCTGTGGTTTCCGAGTTTACCCGCCTCAAAGTTCTTCCTTTATTATAGTAGTATAGATAATTAAACAATTAAAAAAAATGAAAAAATTGCAAACAATCTCTTTATTTTAAGACTTCTTTTAAATCAATGCAAATTACATTACACTTTATAACTTAAAGTCCTACAATTTAACCAGGACGCTCCTTCGCTGGAGCAGCTGTGCGCCTAATAAAAAATATTAACATAACATAACAACTTAACCTACAATAATAAAAATAGTATTAATATACTTAAAAATAGTAGTAATATACTTAAATGCAATCACACAAAACTTAGCATAACAGACCTCCCTCACGTTTGTTTGCTGAGGAACGAAATGTTAATATAATGGGTAATACTGCAATTAAAAAAATGGGTTCCCACCAGGTTCAAGTAGCAATATCAGTATGAAAATACTTAACCATTTTAAAATAGTTTTGTACAAAGAAGGAAAGTTTTATTTACCCAGTGAGCATCTGTTCTTGGCATGTAGAGCTGTAGATTCCCTAGGTAATATTCCCTAAGAAGTAGCCCCTATTTTGCGTGTTGAATGTGCTCTAGGGGGTATTGTCAAGGTTCTTATCGCTTACACAACATGTTTGGATACATTTTATGATCCATCTTGCAATGCCCGATTTAGAGCTGTGATTGCCTTTGTGTGGTGGCGAAACACAAGAAAAAGCTGTTTTGTTTGACAAAATGTTTTGTTCTTTCTACATAATATTAGAGCTCCTCTAACATCTTGTGTGTGTAGAGCGCGTTCTGCTATAGAATCAGGTTGAGGGGAGAACACAGGTAGCTCAAAGGATTGATTGATGTGAAAAGCAAAACCCACTTTAGGTAGAAATTTGAGATTGGTTCGAAGAACCACCTGGTCTCTGAAGTTGAAAGAAAGGATCTTGGGTAGTTAGTGCCTGGAGTTTGCCATCTCTTTAGGGAAGTGATCAGTAAAGCAACCTTCCAGGGGAGAAATTGTAATTAACACCAGTGCATCAGTTCAAAAGGTAGAGCCATTAGCCTTGTTCAAGTTCCATACTGGTGCAAGTGGAACTCTTGGTGGTATTACTCTTTTTAGTCCTTCCATAAAGGCTTTAATGACTGGTACTCTGATTAGAGATACATATCGGTTCTCTAAGTAAGCAGCTACTGCTGCTAAATGCAATCTAATGGATGTATAAACTAATCCAGATTGCTGCAAGTGTAAACGATAACATATGATGATTTGTGCTGAAGCATCAAGGAGGTTGATATTGTTATTATTACAGTAGATAACAATACGTTTCCACTTTGCTGCATAACACGCACTAGTAGTAGGTCTCCTAGCCTCCTTTAGGATGTTCATACAGTCTGGTGGTAATTGTAAATAACCAAACTGACTTCAGGAGCCAAAACGCCAGGTTGAGTACCTTTGGGATTTAGATGCCCGATTTCTCCGTGGCTCTGAATGAGGTGACTAGTTGAGATGCAGCTTTTGGTGTGGAACTACTGAGAGCTCTAACAGGGTGGTGAACCAAGGTTGACTTTCCCATGTGGGAGATATGAGAATTAGTTTGAGGATATTTGTCTGAGCTTCCAAACTACATGCAGAATGAGAGGGAGAGGCAGAAAAGCATAGGCAAATATCCCTGCCTAGTGCATACATAGGGCATTGCCTTTGGAGAGTGGGTGTGGGAAACTGGAGGCGAAACTTGGGCATTTTGATCTGTGGCCAACAAGTATATGTTAGGAAACCCTCATTCCTGAAAGTAAGGAATAAGAATTTGGGGATGAAGTTCCCATTTGTGGATATGTTGCCTCGGTCTGCTGAGAAGGTCTGCAATTTGATTGTTTACTCCTGGAAGGTGGTGTTCTGCTAGGAGATAATGTTTGTAATTTATGGCTCATTTCCAAATGGCTTGTGGTAGGCGTGACAGTGGAGAGTGTTTTTCTATGTAATATATATGTGAGTTTGAAAGGCTTGGATCGCTAGAAACACTGCTAGTAGCTCTAGGTGATTGGTATGAAAGCTCCTGTACTTTAGAGTCCATAATCCTTAGATTGTGTGACTTGTAGGTGAGCGCCCCAACCAGTGAGCGGCACCGTCTGTGGAGCAGGATCTAGAAAGGGCCGCCCTCTAGAAGAGACCACTGCAGAGCGAAGGGTGCGGCTGCCTACCAACACTAGATCGGTTAATCAACCCTGCGCCTAGTTCCACTAACTTCCTAAGCATTCTTGAAGGGGACGCATGCGAAGTCTTGAATGGGGAACAATGTAATGCAAGACGCCATCATGCTCCGCAGTTTCATGGACTCTTGCTGGCAATGATTGGTTAGGCTAAAATTGAGCAAGAAGGGACTAAATGCTGTGAATTTGGTCTGTATTGTGAGAGGCTAGAGCTTTGTGGGCATCTATTGTGGCTCTCAATATATATTTTCATGTTGGAAAGCTGTAGATGAGACTTCAATGTATTCACTATAAACCCTAGTTGGTGGAGTAAGTGAATAGTGGTTTGAGTGTGTTGGAGGCACTTTGGTAAGTACTGGCTTTGATAAACCAGTCGTTCAGGCATGGGAAGACATGGATGTGCGGTCTTTTCAGATGTGCTGCAACTACTGGCAGGCATTTGGTAAATACCCTGGGAGCAGTGGGGACTCCAAACGGAAGCACTTTGAATTTGTAATGGTGACCCGCTATGATGAATCTGAGGTATTTGCGAGGAGAGGGCTGAATTGGAATATGGAAACATGTGTCTTAGGTCTAGAGTAGACATAACATTGTTGAAGTGTTACCATGCGGAAATGCTTTGACAGTAAGTAGAGGTTTAGTTCTCAGATCCAGAAAAGGTCTTAAGGAGCCATACTTTTTGTGATGAGAAAGTACAGGGAGTACACTTCTGTCCCTTGATGTTATAACAGCACAGGTTCTATGGCTCCTTTGGAGAGGGGAGACTGTACTTCTTGCTGAAGTAGATGTAAATGTTCTGGTGACATTTTGTGAGAACATGGTGGTGTGTTTGGAAGATTGTTGGTAGGCTCCATGCAATAACCATGTTGGATATTTCCTAACACCCATTGTCTGTGGTGATAGATTGCCAAATGAGGAGGAATTGTAGAAGATGTCCCTCGACAGGTGTTAAATGATCGGGGGAAGTATAGGCAAGTCACTGCTTGTTGGGGGAGAGAGCATTACATGGTGCAGAACCCTTGCCTCGACCTTTGTTATTGTTACCTCTATATCCTCCTCTAAAGAAGCCCCTTGTAGAGGAAGATTGATTGCTGTCCTAAGAGGTGGCAGTATTATCCAAGGACATGGTTTTGACCCCCTCCCCCCACGGTAGGAGCGACAAAAGGAGCCCCGATTAGGGGACTGCAGGGATCCAATAGACCTTGCTACCTATGTGTCTTTTTAATGTTCCAATGATTTATCTACTTTAGGCCCGAAAAGATGTCAAAAGGAATATTTCCAATAGACTGTTGCACTTCTGGTTTGAAACCAGAAATCCTCAACCATGTAGGTCTTCTTAATAACACACTAGTGTTTATTTCTCCAGCTGCGGTGTCTGCAGCATATAAAGAGCATCTTATTGAGGAATTGGAAATAAGATTTCATTCCTGAACTGAATCCTGGGTTTTTGCTTTGTGTTCAGCTTGGAGGTGTTATAGCAACTGCTCCACTTCGACCCAGTGTGCCCTCTAATATCTAGCCAACGGGACCAGAGTGCTGGCAATGGTTAATGATTTGCCACTTGGGCGGCTACCGGTTTACTAGAGGCGTCTAAACGTTTTGACTCTGTCTGGAGGAGCAGCATCACCTGTAGTCTGTGAATTGACCTGTTTATGGGTATTAGAGAATTACAAAGAGTGTAGAGGTAGTGGACCTTTAATAAAGACTGGAGTGTGAGTAGCCCTATGTGTGGAATTGAGGTTTTCAAATAGGAAATCTTCCTCCAAAGATTCCTTGTGTAACTGCACCCCATGATATTCTGCAGCTCTCGCACGTAATTCTATATGTCCTACAGGGGAAGACTTTGCAGGGTAAAGATCTGTGCCATTATCTGTAGGAGAATCTGTGTGCTAATCCTTCCAGGGACTTATCGGCATAATATTGCCCCCCTCACCCTCCCCATCATCATCATCATGATCAGGTGGTGGAGAGTTAGTTGGTGTAATTAGCAAATGACCCAAAGGTGGAGAGGTTGGTGTTGGTAATGTGGTAAAAGAGGAGGTGGAGGACTGTTAGTACCCACATTCATTTTCTTGAAAGGAATGAAGAAAGGTTCTCCTAACTCAGGTTTGCGTTTTTGAGACGACTTAGTAAAAACATGTCCTGTATTAGGATTTATGTGGAGTTCTTTCTGTTTTGGGTCCGATTTGGGTGTAGGGGCTTGAAAAATCGGATCCTGTCGCTTCGGGCACACAGACTAAATTTTGGTATTGAGAATTTCAGTGCCGGGGAGGAATCACTTCTTGTGCCGAAGGCTTCGATGCCGAATGGGGTTTTGACTTCAGCGTCAAGGATTTCAGCTCCGAATCAGTTTTTGACTTCAAGCCTGAAGGTTTCAGCTCTGTGCCAGTCCAAAGGCGGGCGTGGGACCGAAGCCTTTTGTTTCGGGGGAATTTGATTTTTGGTAAAGGGGCGTTCGGTACTCATGGTACTTCGACTTTGTGGTAACTCTTCTTCCGAATGAGTCTGATTCTACGATGGAAGGAAGCAAGCTCCTCTTGTTCTTCCTTGGCCCCTTGTGCGTCAAATTCTTGCTTGGATTCTTCACCAAAGATGTCCGGCGTGTATTTGATGTCTTGACTCTGCATCTCGCAACGTCGAGCCAGACTATCAGAGCGTTTTCTTTGTTCGGAAAGACCAGCATGTGTCACAGTCTTCTTTGTTGTGCTCCGGAAACCAGAACAAGTTGCACACTTCGTGTGAGTTGGTCCGCGGATAATTCGCTTGGCACTAAGGGCAGAATTGGAATAGAGTCAGTTCTATCGACTGAGAGGTTGGCCGACACGGGAAGGACAGACGGCCTTTTCGATGATCAAAATAGGGTTTTCTCCTCGAGGGATACGATACGCGGGGAAGTGGGATATACGTTCGAAACAATATTGACACGGGTAGAGTGGATTGTGCACCAAGGGGAACCTGCAGAAACTGTTTCGCATATCGCAGCAATACACATCCGCACCTGATGGCGGAAAAAAACCCAATCCAATAATGGCGTCTATGCCCATGCGCACGATCACCGAAAGGAGGCGTCACCTACCTTCTGACTGGAAAAACGTCTTCGAAAACAAACAACTTGCAAACATCCGGAACCAACACTACATGGCAGGATTATGCAAAGCATGTGATCTAAAGCTCACATGCCTCGAACAACAACGTTATAAATTACCAATAGTAAAGTCCATAAAACCATTAAATAACGAAAACAGTGTATTTAGAGATAAAAAAAAGTAAACAATGAGCACCTCTTTGAAATTACGTACGGGTCATCATCAATATGAGTTATTGTTGATTTCCTATTTCTAATTACACAAATGGCCAATTCAGAGAAATTTTGTGAGATCTCCTTTACTTAGAATGTCAAAAAGAGATATCTTGTTAATGGAACATTTATGCTAGCATCAGAAGTTGCTAAATAGACGACTTATGTCTGTGAAGTGATAGGCAGATATCTTATGGCAATCTCTGAGAACCCATTTAAATGCATATATCACTCCATTTTTCAACACACTGAAAGCTTAGCATTTAAGCAAAACTTGACAACATACTTTTTGAGTGAAGGCTTTTGTGCTGTGTCCTCTTCATCTGTGTCACTGCTGATAGTAATCACACTCACTGCTGGACTCGGGGAATCTGCAATGATGATAGTTTGCCGTTGCTTGTTTGATATGGAGGCCTGTGGCATGTCCTGCGTGACCACTGATGTGCAGCAGACTCTTTGCTCACTCTCTGTTTTACTATGATTGTCCTGTGTTGCTACACAAAGTTCAGATGCGACAGCCTTCACATTGCTAGGTATCTTTGGAGATGTAAGTGCTGCATTTTGGATATTGGTATTGTGTAATGCGTTGCTCCTAGAAATAAGGTAAAATGTTTTAGTTAACATGAATTACATCTTCAGTAAAATAGTGAAAAGGTATCTTTTTAAAAATTCCATACAGATTACTTCACAAGACAAATATTTGAAAGGGAATTATCGTCCTGCTTACTTGAGCAAGTTTGCGACACAGATTTCTGGCTACTTCCCTCCTATAATTACTCATCTCTGAGATAAGTGAAGCAGAAGAATATTTGCTATAGGCAGAGGTAAAGACAGAGCGGAGTAATCTAGAATCTAGATGTTCATTCCATAATATGAAGAGGTGCTGCCACTGCAAATTAAATGCCTCTGATCTGGGTATCTTGCAAATTCAGAGGATTTACAGAAACACATGTTAATATTGTTTCCAATAGGATAGATTTATATGTCAAACCTGAATTCAAAAAGCACTGCCAGAGCTTAATGGATTACTCCGAATCATACCAGCCTTAAAGTACCTTTAGTTCCAATATGAAGGGGCGCAATGCACCCAGCATTAATATGTGACCATAAACCAGCCCTAAAAAACACTGAGATGAGATGTATACTTTTGAGACATACACATTTTCGGGGTAATTTCGCCATCTATAGTAACCAAGCAGTTAAAGGGAGGTCTACAAAGTTCATAGTCTATCAACAGGAAATATATGGATGAGGGTAAAAATGCCACAATGGATAAGTGCTGAAGTCACTTTTGAAAAAAAGATAATTGAGGCAAGTTTCCCTTAGGCAGACTAAGTCGATTAAAGCAAGTTAGAGAGTCTACATTCGAAATGCAGCATGAATGTACATTTTCATGTAACATTTTAGTGAGAAGTAGCCGCCATATATGCAGGTTTTTTACAGGCAATGCTTTGTGCCTACCACATTCAATTGGAGCCCAGTGGGGTGTTGTGTAGTTCCTAAAAATACATAGGATCTCCGCATTTAGAAAACAAACTAAGAGATTAGTGTCCAGACTGTTTCCAGAAACCCCCCAAAGGATTTGTTAACCTTTAGACCAGCTAGCTCACAGTACCACCATAAGCCCCTTAACCTTACCAAGGAGCAAACAGTTTCTGGCAACTATCGAACATGACAACCCTTGATCCTTCAGGGATCGTGGAAACAAAGCAGTACTTTTCGCTCAGTCAAACGTGCTCACTTAGTCTGAGCGAAAAGTACTGCTTTGTTTCCACGATGAAATTGATTTTTTAGAAACTGGGAAGCATGTTCTAACAGAGCCGTAGTTTACAAACAATTTATCAGCTTTTCTAATGGATTTTGTTCCCTCCAAATAGAACTTGGGAACCCTGTTGAGGTCTAATGAATGAAGAGACCTTTCCGTTTGAGTAGCAGGATTGGGAAAGAAAGAGGGTAGAGAAACTGTCTGATTTACAAGGAAATCGGACACTACCCAGGGCAGGAAGGAAGGGCAAGTTTGCATAACCACCCTAGTGTGTTGGAAAACCTTATACAGTTCCTTAGAACAGAGTGCTTGTATTTCACTCACTCTGCGTTCTGATGTAATCGCCACTAGAAAAGCTACTTTCCATGTAAGGTGTTGTAATTCGCCATAGGAATGGGTTCAAATGGGGGACCCATCAATTTGGACAAGACTAGATTCAACTCCCAAGGCGAAGGAGGTCAAACAAGCAGATAAACGTTGTTCAACCCCTGTAGGAAGTCCTTCACCACCTGAAGTTGAAAGAAAGAAGGCTGGTTAGGTAATTTACGATATGCCGTGATGGCCGCCAAATACACTTTTATGGATGAATACTTTAACCCAGATTTGGCCAATTAGAGCAGATACAGCAAGATGACATCTTCTTGCCCGTTAATTGGACTCCAACCATTACAGATACACCACAAGTAAAACCTTTTCAATTTAAGAGCGTATGAGGTCCTTGTTGATGGTCTCTTGGACTCCCTCAAAATGTCCAAGCAGTTCGGAGTGAGGTTCAAATGTCCGTACTGCAGGACTTCAGGAGCCATGCTGCCAAGCTGAGCGAGGGAAGGCTGGGGTGCAGAATCTTCCCTCCCATTTTGGTGAAAAGGTGCGGCCTGCACGGGAGTCTCCGATGCGGGTGAACCGAGAGGTGCAATAGGTCCAGATACTACCATTGGCGAGGCCAGTCCGGTGCTAGGAGGATCATAGTCATTCTGGATCAGATACGTTGGGCCACAACCTTCGGAATGAGAGGGAGGGGCGGAAAGGCGTATGCAAACGTCCTTGACCAGACTATCAAAAGAGAATTCCCCACGTTCCTGGTCGGTAAAACCTGGATGCGA
Organism: Lissotriton vulgaris; assembly: GCF_964263255.1. Classification (NCBI taxonomy): domain Eukaryota; kingdom Metazoa; phylum Chordata; class Amphibia; order Caudata; family Salamandridae; genus Lissotriton; species Lissotriton vulgaris. The sequence goes on along the minus strand of NC_141687.1, from coordinate 674,625,381 downwards.
AGGCGTGGCATTTTCGGTTTTGATCGCCTGCAGAGAGATCGATGAAAGGATGAACCCACTGATGAAAAATGTCAGTCACAACTTCGTCGTTGAGCACCCAGTCTTCTTGTTCCTCGAAGTGACGACTGAGGGAGTCTGCTCGCACTTTCTGGTCTCTTGGCAAATGCACTGCCGTGATTGATAGGTTCCTGGCTAGCAGCCAGTACCAGATGGCCTGGGATTCGAGAGAGAGGGCGAGAGCGTGTCCCACCTTGTTTGTTTAGGTAATACATGATGGTTTTATTGTCCGTTTGTATCAGGATCGATTCGGACTAAATCGACAGGTTGAAAAGCCTGGAGGGCTAAATGATATGTCTGCTCTCTGCTGGTCCATCTGTCCTGAGTTTGCAGTTGCCCCAGATGCGCTCACCTACCCTGAAATGACGCATCCTTGATCAGAGTTTGTTTTGGCAGAGGTTGACAGAATGGGACTCCCACCAGAAGGTTCTGTGGCTGCAGCCACCAGAGAATGGACGTCTTCGCTGTGGAAGAGAGGAAAGTCCGGTCGATCCACTGACCTGAGTACTGGTCCCATTTGTCCTCCAGATCTTGTTGCAACGGTCTCATCAGCTATCTGGAGTTGGGTATGAGAAAAATTCAAGAGGCCATCTACCCCAGCAGAGAAGCCACTTGCCTTACCGATGGCTGATGAGTTGGAGGATGTTGCTTTTGTCTCTCATTGATGACACTCTCCTCCGAAGGAAACACTTTTCCTAGGTCGGAGCTTAAGGTGGCACCCAGATAGTGGAGCGATTGAGTAGGTTTCAGAACTGATTTGTCCACGTTGACATGCAGGCCTAAGCGTTGAAGGAGATCCATGCAGATGTAAAGGTGTTCCTGCATCATGTGGGGGGGATGATCCCTTCAACAGCCAGTCGTCCAGGTACGGCTACACGAAGAGACCATGGCGATGTAATGCTGCTGCTACTACTACTACTGCCATGCATTTCGTGAATACCCTCGGGGCAGACTTTAGGCAGAGAGGTAAGACCTTGAACTGGTAATGTTTCACGCCCACCATGAATCGCAGGAACCTACGATGCCGTTGTGCGATTGGGATGTGGAAGTACGTATCTTGGAGATCCACCAAACACATCCAATCACCTTTTCTCAGATGTGGAAATATTTGATGGAGTGAACTTGCTCAGAGAAAGTAGATCTAGATTTGGTCTGAACTTGTTCGGCTGGTCTTTTTTCTGAACAAGGAAGTATATTGAGTAAACTCCCTTTCCTCTCTGTGCAGGAGGGACCTCTTCTATTGCTAGTTTCTTGAGAAGGGCTGACACTTCCTGATGCAGGAGTTCTAGATGTAGAGGACGGGATTTTACCGGATGAATGCCACCAGGGGACGCGCAAAAGCGTAGTGCGTACCCATTTTTCAGTATATTCACCACCCTCTGGTCTTTGGTTATGTTGCACCACTCTTGAATGTAGTTTGAGATACTTCCTCCTACTGGAGTGTGCAACGATGCAGAAACTCATTGCTTCCCTTAAGTTTTTGTTGCGGAAGAGGACTGCTGTTGGTGTCCTCTTACTATCGAGGAACGATGGCCTTGATACTGGGACTTGTTCTGCTTGGTTTGCCACCGTTGGGGGGGTTTGAACCCTCTGTTGATAATTTTTCCGATTGTAGGACCCACATAGTCGTTTACACTCCTTTTTCTTCTCCAGGCCCACCGCCTTTAAGGTGTCCAACTCAGCTTTCATTCTGGCCATTTCCTCATCTGTGTGCGTTCTGAACGAGGTGCTAGAAAACTGAAGATACAGGATGCGTTGTTGCACCTCCAGTTTCAACGCTGTGAGGCGCAAACAGGAAGACCTTCGCGGACATATGCCATGTGCATAAGAGTGAGCCACGAGAGATGCACCATCCGCTACAGTGCTGATTACCTGGTTGGCCACCAGCCCACTTTCCTTGAGGATCTCAGAAAAATCCTGTTGATCCTCCATTGGGAGTTTGTCCTTGAAGCGCTCCAGTGAATCCCATAAGGACCTGTCATAACGGCCCAGCAGAGCGTGAAGAGAAGACGCTGCAGAGCTGCAAGCCTTCCGTGTCCAAGAATCCTGTGCTCTACTCTCTTTATCCGGAGGAGCTAAGGAGGAAGACGCAACTGGGTGTGTCTTTTTTGCTGCTGCGACAATGACAGAGTCCGGAGGTGGATCCGATTTGAGAAAAAGAGGATCTGATGCAGCCGGTTTATATTTCTTCAGGATCCAAGCTGGAGCTGCTTTAGCAGATGATGGAATGAGGAAGATGTATTATAACCGCTCAAGGATACCAGGGACCAAAGAAAGCAATGGCCTAGTAGCCGACATGGCTATGCCCAGCTTCTGAGCTCCTCTGGTGAGAACATTGTGAAAGGTGTTCACATCAACAAAAGGTGACACCCTAGAAGGAGGACTATCTGTAAGGGTAGGTGGGTAATCCCTTTTGGATGAATGCGTCGAAGAGGAATACTAAGATGGAGTTCGCCGCCTCTTGGGATGACCCCGAGTCGACCTGTGTTCAGGGGATCTGCCCCTGTTCTCTGGTCCGAGTGACGCTGCAACAGTGATCTGGGCAGTGGACTGGAATAGTCCGTAGGCCGCTGGGCGTGACCCGAGGGTACTGTCTGCCAATGATGGAGAGGTTGCAGCCATCCAGGCGAAAGATGGATTGAAGGAGAGACTCTTGGCGATAATCTTAGAGGCTCAGGCAAATGAGCAGAAGAATTGCGTGACAACGAAATCGTCTGGGGGTGAGCTCTGAAAGGAATGAGAGGACACTCTTGGTAACAAAAATACCATAGCAGTAGGTACAAAAGAGAAAGAAAAGGCCTAGGCCTCATTCCCTTTTGTAGCATATCACCCTCTTTTTGCAAGAGAGACCAAACTTAGGCATCGGCCAATTAGAAGTGCCTCATCCCATAGAACCCCTTCTGAAGGAACCTCATAGCCTCAGATTTTCATAGCCGTTGTGTAACAGTCACCATATCTGCTGTAGGCTGAGCTTTCCTCAGGGAGGTGGGTGGGCGCATGGGAATCTATGAAAGTTACCAATACTGGGGAACCAAAGTTACAGGTAAGTAACTTGTTTTCTTACCCCAGTATTGGAAATTTCATAGATTCCCATGCTTTTGTATCAGAGTAGCAAGCAGTTAGCAATAAAAAACACATTTCGTGTAATAAATACATTGCAATAGCCAACATGACAAAGATACAAAATGTGTAAAATAACGGAAGGTGGGACAGAAAGGAAAGCTCACCAATTATTGGAAGAGGTTCCTCAGGACAGCCTGGCCCACTGCCGCATCCTCTTGCTGTAAGGATTCCAAGCAGTAATGCTTAGTAAAGGTGTGAACCCTGCTCCAGGTAGCAGCTCTGCAAATGTCCTTAATATGCACCCCCGCAAAGAGGGCTGTTGAAGAAGCCACTGATCTTGTGGAATGTGCCCGAACCCTGCCAGTCAGTGGTTTCCCTGCTGCAGTATGGCAATGTAGAATGGAACTTGTAATCCATCTTGCTATCCCCTTTTTTGACAGCGGGAGACCTTTGCTTGGACCACCAAAAGCAACAAACAATTGAGAGGATTTCCTAAATCCTTTCGTACGATCCAAATAGAATTTTAATCGTTGTACATCCAGAGAATGCAGCCGCTTTTCCGCTGGAGTAGCCGATTGAGGAAAGAATGCTTTCAGAATAACCAGCTCGTTTAAGTGGAAGTCCGAGGGTACCTTGGGTATGAACATAGGGTTAGTTCTCAAGAGAACAGTGTTCCTTTTAAATTGTAGGAAAGGCTCCTGGATTGTAAGAGCCTCCAATTCTCCAATACGTCTTGCCGATGTGAGGGCGAGAAGGAGAGCCAATTTCCATGAAAGGAACTTCATGTCAGAACGATGAATTCATTCAAATGGGCTTTTCATGAGTTGAGTGAGGACTAGATTTAGGTGCCAAGTAGGAGGCGGAGGCCTCATGCTGGATAGACCAGGAACAAGCCCTTAAGAAATTGTTTAACAATCCTGGAAGACCACAACGAAGGTCCAGACCCAGACCGTCTGTATCTCAAAATGGCTGCCAAATGAACCTTTATGGAAGAATGGGCCAGCCCCGACTTAGCCAGGGACAAAAGATAAGGTAGAAGCTGATGAGGTTTTGAAGTAAAGGGGTCAATTCCTTCTCTCCTGCACCAAATACAAAATCTCTTACATTTAAAGTGGTAAGTCCTGTTCGTGGAAGGAGCCCTCGCCTGGGAGAGGACCTCCTTAATTTTGTTTGAGATGGGGAGATTCATAAATTCTCGCTGCTCAGGAGCCATGCTGTCAGGTGTAATGACTGTGGATCTGGGTGCCAAACCTGTCCATCGGACATTGTGAGGAGATCTGGAATAGTCCTCAAGGGCAGAAGAGTAGCTAGCGATAGCAGATGGAGCTCTGTATACCAGAACTGTCTCGGCCAAGCAGGGGCTATTAGGATCATCCTGTATGGTTCCACTTTGATCATCCTGATCAATCTCGGGATCAGTAGAATGGGGGGGGTGGGGGGGAGGCGTAGACAAATGTCCTTGACCAGGCTATCGAAAGCGCATTTCCCAATGATCCTTGGTGGTGAAGCCTGCTTGCATAAGACCGGCATTTCTTGTTGGTCGGTGTGGCAAAGATCTATTGTTCGTCTGCCCCACTGGTAAAAGACCTCTTCCAGAACCCGCTGGTTCAGCTCCCACTCGTGACTGACTGAGGATAACTTGCTCAATCTGTCGGCATTTTCGTTTAGAATTCCTGGCAAGTGTTCTGCCTGCAGCAACATTTCATGAAGGATCGCCCATTCCCAGATCTCTTGAGCTTCCTGCGACAATAGGAGAGATCTGGTTCCTCCCTCCTTGTTCACATAATGCATGGCCGTGGTGTTGTCCGTTCTGATGAGCACTTGTGAACCTCCTAGGCGAGGAAGAAAGGCTTGTAGAGCCAGTTTTATTGCTCTTAGTTCCAAAAGATTGATGTGGAGCAGTCGATCGTGAGGAGACCAATGGCCACTGACATGTAGGTCTTGCATCACTGCTCCCCAACCCTCCAATAACGAGTCCGTTGTTACTACTTGAGGAGACGGATCGCTTACGAAGGATAGACCTTGGAGAAGTGTGGCTCACTCGTTAGAGGAGGCAGACCTGGAAGCAGAGGTCAGCCCGGGACCAGGGTTCAATTGCCGGCTTGGCTGGGTCTTGAGCCCAAAAATGTCCATGGACTCGACAATTCTCGCTCCGGTGCCTACTCGATTCACGGGTTCACACTCTGCGACTCTGGGCAATAGCTTGCTTAATCTCCACAACAGCCCCTCGCGGCGGGATGCCGGGCTTTCACCTTTCGGATACCCTGCCGGGGTTATCTCACATGGGAATACAGGACGGGTTCCCTGAGCAAGCGCTTAGAAACCGCTCGTTGATTTGCGCTATATAAATTCCTGTACATTTACATTTACATTTACATTTACTTGGGACAAGTTTCTCTGATCTGTCCACCATAAGGCCACTCTTCTCATCATTGGAGTGACGGTCACTCTGTTGTCAAATGATCCGTGAACTTGTTTCCATTGGATGTCTACTTGTTACTGCAGAGGACGCATTCTCAGTCGGCAGTGAGGAATCAGAGGTATGCATGATGAAATTATCCCTAGCAGAGATTTGTAGTGGCGTACTGAAAGACAACTTCTTTTTTTGTAAGTCCCGAGCCAAGGTCTACAGTTTTTCCCTCCTTTCCAGGGATTGGAAAGCCTGTGAGAGTTTTGAGTCCAGGATGGCTCCCAGGAAACGTGCCTTTCTGGACGGAACCATGGATGATTTGTCTTTGTTTAAATTGAGTACAAGATTTTGAAACAAGTTTGTAAAAGCCTGAACAGCATCCCGCGCGGCTTCCTTGGACGGGGCCTTCACCAACCAGTTGTCCAGGTAGGTGAAGACTTGAAAAGGGTTCCTTCTCAGGAATGCTGCTACTGGTGCCAGCACCTTCGTGAAGATCCTCGGGGCTGAGCGAAGACCAAAGGGTAAAACCCTGAATTGAAAGTGGCTCTTGGCTACTTTGAGTCGTAGAAACCTTCTGTGTGCTGGGTGAATCGGTACAGGAAAGTACGCATCCTCGAGATCGAGCGTGGCCATGAAATCCCCCGGACTGATCAGCCGCAAAATGTCTTGAAGAGAGACCATCCAGAAAGACAGGGAGATGAGATAGGTGTTGAGCTCCCTGAGATCTAAAATGGGGTGCCATTTCTCCAGCGTCTTCTTTACCAGGAAGAACCTGGAATAGAATCCTTGCCCTCTTTGGTCGGAGGGAACCGGCTCTATAGCCCCCTTCCGGAGCATCTGATGAACTTCGAGCCGTAGAAGACCCACGTGTTTTGATGGAATGGTTGCAGAGGGCTTGGGTGGTGGGATTTGCGTAAATTCCAAGGTATGGCCTTTCCGAATGATGTTGAGCACCCAACGGTCGGATGTTATCTTTGACCAATTCCGAAGGTATTTGGTTACCTTGCCTCCAACTGATGACTTCTTGGAGGAGGGAACATAAAGAAGAGCCAGGAGGCCGCTATTGTCGCTTGGACGTATCACGTTCCTGGCGAGCCTGTTTCCCCTTGTTGTAAGGCCTGGAGTAATTAGAGGATTGGCCCTGCCTCTGTTGATAAGGCTGGCGGTATTGCTGGGAACCTGAGCCGTAGGATGAATATCGCTGTTGCTGATAGGATCCTCTGTAGTTCGTACCTCTGCATCTGGACCCTTTAAAAGGAGTCTTGCGGTACTGAAGCGTACCAAAGATCTGGCAGTTTTAGTGTCTTTTTTGATGTCTTGGAGAGTGTCAATTAGCTTTCCGAATAGTGCTTCCCCTATCAAAGGGAAGATCTAGGACCTTATTTTGGATCTCAGGTCGAAACCAGGTTGCCTTCAGCCACCCCTGGGGACGGAGGACTGCAGCCCCAGCCAACGAACGAAACGCCATCGTGGCAATGTCCATGGCACAGTCAATGATCTCCATTGAAGTTGCCTCCCCCTCTTGTAAGATCTTTTCTGCCTCTGATTTCGATTCTGGAGGAAGCTGATCCAGTAACGGAGCGACATCACACCAAAGCTGGCGGTCGTATCTGCCCAATATTGCCAGGGCATTGGCAGCTCGCACCAGAACACTTCCCATCGACGAGAATCTCTTTCCAGCATTGTCCAATCTCCGTCCTTCCTTGTCCGGAGGAGTTGTTAATGGAGCAGAGGGGTTGCGGGATTTCCTCTGCGCCGCTTGCAAAATAACTTCGTCCAGTTTTGGGTGGCCCGTTAAGGCAGCTGGTCCATCGTCAGGTGCTTTGTACTTTTTATCTAGACGCAGTAGTACAGGGACCACCGTTGCTGGGTTTTTCATAGCCTTAAGGCCTTCTTCCCACAGATGTTGCACTTTAGGTATGGACCTTGTCTTCCGATAAGGTTCCTTGAAGTCATACAAGAAACATTCTGTGGCCACCGCAGGCATAGCAAACTTGAACCTGTTAGCTGCTCTTTCCATCAGCTGATGAAAACCCCCTACGTCCGCTGGCGGGGAATCCACCAGACCCAGACATGGGGATGGAGGGTCCGGAATGATGTATTCATCCCATTCAGTAGCTTGATCAGTTTCATGATCCGAATCACGATCCTCATCCGAGGAATCATCATGGCTGTCTGCAGGTCTGGAAGGCTCTTGCGGCATTTTTGCCTGTGGCTGAGGGGACGGCTAAGCAGGTAATTCAGGAGCAGCCGCTGAGGCAGGAGCCGAGACAGGTGCTGGAGGCGCTACTGGAGCCGGAACCAGCCTTGTAGCCTTAGATTTGTAGTCCTGCAGCATCTTATGCAGGACCTGTAGGAAAGAAGATGGTACCGTAACCATATCTTGACCTGAATAATGCTGTGATTGGGCCGCCTGATGATAACCATCTTCTTGGTCATACCCTCCTTTAGAGTCAGTCTCCTGACACTTGACCAGAAGTTGAGAGGGACTATTAGCGCAGCTATGAGTCCTGATCATCCTCATCTGACTCCTCTTCATCAAATAGCAGAGCTGGTGGCAAAGGGGGTTACTCTCCTCGGAGATGTAATCTCGGGCGTAATTCTTGTGACAGAAATAGTAAGGAATAGTTTGTCCTGTAACGAATAGTTTACCTGTCGGTGTAGTTTTGCAGCTTGAAGATCTTTCTGGATTCACTATGCTGTGCATTATTCCGCGATCTGGTGGTTGGGTCCGGATTCGTAGTCTTTTTTCTCTTTTTTTTTTTGTAGCCCAGGTGGGCGTCGACGCCCCACCATTTGGTGCACCTTCATGACGTCGGCACGCTTCCTGCGGAAGCTCCCACCCTTGGGCGTCATCTTCGGATTCTTTTTTCTTTCCTCCTTTGTGGTGAATCCATGGCTATGTGTATTAAAACTTTCCTTCAACGTAAACTTCTTCACGTATATTTGTCTTGTTAAGCGTTCCCATCTTACTCTATGTCCTTCCAACTTCTCCAGCCTCATCTTTCTGGCGGAGGTGGGTGGGTTCGCTAGTGAATCCAGAAAGATCTTCAAGCTGCAAAACTACACCGACAGGTAAGAAACTATTCATTTTGCAGAGTGAATCTTTCTGGATTCACTATGCTGTGCATTGATTTCGTAGCGGTTTTGTCACTCATGTGGCGGCTGGGTGGAAGATGAGCGTTGGTTGTTAAAGATATGTTGAAGCACTCTTTGGCCCACTTGTGCTTCCTTGTTCATCTGCACATCTACGCAATAGTGTTTAGTGAAAGTGTGCACTGAAGCCCATGTTCTGCACATCTACGCAATAGTGTTTAGTGAAAGTGTGCACTGAAGCCCATGTTGCCGCCAGGCATATGTCTTGGATGGGCGTGTTTGCCAGGAAGGCGATTGTTGCCCCTTTCTTCCTGGTTGAGTGGGCTCGTGGCCCCTCCGTGAGCTCCTCACCCGCTTGCATGTGGCAGAGCTGTATTGTTTTTGCAATCCATCTCGCTATGGTGTTCTTAGTCACTGGTCTACCCAGGAGACTCCTTGCGAAGGACACAAAGAATTGTTTTGTCTTCCTGTGTTCTTTCGTCCTTTCTATATAGTGCATTACTGCCCGCCTTGCATCCAGAGTGTGGAGCGCCCTCTCCGCATTTGATGTGGGCTTCTGGAAGAAGCTAGGGATCTGGATACTTTGGTTCATGTGGAATTTAGATACTACCTTGGGCATGAAATGCGGGTCTGTCCTCATCACGACCCTGTCACTGTGTATTTGTATGTACGGTTCTTGCAGCGTTAAAGCTTGTAGTTCGCTCACTCTGCGTAGCGATGTTATTGCTACTAGAAAGGCTGTCTTCATTGTCAGTATTTGTAGTGACGCTTTATGGATGGGTTCAAACGGCGGCTTCATGAGTTCCGTCAGTACCACGTTCAAGTTCCATGCCGGCGGCGGCATCCTCTTGGGTGGCGCTATTCTCTTTGCTCCTTCCAAGAACCTTTTCACTACTCTGGAAGTGAAGAAACTTCTCCCCGTTTCTCCCCTTGTGTATGCCACAATCGCTGCCAGGTGAACCCTCAGCGAGGACGAGCTTAGTTTGGCTTTGATCAGGTGCGTGAGGTATCTGAGTACTGTAGACTCTCTAGTCAGTTTTTTCTCCAGGTTTTTCTTATGGCACCACTGCGTGAACCTCTTCCATTTCTCCCCATAGCACTTCCGTGTACTGGGTCTCCTTGCTTCTCTCAGCACCCGAAGTGTGCTCTCTGGAAGTTTTAGATGAGCAAACTCTAAGTCCTCAGGAGCCACGCTGACAGGCAGAGGCTTTCTGGTTCTGGGTGTAGAACTTGTCCCCCTTCCATGGAGAGAAGGTCTCTTCTTTTTGGGAACTTGTGTGCTCTGCCCTGCGCCATCTCCATAATCTGGGAGTACCAAGTCTGCCTCGCCCATTGGGGAGCCACCAGGATGAGAGTCATGTTGCTCGACCTGCACTTGTTCAGGACTCTGGGGATCAGTGGCGTCGGTGGAAAAGCGTAGGCAAATTTCTTTGACCAGCTTATCCATAGGGCATTCCCATGGGACATTGGTTCCTGTTCCCTCGATGCAAAGTGTTGGCATTTTGCATTCCGGCGTGTTGCAAACAGGTCTATTGTTGGTGTGCCCCACCTCCTGAACAGGTTCTCTGTCTCTTGGTTGTTCAGTTCCCATTCGTGGGACACCGATGCTTGCCTGCTGAGCCAATCCGCTTCCACATTGTCCTTCCCTGGCAGGTGTATGGCCAGCAGGTCTATCCTGAGTGGGATCGCCCATCTCCATATTTCTTGAGCCAAGCTCGACAGAGGGAATGACTGAGTCCCCCCTTGCTTGTTGATGTAAAACATCGTTGTGGTGTTGTCTGTCTGTATCAACACCCTTTTGTTGTAAAGGTGCTTTTGGAAGGCCTTGAGGGCCAGCAACACTGTTTTCAGTTCCAGGTAGTTGATGTGCTTGACCGCATCTCCTGGGTTCCACAGACCCCTCACTCTGAGCCTGTTCATGTGTGCGCCCCATCCTTTCTGGGATGCGTCTGTGGTGATGGTCACAGTTTGGTCCGGTGGCGTTAGAGGCTTCCCCATCGTTATATTCTCCTTCGTCCACCATGTCATCTCCTCCTGCACATTGTGCGTAACAACCACTAGATCTTCCCAACTTCCTTCTGCTTGTGACCATTGTTGTTGCAGCCACTCCTGTAGTGGTCTCATCTTTAGGCGAACATTGGGGACCAGGTGGATGCATGACGCCATCATCCCCAAGATCTTGCTCACCGTCCTCACTGTCAGAACTTGCCCCTTCTGGTAGTGACGTTTCTCCCTCAGCAGGCTGAGTGTTCTCTTCTCGCTGGGTGTCACTCTGCATTCGACAGTGTTGATCAGGGCTCCCAGGAAGATTTTTACTTGTTCTGGGTCCATGGAGCACTTCCTCCAGTGGATGGAGAAGCCCAGGTTTGTGAGCGTTCTTGTGACCTGTTCTGTGTGGGCTTTGCACCTCGTGTAAGAGCTTGCTTTCACGAGCCAGTCGTCCAGGTAGGAGTACACGTGTATACCCTCCCTTCGCAGGTGTGCGGCCACCGCCGCGAGGCATTTGGTAAAGACCCTTGGTGCTGACTTGAGCCCGAAAGCCAGGGTCGTGAACTGATAGTGGTCTTTGTTCACCTTGAATCTTAACAAGTGTTTGTGTTTCCTGTTCATGGGGATGTGCAGGTATGCGTCTTTTAGGTCTATTGTGGACAAGTAGTCCCCGGGCCTTATTTGTGGGATGACCTCTTGCAGGGAAGTCATCTTGAACTTTTGAGTTTTTACGTAGGTGTTCAGGAAGCGTAGGTCCAAGATGGGTCTTAGGCTTTCGTCCGCCTTTGGTACTAGGAAGTAGTTTGAGTACACTCCCTTGTTCCGTTCTCTTTGCGGGACTGGCTCTATGGCCTCTTTGAGGAGCAGTTCTTGAGCTTCCTCCTGGAGCAGGCGCAGTTCTCTGCCCTTGTGACCCCTTCTCTTTGGCCTCCTGCTTGGTGGGTATCTTTCCAACTCTATGCAGTATCCGTGTTGTATAATGTTTAGTATCCACCTACTGGTGTTGTGTGTTCTCTTGAGCCGAGTCCGTGTGAGCCTCTCCTTAGCTGTAGGTGCTCTCCCCCCGGAGGCTTTGGGTGGGTTAGCGCCTCCCTCTTTGTGGAGTCATTTTTGGGGGGGTTGATCACCACCTCTCCGTCTTTGGCCCCGTCCGTTTCCTCTCCCTCGAAAGGACTGGCCCCTATTCTGGGAGCTCCAATTCTGCCTCTGTTGACCCTGTTGCCATTGGTTGTCCCCTTGTTGACCATGGTGGTGCGACTGATGCGAATGTGATTGCTGGTTTCCACCTATACCATTTGGTCTCCTCGTGGGGGTGCCTCTCCGCATCCCCCTGAATTGTAGGGCTCCCATTGATTTGGCTGTCTCATTGTCTTTCTTCAGCTGGGCCAGTTTGTCATCCACCGCTGTTCCGAACAGCGTCTCCCCATTGAAGGGGGTGTTCAGGATGTTGTTCTGTACTTCTGCCTTGAAGCCTGATATTCTGAGCCAGGCCTGCCTTCTCTCAGTGATACCTATGGCCATCAGTCTGCTTGATGTTTCTGCCCCGTCTAGGGCCGTCTTCAGGCATGCGTTTGCTATGTCCTTTCCCCCCTCGACGAGGTGGGCTGCCCTCTGCCTGTACTCCTCAGGCATGTGTTTCAGCAACTGGCTCATCTCATCCCAGTGCTGGTATTGGTGTCTATTCAGGAGTGCGTTGGAGTTTGCCATCCTCCAATGCATGGCCGCATTCCTTTCTATTTTCCTTCCAGTGAGGTCCATCCTCCTGCTTTTCTTATCAGGTGGTGGACCAGATGTGGTTGGCACGTTGGCCCTTCTCCTGGCAGTTGCCGCGATAATAGAGTCAGCTGCCACGGTGCCCTGGATATAAGGGGGGTCCCCGGAGGAGAACTTGTATTTCTTCTCCGTCCTCTGGGTCACCGACCTGCATGTAGCCGGTTCCTTGAAGGCTTCAGCTCCTTGTGCAGTGACGCTCTTCAGCATGGGCAGGAAACTGCTTTTTGTCTGTGAGGGGAGCAATGTTTCCAGCAGGAAGTCTGCCTTTGTTTGTTCCTCCTCCAACTTTACATTGTAGACTGTTGCAGCCTTTTTGACGACTTCATAGTAAGCCCCGATGTCGTCTGGCGGCGAAGGCCTCGACGGATACGTCTCCACAGGTTCCTCGGGGTTATCGGCCTCGAGATCCTGCCATTCTTCGTCTAACGACGCCGAGCATTCTGAGTAGTAGCTCTCGCGGAGGTAATCTCCCTCCGAGCGGTAGAAGTCCTCCTCTTCCCTTTTATCTGTGGGGTTTGGAGTTTTCGGCGGCTCTTCGGCCTCGAAGTCCTCCTGCAACTCTACCTCTACGGCTGGCGCTGCGGTGCTCGAGGCGGCAGTCGCTGTCTCCGAGGGAATCGAGTAGTTCTTCATTTTCTCGTCGAAGTCTCTCTTCCTCTGGAGCATACTCTCCATTTCGGCCTCGAGCCTTCTTCTCTTTTTCTCCATCTCTGCCGCCTGCTCGGCGTCGAGCTTCTCGGCTGGTCTCTTCGACGGCGCCTTCGACGTGGAGGCCATTTTGAGCGTCTTCTCGCTCGCAGGTCCCTTCTCGAGGGCCTGCTTCGACGACCTATGCTTTTCGCTGGTCTTCGTCATCTGGGAGTCCTTTTCAAAGGATCCGCTGGGCTTTTCGGAGGATGCAACTTCGGACGTCGAAAATTTCGTCGCCGGTGCTCCTTTTGAGGACTTAGCCTCTGTTTTTCGGGGTTCTCCCTCAGGCTTTCTAGGCCATGTCTGGGTTTTCGGGGTCGTAGACTCTCCTACCTTTTTTGAAGGTCTCACATCGGTCTCTACGACCGTGAAGTCATCTGGTCCCTCGGCGATGTTCTCCTCTTCCTCGGAGGAGGCACCCAGGTCGTAAAGCGTCGGCGTGGTCCCTTTCCCTTGCATCGTCTGGTGGGCCACCCTCTGTCTCTCTCGAACTCTCAAAGTCTTCGGCGTGAAGACTGAACAGGCGTTGCAATCCTCGCTGGAGTGGTCGACCGGCAGGCAGAGGTTGCAGACTGGATGCTGGTCCTTCTGCGCGTACTTGTGGTGGCAATTACGGCAGAACTTGAATGGAGTGTTGTCCATGTGCTCGGTCAGGGGGTCCCCTGCCCGCTCCTTCTCCTTGGCTGTCGAAAAACCTCGATGTTTTCTTCCTCCTTCTCCGTTCTGGTTCTAGGAGGTCTTCTTCTCCGACCTTCCTCGGTCCTTTTTCTTCCAAAAACTTGTGTATTTCCTTCTTTTCTCCTGAAACTTCTCCGGAGCTTCAAGCGACGATCCAGACCCAACGGCGGAAAAAAGAATCTGAAGATGGCGCCCAAGAGTGGGAGCTTCCGCAGGAAGCGTGCCGACGTCACGAAGGTGCACCAAATGGTGGGACGTAGACGCCCACCTGGGCTACAAAAAAAAAAAAAAAAAGAGAAAAAAAGACTACGAATCCGGACCCAACCACCAGATCGCGGAATAATGCACAGCATAGTTAATCCATAAAGATTCACGCTGCAAAACTCCAGTTCTGTAGTAGGGGTATCTCTGTTCTAGTCATACTAGTGAATAATCCCGCCCATGTGCGTGGACCCCGGAGCAATCAAAAATAATCTCTTAAAGTGTCGAAAAAATGCAGAACTGCACAGACACAAGAGAGAATTTAAAGACATATAATGCAGCCTATAAACAGGCTACACTGTCCAGTACTTCAACTAGAAATTCCACCAAAAATCCACAAACAGCAAAGCCTGTCCAGATTTCCCTTGCCTTCAGCAAAAACCCTCTGGAATGATAGAGAGGAAGACATGGACAGACAAGCCCCATAGGCTGCCATTATGTGGCTCAAAACAGGATACTGTGCCTTTAAGAGAACTTTCCAGAACTTCACAGTATCCCAGAATGCACTGCAGGTCCCTTTTACTTTCAGTTCTTTTTGAAGGCGTAACACGCCAGAACTGTAGCATTCCGTACATGAATATCTCTCCACCAGGGAGGAGGGCGGGCGCGTATGACTATAACAGAGATACCCCTACTACAGAACTGGAGTTACAGGACAGAAACTACTCCTTCTGTAGTAGGGGATCTCTGTGTATAGTCATAATCTAGTGAATAGAATGGCAAGCCCATCCCCACACCAAAGCGGCGGTGGAGAAAGAAATCAACACCACTATTGTGCGAACAAATTCCGCAGCGAAGCCTGTCCAACCTGAGCATCTGCCCTGGCATCAGTGTCCAGACAGTAATGCTTAGCAAAGGTATGAACCGACTTCCAAGTGGCGGCCTAGCAGATTTCTGCAATAGGAACATTACGGAGCAAAGCCGTCGTGGCAGCTTTGCCCCTGGTGGAATGAGCCTTAGGCTTACCTCCTAAGGTCTTATTAGCTTTCTGGAAACACAGTTGTATGCAGGACACAATCGACCTAGAGATGGACTGCTTAGAGGTCGCAAGACCAGTCCTGACCGATCTATAATTGATTAACAACTGGTCTGACCTACGAATACCTTTGGTCTTATCCAGATAAAATTTCAACACCCTCCTAACATCCAGGGAATGTAAAGACCTTTCCGCTGGAGATGAAGGGTTCTGTAAAAATGCAGGCAAAGTTATAGTCTGGTTGATATGAAAATCAGAAATAACCTTGGGAAGAAATTTAGGGTGAGTACGCATAACAACCTTAGCAGCATGAAATACAGTATAAGGTTCCTGGCAACACAACGCCTGAATTTCACTCACCCTGCGGGCCGATTTAATGGCCACGAGGAACGCCGCCTTCCAGGACAGGTGCTGCAACGAAGCCTTATGAATGGGTTCAAAAGGCTCCTTCATCAATCTGGACAGCACCACATTCAATTCCCATGAAGGCGAAGGAAGCCTGACAGGAGGGAACACTTTCTTCAAGCCTTCCAAAAAATCTTTGATCACAGGGATCTGGAAGAAGGAAGTCTGTGAAGGGCTTTTCCTGTAGGCAGTCAATGCAGCGAGATGAACCTTAATGGAATGAACATTAAGGCCAGACCATGCCAAATGTAGAAGATAAGGAAGGATGACATCTTCCTTGCACGTCGTAGGGTCAAAGTTCTTGGACACACACCAGACACAAAACCTCTTCCACTTGTAAGCATAAGATGTCCGGGTGGAAGGTCGCTTAGACTCCTTCAGTATGTCCATGCAATCTTCGGGCAGATTCAAATGGCCATATTGAACTCTCAGGAGCCATGCCGCCAAACTCAAGGACGAGAGGTTGGGGTGCAACATCTGCCCCCCGAACTTCGTGAGAAGGTCCGGCCTGCACGGCAGCCGTATGTGCGGAAGGAGAGACCGGTGTAGAAGGTCCGTGAACCACCACTGCCTGGGCCATTCCGGGGCAATCAGGATCATCCGTGCCCTAGACCGGGACAGCTTGATGAGCACCGCTGGAATCAGGGGAATGGGCGGAAAAGCGTAAACAAAGCTGTTCTACAGTTGATCCAGAGTGCATTCCCCAGCGTCCCTTGCTGGTAGTACCTGGAGGCGAAGTCTCGGCATTTGCTGTTTTCGGCGGTGGCGAACAGATCTACGTCTGGAGTCCCCCACCTTTCGAAGACTTCTCCTAGTACGTCGTCGTTTATGACCCATTCGTGGTTTTCCTGAATCAGTCTGCTCAGTGCGTCTGCCTGAACATTCTGCACACCTGGTAGATGGGTAGCCGTTATCGTCAATCGTCTGGCCAGAAGCCAGTGCCAGATCGTCTGCGCCTCCCGAGACAAGGTGCGCGATCGACCCCCCCTGCTTGTTCAGGTAATACATCGTGGTTTTATTGTCCGTCTGTACAAGCAGAGAGTTGGTCTGGAAGGACGGATGAAAGGCCTTCAGCGCCAAGTGAACAGCTCCGAGTTCCAGAAAATTGATGTGATATGTGGACTCCATCGGCGACCACGTTCCTTTAATCTGTAAGTCTCCCGAATGCGCTCCCCAGCCGCGGAGAGAAGCATCCGTCACGATAGTCTGAGTAGGAATGTCCTTGTGGAAGGGAACCCCTCTGAGGAGATTCTCCGCTGAACACCACCACTTCAGAGACTGAAGAGCATGCAGAGAAAGTCGTATCTTGTCGTCCCACGATCCTCTCCTCTGGTCCCATTGGTCCTCCAAGCACTCCTGCAGAGGTCTCATGTGTAGTCGTGCATGAGGAGTGAGGAAGATACAAGAGGCCATCGACCCCAGTAGAGAAGACACCGTCCTAACTGTTGTAGATGGAGCGGTCAGAAGAGCCTGAGCCTTCCGAAGGATCGATCGCCGTTGCTCCTCCGAAGGAGACACGCTTGCTGACAGCGTATCGATCGTGGCTCCCAAGTACTGAATGCACTGGACCGGCATCGGGACAGACTTGGACATGTTGATGTGCAACCCCAACTTGTTCAAGAGAACGCACGTCTTCTGAAAGTCTGCTTGAGCTTCCGAGAAGGAGGAGGCCTTGATCAACCAATCGTCCAGGTACGGGTAGACAAACACCTTGTTCTTCCTGAGGTGTGCCGCTACCACTGCCATGCACTTCGAGAATGTTCTGGGCCCAGATTTCAGCCCGATTGGCAGCACTGTGTATTGATAATGATTGGTGCTTACTTGAAATCGCATAAACTTCCTGTGTTTGTACGCGATGGGCACGTGGAAGTACGCATCCTGTAGGTCTATGGCACAAAGCCAAGCCAGTCCCCCTGTTGCAACTGAGGAAAAATCTGCTGCAACGACAGCATGCAAAACTTCTCTGCGAATCCACCTCTCCAGAATGGGCCTGAACTCTTTCGTGTCCTTCTTGCGAACCAGGAAGAACCGGGAGTACAGACCTCTTCCTCTTTGAGACAGAGGTACGTCTTCTATCGCCCTTTTCCTTAACAGGATATCGGCCTCCGCCTGGAGCTCGCGCAGTTGATACTGCGAGTTGACCGGAGGGATCGCTGGAGGAGGGCTGATGAATCGAAGATTGTAGCCATTGCAAACAATATTCAGCACCCACTTGTCTTGAGTAATTTTTCTCCACTCTGCCAGAAAAAATTGAACGCTTCCCCCCACCGGAGCGGGTTACGGATGAAGGGGAAGTAACCGCTCAGGGTCGAGACTCGGCTGGGCCCTTGTTCGCGGTAGAGGACTGCTGTCCCCCTCTACCCTTCTGTCGTTTCTGGAAGGGTCTCCGGAACTGCTGCTGTTGTTGCTGCTGCTGTCCTGAAGACTGCCCCCGTCCTCTTCCTTGTGCGCAATAGCGCCTCTGGAAAGGCCTGAAGGATTTCTTCTCTTTGGGCTTCTCCAAGCCCACAGCCGTAAGGGTCTCCGCCTCCGCCTTCATGAGGGCCATCTCATCATCAGCGTGTTTTCCGAACAAAGTATCCCCGGAAAAAGGCAGGTTGGCCACCCGCTGCTGGGCCTCCGGCTTAAGTGACGTGAGCCAGAGCCAGGCAGGTCGTCGCTGATTGATTCCATGGCAGTAACCATGGGCAGCCAACAAGAAGACATCCGCCGCTGCACTGATGACCTGATTGGACACCAGCATCCCTTCCTTGAGGATCTCCTGGAAGTCCTCCCTCTTGTCTCTCGGTAGCAGTTCCACGAACTGTTGCTGGGAGTCCCACAGAGCCCGGTCATAACGCCCCAGCAGAGCTGTGTCACTGGACGCCTTCATGGCTGTGGAAGCGGTCCCACCCGCCTTCCGTCCAGCTGAGTCGATCCATCTACTCTTTATCTGGAGGCACGGTGGAGGACGGGGAGGTAGAGTGTCGTTTCCTGGCCGCCGTCACTATCACCGAATCCGGTACCGGATCAACTCTCAGAAAGGCAGGGTCCGAATCCGGGGCCCTGTACTTCTTTAGAAGTCGGGATGGAGTGGCCTTCACCACAGCAGGTGTGAGGAACAGCTCCTCTGCGGGTTCCTTCAATCCAGGTACTAGCGGAAGCGTTGTTCTTCGGCGCCTCGACCGCGACCGTCTGCGCCTCGACAGCGATCTTCCATGCCTCGACGGCCATCGGGGCCTCGACGGCGACCAGGGCCTCAACGTCAAACCGTGCTTCGACGGCGAACTGTGCCTCGACGTCGACCTTGACAACGAGGACTCCCGACGCCGAACGCCTCCTCTTCGCCGACGGCGAAGTCGCCTCGACGGCGAGCGCCGACGCCGGGCCTGTCGACGTCGAAAGCTCGACGCCGACGAGGACGGCGAATAAACAGTCACCGGGGACTTCGAAGGTCTAGTAACATCCCTCAACGCCGAGCGTCGACGTTGTTTAGTCTCCGACGACGGGGAGCAGACCGTAGTCATCCCTCTCGACGCAGTAGTGGGCGCAATGGACCCAGGTGGAGAATGGTGGCGTTTGCTGGCCTTCCTGCCCCTGGGGAGCCCCCCAGAGGCCTCAGCATGGGCAGAAGAAGCCCCTCCAGACCCACCTTATGCCTTCAATCTTCTTTCCTCGAGGCCCTGAAGTCTTCCTGTCCTTCAGGGTCCTGCCAGAGAAGCCTTGGCATATCACACACTCCTCAGGGATATGTGAAGAGGGAAGGCAGAGGATACACACCTCACGGGGATCCGATTTGGCCTTCTTCCTGGAGCACTCCGGGCATTTATCGAATAAAGCAGGCATATTCGACAAAAAACAGAGTGCAAGAACCAAGGAGAAAGGCACCAAAGAACAATAAAGCACTTAACTTATGAAAAAACAGTGAAACAATCACCAAAAACCCTAAAAAGGGAGAGCTCAATGCTCCAGGGTCCTGCTAGCAGGAGCCGGAAAAAAGAAAAAAGTAAAAAGGGACCTGCAGTGCATTCTGGGATACTGTGAAGTTCTGGAAAGTTCTCTTAAAGGCACAGTATCCTGTTTTGAGCCACATAATGGCAGCCTATGGGGCTTGTCTGTCCATGTCTTCCTCTCTATCATTCCAGAGGGTTTTTGCTGAAGGCAAGGGAAATCTGGACAGGCTTTGCTGTTTGTGGATTTTTGGTGGAATTTCTAGTTGAAGTACTGGACAGTGTAGCCTGTTTATAGGCTGCATTATATGTCTTTAAATTCTCTCTTAAGTGTCTGTACAGTTCTGCATTTTTTTGACACTTTAAGAGATTATTTTTGATTGCTCCGGGGTCCACGCACATGGGCGGGACTATTCACTAGATTATGACTATACAGAGAGATCCCCTACTACAGAATCCTTTTCTCCGATGCCAAAATCGTCGACGGTTCCGTCGACTATGGTACTGTGCGTGCAGACGTCGTCGACTCAGTCGACGGAACATGCCTCGTGGACACTTGTACACTCGACGAGATAGGCGTCGTCTATGATGAAATTGTCGACGATCCAGCCGTCGCTGTTAAAGTTGTTGTCGAGGCTCTCGTCGACACAGTTGTCGTCGTCGCTATCGTAGTCGACGCTGTCACTCATTGTGGACGTCGCCGTCTCTGTAGTAGTCGACACCTTCGTCGACGATGCAGTCGTTGGTGACCCTCCCGTCAACGCTGTTGGAACGGTCGTCGACACTTCGTTTCTTGACGACGATCCCTTCGTAGTCGAATGTCCCGTCGACGGAACGAATTTTAACTTTGGCTTCAATTTCTTCGTCGACGACGCCTTCATCGTTGAGGACTTAGAACTCCTGTCAGAAGACTGGGAAGAGGGTTTCTTGAAGGCTGGATCAGTCTTGAAACCCTTAGAAGGCGTAGTAGATCCTACCCTCTCCTTTTCACTATGGGGAGGAGATTCGCCTGGACCTAGGCTCTCAGGACTCTCTGGGGGTCTTTTTGGAGGCCTTAGAAGGATGTTCCACAGAAGGAGAAGGGGAACCCCTACCCCTTTTTACTGACGAGGACTATGAATCCTCACTGCTGACGATGAATCCTCACTGTCACTGGAAACTCCGTGTTTCCTTTCCTTCTGTTTCTGAAGCCAGGTCAGAAGTCTACCAGCACGATCCCGGAGGGTCTTGGTAGAAAAAGGGCAGCAGATCTTGCAGTCCTCTGCCTTATGATCCGGATAGAGGCAATAGATACAATCCTTATGTTTATCCTCCATAAACAACCTTTTCTTGCCACAGGTGGATCATGGCTTGAAAAGGGCCTTCTTCTTATCCTTGTCAGCCATCCTTTTACAATCCTTAAGAGAAAACTTGAAGAAAAAACCTTTCAAAAGAGATTAAACGAGCAGAGCTCAAAGGAGACTCCCTAAGCACAACGTGCAGTAGAAAATCTGAGGCTCTGCGGTTCCTTCAGGAGGGTTCTTTGGGGTGAGGCACTTCTGATTGGCTGATGCCCAAGTTTGGTCTCTTTTGCAAAAAGAGGGTGACATGCTACAAAAGGGAATGAGGCCTAGGCCTTTTTCTTTCTCTTTTGTACCGACCGCTATGCTATTTTTGTTACCGAGACTCCCATTCCGACGACGGGGAATGATACAAAAGCATGGGAATCTATGAAAGTTCCAATACTGGGGGATGTAGATATATATATATATATATATATATATATATATGTTTTTCACATATATGTGATATGTTTCCGGGGTCCTGCGCATGGGCAGGAATATTCATGTGTTTATGACTTTGATGAGGATCCCCTGGAAAATAATTTTGTATTTTATGTAGTATGAGTCACAATTTTTCTTTAAGTATTAAACAAACAAATACATTGACAAATGGTCCCTGTACCGCTAACTAAATCCATGCAATGTTGCAGCAGGTTTCAATCTCAACAATGGAGGAATTTTAAAAAAGAGGCTCTTCAGATGAAGTGTGTGAGCCTGTGGAAGAGATCTGACCTGCATGACAAATTCATGTGCATCCTCTCACATTCAAATTGCCTATTTTCTACTATTGCAGAGATCAATCTGGTGTAATGGGAATCCTTATTAATGGTCACATCTCTGGTCTATGTTCATGAATGCCGTATAGTCTGATTTCCTGAGTGCGTGATCATAGCAGAAATCTCTTAATTAAGACCTCTAAGACTTTCTGTATGGCGCAAACTTTGGTGGAGGAATCTATGTTGAAGAATAAGAGAAAGCCTTTTGTGATCGATATTGTGGCCACATAACTTTAGACATTACAGGTTTTCCAAAGGGCCTAACATACGAAAACAATCCACAGAACAAAAGGACCCTAAAAATGTTGCATGGTTTAATAGACAATCTCAGTCTTAACCGTTTCAAAATCGAGGTGTAATTGTTAATGATTTTTCATTGTAAACAATAAAAAAAGGTTAAATTATTAAGTGCTTGAAACAGAGTAAATCTATTTAGAGACCAAATCCTCATGACTACATTATCAGAATAACACTTTTGCTGCTGTTGGCCTAAAAAAAGGAAAACACACAAGATGGACGAATGTTGCACAATGGCAAAACATTCACCCCTAGTCACAGATCTGGGTTTAATCCATTGTTACTTTGCTCACCAAGCCACCCTAGTTCAGACATGGCCATATGCAAATCAGTCTTGACCCTGTGCCACATGGGAACAGTCCAGACTGAACTGCCAAGCCAGCTCTTGCCTGAACCGGAATCAAGCATTCTAGGACCGGTTTCTTGCTATCAGCCTTCCTCAGCCAGGATAGCTTGATTCCAGTGGCGTGGTGAGCACGGGACCCACATTGGGTGAACAGCAAAACACACAAGATGATTAACGGGATGTGCACAATGGCAAAACATTCACCCCCAGTCATAGATCTGGGTTTAATCCATCGTTATTTTGCTCACCAAGCCACCCCAGTTCAGACATGGCCATATGCAAATCAGTCTTGACCCTGTGTCTCATGGGAACAGTCCAGACCGAACTGCCAAGCCATGTCTTTGCTGGAACGAATCAGGCATCCTAGGACCGGGTTCTGGCTATCAGCCTTCATCAGCCAGGATAGCTTGACTGCAGTGGCGTGAGCAAATAAAGGAGCATTTGGGTAGGCATGTAATTTCTAGGCCACTAGAGATATATAGTAATTCAAATAGCCATAGAAGTTACTCCTCATTCCAAACATATTATCCTAATGGCTTTTTTTCAACTACTTAAAAAGCACCTAACAATTTCAGGTTAGCCCTTTTTATTGTCAGTGTCACATAATAAAGGAGCCAAGGATACATAGATATATGAAAAGAGTCAGCTGTTATGTTATGTTATGTTATGTTACATACATTTGTAATGCGCACTGCTGCCCCAGCTAAGGGGCGTCCAGGCGCATGGCAGGTAAAAATGCAACACCACAGGAAACAGAAAAGGGAGAAAAGTGAATTTATTAAAACAAAACGGTTTTCAAGGCTTTACGAAAGACTAGCAGATCATCTAACAGTCGCAACTCTACAGGAAGGGAGTTCCAGAGCTCGGCTGCTCTGACCCGGAAGGAACGGCCGCCAACCCGACACAGCCTGTATCGGGGAACCACAGTAAGTGCATGACCCAAGGATCTCAGGGGCCGAGTAGGCACATACCATGACAGAAGGTCCGCAAGAATGGGGGGACCTGCTCCCTTCAAAATCTTGAACGCCATACACAGCACTTTAAACTGAATTCTGGCCTTGATAGGCAACCAGTGCAGTGATCTCAAAGTGCTGGAGGCAGAGCAAGTACGGGGAAGGCCAACAATGGCTCTCGCCCCAGCGTTCTGAACGCGTTGGAGGCGGGTAACCTCAGCCACGTTGGACCCTACCAGAAGTAAGATGGCATAGTCCAGGCGGGATAACACAGTAGCCTGGACTATCAGCTGCCTGGTGCGATGGTCAAAGAACTTCAAAACCGGGCGAAGCGACCGTATGATACCAAAGCAACAGGCCGCAATTTTCTTCGTATGGCCAACGTAGCTGAGGGAAGGATCCATCCATACTCCTAAGTTCTTTAATTCCGTGACCGGGAGGGGGGCCGGCCCCAGCTCCGTGGGCCACCATCTGTTCCCCCAAAGCTCCGATCTCTTGCCTACGATCATGATCTCTGTTTTCTTAGCGTTGAGCTGGAGACAGTTGTTCTTCATCCAGCTCGCCACCGCCCTAAGTCCGCTCTGAAACCTGGGGGCATCCCGGTCCGCATCCCCGCTGATCGTAACCGCTAGCTGAGTGTCGTCAGCATATGAGACCATAGTCATGCCCCATTGCTTGACGACCTCAGCCAGCGGTCTCACGTAGATATTAAACAACGTGGGACTCAGCGAGGATCCTTGCGGCACCCCCTGTTTCAAAGGATGGAATTGGGACTGGAACGGTGGGACAGCAACGCTAAAGAAACGATCGTCTAGAAAAGACCGGAACCACTGGAGGGCAGGTCCACCCAGCCCAATCTCCTCCAGGCGATGCAACAGGATAGGATGCGAGACAGTATCAAACGCAGCGCTCAAGTCCAATAAGACGAGCGCTGCTGTCTGGCCCGCATCCATCACCGTGCGAAGGTGTTCAGCCATGGAGAGGAGGGCGGTCTCCGTGCTGTGTCCAGCACGGAACCCATTCTGGGTGGGATCCAAGATGTTAGCATGGATAAGGTGAGCCGAAAGAGCTTTGTTGACATGGGCCTCCAACACTTTAGTCGGCCACGGGAGTAAGGAGATGGGCCGATAGTTTTCAGGCTTATCTGGATCCAGAGATGGCTTCTTCAAAATGGGAGAAACCACTGCCCGCTTCCAGCTAGCAGGTACCGTGCCTGATTCCAAAGAGATGTTAATCAGGGAGTGAACCACGGCCCGTCCCACAAACGACGGCTCCCTAAAGAGAGTCGCAGTAAGTGGATCAGCGGGGGACCCTGATTTGACCTGCAGAGCCAGAAGGTCAAACCCCTCAGGTGTCAGCGGGGGCAGCACGTGCAGGGTGGAATCACCAAAGATGTTGATCGGGGTCTCAACTGGAGGCTCTGTACAAGGGAACGTCCGATAGATGTTTTGGACCTTTTCCAAAAAGAAACAAGCAAGAGCCTCACAGTGAGTGGTGGAGCCAGTCGTAGTAGCACAGGCACGCTTTGCCAGGAGATCCTTCATCACTTTAAAGATGGTTTTAGAGGGGTTAGAGCTGTTGCCGAATTCAGTAGCATAGTAAGCTGCCCGAGCTTGGCAAACAGCCCGATGGTAAACTTTGACGGAGGCGAGATAGATAGCCTTTTTCCCGGTATCGTACGCCTTCCGCCAAGCCCTCTCTGCTCGCCTACAACTACCCTTGAGTGAACGTAGGGCGCCATCGTACCACGGGCTGGAGTCCCTGGAGCTGACTTTACAAGCGGTAAGTGGAATAAGGGCGTCAAGCGCCTTGGAAATCCAGGAGCAGAACTTCTCGTAACCTGAGTCCACCAGCAGTGGAAGATCTAAAGGCTCCTCGGCGAGGGCACGGTGTAAGTCCTCCAGCCGTAGTTTACTCCATTGCCGCCTAATAACCAGCTTAGCCGGGGGAACAACAATCATTCCCGGCAAAGGGGTACAGATGGAAACCAAAGAGTGGTCCGTCCAGCCAAGAGGTGTGACGGCGGAGACAGCAGCGTCTGCCAAATTAGTGAAAAAAGGATCTAAGGTATGGCCGCCTGTATGAGTAGGCTGTCGGACCAATTGCACCAGTTGAAGAGCCTCCAGGTCAGCGAGAATACCGCTAACCGAGGGGGAGGTGAGGTTCTCAAAGTGTAAGTTGAGGTCTCCCAAGATCGAAAAATTGGGGCAGCCTACTGCCAAGGAGCTAACCATATCGGGGAGGGCCGCTCTAAACGCCACATCACTCCCAGGGGGGCGATAAACCACCATCCCCGAGAGTGTGAAATGTGGGGTGACCGAGATTTTAAACACCGCACTTTCACATCCCGCAATGGTCAGACCAGACCAACTACCAGTAAGGCCAGGTCGCAAGGCCAACGCAATACCCCCTCCCCTGGTAGATCGATTAAGGGTAAAAACCGAAAAATCAGAGGGAAAAGCCAAGTTGATAATGGCCGCATCGTAATCCTTCAACCACGTCTCGGTGATGGCTACGATGTCCGGGGCCTCTTCCTGTATCAGGTCAAACACGGCCTGATAATGCAGCACCAGAGACCTGGCGTTCAGGCTGAAGATGCGAAGGGAGTGCTCGGCGAGGTTTCTACTAGGGGAAACCGCCGGATTTTCGTGTGAGCTCAGGGTAGGGGGATCCAAAGACCACCTTCCACACGCACAGTGAAAGGGGCCCGCTAGTGGGTGTATAGGGGGAAGGGTACAACTCACAATTGAGCGTCCTATACCCCGCAGGGTGTCACCAGAGTACACCAGCATGGTAACGAGAGCCAAGACCAACTCTCCAGGACCCCAACTGCCCGCAACGCCCAGCGCGTCCGAGCGCGGACGGGCGCAGACGGGCAGGACTCAGGCACGACTCCGGCATGCGACGGCGTCCCAGCTGCGCGTTCCCGCTGCGCGGGAAATAGCAACTTTAAATAGGCGCCGGAATGGAGGGAGGAGCGCGTGGACGCTCCAAGATGGCGCCCGCCGAAGAAAGCCAGTTCCCAAGCCAAGATGGCGCTGGTCGCCGATCAACTCACAGTCCCCGGACCACCCACAGAACCCGGGCCCACCGAAAACGGTGGTGAAGATTCCTGAATTAAGTGCAGGTATGAGGGGGGGGGGAGAGCCCAAGCAGAACACAATTAAAATGCAGACAAAATGAGAGCGAAGCAAAAACGCACTAAATGCGTCAAATAATAAAGATTAAAAGTTTCAGCGCTTAAGACCGCAGCGCGGTAGAATGCCACCTAGCCAGCCAGCCTAGCTAGCCTGTCAAAACCAAATACAATAAGGTGCAATAACAAAACAAGTAAAATTGCAATAATGAATGAAAAATGAACAAATGTCCATTAACCCCTTCGCTGCGGCGGTAATTCCGCCGCAGCGCTAAGGGAGCGGGGGGGGGGGGGGTCGAGCAGTGCTCGCATGCTCATGACGGAGCCGCTCCGTCACGAGTCGCGGTTGAGCTGTGCTCGTGACGGAGCGGTTCCGTCACAAACGCGCCCGCTCAATAGAACGCACCGCGCAGGCGCGCCGAGCGGGTCATGACGGAACCGCTCCGTCATGAGCACAGCTCAACCGAGGCTCATGACGGAGCGGCTCCGTCATGAGCACACAAGGGGTTGAACATTTCAAATGGGCAAAAGAGTACGCACAATTGAGATCACACTTAATTAGCAATACTATGTTCTACAACGAAAAGATCTGTGAGTGAAACTACAATGATTTACAACACCTCTGCAAATTATTTTCAAACTTACTCAGTATGAAAGATCTACTCACCTGTTCTGGCAGATTTTATTTCTTTTGTTAGCAGCAGGTTGAGGCCAAACAACATGAGCAATTCCTAAACTCACAGGTGGTGCTGATAAAGCAATCGGATTTGTTAAAAGTGGCTGTGGTATCATTGCATTATAAAAGTTGCCATGCTGAATAACCTTTCTGCAGAAAAAAAGAAAAACAAAAAGCAAGTTTTAAGTAAAAAATAGCAGTGTTACATTAAGAAAATCCCAAACTATACTACATAAGTGAAAAATATACACAAAATGTAATTAGTACACAATAAACAACTTACCCCCAGTCGCTAATCCTCTGTGGACCAGCCACAGTATCCGAAACAAGAGCTGTGCCAGTTACTTGTTGCCAAGCAGGAACCAATATTTGCTGTGTTCGGTTAGACCACGCCTGCTGAATGGAGAGCATTGCAAGATGGACAGAAAGAATGAGTTACTTCAATGAGTTGCATCATAAATTACACACATTTAATAAAGGTCTACTGTAAAGATACAGGCTTACAAATGTAATCTTAACCATTTGAATTGTGTTTCTATGGGGGAAGGAACAAATTTGCTTATGTGTAACAGGGTAAAAAAAAGAATTCTGAAGAAAGATCTCTTTGACCGTTGTTAGTTACTATATACACAAATAAGTATCTTGTACACCAGTGCTTGAAATAATGTGGATAAATGGTGACAGAGAAAAAATCTCTTTATCAATACAAAACGTTCAAAGACGTGCACATGCTAAGAGGCACAGCCCTATGATCGCAACGTTTGCAAGCAGCCAACTGCTGTCACCGACCTGCTTTTAGCAGCCCTTCCAGTTACAACCTACAATTCGATCTTAACTCATTGCCCATTTTCTGTAGGCCATGGCAAGGTTTGAGATTACATTCATTCGATAGTTATTTAATACCAATCAACGCACCTGCTTCAAAGCCTCTCACACAGAGGATATGATATTGTCATGTCAAATTTAGAAAAAGGAGGGAGTCCCTTATTCAAACTTGAGCATGGTCTATCGACATGGTTTGTTTGAACTTAAATAGCTTTAAAAACAAATTGACAGATTATGTTCGGCAAATTAATTGCATTCCAACAAGGGGAACAGTGTGGAACTGGGGCACCACATATCAGCGATTAACATGTCAGTGCACATGTATAAAGAGGTTGTTGTCCAACTGTCCAATAACTCTTATGGACTTGAATGTTGGATCACATTTACTTTTCAGATATACAAAACTCCATCAGATTGTGGCAAAAAACACATAAATGCCTGGGCACCTTTGCAAAAATTAAAGATCTTTGCAGTATCAACATCCACTCCTGAAATTAATTTTTGATCTACTCCTGTGTAGACATGAACCTGTTTGACCACAATACAATCTAATATTCCAAATAACCGAACTGAACCAGTAAGTGGCTTGAACAAAAACAGCTGTACATTTTTCCAGTCCTATTTGAATATCGGTATTTTTTCCACAACACAATATTGTCTCCACAGAAATGCCAGGTTTCTCATCCTGTTTGCATCACTTGTCTAAGTAGCCAAGGACGTCAATTATGATGATCAAAGCAGTCTCTCCACAAAACAAGCATGTGGGGGTACCAATTCTAGCATGCTATTTATTACCATTGACAAGAGAAGAAAAGGGCAACTAATGATGACATGCAGAGATCTAAGGGGGTCTCAAAAACCATCCTATCCCTCAACAAATGTAATTGACAGCATATTGCTCTTCAGATATCTTCATGCAAGGTTTCAGCATTGTTACTGTGTAATGAACACATCATTAAACTAAGGAATGTAGTAAGCGACAGGGGGTTTAATCTACGCAGCAAGGTAAAATTGCACTAATAAGGTCTTGTGAATGGGCCTCACATTATGCTGTAATTTTATCAGCATGTATTCCAACTTCTGCACTGTGTACTAAATGGGTGATTATAGGTGTAATATTGTTATTTGGGGATAATTATTTTACTGACCCAGAATTTTTTGTACATTGATATATATTCACTGAAAAAACAAAGGTTACATGGACATTAAAGTTAGGGAACAGAATTGTTAAATTCATTGAAAAAACCCAAAGGTTACAGGGACGTTAAAGTTGGTCTCATATTTCACTTGCACAAAACCACGGAAATTCAGCAGTTTTAGTTACCTGAGCTAACTATAACTTACGCCCCCCGCAATGTATTGCTTATGACTTCACATATTACATCACTCATGACATCATCCACATAACTACTCTCACAGCCACCCACACTTCATAAAACCTCTTGTACACCCACTCACATACCCCCATACCTCTCGCTTATCTATTCACACTCACATACCCATTCACAGACCCAAGTACTCAAGCAACCTCGCACTCCTCTGGAGTTCTGGACTTTTTGGTTCCGTCCAGAGGTGTCAGGGAACAACACCCAAAGACCCCGGAGTTCCACCTGCCTTGGTGCACAAATGAACAGAAACACGGGCTTCTCGATGGTGGCGTCAAAGACCAAAGGTTTATTACTGCAGGGACACAGAAGTCACAGATACTACACACGGGCAGAATCTAGGAGCCTGTTCGATTTGTACAAAGAGGGTTGCTCCTTATATACTGAATTTTAAGCTGGGGGCAAATTCTTTACATGTACTACATTCCCAAAACCTTTGTGTCTAAAACAATAAATATTTGGCGTTACACAGGAACCGTCGATAATATCTGAGGCCAAACATTACGAAGAGAGGGGTTCCCACTAGTTTGTCACAATTCCCTGTCAATATTGCATTCAGGACCCGGACCGCCTCATCGTAAAGTTAGTTACCTCCCCCTAATAAAGATTCAGAAAGAAAGAAACAGAGCCAGGTGTGGAAGATAGAAAAGTGGGATAAGGGATGTTTGTGGGTTGTAAATGGGCAAGGCTACCGGCTTCGGCCGCCTAATCATGATCAGGACAATGGACACGAAGACCAGTTTGGCAGGACTGGCC
Source organism: Lissotriton vulgaris (assembly GCF_964263255.1). Lineage (NCBI taxonomy): Eukaryota > Metazoa > Chordata > Amphibia > Caudata > Salamandridae > Lissotriton > Lissotriton vulgaris. Next base: position 674,595,582 of record NC_141687.1, on the reverse strand, counting down.
TTGGGCAGAGGAGGCAGCCTTTGTCGAGTCATGCAGCTACAGCGTGATCTGGTTTAAGGTGCACGTGTCATGAAAGAGGTGAATCTCCGGCTAAGGTTACGTGTCCTTAATCGAAATGAAGTGATCAGAGGTTATTGCGTATGTGAGGGCAAGAAACACAAAATGGCTGCCATGATCTAAAATGGATGCCGTGGGTAGATCAGAAATGTGTTTATAAAAGGAGTGCTCTTGCTCGTATCGTAGCGAAAACACCAGGATATACTAAATGGATCATTTGCGGTTCGCTGATACCAATATTATGTATTTCCGACAAACTTGAAAACACGGGTTCAAATCGTCACGGAACCTCACCTTCTTGGCGCTACCCACCCACTCTCTCATACAGGCACTCGCACAAGCATTCACTCACTCATACAGCTGTACACTCACCCATACAGCTACTCACACACTTATTCATCTATACAGCCACTCAAACACCCACTAACATCCATACAAGCACAGACACTTACATGCCCATACACGTCCATACAAGCACTCCCATATCGGCTCACTCACCCATAGTCATTTAAACAGACTCACTCGCCAATACAACCACTCACATACTAACTCCCTTAACCAAACTCACTCAGACAGCCACTCACACCAACAGTCACTTACACACAGTAACTCGCTCATAGCGACTCAAGACACCCGCTCACTTACCCATACAGCCAATAACACAACCATACAGCCACTGACACACCCACTCACTCACCAATACAGTCCCTCACACAGCCACTAAGTTACACACACAGCTACTCTCATACCCATGTATACTCACATACAGCCACTCACATCCATATAGCCACTTCGACACCCACGGATACACACACAGTCACACAGCCATTCACATTACCTATGCTAAAAAATGAAATCACTCAGTAGTACAGAAAGTATACCATTTTAAACTTTTGTAGTACCTAGGTATAAATGTTTAACACTCATTTTTAGAAAACAATTACTGTAATTAGTGAAGTCACTGACCAGGTCAGTAGTGATGTAATATGCAAGGTCATAAGCAATGCATTGCGGGGCGCAAGTTCTAGTAAGCTCAGGTAACTATAACTGCTAAATTTCAGTTTGGCTGAAACGTGTAAGGATAAGTTACTTACCAGTAATCCTAGTTCCCTTTCAGGGGTATCCTCAAAGTCATAAGCACTGAATATTCCCGCCCATGTGCGGGACCCCAGAAACAATATAAAAATATATGTGTAAAAACATATATATCTCGCTCCACAAATATGTACGTACATATATTATTTTTCTCACACCAATGCAGCTCCAAAACTGAGGCTAAAACAATGTAAACACATGTACATGTACTGCAATTAGTAAGGAAACAAAAAACACATTAGGTCAAATATCCCTTGAACTTTGTGTTTTAATGAGTAAAACCACTCATAAATCCTGAAAATTGCTTATAAATAGACATTGTTAGCCCTCAGGCTGCATTGTAAAACGATAGCATAGAAAATGAAAGCATTTTCAACAGAAACTGGCACAGTGCCTTTAAGGCAGCCATGACCCCAGGCTTCCCATCATGCCTCAGGGGTGACAGTTAGGTCAGTTGTTCTTTGCATAACCCTGAAGACAGGGCTCAACCATAAGATTGTAATAGTACCGAATCTCATTTACCTGGGGAGGCGGGTGGGTTGATTATGACTTTGATGAGGATACCCCTGGAAGAGAACTAGGATTACAGGTAAGTAACTTATCCTTCTCTTCCAGGGGATCCTCATCAATAGTCATAAGCACTGAATAGAATAGCAAGCCCATCAACCACCTGCAGGTAAATGAGAAGTACATGACCCAACCAAATCACAGCAGCCAATAACTCAGCTGTTAAACAGATTCCTCAGGGAGGCCTGGCCCACCTGGGTATCTGCTCTCGTGTCAGAATCTAGACAGTAATGTCTGGTAAATGTATGGACAGACCTCCAGGTCGCCGCTTTACAAATCTCAGACATGGGCACATTCTGCAGGTAAGTTGCCGTGGCAGCTCTACCTCTAGTGGAATGCGCTCTAGGGGTGAACCCCAGAGGTTTTTGCGCCAATTGGTAAGCAAGTTTGATACACGAAACGATCAATCTGGAAATGGAACGTTTCGATGCTGCATGACCAGTTCTGATCGATCCATAGTTAATAAATAACTGATCAGAATGCAGTATAGACTTGGACCTGTCCAGATAGAACTTTAAAACCATTTTCAGGTCCAAAGAGTGTAAAGCCCTCTCAGCTGGAGTAGAGGGATTGGGAAAGAAAGTGGGCAGAGATATCGACTGATTGACATGAAAATCTGACACCACTTTCGGCAGGAAAGAAGGGTGCGTTCTCAGCACTTATCTATTCAAATGAAACACTGTATATGGTTCCTTGGTACAGAGAGCCTGAATCTCACTCACCCTACGGGCTGACGTAATCGCTACCAAAAAAGCCGCTTTCCAGGAAATATGCTGTAAAGTAGCTTTATGAATGGGCTCAAAAGGAGGGCCCATCAACTTTGATAGTACTAGGTTAAGCTCCCAGGGAGGAGAAGGAGGACATACAGGAGGGTACACCTTTTTCAGACCCTGCAGGAAATCTTTTACCGCTGGCAACTGGAAAAAAAAAGGTTTGTGAAGGTGATCGCCTATAAGCAGTTATAGCGGCTAAATGCACCTTAATGGAATTAAACTTCAACCCTGCTTTAGCCAGGTACAACAAGTAGGGAAGAACTGCTTCTTCCTGACTCTTCACCGGATTGGGACCATTCTGAAAGCACCACATATAGAACATCTTCCACTTGCATGTGTAAGAGTCTTGTGGAAGGACGTTGTGCTTCTCTCAGAATGGACATGCAGTCTTGTGGCAGTCCTAGATTGCCATACTGAATGACCTCAGGAGCCATGCTGCCAAGTTCAGTGACGGAAGGTTGGGATGATGAATCCTCTCTTTCATCTTCGATAACAGGTCCGGCCTGCATGGAATCTTCTTGTGAGGAGACACTGACAGATGAAGTAGGTCCGTGTACCACCATTGCCTCGGCCAGTCGGGGGCAATCAGGATCATTGTTGTGCATGAGTGGCTCAGCTTGCTCACCACCTTCGAGATCAGCGGAAGGGGTGTAAAGGCGTACACAAATTCCCCTGACCAGTCGATCAAAAGAGCATTCCCTCTTGTTCCTGGTCGGTAGAACCTGGGGGCGAAGCCTGGGCATTTGCTGTTTACGTCGTCCGCGAAGAGATCTATGGAAGGACGACCCCAAGACTGGAAAATGTCTTCTAGCACTTAGTCGTTGAGAACCCAGTACTCTCTGTCTTCGAAGTGCCGACTTAGTGCGTCCGCCCTCACGTTCTTCTCTCCTGGGAGGTGGACTGCTTGAACAGACAACTTGCGAGCCAGAAGCCAATGCCAGATGCGCTGAGCTTTCAGTGATAGAGTTCTTGAGCGTGTTCCTCCCTGCTTGTTCAAATAGTACATCGTGGTGGTGTTGTCAGTTTGTACTAGAACCATTTCCTCCTGAAGCGAGGGAAGGAACGATTTGAGAGCCAGGTGGACTGCTCTCAATTCCAGCAAGTTGATGTGGTAGGTGCTTTCTTTGGACGACCACAGACCCTGCACTTGGAGAGGCCCCATGTGCGCCCCCCAGCCTTGTAAAGACGCGTCTGATGATCGTTTGTGCACGAGGAGGTTGATGGAAGAGAACTCCCACCTGCATGTTCTGCTTCTTTGTCCACCACGGGATGGAAGATTGAGCTACCTCCGACAAAGTGATCTGATCGTCCCAGCGATCTGATTGCTGGTTCCATTTGTCCTCCAGATCCTGCTGAAGAGGACGCATCCGAAGTCTGGCGTTCGGTACTAAGAAGATGCATGAAGCCATCGACCCTAAGAGGGAGGCTATCTTTCGCACTTTCCGAGTCCTGTTGCGAAGAACTTGCTGGCACTTGAGCGTTATCGAAAACTCTCTCTCCTCCGAAGGAAACACTGTTCCTACCTCGGGTGCTAGCAGAGCTCCTAGGAAGTGAATCTTCTGAATGGGTTGGGAGACAGATTTGCTGTAGTTGACATGCAGGCCTAGACGCTGGCAGAGTTCTATGCATGTCTGGAATTGATTCCTTACGTTGTCTGGAGAAGGACCTTTCAACAGCCAATCGTCTAAGTATGGGTATACGAAGACCCCCCCTGCGGCGTAGAGCTGCCGCCACCACTGCGACAAACTTCGCCGACTTCAACCCAAACGGCAGGACTTTGAACTGGTAGTGTGAGGTCCCCACCCAGAATCGAAGGAATCTCCTGTGATCGGGCCGTATCGGGACATGAAAGTACGCATCTTGAAGGTCCAGCGAACACATCCAATCCCCCTTCCTGAGATGTGGATATATTTGGTGAAGCGCCAACATGTGAAACTTTTCTTTTCTGACATGTAGATTGAGTGTTCTCAAGTCCAGAATGGGCCTGTATTCTGCCTTTTGGCCCTTTTATATGACCAGAAAATACCTCGAATAGACTCCTTTCCCCCTTTGATGGCTGATTTTTCGATGAGTGTCGCTACTTCTTTCTTTAACATTTGTAGCTGGTGGCTTGACAATGACATCGGAGGAACGGGTGGAGGTAGACTATGAAAACGAAGACGGTACCCATTCTGCAGCGTAGACAACACCCATTGATCTTTTGTAATGGCCTGCCACTCTGTCCTGTGATGTGCAATGCTTCCCCACACTGGAGTGGACAACGGCGCTGGGGGAAGTGAAGACTCATTGCTTCTGCTGAGGCTTATTGAAGCTGTTGCCTTGGCGCTGATTCGAGTTTCCTTTGGAATTGCGCTTGCCTTTATATTGCGATTTTTGTTGGCCTTGCTGGTTCTGGCCCTTCTGCCAGTGAGGGGTTTGAACCCTCTGCTTCGAAGAGCCCTTGTTGTCAGAACAGAACTTCTTCAGGAATTCCTTTTTCTTTTCAAGCCCCACGGCTTTAAGGGCGTCTAACTCAGTTTTCATCCGTTGCATCTCCTCATCAGCACTCGCCCCAAAGAGAGATGTGTCTGAAAAAGGAAGATTTAGTATTCTGGTTGAGCCTCGGGTTTCAATGCTGTTAGGCGCAACCACGAGGATCTCCTCGCTGTGATTTCATGCGCATAATCATGCGCAGCCAGCGTTGCTCCATCTGCCGCAGCCCCTATAATCTGATTGGAGACTTGACTGCCCTCCATCAGAATCTCCTCGAAGTCCTTTCTATCTTCCTGAGGAAGTTTTGCAGAAAAACTCTGAAGCGAGTCCCAAAGAGATTTATCATATCTGCCCAGCAGAGCTTCCGCATTGGAGACCTTGAGGAAAGAAGCTGAGGTGTTACATACTCTTCTCCCCCATGAGTCTTGTAACTTGCTGTCCTTATCCGGCGGTACCGTGGATGAGGAGGCCACCGCATTGGATTTTTTAGCCGCCGCAATGATTACTGAATCTGGCGGTGGATCGGACTTGAGGAACAGAGGATCTTCTTCAGGAGGGCGATATTTCTTGAGAATCCTTGCTGGGACTGACTTTACCGTCGCCGGAGGCAGGAAGACTTCATTCACCAGATCCATGATACCCGGGACCAACGGCAATAAGGGTTTGGGTGCCGTTCTGTGCTGCAGGGTTTCGAAGATGACCAGTCGTCTTGACCTGCGGAGCTGTCATAGGCACTCCTAGCTTCAGGGCTCCCCTGCCCAAGATGTCTTGGAACGAGAAAATATCCTCAGTTGGAGATATTCTCGAGCGTGGACTGTTTGTTAGGGTCGGAGATTAATTCCTGTGAGATCGGGTCCTCGATGAACTTGAAGAGCTATGAGTCTGCCTGGACCTAGATCTTCTACTTGAGCGAGTTCTAGAACGAGATCGCTCCCTGTGTCTAGATCTTCTTTTACTTGAATGCCCTCTAGAACGAGACCGTTCTCTGCAGCGGGAGGTTTGATCTCGATACGCCCTCAACCGATCCGCTGCCTCCTTGTCCTTCGCCCAGTGGTGAAGAGGTCTATACCACCTTGGGAAAAGACTAACCGGAGGAGATTTTTGGGTGCGATCCTTCACTGGTGAACGTGAACGAGGTTGATCCGCTTGATCCTGCTGCGACCTTGCAGGGGACTTGGACCTCTCCCTATCCGAATAGCTGTTTTCCCGATCCGAGGATCTGCCACTTCGAGATGCCGAAGAGGATGAGAACAGGCTCACTATAGACAGTCTAGAGGAAGACCTCGACCGACCTCTCTCTTCTGAGACCCTCCTTCTCTTGGCGGGAGGATCCTGTATTGGTGATTGCTCCACCTCCGCAGCCGTTGCTGATCCTGGGGAACCCAGTTGAGACCTTAGGACTTGAGACTGGTCTAATGGCTCACTCTGCATCTCTTGTACCACCTGCCTCAGAGGCGACCTCTCCTGTGATCTTGTAGGAGAGATATTCACTGACTCCGAGTCGCCCCGCTCCCTGGATCTCCGCTGATCAGTCGACGGTGGCTGTTTCGACGACGAGCGTCGAGCAGATAGACGTAGAGCGTCTCGCCGTTGAAGGGTGCCTGCTCGATGACGAGGGAGGCTGCTTCGACGCCGACCGCCGATGCTCTGGCGGCGACGGAGGGTGCCTCGACGTCGAATGCCGCTTGTCCGAATGCGACGGAGGCTGCCTCGACGTCAAACGCCATTGACAAGGCGTCGACGTGGGCTGCTTCGACGTCTATCGACCATGTGTTGGCAGAGGCTCCCTCGACGCCGAACGACCACGACTAGTCGTCGACGGAGGTTATCTCGATGCCGAACGTCGGTGGCCAGGCGTCGACGGAGAATGCCTCGACGTCACAGCATGACTATGCTGCTTCGACGCCGGTTGGCTCGCCGTCTAGCTCTTCTGCTTCAACGGCGACCTACCTCTCGACGCTGTCTGTAATGGAGGTACCTTGGATCTCGACGCTGAAGAAGTCTTCTTCGTCGCAGTCGACTGCTTCTTCGACGCAGATCACGAAGGTTAACAAGTCAGGGCTTCTTTCGACGTCGACCGCGCCATCTGACTTTTCTGCTTCTTGGGAGATCTTCCTCTCTCAGAAAGTCCATAAACTCAAATTCGCTCTTGGTCTTTGAGAGTTCTGGATGTTAAAACCTGGCAGTGTTCACAGGTTTTCGAAGAATGAGAGTCTGGAAGGCACAGGATACACACTGAATGAGACATTCTTGGCCATTTTCCTTCCAAATGAAGGGCATTTGTCAAAGAGGGAAGGCATTTTGACAGAAAAAACACCTTTTTTAAGCCTAAAAAGGTAGTAGTAGCACCCTAGGTCTAAAAGACGTCGAGTAAAAGCAAAAATTGTAGATTAATAAGAATATTTTTTGACAAAGTCAAAAAGAAAGGGAGCTGTTTCACCAGGGTCCCGACTGAAGGAGCCGGAAAGAACAACTGACCTAACTGTCTCCCCTGAAGCATGATTAGAAGCCTGGGGTCAGGGCTGCCTTAAAGGCACGGTGCCAGTTTTTGTTGAAAATGGTTTCATTTTCTATGCTATTGTTTTACAATGCAGCCTGAGGGCTAACAATGTCTATTTCTAAGCAATTTTCAGGATTTATGAGTGGTTTTACTCATTAAAACACAAAGTTCAATGGATATTTCACCTAACGTGTTTTTTGTTTCCTTACTAATTGCAGTACATGTACATGTGTTTACATTGTTTTAGCCTCAGTTTTGGAGCTGCATTGGTGTGAGAAAAATAATATATGTACGTACATATATGTTGAGCGAGATATATATGTTTTTACATATATATTTTTATATTGTTTCCGGGGTCCCGCACATGGGCGGGAATATTCAGTGATTACGACTATTGATGAGGATCCCCTGGAAGAGAATGACAGGTTGCGGGAGCACTGCATACAGAAATGAAAAGTAAAGAATAACTTGGAATCACAGGAAGTGGTGTTCCTGTGTCTCTCCATCGCCGTCGGGAGTTTGGAACACGATAGAAAGAAGGAACGAAAGACAAGGGATGCAGGTGAGTTTTTTATTATTCGCACCTAGTCAGCATAACGTTTCGGCCTACACGGAGGCAATGGTCACATGACATGACGCCATGAGAGACGTGGGCAGTTTTAAAGTGCAAGTGCCAAGAAATTAGTGCATTTCATTGGTTGACATGCAAGTGAAGCAGGGGTATGTTAAAAGACATAGAAAACATACTTGTTCATTGCACATAATGGGATAATCCCTGGGAATTTAAAACGATCACTTAAAAATGCACAAGTTAACAATTTCATCCGATAAAAACAATATTTTTACCCTTTGGATTTTGTGTAATTAATATATATAAAATCATTTTTCACAGTGTATATCGAACTTCAAGACACACATATATATATTCTGGTCTGGGATGGAAGTGAAAGTGAGGCAAACAACTTGTAATGTAAAGCACATTTCTATAGCGCTCCTATCACTCCAGGGAGTATCTTGGCGCTTGACCAACCCAGGTGGACGGGTAGGGGGCAAGATGATGAGTGACCTATTACATCACACTATTAGATCAAGGCTCTGCAGGCGACATCAGTTAAAGAAAAGACCCAAGTTTTTAATGCTTTCCTGAAGTGGGTCTCCTGGGATAATGCTCTTAGGGAGGGTGGTAACTGATTCCAGGCCTTAGCGCCCAGAAAGAAGAGGGATCTGCCACCTCTTGTAGTCAGCTTATAGCGAGGGATAGTAAGCAAGTTCTGGCTAGCAGATCTCAGACAGCGGGTGGGGTGATATTTCTTAAACCCGTTGCAGAGGTATTTAGGTCCTTGCTGTTGGAACGCCCTGAACGTGATGACAAGTATCTTAAATAAGATAACTTCATTGACTCATTGAACCAAAATGAGTTAAATCTGAACTTCACTGCCACAATCAAACTTTTTTTAGATGTAGAAATCTACATAGACCAGGGGAGGTTGGAAACTAAATTACACCGCAAACCTACGGCTGGTAATGCCACTTTACACGCAAGTAGTGCGCACCCCACCCACCTCGTGCAAAGCATCCCTTACTGTGAGCTGTTGCGCATAAAAGAATTTGCAGCAATAAGGAAACACTGCTAATAGCGCAAGGGGAAAGCTTAGCGAGGTTCAGAGAACGAGGATATGGCAAAGAACGTCTTAGAAAGGCTCTTCGCAAATGCAACTTGGTTGCTAGGAATCAGCTCTTCAGAAATGATAAGGCCCCAGATAACCAGAAAAAAAGCCCCTGATATGTTCAGATTTATTCTCGACTATAACAAGGAACATCTAGCGGTTAGAAAAGTTATCAAACGTAATGCAAATGCTACTTACCAGTATGCATCTGTTCTTGGCATGTAGGGCTGCTGACATTCATATCTGTGCATAGATCGCCGCCTAGTGTTGGGTCCGGATGATTGCACATTGTTGTCCTGGAAGAGTCTTCGAAGTATCACGAGATAGGTGGCTCCTCCCCTGGACTACAGTGCGCATGGGCATCGCCTTCATCCCCAGATTGTTTTTAGCCATTGGCAGAGATGGAGTGAAGTATGTGAGTGATGACCATGCTATGAGCATATATATATATGAATACTGCAGCTGCTACAGGCGCCGGGGAGGAGGGTGGGCGATATGAATGTCAGCAGCCCTACATGCCAAGAACAGATGCATACTGGTAAGTAGCATTTGCAGTTCGAGGCATGTGGGCTGCTGAATTCATATCTGTGCATAGAATACATAGCAGTCCCTCCATTAGCGGCGGCCGCCCGTGCCAGCTGCAGCAGTCTGAAAAAGTGTTTTGAGAACAGCCTGACCAACAGCTGCCTGCTGTTTGGAGTGCACGTCTACACAGTAATGTTTAGTGAAAGTATGTGTGGTAGACCATGTGGCTGCTCTACAAATATCTTCTAAGGGAATGTTACCTAGGAAAGCCATAGAGGCCCCCAACTTCCTGGTGGAGTGGGCTCTTGGTGGGATAGTGAGAGTGCGTTTAGCTTTAGCGTAACAGATTTGAATGCATTTCACGATCCACCTAGCGATCCCAGCTTTGGAGATAGCGTTTCCCTTGTGGTGTGTGGCAAAAGCAACGAAAAGCTGCTTGGTTCTGCGAAAATCTTTTGTCCTGTCCACGTAGTACATCAAGGCTCTTTTAACGTCAAGGGTGTGGAGCATCCGCTCCGCCAGCGTCTCTGGGTTTTGGAAAAACACCGGCAACTCAATTGTCTGGTTCATATGGAATGGAGATACAACCTTGGGTAAGAATTTAGGGTTAGTGCGGAGCACAACCCTGTTAGCATGTACTTGGAAGAAAGGTTCTTGGATGGTGAGCGCCTACAACTCGCTAACCCTCCATAGCGATGTAATTGCTACTAAGAAAGCAACCTTCCAAGTCAGAAACTGAAGCTCACAAGAGTGCAGTGGCTCGAAGGGAGGACCCATCAGTCTTGTAAGAACCACATTGAGGTTCCATTCTGGAGCTGGTGGGGTCCTTGGTGGAATGACTCTCTTGAGTCCTTCCAGAAAAGCCTTGATAGCAGGGACCTTAAAAAGTGACAGGTGTTGCCTATTCTGGAGGTATGCTGCCATAGCAGACAGGTGAATGCGGATGGAAGAGTACGCCAAATTGCATTGGTACAGGTGGAACAGGTAACAAATGATGTTTTGAATGGAAGCATCTAGCGGGTCAATATCCCGGTTAACACAGTAAATGACGAACCTCTTCCATTTAGCCGCATAACAAGCTCTAGTAGTGGGCTTCCTTGCCTCCCGAATGATGTTCATGCAATCGGGAGGAAGATTGAGGCAGCCAAACTCTAGGACTTCAGGAGCCAGATCGCCAGGTTGAGCTGTTGCGGATCTGGGTGCCGAATGTCGCCATGGCTCTGCGTCAGAAGGCTGGGAGTGAGATGAAGCCTTTGATGCGGTACCACGGAGAGTTCCAGAAACGTGGTGTACCACGGTTGGCGAGCCCACGTTGGAGCAACCAGGATGAGAGTCATCGAGTGCTGCCTGAGCTTGCGTGCCACCAGCGGTATCAGAGGTGCTGGGGGAAAAGCGTACGCAAATCTGCCTGACCAGTTCATCCACATCGCATTGCCCTGGGATTGCGGGTGTGGGAACCTGGCGGCGAAGCTTTGGCATTTTGCGTTCTCCTTTGTGGCGAACAGGTCTATCTCTGGATGACCCCACCTTTGGAAGTACGGTTGGAGTACTGATGGATGTATCTCCCACTCGTGCATTTGATGGCTGTGCCTGCTGAGCAGGTCCGCCATCTGGTTGTCCTTGCCCGGGAGATGCTCTGCCATGAGGAAGATGTTCCTCTGAATGGCCCACTTCCACATGCTCTGAGCCAGATGAGACAGCTGCGGAGAGTGTGTGCCTCCCTGCTTCTGAATGTAGTACATGGCTGTCATGTTGTCCGTCCGGATCAACACGACCTTGTTGCACAGATGTACTTTGAACGCCTTCAAGGCCATGAAGATTGCCATCAGTTCCAACACATTGATGTGCATCTTCCTTTGCTGTAGTGTCCATAGTCCCTGCACTGTGTAGTGGAGTACATGCGCTCCCCATCCCTGGAGAGAAGCGTCCGTCGTCAGGATAATCTGTGGCACAGGCTCTTGGAATGGTCGGCCCTTGCAAAAGTTTTGCGGATTCCACCAATGCAGAGAGTTGTATGCCCGACCGCTCACCAACACTAGGTCTGTCAGTTGCCCATGAGCCTGAGTCCACTGACGTGCTAGGCACTCCTGAAGCGGACGCATATGTAGCCTCGCGTGCGGGACAATGGAGATGCAGGAGGCCATCATGCCTATCAACTGCATGAACACTTTCGCTGGAAGCGAGTGTTGAGGTCTGAATCGTTGGATCAGCGTTTGGATACTGGCGATTCTCACTGAATTTGGCTGCGCAGTGGCTGCCAGAGTGTTTATTGTCGCGCCCAGATACTGCCGTACATGGGTGGGCTGGAGATGGGATTTCGGGTAGTTCAGAGAGAATCCCAGATCGTGCAGGAGATGAATGGTACGGGACACGTGGTCGGCGCACTGCTGTTCTGTTTTTGCTTGAATGAGCCAGTCGTCCAGGTAAGGGTAGACGTGGACGTTCTGGCGTCGTAGATGCGCCGCCACAGTCGCCAGGCACTTCGTAAAGACCCTTGGCGCTTTGGTGACCCCGAACGGCAGAACCCTGAACTGGTAGTGCTGGTCTTGAATCGTGAATCTGAGATACTTCCTGTGGGAAGGATGCAGGGGGATATGAAAGTATGCATCTTTTAGATCCAACGTAGCCAGGAAGTCCCCCTGTTGAAGCAGAGGGAGTACCTGCTGCAACGTGAGCATATGGAAATGCTCCGAGAGAATGTACCAGTTGAGTGGCCTGAGGTCCAGGATGGGCAGTAGGGATCCGTCCTTTTTGGGGATTAGAAAGTACAGAGAGTAAACTCCTGTACCCCTTTCCTGCAGTGGGACGAGCTCTATTGCCCCTTTTTGCAGCATGACTTGAACTTCCTGCTGCAACAAGTGCAAGTGCTCGCCGGACATAGGACGGCTTCTTGGAGGTATGTTTGGTGGAGTGGAAGTAAGTTCCAGACAGTAACCGTACTGGATAAGAGACTTGACCCACCTGTCCGTGGTGATGGATTTCCACGCGGGCAGGAACTGCTGGAGTCTCCCCCCGACCGGTGTTGTATGGTCGGGGGGCAGTGACAAGACGTCACTGCTTGTTGGCGGTGGTGGACCTGGAACTGTTGTTTCCACGTCCCCTGCCTTTGATGTTGTTGCCTCTGTAGCCACCTCTACCCTTGTTGGTGTATGAGGTTTGGGTATTACTTTTATAATACTGTGTGGACTGCGATGCCTGACCCCTTGAGGTGCCTTTGGTATTTGAACGGCGAAAGGAACCACCCCGAAACTGCTGAGACTGGAGGGCCCCCATAGATTTAGCAGTGTCTGTGTCTTTCTTAATTTTTTCCAGAGTCGCATCCACCTCAGGGCCGAACAGGTGGTCAGGATTCACTGTTTCGTTCAGGATTGTGGTTTGTATATCCGGTTTGAAACCTGATATCCTAAGCCATGCATGTCTCCTCAGCAACACACTAGTGTTGATTGCCCTGGAGGCTGTATCAGCCACATCCAGCGCACATTTGATGGAAGCGTTTGTGATGAGCTTTCCTTCCTGAATTAACATTTCCCCTGCCTCCTTGTACTGGTCAGGCAAGTGTTGCAGCAGTGTTTCTAGGGTGTCATAATGAGCCCTATCGTAGCGTGCAAGTAGGGCCTGCGTGATTGAGATTCGCCAAATGTTAGCTGCCTGTGCAGCAATCCCTTTCCCTGAGGCCTCAAATATTTTTGACTCTTTGTCTGGGGGAGGAGCGTCACCAGTGGTCTGCGAGTTCGCCCTCTTGCGTGCGTTGGAAACCACCAACGGGTCCAGTGGCAAGTGTCCCTTGATATATGTTGGATCCGAGGGCGCTGCCTTATATTTTTTGTCAATGCGAGGATTGATGACACGTGCCTGAGTGGGCCCTTTGAAGACCTCAGTCGCGTGCTTTAGCACCCCTTTGAGCATTGGCAATGTCTTGACTGACTTTTCAGCCACAGAGAAAGTGTCAAATAAAAAGTCCACATCCACAGGATCTGAATGTAGCTCGACATCATGGTTAGCTGCAGCTCGCTCAATTAAAGCGTTGAAGGCAGCCGAGTCCTCCGTTGGTGAGGTCTTCGCTGCAAAGAGCTGCGGTTCCTGACCCGATTGCGGGTCGTCGGGGTCGCCTCCGGCAGACCAAGGCTCATGTTCCTCCTCCGGATCCGAGTACGCCGGATAGTTGTACTCGGCCTCCTCATCGTCACCATCCCCTGCGATGGAACGCGTTGGCGACTGTTCTTGAGCCTGTGGGGAGGCAGGCTCTATCGGGGCCGAAGTACCCGCAGAGTCCTTCTTGTTCTTGAGAGGAATACGAAAATGTTCTAACACCGGCTCCGTGGTGATTTTCCTCTTGAGGAGAGACAGTTTCCCGGTATTGGCGTCGATGATGACCTCTCGACGCTCTTCCTCCGTAAGCGGCTGGAGCCGAGGCTTCGACACCACCAGTGCTGCCTTGGGCGCCGACACCTGCTTCGAGGGCACACCTGCCCCATGCTTCGGAGCGAAAGCCTTCGGCGTCGACTTCGGCGGCAGGGTGAAGCGGATAGGCGTTTGCTCCTTTGTGGGCTTTGTTGTGTGCTTCGGCACCACATCCCCTGTTTCGGGAACCACAGCGTCCTTCCGAATCCGCTGCAGGGACTCCGCGACCTTCTTCGTCAAGGCCGGGGAGGGGTTGACCGGCTCGAGCGATCTCCGGGAGTCGGGTCTACGAGAGGCACCGCCTTCGGAGCCGACACTCCACGTTCCTTGTCCCCGACGGGCGGAGCCGTGGAGTCGCTTTGACGCTTCTTCGAAGCTTTCTTCGGGTCATCGACCCCGACCATCTTCGGCGCCGACGCGGCCGCGTCGGTCGACTTCGTTTTCGGCGTCGACCCCGAGGCCTTCGGGTCGGCCATCTTGGCACGGCTCTTGAGGTCGGCCATTTTGAATTTCTTGGAAGTCGATGCCTTCAGAGCCTTTTGCACCAGTGCAGCTTTCACTTTCGGTTTCGAAACCGGAGGAGTGGATCCTAATGGCTTCACTTTCGTTTTCGTTAACGGGAGTGGCACATTAGAAATGTCCGTGACCGGGCCCGGAGGCGGGGCTGCTGGACTAGTAACGAGGTCTTGGGTAAGGCCCGAAGGCGATCCCTCGACCTGGGCCGCATGAAGGGGATTGACCCCTGAGGCAGTCTGGGGGCGCTCCTCCTCCGAGCTGTCCCCCACGGTGGCAATGGCCCCATCGTCGTCCCCTACCTCGTCTCCCGCGTCGTAGGCATCCCCTTCAGACGCGGGGCTAGAGACCGAAACCCGCATAACATCGTCGTCTTCAACAGATTCTTCGAAGATGTCATCCGGCGGGGGCGCCGAGGCTGCCGATAACTGGGCCTGAAGTCGAGCGGCCCGACGAATTTTGAGGGTTTTCTTACACCGGAACTTCGAGCAGGCCATACACCTGGCCTCATCATGGTCCGGTGACAAACATTTGTTGCACACAGGGTGCACATCGAGGTGTGAATACTTGGAGGTGCACACCGGGCACCTTTTGAACGGAGTTCGTTCCATGTCTGGAGCGTCGAGTAGGCCCGTCCGCGCCGAGAGCACGCGGATGGGTAGCAAGAGTTCGGAGCGGAGAACAGACAAAACCCGAACAAAACGATACCGACGCCCAGCCTAAAGACCTTTTGGTCTCGAGTTAGAAAAGTTTTACAACTATCGATTCCGACAGAGGGAACCGAAACACATCCGAACCCAATGGCGGAAAAAAACAATCTGGGGATGGAGGCGATGCCCATGCGCACTGTAGTCCAGGGGAGGAGCCACCTATCTCGTGATACTTCGAAGACTCTTCCAGGACAACAATGTGCAATCATCCGGACCCAACACTAGGCGGCGATCTATGCACAGATATGAATTCAGCAGCCCACATGCCTCGAACTTGGCATTTTGCTAAACAGGATCCAGTCATTGGCAGAACTATCCCAAAAAATCCAATGATAACATACAGGAGAGGGGGATCAATGAAGGATGCCCTAGTGGATAATGATCCAGGTGGACCACAACCCAAGGGCTCATGGTTCTCACAAAGAAAAGGATTTTTCAAATGTAAGGTGTGCAAAGCCTGTCAGCACGGTGTTAATATGACCGAATTTTCAACACCGTTTGGTGGGCCAAACAGGTCAATCACCAAAGCACTCAATTGCAAAATCGATCGTGTCATCTATGTGTTGGAGTGCCCTTGTTGATTGAAATACATCGGAAGTACTACTTTACCAGGACACAAGAGGATACTGCAACACATTCGGGCAATTAAGAATCACGATCAGGCATATCCAGTGGCCAGACATTTCCACGAGAGGCATGAGGGCAATTCGAAAGATCTAAAATATTACCTCATAGAATCTGTCCCTAGGAAAAAACATGGGGGGAATTGAGAGAAGAGCCTTAGATTGTTGGAAATGCACTACATTTTAAGCATGGATAGTAAGCACCCTAATGGTTTAAATAGTTCTGAAGAATTACATGCCAGCTTGTACGGCATGATAAGTTTCCTGTAGTACAAATTGCAAAATCCAAAGTGGACACAAAAACACCCCCCTCTCCTAATGTTGGACCTAGTTTTGACACTAAAACATTAGCATATAGCCCAAACCTCCTAGATATCCCATATGATGAAATAGTGTAACGGGAGAATAGAACTGTATGACCTGGTGGCATCAAAACAAAAAGTGAGAAAATATATTTATATATGTAAATACAATCACAGTACATGGATTAGCACTTTGAATTCCTTGTATATTTTAATCTCTTTTTTAATCACCTTAGAAATAACTTTTTTTGATATGTCACTGTATTCTTCAAAGGTTTTAATTTTTGTCTATTTTAATGGTGGGCATAAGACTTAAATGTGGATGTATCCAAAGTTCTGTCAACTAAATACATCCAGTGAGGACAAACCAAAGTTAATTCTCCAGGGCAATACCATATTTCCTTTCTGTTCCCCCTTCGCCCCCACCCCGCCCTCCCTCCACCCATCCTTTTCTGTAAGTGGTCATGACTAGGTATTATCAAGCTGGATGAATTACAAAAAAAAGATTTCAACCACCAATGCGAGATACTTTATGTATTTGTACATTTATGGTTTTACTAAGTTTATTTCATATTTATATGGTTATGTAAATATGAATGTAAATAATGAAATTATATTCTCATGTATGTGTTTCGAAATATATCTATTTATTTGTTTGCATAGGTGGAATAAATCATGAACGGTATTCTAAGGACTGCTAAATGCACATATTAATGACCAAAGAAACATACAAAATGTATGGCGATGGTGGCATTTAAGCCTAAATGAATTGTTTGTGGGATTTTTCCTTTCTTCTTTTGAGTGGGGGGTGGTGGGATATTAAACTGCCTTATTTCGGTATTTTGCCAAGACTCACTCACTGGGTATTAGTTAACATGGTATTTGTAGCTTCACGCCGACGTGGACGACGTCATAGAGGCACGGCATCGCACGCGACTCGGCTGACTTCACAGACACTACAATAGGCCTACGTGTCACGATTCTCCTGTCCCTTTCTATGGAAGCCTGCAAAATGCTCATCAGTCATGTACATCTAGTACATAACTTTATTTTCTCATTTGAAAAAACCCACCCCTTTCCCGTGCACCAGCACCTCTTTATGTATTTGTGTAATGATTTTAGAAACGTTTTGCGAGAGAAATAGCAATAACTGTTGCTGTCTCATAATTTCTATGTTCTTTTACATTGTGACCGCATTTTCGTGATTTATCTGAAGTATTTCACTTGTATAACCTTGCTGTCAAAAAGCCTTTTACACGCTGAAAGCCGAAGGCAAAATAAACGCGTGTGCGTTTACTTTTGCCGTCGGAAAGCCTTCTGCTCGCGCTGCACGCGGAAAGCCGAAGGCGCCGTCTGAAAGCCTTCTGCTCGCGCTGCACGCGGAAAGCCGAAGGCAGTGTAAACGTGCAAGCGCACGTTGTCTCTGGGTGCGGACGGTATTTAAACCGCACCCAGACCTTGAGAACTCGCTTTGCCTCTGGATTCTCAAGAGGGCAGCTACGCGAGAACATTCAGCAGATTCCCTGCTTCCAGCGCTCCACCTGAGGACTTCGTGGGAGCATTTCCTAAGCTTATTGAACAGCTTGTCCAGCGCAAGGATAGAAGAACTTTGCTTGCAGCTCAGCAATCTTCACGATCAGCACAAGAAGACTTAAAGCTAAGTTTTTGTTACTCTCAAGGCGCCCAACGCAAGAAAGAAAGTTATTTAAAATTGGATTTGACAAGATTTCTCTATGGTTAATGTCTTTTGGGGGCTATTTGAATATCTGTGTATTCTTTAGAGTCTGATTTTTTCACAATAAGGATTATTGTGATTTGCAGTGAGCACAAATCGGTTTTCTGTTTTGGAGAATTCACAAGAAAATCGTTGTGAGTTACATTTTATGTTTTAGGAGTATTGAAGTTACTTTACTGTGTAGGAGTATTCACAAGAAGGTCATTGTGAATTACGTATGCACGAGTTGTCGCTTTTCTTGGTGTATTTCATTTTTCTTAGGTAAGATACACAGGAGCTCATCAGAACCCACCATTTAATCTTGAGAGGAGTAGATTCTCAAGTAAGTTTAGGTAACAGGGGAGGGAGAACGAGGAGAAAGAACTAGTGGGAAAGACTTGATTTGGTTAATATTTATTTATTTATTTATTTAATTCACAGACTTCTAATCAGTAAAGCTACAAGTTATCCATAAAGGACAACTCCAAGACTGCATTCCTGACAAGACAAGAAATACTGGACGGTGGACAGAACCAGACTGTTCGCAGGTAGGACTCAGCTCAGTGGATACTAGTTCTTTAACTAGGGAAGAGGGTGGACCAGCTTTTAAGTAGGAATACTTTAAGAATAGAATTGGAAAGTAAGTATTATGTTCTTGTTAATTCGCAGGTCGACAGTCAGACGCATAACACTCCAGTCAACGTCCAGTACCGGCCCTCCTCCCGAAAGTTCTAGTTAATGCTTAGCTGTAAAAATCTAGTCAGCAAGTTTTGGTTAGAGTTTTTGGGAAGTTGGTCCCTTGCGTCTCTGCGAAAACCTCTACGCTGTCTACAGGAATTCCTGTCTTCAAAAGGTAAGAGACAGCGTACCTAGGTCTTGACACTATGCCGGCGTGATTGTCCTTCCAAGACACCGCCTATCCTCTGCACGATTTTGCGCGCAAAGGCTTATTTACAGGTGGCTTGCTGAATGTCAGTTCCCTGCCCAAACACGCTCACGAAATCGCCCAGCTCATAGATAATCATCATCTTGATGCTTTATTCCTGACGGAAACATGGACCCACTCTGACTGCAATATAGAACTGGATTGGGCTTGCCCACAAGACTTCAGAATCCTGCATCTCCCACGACCTAAGGGGCGGGGCGGTGGAGTCGGTCTAATCTATAGAGCGTCCTGGTCAGCAAAAACTATTGCTATGGACCCAGTGGTCGGGACCGAAATATTTGGCCTTTCCATCGACTGTCACCATGGTACCACCTTTACGGCGGTGATTTGTTACCGCCCGCCGGGAGTTTTTAACTCTACTCAGCAGCAGTCGCTCCTCACCACCCTCACTAATATGGCCACCTCTCATAACAACCTGATTGTTTTGGGCGATTTCAACCTTTGGCCCAACGGCAGCCTAGATTCTGCACTCAACAATCTCCTACTCTCCTGTGAAGGAATGGGACTTTCCCAGCTAGTGAACAAACCCACACACGCAGCAGGGCACCAGCTCGATTTAATCTTCTCCTCCCCCCAGCTAGCACTTCTGAGCGACATTCTGCCGATGTGCTGGACTGACCATGCACTCATCAAATTTCATATAGTAGGTAGCAGGTCTTGCAGACCGGCACTCCACGGCCATGTACCCCCGTACAGAGACTGGAAGGCTCTGGACAAACTCAGACTGACTGGCCCAGTATTTGAAGTGGAAGACAGTTTCTCCATTACTCAACCAGTTGAGGCCAATTATCTATCCCTTTGTACAAGGATTTCCAACATCTCGGAACGCCTCGTCCCTCTGAAAAAGGGCAAACCACAGAGACGAGCGCCGGCCCCATGGTTTGATGACTCCTTAAGAGCTCTCAAACTAGCATGCAGACAAGCAGAGAGAAAATGGAGGCAGGGTTATTCTGACACTCACAAAACCCTCTGGAAAGAAAACCTCCGGGAGTACAAAACTGCCATCGCCCAAAATAAGGCTAAACATTATTGTTCCATCATCACCAACGCCACGAACAGCTCAAAAAGTATTTTTCAAATACTCAAAAACCTAACCAATCCGGACTGTGTCACCTCTACACAGCCTCCTACCCAAGCCCTCTGCGACAATCTTGCAGTGTTTTTCATTAATAAAATAAACACCATTATTCACAACCTGAAAACACCTCCCTCTTCAGAAACTTTTAACACGCAGAGACCAGACATCAGCCCGCGAAACTTGTCGTCTCCAGGCTCTGTCCTCTTGGCTAGACTGTGGGAATTTCCTCCAATCCCGGCCTTTGAGTTTGAAAGACTTGCGCTTGGTATCACCTCGGGTTCTCCACTCGACCCCCTACCTCCAAAAGTTTGGAAAAATTTATTTTGGTAATGAACTTTTTGACACCATGCGCCTAATATGCAACCAGTCTTTGCACAGTGGCTTTGTCCCAACCCCGTGGAAACAGGCACTAATCACCCCTCTCTTGAAGAAACCCTCCCTGAGCCCAGACTGTCTCTCCAACTACCGACCCATCTCTCTGCTGCCTTTCCCAGTGAAGGTCGTCAGTTCGTGTCTGTCCGCCCACCTAGAACAAAACAACCTTCTTGACGATCACCAGTTCGGGTTCCGTCCTGCCCACGGCACCGAAACAGCAGTCTTAACTGCCATGGAGGATCTTCGCATGCGTGCAGACAGGGGCCAGCCAGTGGCGTTGATACTGCTGGACCTGTCTGCCGCATTCGACACGGTTAACCATGGTAGGCTGCTGCAGAGACTTGGTGAAGTGGGAGTGGAAGGCACTGCATTGCTCTGGTTTCACTCCTACCTTCGGGACAGAAGACAGGCTGTCTCCCTTCCCCCATTCCAATCCACCTTTGCACCAGTACCCCAGGGAGTCCCTCAGGGCTCCTCCATCAGCCCCATTCTTTTTAACGTGTACCTCATCCCGCTAATCAAACTGATCCAATCTTTTGGGATCAAAACAATAAATTACGCGGATGACACTCAGCTCATCCTCTCGTGGGAAGGTGAAGATGCCATTCCGTTCTCCACCTTCCACGACTGCCTAAGAGAGACGGCTGGATGGCTACACAGAAACTCCCTCCAGTTCAACTCCGCTAAAACGGAGGTCCTGTTTTGCTCAGGCACTAAGATACCCCGTCAGTTTCCGAATGAATTTTGGCCCCCGGAGTTTAGAAATAAACCTCTGCCAGTTCCTTCGGTGCGCAACCTGGGAGCCATACTGAACAACAAATTAAGTATGGAAACCCAGGTGACGAAAACTGTGGGGATCTGCACAGCTCTGCTTCGATCACTGCGGAAAATCATGCCTCTTCTCCCGGCACAAGCCAGGGCGTCGATAGTCAGGTGTACGATACTCAGTCGCCTTGACTATTGTAACGCCCTGCTCCTGGAGTCTCCAGTCACGATGATGGATCGACTACAGCGAATTCAATCTGCCGCCGCCAAGCTGGCTCTTGGCTGGACGAGGAGGGCCTCGGCCACAGCAGCTCTGGCTGAGCTACACTGGCTACCCTTAAAACAACGAGTGGCCTTCAAGTCCCTCTGCATTGTCTTTAAGGCTCTGCACGGACTTGGACCCAAACCTCTGCAAGCCCTGTTTCTGTGGTACACTCCTGCCAGAGACCTACGCTCATCCTCGGCCTGTCTGGTAAAGGTACCCAGATTCAACAGAACCAGAACAGGGGGCAGATCCTTCAGTGTTGCAGCGGCCAAGCTGTGGAACAGCCTGCCCACTGACATACGTCAGATATCACAGCTTCTTCCATTCAGGAGACGTATCAAGACCTGGCTCTTCCCCAAATAAATTGTCTGTCTGGCTGTTCTCCCGGTTATCCGTTAACAGAGTAATTTCCAGCGCCAGGAAGCCTGCAAGGTGTCAGTCGCGCTTTACAAATTCTCAAAATAATAATAATAATGAAATCAGTTCCGCCCTTTTTTCCGTTCCTTCGAGGCACACGGACAGACCAATGACCGCAGCCATACACAGTATACGCAGTACAAATATCAAGGTAACACACAGTGTGAAGCAAATGCAATAAAACATTTGAAATAAACAACTCATTGACAATAAAGTAAATACATTACAGTAACTCTGGTATAGAAGAGTGGACAAGGGGGAGGCGGGTGGGTCAGTAAGGAATCCACAGGCAGATACTGTATCTATACCAGAAAAAGCGTTACCGAAGGTAAGTAACTTGTTCTTCTGATAGATACATTTGCCAGTGCATTCCTCACCTTGTGAATAGAGTCCAACAGCAGTCCCCACTCCCGGAGGAGGGTTTCTACTCTTCTACACCAGAAAATCCTGGAGGACAGAGCGCGCAAAGTGGCCGTCTCTCCTCACCTCAGTGTCCAAGCAATAATGCTTTGCGAAAGTGTGGAGGGAGGCCCAAGTCGCCGCTCTACAGATGTCCTCAACCAGCACACCTCTTGAAAGTGCAGATGTCGAAGACTTCGCTCTAGTAGAGTGAGCTCTTATACCCTCTGGAGGATCCTTACCGGCCAAAGAGTAGCAGATCTTTATACAGAGGATGATCCATCTTGAAAGAATCCTCTTATGTACCGCTCTTCCTTTCTTGCATCCAGCAAAACCAACTAAGAGCTGGTCATCTATTCGATAGTTTTTAGTTCTATCAAGATAAAAACTCACCGCCCTATTGGGGTCCAGACGGTGTAGTCTCTCCTCCTTGGAAGGGTGAGGGGGAGGATAAAAGGTAGGAAGGGTAATAGATGGACCTAGGTGGAAGGGAGTCACCACCTTAGGGAGAAAAGCAGCCCTGGTCCTAAGAAGCACAAGTTACTACTTGTGTAACGATATATCTGTAAGAGACATTAGTTAGTGATAGATTCCTTACCTTAGAATATCCCTAGGCGTCAGACTGGATCCGGAAATTTTTGCGTAGCAATACCCCTGCGCGCTGGTAGGCGTCGTCTGCGGCTCCGCGTCCGTCGTCGGCGTCGTGAGCGCCGGGATGACGTCGGAGTATATAGACGGCGCCCATGCGCGCTGACGTCAGTTCTGATAACACAGCTTTTCCGCGCCAGATACGCAGAGCCATGATAGAACTAACACTGGTGCCATGAAACTAGGGCCCTGAAAGGGGATGACCTTAACCCTAAATATCGGTTCGCAGAACGGGGAGGATGGGAGGGCGGTAAGGAATCTATCACTAACTAATGTCTCTTACAGATATATCGTTACACAAGTAGTAACTTGTGCATCTGAAAGAGACACGTTAGTGATAGATTCCTTACCTTAGAATAGATACCCCAGCAATACCAACCCCGGTGGTGGGTCTGCGAACCAATATCACACCAGAAAGTCCTGGAGGACGGAACGGCCAAAGAAGCCATCCCTCCGGACTGGACTGTCCAGGCAGTAGTGTCTTGCGAACGTGTGCAGCGAGGCCCACGTGGCTGCCTGACAGATGTCCTGCAGGGGGACACCGCGGCCCAGGGCAGTTGTCGTTGCCGTGGCCCGAGTGGAGTGAGCCCGCAATCCAGCCGGGGGCTCCTTCCTCGCCATGGAGTAGCATGCTTGGATGCACAAGATGATCCACCTGGAGATGGTCCTCTTGTGTACAGCCTTACCCTTCTTCGCGCCCACGTAACCAACGAAGAGTTGGTCATCCACCCGGAATTGGCGAGTGCGGTCTAGGTAGTAGGAGAGCGCACGTTTTGGATCCAGACGGTGGAGCCTCTCCTCCTCTTTCGAGGGATGCGGAGGCGGGAAGAAGGTGGGCAAGGTGATGGACTGCCCGATGTGGAAGGCCGTGACAACCTTGGGCAGAAAGGAAGGTCGTGTACGCAACACCACCTTATCAGGATGAACAGACAGAAAAGGTGGAGAAGAAGAAAGAGCCTGGAGCTCACTCACCCTCCTGGCAGAGGTGATGGCAACCAGGAAGGCCGTCTTTAGAGTAAGGAGACGAAGAGGGAAGTTATGAAGTGGCTCAAAGGGAGCACACATCAGATAGGTGAGAACCAGATTCAAGTCCCACTGGGGCATCACGAAGGGAACAGGAGGGAACATGTGCGTGATGCCCTTCAGAAATCTACTCACAATAGGGGACTTGAATAAAGAAGGCTGATCTGGTAGCCTCAAGAAGGCTGAAAGAGCAGAAAGGTACCCTTTAAGAGTGCCCAGAGCAGAGCCCTGCTGGGCAAGGGAAAGAAGAAAGAGCAGCACTTCCGAAAGGGGTGCAGAGAGGGGATCCACAGCCTTTGCTGCGCACCATGCCACAAATCTATTCCACCGGCAGGCGTATACCGACTTCGTGGAGGGACGCCTGGCTGCCAGAATGATGTCACAGACT
This sequence comes from Lissotriton vulgaris, assembly GCF_964263255.1. Taxonomy (NCBI): domain Eukaryota; kingdom Metazoa; phylum Chordata; class Amphibia; order Caudata; family Salamandridae; genus Lissotriton; species Lissotriton vulgaris. Next base: position 674,571,359 of record NC_141687.1, on the reverse strand, counting down.
TCGGGAGGCAAGTCAAATGGCCTCAACTGCCGCCGCTCAATCTCCAAGCTTGTAGGTGGAGACTGGACAGGTTCGGGTGCAGGACCGTCCCCTGCTGCTGCGACAGAAGGTCCTCCCGAAGAGGCAGACGAATCGGGGGATCGACTGACATGCTGAGTAGCTCGGGATACCAGTATCTTCGTGCCCAGTCCGGAGCCACAAGGACGACCTGGGCCCGGTCGCGCCTGATCTTCTTCAGCACTCTGGGCAGAAGTGGTATAGGCGGAAAGGCGTACAACAGACCGCAGCTCCACTCGCGACGAAAAGCGTCTCCGAGCGAGTGCCGCCTTGGAAACTCCAACGCGCAGAACTGCTGACATTGCGCGTTCTCTTCTGTGGCGAATAGATCTAACCAAGGCTCTCCCCACTGTCGAAAGAGACCTTGCGCCACGTCCGAGTTCAGACGCCATTCGTGATCCATCATGCACCGGCGGCTGAGTTCGTCCGCCCTGGCATTCAGAGAGCCTGCCAGGTGTTGAACCACCAGGGTCACGCCCTGATGTTCCAGCCACTGCCAGAGGCGCAGAGCCTCCTGGCAAAGGGTCCACGACCCCACACCGCCCTGTTTGTTGCAGTACCACATGGCGGTGGTGTTGTCGGTGAACACTTGCACCACACTCCCCCTGACAGAGGGGAGGAATGCCTTCAGTGCAAGACGAATCGCCCGCAGCTCCAGAAGGTTGATGTGGAGCCGGGACTCCGCCGGAGACCAGAGGCCTCTGATCTCCGCCTCTCCCATGTGGCCTCCCCAGCCCTGGAGGGACGCGTCCGTCACAACTACGTGCTCCGGCTGGGGTAGAGAGAGGGGTCTGCCACTGACCCAGTCGCGGTCCGTGAGCCACCACTGCAGTTGCTTCGCAGTGCCCTCCGAGATCAGGACATGATCGGACAGGTTGCCCTGATGCTGGGCCCACTGAAACTTCAGGTCCCACTGCAGAGCCCGCATCCGCCACCTGGCGTGACGCACCAGAAGGATGCAGGAGGCCATCAGTCCCAGAAGCCGCAGCGTCAACCTGACCGAGACCCGGGATAACGGTCTGAAGACAGGAATCAGAGCCTGAATATCCCGAACCCGCTGCTCGGGTGGGTAAACCCGAAACTGCGCCGAGTCGAGAACCGCTCCGATGAAAAGGAGCTTCTGAGAGGGACACAGGTGTGACTTCGGCACATTGATGGAGAACCCCAGCAAGTGCAGGAGGTCGGCCGTAGTCTGGAGGTGGCTGACGACTGTCTGGGGCGAGCCCGCCTTCAACAACCAGTCGTCGAGGTAGGGGAAGACTGACACCCCTTGCCTGCGCAGATGGGCTGCGACCACCGCCATCACCTTCGTGAACACCCGTGGGGCGCTGGTAAGGCCGAAGGGGAGCACGGTAAACTGAAAGTGCTCTAGGCCTACCATGAACCGCAGGTAACGCCGGTGGGCCGGCAGGACGGGGATGTGGAAATAGGCGTCCTGCAAGTCCAACGCTACCATCCAGTCTCCTGGGTCCAGGGCAGCCAGGACCTGAGCCAAAGTGAGCATCTTGAACTTCTCCGTCCGGAGGAAGCCGTTGACGTTCCGCAGATCCAAGATAGGGCGTAGGCCCCCTTTGCCCTTCTTGGGTACCAGAAAGTAGTGGGAGTAACAGCCACGTCCTACTTCTGGCCCAGGAACGCGCTCGATGGCCCTCTTGGCCAAGAGGGCCGAAACTTCCTCTTGCAGAAGTTGCAAGTGATCCCCCGACACACGGTGGTATTGAGGTGGCATGGGTGGAGGGGAAGACTCGAAGGGGAGGGAGAAACCCCTTCGGACAATTTGCAGCACCCACCTGTCCGAAGTGACTGTATGCCAGTGGGAGAGGTGATGGCGAACCCTGCCTCCCACAGGCATCACATGGGCCTGAAAACTCGGACTAGGAAGGTTTTGAGGCGGGGGCTGCTGAGGGAGGTGTGGACTGGCCTCGCCGCTGACCCCGACCACCGCCGCGGCGGTTCCCACGTCCGCCACCGCGCTGCTGGATATTTTGCGGCGTGTGGCTGGCGGTCCGTGGTGGGGCGCCCCTTCCGTGGCCACGAAAGGAGCGAAAGGCACCCGATTGCTGGCGTGGGGCTGTAAGGCCCAAGGACTTGGCCGTGGCCCTGGAGTCCTTGAAACGTTCCAGCGCATGGTCTGCCTTGTCGCCGAAGAGGCGACGGCCATCAAACGGCATGTCCAGGAGGGTGGCCTGGACATCGGCCGAGAAGTTGGCGGACCTCAACCAGGCGTGGCGTCGAACCGCCACCGTCGTTGCCATCGCCCTGCCCAGTGAGTCCGTGGTATCCAGCCCACACCGGATAGAAAAACGTGCCGCATCTCGGCCGTCCGCAAGGGTTTGGCTGAGTTTAGCCCTGACCTCCTCAGGGCATTGTGGCAGCACCTCCGCAACCGTGTCCCACAGAGTGTGGGTGTAGCGGCCCAAGAGACAGTTGGTGTTCACTGACCGTAGCCCTAGGCTCACAGACGAGAAGACCTTCTTCCCGAACTGCTCATATCTCTTGGATTCCCTGTCGGGCGGGGCCGACGGGAATGCGGTCTGGGAGTTGGAGGCCTGGATGACCAGACTCTCGGGGGTGGGGTGGGTGGACAAAAAGCAAGGGTCGCCCGGTGCCGGGCGGTAGCGTCTGGCCACGTTCCTGTCCACAGGGGGGCCTGTGGCGGGCTTGGACCAAGTGCCCAGAAGAACGTCACACAAGGCCTCGTTGAACGGCAGGAGGGACTCCGCGGAGCCGGACTGCTGTTTGAGGACCTCAGTGAGGAGATTAGTCCTCACGGCCGCGACGGGGAGCTGAAGGTTTAAGGCCTTAGCTGCCTTCGTCAACACTACACTGTAAGCAGAACCCGCCTCCGAAGCCACAGTCGGGGGCGACGTAAATCCAGTGTCTGGCGAGGTGTCAATACCACTGGCCTCCCCAAGCTCATATGTCCAGTCCTGATTCGACTGGCAGTCACGTGCCAGAGGGTCCTCGGACCCCTCCCATTGCTCCTCATCACCTGGCTCCTGGAGACCAGGATTAACAGCCAGGGCCTCCTCGTGGAGATAGAACTCTCCGAAGGCCGACGGAATCGGCGCCCAGCGGCGCCCCTCCGACTCCTGAGTAGGACCGTAGGAAGCATTGGGGTCGGCAACCACATCGGCTGCCGGGGACGACACCTGAAGGGACGGCGCCGGCGAGGTCGTAAGGTCGACCGGCGAGGTCCCGGATCCGGAGCCGGATCCAGCGAGGTCGCGCGGCGCCGGGACCGAAGTCGCCAGCGGCGCCGGGCCCCGAAGCACCCGACGTCGTCGGGGCCGAAGCGCCCGACCCGGAAGGACCTCCAGACGGAGCCGATCGGCCCGAAGGCGCCACGGGAACCGACTGAGGAGGGAGGGCCCTCATGGCCATGAGGTACCTCTCGACCTCCTCCTGCGACGCGCCGTGCCCAGGGACCCGAAGGTGTGGGGCAGGCGGCGACGCTTGCGACTCCCGCGGAGCCGCGTGGGCGGTGTCGCCCGAGTCCCCGGTCGCATCGTGCGAGCGACGGGGCGGGTCGGAGGATCGATGGTGTCGCTCCGACCTCTCATGCCTCTTACCTGAGGACTTGGAACCAGACGATCGGTGTCCACTCCCGGAACGTCGATGACTCAGACCTCGCGACCTGTCCCTCGACCTCATGTGGGACCGGGACCGGGACCTGGAGCGGCGCGGGGCCGACTGCCTCAGCTCGAGACGCTTGCGGGACCGCTCCCGCCTAGCCTTCGACGTCAGGGCCCGGCAGTCGGAGCAGGTTCGATCGTCGTGGTCGAGGCCTAAGCACTTCAGGCACCGGCGATGGGGGTCCGTGACCGACATGAGTCGGCCGCACTTCGAGCAAGGCTTGAACCCGGGCATCCCTGGCACCGATAGTCGAGAATCGACTAAATAGAGGATCAAAAAGATCAAAAAAGTTTTCAGTCAAAAAGTGACTGGGGGTAGAGCTTCTTCCGGATCTGCGCTAGCTGGCGCAGAAAAAAGAAGAACTGACGTCAGCGCGCATGGGCGCCGTCTATATACTCCGACGACGTCATCCCGGCGCTCACGACGCCGACGACGGACGCGGAGCCGCAGACGACGCCTACCAGCGCGCAGGGGTATTGCTACGCAAAAATTTCCGGATCCAGTCTGACGCCTGGGGATATTCTAAGGTAAGGAATCTATCACTAACGTGTCTCTTTCAGATCCATTCGTTCAGCATGAATGGTCAAGAATGGGGGCTTGGAACTAAGAGCTTGAACCTCCTTGCCGAGGTTATCGCAACCAGGAAGACTGTCTTGAAAGACAAAAGCCTCATGGGACATTTGTGCAAGGGTTCGAAGGGAGAACCCATCAAGTAGGTTAAGACAAGATTTAAGTCCCACTGAGGTACAAGAAAAGGAGGAGGAGGAAAGTTTTGTGAGGCCCTTCAAACCCTCAAAACCACAGGAGATTTGAAAAGAGACGGCTGGTCCGGCAAATGCCGACAATTTTTATTTATTTATTTATTTGATTTATATAGCGCGTAATCACCCCGAGGTCTCTAAGCGCTTTACCAGGTATATATCAATCAAATTGCCAAAAGATAACCCTTTACCGTAGCAACAGCAAACCTTTGCTGCGCCAAAGAAAGAGCAAACTGTAGTATATCAGATAAATGGGCATTCAAAGGGTCAACAGACTTCTCCCCACACCAAGAGACAAATTTAGACCATCTATAAGAATAAATGGATTTAGTGGAGTCACGCCTAGCCAATAATATGACATCCACCACATTGTGTGGGAGAGAAAAGGAATTCAGGTTGGCCCGTTCAATCTCCAGGCATGAAGGTGTAATGTCTGGAGGTGGGGGTGTAGAACCTGCCCTTCCATTTGACAAGAGGAGATCTGCCCTGAACGGGAGACGGAGAGGAGGAGAGGATCTGTGTACCACACCCTTCTTGGCCAATCCGGGGCGACCAGAATAACTTGGGCCCGGTCTTGGTGAATCTTCCTCAGAACCCGAGGAATCAAAGGTATGGGAGGGAACGCGTAAAGGAGTGGACTTCCCCAACTCAACTGAAACGCGTCCCCCAAGGTTCCTTGCATCGGATACTGGAGACTGCAGAATGACAGGCAGTGAGCATTCTCGCGAGTGGCGAACAGGTCCACCTGAGGAGTCCCCCACGTCCAAAAGACGTGAAGAACCACCTCTGGGTGAAGCCTCCACTCGTGGTCGGCCGAGAACTGCCGACTGAGACCGTCTGCTCGCACGTTCAGAACTCCGGCCAGATGATTTGCCATCAGTCAAATCTGATGGTCCTGAACCCAGGACCAGAGGCGCAGAGCCTCCCTGCAGAGACACTGCGACTCCACTCCTCCCCGATTGTTGACATACCACATCGCGGTAGTGTTGTCCGTCAGGACTTGTGCCAACAGACCGCGAAGGGAAGGGAGGAAGGCCTTGAGCGCCAAACGTATCGCCCGCAGTTCCAGAAGGTTGATGTGAAGCAACCTTTCCTTTGGAGACCAAAGACTCTTGCCCTCCAGATCCCCCAGAGGAGCACCCCACCCTAGAGTGGATGCATCCGATATCACTGTGGGCACCGATGGAGGTGGATGAAAAGGCTTTCCCTGAGACAGATTGCCTTCCACACTCCACCAAGACAGATCCGCTGCAGTTTCTCTGGAGATCCTCACAGACTCCCAGAGATCTCCGTTGTTTTGATACCACTGCCTGTGGAGGCACCACTGGAGAGCCCTCATGTGCCAGCGTGCATGGTTGACCAACAGAATGCAGGAAGCCATCAGATCGAGCAGACGAAGGACCTTCTGGACTGGAACGACCGCTCCATTGTAGAATAAAGGGATAATTTCCTGTATGTCGCAAATCCTTTGAGATGGAGGGAATGCACGACATACAGCTGTGTCCAGTACAGCACCTATGTACAGGTTACGCTGGGAGGGCATCAGGTGAGACTTGGGTACATTTATTGAAAAACCCAACCGGTTCAACAACTGAGTTGTCTCCTGCAGATGCTGGAGCACTTTCTCCGACGACTCTGCTTTGATCAGCCAGTCGTCCAAATAGGGGAATACTGGAATCCCCGACCTTCTGAGATGTGCTGCCACCACTGCCATCACCTTGGTGAAGACTCGAGGCGCAGTAGTAATTCCAAAAGGAAGGAACGCAAACTGATACTTCCTGTGCGACTTCAGGATTGGGATGTGGAAATACGCATCCTGCAAGTCGAGCGACACCATCCAGTCTTCTTCCAGCAGCGCTTTAAGAACCTATGCAAGGGTGAGCATCTTGAATTTCTCTTGTTTCAGATAGAGATTTAAGATCCTGGCTGGGGGGGTTGGAGGAGTTGGAGGAGGAAGAGGCTTGACGACCTAGAGGTCGAGCCCTTTGTCTTCCCATATATGTCTTGTACAAGGGAATCTGCTGCTGCTGCTGACCTTGCCGATAGCTAAAGCCTCTGAACCTCTTGGCTGTAGAACCTCTGATTTGAAGCCCTAAAGATTTGGCAGTAGCCCTTCTGTCCTTAAATCTTTCCAAGGCTGTATCAGCCTTTTTGCCAAAGAGACCAGATCCATCGAATGGCAGATCCAGCAAAGCAGCTTGAACATCTGCTGAAATGTCTGAAGCTTTCAGCCAAGTCGATCTCCTTGTGGCAACTGCAGTGCCCATGATACGTGCCACCGAGTCTGCAGTGTCCAATCCACTTTGTATCACTTGACGTGCCGCTGCCTGTGCGTCTAATAACATCTCCTCAAAATCCTTTCTGCTGTCATCAGGGATCTTAGGAGCCAAAGAACGCATTGTATCCATAAGGGCATGTACATACCTCCCCATAAGGCAAATGGCATTAATTGACTTCAACGCCATACTCGCAGAGAAGGTCTTTTTAGCCACCTGATCTTGCTTCTTGGCATACTTATCACTACGCACTTGAGGAAACACAGTCTTTTTAGAACAGGCTGCTTGTATGACCAGACTCTCAGGAGAAGGATGAGACGTCAGAAAAGCAGGGCCTTCCGACGCAACCATTTACCTTCTTGCCACACTCTTGGAAACTGCTGGTGCAGTTAGAGGCTTTTTCCATACCTCCATAATAGGCTCCGTTAAGGCCTCATTAAACGGAAGCAAATGTTCCACCACAGAGCTGGGCGAATGTAAAACTTCTGTAAGAACATTGGACTTAAACTCCACTGTTGGCAAAGTCAATTGCAGAAGTTCCGCTGCTTTCCTCATCACCACATGATGAGGCTGGACGTCCTTTGAAGGCGCATCAGAACCGGATGGTAACTCCCACTCTGGAGAAAAATCCAAGCCACTAGCATCAGCTAGATCCTCAAAACAGTCATCCTCCAGCTCACCTCCCTCCATATCAGGATGTGACTCCATATATCTCTGCTCCTCCATAAGGCGCTGTGCCTCCCTCCTGGACCTCTCCTTAACACACCTCGCCGCCAGATCCACCAACGACTCCGACGGAGCCGGAACAGACGTCTGTATCAAATCGGATGGTCCAGTGGGTTGCCCTCGAGGTCGACCTGGAGCGGGAGACGCCGGGTATTGCCATGGCGGCGTCTGAGCTGGCATGAACGGCATGAATGGGAGCCGGAGCATAGGAGTGGGGGACTCCTAAATCAAAGGCCAGAGGACCCATAGGTCCCGAAGGTGTGCCAGAGGGGTACCACGCCCTTGAAAAGACACCATACATTGTGTTTAAAAACGCTGATGGGTCCTGGCCTAGGGCTGGAAAAGGTGGCTGAAGACCCTCAGGCTGCTCTTGAGAAGGGTACGGATTCAGCTCATCAACAGGCGCAGAATCCTCATCCACATGAACTTCTTCCTCCTCTCGGGCCAGGGACGGCGCCGGAGACGGATTCGAAGCCCGAGTCGGCAACAGCTTGCGATTCCGAAGGCGAAGCCTCACCTTCCTGATCCGAGACATCCAGCGTGACCAGCTTGGAACGTACCTTCTTCGGTGACCTCGAGTCCAACTCCTTACCTTAATGACGCCGGGACTGTTATGTTATGTTATGTTAAAATGGGACTTTTATAGCGCAACGGCTACTCCAAAGGAGTGTCTCGGCGCTTTGTGCTCCAGACCTAAAGAAAGAGCTAGAAAACATAACAGTAAAAAGACAGGAGCCTAAAAAGGGGAAACGCACTAACCAGAGAACAGCCAAGTTTTCAAGTCTTTCCTAAAGGCAAGCAAGTTCGAGGTAGTCCGCAAGGACACCGGTAGAGAGTTCCATAGCTGGGGGGCAAGGAATCTAAAGGACCGGCCGCCTAGCCGAGCCCTTTTGATACGTGGCACCCTTGCCAGAGCCAATGTTTCCGACCTGAGGGATCGCGTAGGTCGGTAGAAGTCCAGCCTCTTCTGGAGATATTTTGCACCATTACCATGCAGGGCCTTATGGGTTAAGGTCATGGCCTTAAACAGTATCCTCTTCCGTATAGGAAGCCAATGGAGGGATAATAGAAGGTTGGAGGCACTAGTACGGCGATGCAGGCCAAAAATCGCTCGAGCTGCAGCGTTCTGGGTCACCTGCATACGCTGAAGGAGATATTCTGGCAGACCCAGATATAGAACATTGGCATAATCCAATCTGGATCCTATAAGTGCCTGAACAGTTATCCTTCGATGTTCCTCAGATAGAAGAGGAAAGAACTTACGCAGCATTCTGAGGATCCCGAAGCACGTTCCCGTAAGAGTAGAGACCTGGGATTTGAGCGAAAGCTCATTGTCAATTTTGACTCCCAGGTTCTTAGCCCATTTAGATGACTGAGCTGGAGGGAACATGTCAGCAGGCCACCAACCATGCCAATCTGGTTCCGATGGGCATCCGAAGAATAGTATCTCGGATTTATCTCATATCTCATATTTATCTCGGACTCATGTCTCTTCTTATGTCTCCTCCTTGACTTCGAAGCATGGTCTGAAGCAGACTTCGAAGTCGACCCCTCTCGAGATCTGGACCGAGATCGCGAAGATTTTCTTCCCTTGTCACCCTTCAGCTTCGCCACCAGAAGTTTGGTCTCTTTCCCGCAGGGCCTTCGGGTTCATCTTCCGACAAGACTGACATCCATCCACATCATGGTCAGAACTTAAACACCATATGCAGTCCTCGTGCGGGTCCGTGATGGACATCATTTTTCCGCATTCCCTGCAGGGCTTGAAGCCGGTCTTCTTTGTTGACATTGTGTTGAAACAAAGAAGCAGAAAAGCAAAGATAAAGGCAACAAAGTCACTAGATAGCTACTGAGATTCCCCGAAACCGTTAGCGTCGATGACGCAGAAAAAAGGGAACTGATGTCATCACGCCGGCGTGGGCCTATTGTAGTGTCGGTGACGTCAGCGGAGTCGCGTGCGATGCCGTGCCTCTATGACGTCGTCCACATCCACGCAAAGCTACAAAAGAATTTCCGAATGTTGCTGACGCAAGGGGATATTCACAAGGTGAGGAATACACTGGCAGATGTATCTATCAGAATTACTCTTATAAGTGGGGATTGCAGCAACACAAGATTTGTCATGTGCGTGTGTAAATAAAGATAAAACTGTCAAAAAATGAGTAAATGTAAAAAAAGTGAACCACTATTTAAAAGCATTGTATAGGTGGATTGGCATCATGTGATCAAGTCCCAAGGCAGGGACGAAACGCGTCATGGCTGCCCCATCGTTGTTTGTACTTGCAAGAAAATAAAATACTGAAGGTATTTCTACTATTGTGGTCCGTGCTCTTCATTCCATCCTACGAAACGGACTAGTGAATCAGAAGAGAACTACTATATATATATATATGATCAAGGCCAGCTTGGCTGGCCGAAACACGTAATGACAGGTTGCGGGAGCACTGCATACAGAAATGCAAAGTAAAGAAGGATTAGTTACTTACCTTTAATCCTAGTTCTCTTCCAGGGGTATCCTCATCAAAGTCATAAGCATTAGAATATTCCCGCCGATGCGCGGGACCCCGGAAACACTATATTATATGTGCCCCACATATATATACTCATACATAATATATATATACATACATATACATATACCTATAAATACATATACCTATAAATACATATACCTATAAATACATATACCTATAAATACATATACCTATAAGGAATATGCTACTTACCAGTATGCATCTGTTCTTGGCATAGAGGGCTGCAGAGTGGTACATTATGAATAGATCGCCATCTGGTGTTGGGCTCGGATGATTGCACATTGTTTTTCTCTTGGAGAGTCTTTTGTATCTTGGTGACTCCTCCCTTAGTTGGTAGTGCGCATGGGCATAGGCTCCATCCTTAGATTGTTTTGCCATAGTAGGGTTAGATGGAGTAGTATAGTAGAATACAGATAAGAGTGCCCATGTAAGTGTATCTAAATAAGATAATGTTGGAACAGACACAGGTTTCCGGGGAGGCTGGGAGGGCATGTACCACTCTGCAGCCCTCTATGCCAAGAACAGATGCATACTGGTAAGTAGCATATTCCGTTCGAGGCATATGGGCTGCAGATGGTACATTATGAATAGACTATACAGCAGTTCTCTCCCTAGCGGTGGTCGCCCGTGTCTGTTGCAACTGTCTGAAACAATGTTTTTAATACTGCTTGTCCCACTCTAGCTTGTTGTGTTGTGTGCACATCTACACAATAGTGTTTTGTGAAAGTGTGCGGTGTAACCCAGGTAGCTGCTTTGCATATGTCATCTAGTGGAATGTTTCCCAGAAATGCCATAGATGCTCCTAGTTTACGTGTAGAGTGAGCTCTAGGAGGAACAGTTAATGTTCTCTTTGCCTTTAAGTAGCATATTTGAATGCATTTTACAATCCATCTGGCAATGCCCGCTTTGGAGATGGGATTGCCTTTATGTGTGGGAGAAAACGCAACAAATAGCTGTTTTGTCTTTCTGAAAGTTTGTGTTCTTTCTATATAGTACAATATGGCCCTCCTAACATCCAGTGTATGTAGGGCTCTTTCCGCTACTGTTTGTGGTTTTGGAAAGAAAACCGGTAATTCCACTGACTGATTGATGTGGAATGCTGAAATAACCTTTGGTAAGAATTTTGGGTTTGTTCTAAGAACCACTTTATTTTGGTGTAGCTGCATAAATGGTTCTTGAATCGTAAAAGCCTGCAGTTCACTTACTCTTCTAAGTGACGTGATAGCTATGAGGAAGGCTACCTTCCATGTGAGGAATTGTATTTCACACCTATGCATAGGTTCAAAGGGTGGCCCCATTAGTCTGGTAAGCACTATGCTGAGATTCCAGACTGGGGAAGGTGGTCTTCTTGGTGGAATGACTCTTTTGAGTCCTTCCATGAAAGCTTTAATTGCTGGTACTTTAAACAGTGACAGGTGTTGCCTGTTTTGTAGGTACGCCGCTATGGCTGCTAGATGAACCCTGATAGAGGTATATGCTAGGTTACATTGCTGTAAGTGTAATAAATAGCAAATGATTTGTTTAGTGGATGCGTCCAGAGGGTTGATGTGCTTACTGTTACAGTGTATAGCAAACCTCTTCCATTTTGCTGCGTAGCATGCTCTGGTGGTAGGACGTCTTGCCTGTTTAATGATTTCCATGCATTCTGGTGGTAAATCTAAATACCCAAACTCTATGACCTCAGGAGCCAGATCGCTAGGTTCAGTTGTTTGGGATCTGGGTGCATTATTTCTCCATGGTTCTGTGTAAGATGCATGGGTAATAACCTTAGCTTTTGATGTGGTACTTGTGAGAGTTGTAGCAGCGTGGTGAACCACGGCTGTCTTGCCCACGTGGGTGCCACTAGTATCATTGTCATTGAGTGTTGCTGCAGTTTTCTCACCAGTAATGGAATTAGTGGTAGAGGAGGGAACGCGTAAGCAAATTTGTTGGACCAATTTATCCACAGTGCATTGCCCTGGGACCTTTGGTGTGGGTACCTGGATGCGAATTGCTTGCATTTTGCGTTCTGATGATTTGCAAACAGATCTATCTCTGGTTGCCCCCATTTTTGGAAGAATGGCTGTAGTATTTGGTCGTGCAGCTCCCATTCGTGAACTTGTTCTGACTGTCTGCTTAGGATGTCTGCTATTTGATTTTGAATTCCTGGTAGGTGTTCCGCTAACAGGTAGATCTTTTGAGGAATGGCCCATCTCCATATGTCCTGTGCTAGTTTGGACAGTTGGAGAGAGTGTGTCCCCCCCTGTTTTTGAATATAATACATTGCAGTCATGTTGTCTGTTCTGATCAGGACTGCCTTGTTTGTTATTTGCATTTGGAAAGCTTTTAGTGCTAGAAATATTGCTAATAGTTCTAGGTAGTTGATGTGCAGTTTCTTTTGCTGCGCACTCCACTTCCCCTGTACTGTGTATTTGTCCATATGCGCTCCCCATCCGGAGAGCGATGCGTCCGCTGTTATTATTACTTGTGGAATCGGCTCTAGGAACGACCGTCCCTTGGAAATGTTTTCTGTGTTCCACCACTTCAGAGAGCGATACGTCCGGTCGTTTACCAACACCAGATCTGTAATCTGACCTTGAGCCTGATTCCACTGTGTCGCTAGACACTCTTGTAGTGGGCGCATTTGTAGTCTGGCATGTGGTATTAGCAGTATGCAAGAGGACATCATGCCTAATAGTTGCATAAACACTCGTGCTGGTAGTGAGTGTTGTGGTTGAAATCTTTGTATTAACCCGACCATTGTCTGTACTCTGATTGGGTTGGGGTATGCTATTGCCTTTTCTGTGTCTACTGTAGCCCCCAGGTATTGCTGGATCTGGTTTGGTTGCAGGTGTGATTTTTTGTAGTTCACCGTAAACCCTAGGTGGTGCAGCAATTGAATTGTCTTCTGTGTGTTGTGAAGACATTCTTCCTTTGATTTGGCCTTTATTAGCCAATCGTCCAAGTATGGGAAGACATGTATTTGTTGTCTTCTTAGGTGTGCTGCCACCACAGCTAGGCATTTTGTGAAAACTCTCGGTGCTGTTGTGACACCGAACGGAAGGACCTTGAACTGGTAGTGTTGTCCTTCTAACACAAACCTTAGGTATTTTCTGTGGGCTTTGTGAATTGGGATATGAAAGTAAGCGTCTTTTAGATCCAGTGTAGAAAGAAAGTCCCCTTTCTTCAGTAAAGGGAGTACTTGTTGGAGTGTGACCATGTGGAAATGCTCCGAATTTATGTAAGCATTGAGAGGTCTGAGGTCTAATATTGGTCGTAGGGACCCGTCCTTTTTGGGGATCAGGAAGTATAGAGAGTATACTCCTGTTCCTTGTTGATCTTTTGGGACCTTCTCTATTGCATGCTTTTGTAGAAGTGCTAGCACTTCTTCTCTTAACAATGTCAGATGATCCTGACTCATTGGACGCTGTTTGGGAGGGATGTTTGGTGGGGTAGCTGTGAGTTCTAGGCAATAACCATGTTGGATAATTTGTCTCACCCACTTGTCTGACGTGATGTTTTCCCAGACAGGTAGGAACTGTGATAGACGTCCCCCGACCGGTGTTATGTGGTCTGGGGGGAGTTCTATGAAGTCACTGTTTTGGTGTTGAGGCGTTGCGGTTGTTATTATTTCCGCGGCCTCTACCCTTATTGTTGTTACCTCTGTAACTACCTCTTGAATTACCTCTGGGTGATGTTGGTGTGAAAGATGTGGATTGCTGATTTGTTCCTGTGTTTTTTGAGCCCCCTCTATAGGTGGATCTACGAAAGGAACCTCTGTGCGTTGGCTGTTGCAATGCTCCCATTGACTTAGCCGTTTCCGTATCTTTCTTCATCTTTTCTAATGTCTCGTCTGTACTTGAACCAAACAATGTCTTTTGATCAAATGGTTTGTTCAGTAGGGCTGTTTGTACTTCTTGTTTGAATCCTGAGATTCTAAGCCATGCGTGCCTTCTTAGCATGACACTAGTGTTAATAGACCTTGCTGCAGTGTCTGCTGCGTCTAATGCACACTTAATGGAAGTATTGGTTATTATTTTACCTTCCTGTATTAATTGGTCTGCCTTCTTCTGATGTTCTTTTGGAAGATGTGTGAGAAGTTTTTCTAACTCATCGTAATGTGCCCTGTCATAACGTGCGAGTAGTGCTTGTGTATTGGCTATACGCCAGCTATTCGCTGCTTGTGATGCTACTCTTTTGCCTGATGCATCTATTAACTTCGACTCTTTATCTGGTGGCGGAGCCTCTCCTGTAGATAATGAGTTTGCTCTTTTACGAGCGTTTGAGACCACCAGCGAATCTAGAGGTACATGCCCTCTAATAAATATTGGGTCCTTTGGAGCCGCTTTGTATTTTTTATCGATTCTTGGGTTTAACACCCTGGCTCTCACTGGGTTTTCGAATATTTCCTCTGTGTGAGTGAGAAGACCCTTCAGCATAGGAAGAGTACCTGATGTTCTCTGTGCACTAGGTAGAGTCTCTAACAAGAAATCCTCTATCTGAGGTTCTGTGTGCATATCTAGTTTGTGATATTTTGCTGCCCTATTAATGAGCTGCACAAAACCTGTGTTATCATCAGGTGGTGAAGGCTTTGAGGGATATAGCTCTGGGTCGTTGTCCTCATCTGACCCTACATCGTAATTTTCCCATGGATCTTCCTCATCTGGGATAGATTCGTCATCCCCTTGAGGTTCTCCCTCCCCTATATCACTGTCTACATCTGACTGAGGTGTAGCTGGTCTTGGTGTGGAGGGTGTAGGAATATGTGGCCTATTGTGAGGAATAGGAGAAGAGGGTGTGTCTCTAGGACGAGGAGAAGCAGGAGGAGTTATGTTCGGCCCCATTGTTCTCTTTTTTGAAGGAAGAGGTTTATCTTCTGACTGTTCACTCTTTCTCTTCTTCGTGACCACTTTCCCAGTTTGTGGGTCAATAAACAAGATCTTTTGTTTGGGATCTGTTTGTTGCTCTTGAATCGGTACCGAAGGTCCTGGTTCCGAGAGCTGTTTTTGTTTTTGATCTTCAGATCTTGCTGTTTGACACCGAATGTCTGCTCGATTCCGACTTTTTGGGTATCGAGTGTCTCTTGGGCGATAAATCATATTTCTTTTTCGACATGGAATGTTTCGATACCGAGCTCTCCTTTGTATGTAGCCTCGGTGCCGAAGTCTATGTCGCCCTTTTCTCGGATCCGACATGGTGGGATTCCGAGTGTTTCGGTTTCAGTTTCGGTTTCGTTGCCGGGCCCGAGGGCGGGGCGTCGGAAACTTTTTTCAGCGGTTTGACCGGGCCCGAGAGCGGGGTCGTTACCGCACGGGGTCGGTTTTTCGGTAAGGGGACGTCGTCACTCACGGTTTGTTGCTCGAAGAGTTTTTCAACCTCCGACTGGTCCCCTTCCGACCCCGACT